>NC_139763.1:3564844-4164844 GCF_965231275.1 Zosterops lateralis
AAGGTGACTGGAGAAATCCTCCCTTGCACTGCAAAGCCCTGCTCATTTCCCATTTTCTATTGTAGTGCCTTAACAATGGCAGTGCTTAATTGCTCTCTCCAGAACTGCACCCCAGGATTTGGCTGATTCCCACTGAACATTATTTATTCCCCCCTGCTCCTCATTTTTGACCTTTTTCATGTCATCAAGTGGCTGTCCCCAGGGTCTGCTTTTCTCTCACATGAACAGTGCTTTGTTATGGGAAAGCTCCTTTGCAGCCTGCCTGAGATGTGACATTTAACTCAAAGGAAAGCCCCAGAAGAAGCCAACAAAACAGTTTCCTGAAAGAAGACTGGATTTCTGCAAAAAAACCCAACCTTTTTCTCTGACTAAATAAAATAAAAATTCTGACTTTGAAGACGTCTGTCAACTTTCAATTGTGAAAGATAAAATAAAACAATACTTCCAAAATTGCTACAGTTCTTTGCAGAAAATGTTTAGTTCTGCATAGAGGAACAGAGACACCCTAAAACTAAAATGCAATTCCACAAGTAATTGTGTGAATGCAGGAAAATGTTGACACAAAGCATTTTGTTTCCTAAATGTCATTTTAAATGGGAGTTAGATAAAAATGCTGAAATGAAGGAGCTCACCATGTCTGATATGTGGTTTAGGACTTTTTTCTCTAGAGAAAATTAACACCTTATTTTTCCATCACACGTAGGATGAAACAAATAGGGAAACCGTAGACCTTGTCAAGGAACAAAAATTCCAGATTTTCGTTCAAGTCCAGTGGAAAATAGATTAATTCCAGCCTTTGCCTGAAATCCTCTCCATTTTCCTGCAGGATATCAGGTCCCTCTGATCCTATTTTATATGTTCAGTTCTACTGGGAATTTCTGAGAGTTTGGGGCCTCTGGATTTATTTTTGGTGAATGTTTCCATAGTTCTGCTTTGTTTTCTCATCCCTATTTGTACTAGTGACATTCCCCAGTGTCCCTGAGAGCTCCTGGGTGCCCCAGTCTGCTTTACTGCTCCATGAAAATGTTTAATTTCTTTGGAATATTCCTTCTTCTTACCCTGACACTAAGCAGGTGCTCTGTGACATCTTTATTTTGATAATTACATCACGTTTCCTCAACCCCAGACCGTGATTTGAACAACTTCAAACCTCTGTATCTCTCAACATGCTCCAAAGATTTTTTTTTTTTCCATGCTCCCATGGCTTTCCCAGGCGTTTCTAAGAACCTCTAAACTCTGCAAAGAGCCTTTCTGATAAGGGATGATTGACACAGCTTTCCATGCAAGGCCACACTGCTGGGGTATTTAATGGCACAGCCACATTTCCCACGGGATTTTCCACTGTGGTTCCTCATTTGTTTTAAATTTTTCTCTTTGGGCCACGAGCAGAGCAGTGGCTGTCACTGTGCCATAAATAAGGATGACTGTGTTAAGTTGTTCCTTCAAGAGTGAAAGGGGCTAATTTGGAATCAGTGAGATATGCAAATAACTTGTGCTGCATTTATCAACTTGTGTTTTCAGTTTTTAATGTATTGCCAAGTTGTTTCTCATTAATCAACTTCCTCAGTACCTGGACAGGAACCCTGCACAGGAATCTCTGGGCTTAAGTAACAACAAAATCATAGAATCATGGAATGGTTTGGGTTGGAAAGGACCTAAAAATGGTCTTGTTCCCATCCCCTGCCATAGGCAGGGACACCTCCCACTGTCCCAGGCTGCTCCAAGCCCCAGTGTCCAACCTGGCCTTGGGCACTGCCAGGGATCCAGGGGCAGCCACAGCAAATCTGGGAATTCCATCCCAGCCCCTCTGCACCCTCCCAGGGAACAACCCCCGCCCAAGATCCCATCCAGCCCTGCTCTCTGGCACTGGGAAGCCATTCCCTGTGTCCTGTCCCTGCAGCCCTTGGGAATTGTCTCTCTCCAGGTTTCCTGGGGCTCCTTCAGGCCACCCTGAGCTCAGCCCAAACCTTCTCTTCCCCAGGCTCAACAATCCCAGATTAAGATGTCCATTACTGGCGACAGAGTAATTAAGCAGTTCTTAATTTGTTTCTTATGATACTCTGATTTAAATTCTACTGTAAATAGTTGTGGGGCATTCTGGTGAATGCCTTATGAAAGCCAAATGTATGCACTGGATTAGCAGCTCCCTTTTTAGCCATCAATATAAACAAACAAATCTAGCAGGGTTTGATTTCCAAGGATGCAAACAAGTTGAATTTGTTGATGCAATAGCCTGGTAGTTGTTTCCTTTTCTCTCTTTTCTAATCAATCACCAAACCTACAGACATGCACATATACAGGTACACAAGGCAATATAAAATAATATCTGTATATATCCTCCTGGACTCTATCCTAGAGCACAAATAAAATAATTTCTGTTTAAACCCCCTCTTTTTAATGTGACAATGGATCTTTTCACCAGAGCTCAGCCAATTCCAGAGCATGTCTTTTCAGAGCACTCAGATTTTTGCCTCTGGCTCAGTAATGGATTTCCTTTAAATTCAGGATCTGCTGCAATTCCTCCTGATGTCCCTTAGTACTCTGCACTCATTATTGGAAAAGCAAATGTCCAGATTAGGCATTTTCCAGCTTTTTTTTGTGGTAAAGGGTGATAAAGAGAAAATCTTTGGCTTCACACCCACGTCCTCACCTTCTTTAATTATTCCCATTAGCCTTTCACAAATCAGCACATCCACAAAACTTTCACAGGTTTCAAAATTTTGAGCATTAAGAACTTCCTTATGTTTTGATGTTATGTAAGACTCTTAAACTCACAATCAGATTGTTGTGGGTTCTGCTTGCCTCAAACATAAATAAAATGTTGACGGCAGGAGAAGCACATATCCTGCATTTTTAGAGTATTTTTCCACAATAGGCTTCAAATAAAAGGGAATTTTAGCCTCATTTTACACACAGAGAGCTGAAGGGCATTGACAAGTGGCTGTGCTGGGACAACGCAACAGAACCAGTGAACAGAGCTCAGGTTTCTGATTCCCTGGTGCTTTAAAAAGTTCATACAATTCCTTCAAAGACAGAGATCTGTGGAAGAAATGGACTTATTAAACTGCTCTATTTAATTATTTCACTCTCCACAATTATATAGACACATAAAGATGTGATATAAGTAAACAATGTGTGTGTTCAAAATAGAGCCTCGTATTTATGAAAAGGGAGTTGAAGGAGAAGAAGAATGAGATACTTCAAGAGATGAAAGGAGTAAGATCACAGCACACAAAAAGTGGTCATTGCTCATACCTGGCCTGGTTGCAATTCTCTGTGTTGCTTCTGGATAAACTGATGTGTTTGGAAAAATAAAAGTGGCACCTCCTGAAGAGAAAGAAGAGGACATAACACCTAAAGATTCATTTCCACAGTCCCCTAAATCCACCAACATTTTCCCCTCCTGTAGAGTGAATGAATGAAGACTCTGAATAACTAATTTCTGCCTTTGGACTGTTATTTATAAAAGTTCCTTCCAATAATCTTTACATCTACATAAATCCTTTCAAATTCCTGGATAGAAATCTGTGCAAAATCTGTTATAAGAATGAGACAGTCAAGCTCAGGAAATCCCTTCTACCACATCCACTTCCACTTGGGAAGGTGGCTTTGTATCCTCTGAAATAAAACCTCTTTTGCCCTCATTAGTGCATTCCCAGAAAGTGCATTCATATTTTCAACAGAGACTTTTGGGTCAGACCCTCAGATATCTAATTAATCTCCACCCAAGTGAAAAAAAAATGAGAAATATTGAGCTTGATGTAGGAAATGGAATCTTCCTTTTCTCAGACATTGAAATTGCTCTGACTGCACCAAAGGACTTCTAATGACCCTCTCCAGGAAGATCAAAAAATGTCAATTACTGCTGATTTCAAGAACTTTTTTTTCTAACTCTTTTGTGGTCCACTGGAAATTGAACAACTCATTTTCCCATATGCTGATGATCAGCACAGTATTATTCACACTCCCCCAATGACAGATAATCTCATTTTGGTGAAATGAATTTCAGGATATCATTGTCAGTGCACACATAGAGAAAAAGATAACACACAGAACTGCTGAACAACACTTGGATATCTATAAGTGGAAGCTGCTTGGCAAATTAGAATCTCTAAAGCCAGAGATGGAAAAGACCATCAAAAGTCCATCTATTTTTAAAGAGGACTTAAATCTTATTCCAAACCACATCATAGTAAATGTAAAATATTTTTGTTGCCTTTGGTGGGGTTTGCAGCAAGCCTAGAGCCCACAGCAGGACTTTGTTTGCCACTATGACCAGTGGCAGACCTCTAATCTCAGGGAAAGATCTTCTAATCCAGTGAATTTTGCTCTGAAGCTCACTCAGAGTGAAAAAACAAAATGAAATATGAAAGAAGCATTGCAATCCAAGTCTTGTTTTCTTTCTCTTTTGCATTATCCTTTGTATTATCTTTTTCCTTTCTCATAGAGAATTGTTATTTCTGGTCACTGTAAGTAACTAACACCCTCAGGCATGATCATGCAATATTCCAAACATCTTTTGTAGGGATAGAAACCACATTATTTGTACAATTCCATGCCATCCTCTGTTGCACAACTTGTTAGGGCAAGTTAAAATAGATTCTGGATTTATTTTTTTCATAAATGCTTTAAGATACATCCTGAAAGACAGATGAGGCATGTGTCATTCTCCTGCCTACACTCAACACTTTCCTGGGCCAAATTAACAGAAGGGTGAATATCAACAAAATTCATTTTAAATTCAGATCAGACTGAGTGGTGATTACAACATCAGACTTAGTGGAATTCCCAGCTCAAGTCCCACACAGCAGCTAGAAAATGAGATGAGCTAACTGCCAAAAGAGAAATTTTATTGATTTCCACAAGATTTAGTTCGTGGCAGGGGAGACATCCCCATTCCCCAGAGCCCAAAGCACTTTTGAGCTCCAAGAAGCTTTTAGGGATCCATGAGTAGATCTGACAGCAGAATGGACAGAAGGACCAAAAAAAAAACCTCAGATAAAAGTCCCCAAACCTGCAATTTTCTGCTGTGTCAGGGAACCTCATTCTCTTGCAGGGCACAATAAATTTTTTGCACCATTTTTGCACCACCTGACCCTGCGTGGTCTCACCTTTTCTCTGTGTGTCTGTGCAGAAAACACACAGACACAGCAGGGAGGGGATTCTCTTGCCTCCCTCCTGATTTACCACTTCGATTTATTATTTTTTTTTTAGCAAGCAGCCCATGGAAAGGAATCCTGTGCTTTTAGAAGATGACCTACAGCAGTGGGAGCAGTGCCAGCATTACCTGTGTTTCTAGCATGCATTAACCGTGGAGAGTTTTGTAAGGCCTTATCAACATCATCTGAAGTCAAATGTGGAAGAGGAGCTACAAAACAAAACAAAAAGCAACACCAAAATGTAAAAAAAAAAATCGTGAATTATCTTTTTAAACCATTATTTTTTTCCCCTGACAGGATTGCCTGAATGTGAACCTATCAACAGCCTGCACTTTGGAGGGAGGTGGTGTGGGCTACAGGGTAAAGTAGGGCATTCATTTATCCAATATCATAATTTATTGTTATGAATGCACAAAATTTTCTGGCTGGTTATTGACAGTGTGCGTGTGGAGGAGACTGCACCGCACTGGTGTTGCAATGCTTGGTGGGTTTTTTCCTCTATAAACCATGTTAATTTTAATTTCTTTAAACTGAGGGAAATTTTCCTTGAGTTTAGGTGAAAGCCCTCAATGCAGGTAATCCCTAGTCCCTTTTTTCCCATTCAAATTCTACAATTAATTTGCATTTGGACTTCAGGGACTGTTCATTTTTTTCTATGAATTTACAGATTTTTTTTTTTAATTCAATTCAGTTGAACCTTCCCGATCCTACCCGGAGTACAGCAAACTACTGCCAGTCCTTAGAATCATGCCTGGAATTCAGTTTACGAATCAATGCTTGCATTCTCGTTTAGTTAAAATGGAAGAAATGAGTATGTGACCAGAAAAAACATTAGCACTGAACCCCATGTGATTTTTCCTTCCTGCTGAATACGCTGAGCTTCAACTTGATTTTTCTCTGAGATGGATACATAGGAAAAGCCCCTAATTCTTCTCTTTGATAAACATGAGTGAAATTAATGGGAATCTCTCCATCAAACTCAACAGGATTTGGGCTGGCCTCCCTTTTATGTTCTGAGGAACATCAACGTTTGCAACAACAGACATTCGAAAACCCAAATTATTCACAGCGATAAACCTCGGGCCGACTGCAGGCGGGACGGAGGGCTGGCTTACTCTCTCTGAGGTAGTGTAGGTGTGACAGGAGGATGTCTGCATTGTAGCTGGGGGTGAGCCTCTGGAAGTCATCCTTGGTCATCTTGCAGAGCTCCTTGCCGTCGATGTTCTGGAAGAGCAGGATGTCCACGTCGGGCAGCCCGTACTCCTTGACCGCCCACTCCAGCCACTGGCGGACGTGGTCAGTGCTCCACAGCGTGGGGTCTGCAGGGGGACACATGGCATGAAATCAGACAGGGAGGTGGAATTCATTTTTTATCTTTTCTTTTTTTTTTTTTCCCAGAGTTGGGATTAAATGGTTGAGATAGTATTTCTTGTTCAGACTCGGATGGTTATTAATTCTTATCTACGTTATGGTCTCACAGACCATGAGTTCTACAGCAGTTATAGCTAACAAAGCAAAAAATGTCTCCTATCTCTCTCTCTCTCTACAAGGCCTTTTAAGGGTAGATTTATTTTACTTTCTTAAACTTTAATTAAACTTTCCAATTTAGAAATGACACCTAAATTATTTTGACTTTTAACCCAATAATCAACCACCCATAGTCCGCAATGTGGACTCTTCTATCCAATTACACCCCGACCATGAAGAAGAAGGTGAAAAAGAAGGACTCAGCCTCTGCCCTAAAACCTTCATCTTACTTTACATATATTACTATATTCTAAACCCTTAAACTCTAAGTTTTCCACCCTGTGATATCACACACTTCTATTCAAACTCCACACCCACAATCCCAGTGCTGTCACTCAATTTTGGGAGCTTTTTCCACAGCCTCAGGTCACTGCAGTGTTTGCTTGGGGGTCAGTGCCTGTCAGCACAGAAAGTCTGGAATTCTCAGTGCCCAGGGTTCCAACAGGGAATTGCTGATGCAAGGCTGTGTGAAGCCAGAGTGTTATTAGCCTCACAAAGGTGCATCAACTCCTGAGGGATGCCAGCAGCCTCAGAAAATGGCATATAAAAAATCACTGAGACAGTGGGATGGGAGGTGTTCTGAAAAGCAAAAAGGCTTTAATTAAAGCAGAAAATAACAAACTATGCAAAACAAAAGAGTGAAAGATGTGCAGGGTTGCAGGGAGGTCCCTTGCACCTGCAAAACACCCCAAAAAAGCACTGAGAATCTCCTGCTTTCTCTTCAGTATGTAATGAGTGAAATTTCCACTCGTGTCTGAAAGACTTTCTTGGGTGCAGGCTAAATAAGCACTCAGAGATTTGGGCAGTTATTTCACAAACTGGAGTTTAGAGTTTAGGATAAGTTTAGATTTCTAGTTAATAATATTAGTATGTTAAAATTTTCTGCTTTTTTTTTTCCCCAGACTGCTGTGTTGTACATTGCTACACCTGTGTGGGTTTGTACTCAATACCTGAGTATTGGCAAAACCATCTGGGGAAAAAGAGCCCTAGACAGCTGAGATTTCTGGAATTTTTTTTTTTTTAATGAATCCCTAATTTTAACTTAAGCTTTTTTTTTTTCCCCCTCTAAACTCTTCATTTTCTATTGCTCTCTCAATTCTACTTTTCCTTGCTCTTGAGTAAGGAACCAACAACACGAAGGCCCCTCAGCTCATACCATGAAGAATTTATACTTTTTTTTGCAGAGAAAATATTAAAACCAAGGGGGGAAAAAGATTCTTCAAGACTTTCTTCCTTATCATCGTAATGACTCTGTGATTTTGTGAAATCCTCAAGGCTGAGAATGGAGCACGTGGAGGTCAATTGGCTTTTGTCCATCCCATGAAAATCTGGGACATGGATGGCAGCCTAAATAACTTTTCTATGGCTTAATTTCAGTACCAGTCTCTCTATTTTCACTGGTATGAAAAAGGTGGAGACCTCCTGAATTCCACCAAAAAATCACTTTAAATTATGCTTCCATCTGGTATGAAATCAGCAGGGATCTAGAGGGATGCAAGTCTGCTGGTAAATCTTAGGTCTGGATGAGACTGACCAGAGTTACACCAGACTACTCTGAAAACTTCAGTTTGCTCTGAAGTAAACAACCCAACACCAGGAAAATTCCCAAAATACTTCCATTATGTCTATAATTTTTAAAAAATCCCTTAATTATGATAACTAGAAAGTTGCCACAGCTGGAAATGTGAATTTTACTTCCAACTTTACCTGCACACTGCCTATGCAATAATCAAAACCAACTGATTTTTGCCCATTAATTTCTTCAAGTGACCTCAAAATGGCCAAAAGGCTGTGACTGTGACCATCTTGTTCCTCAATATCCAAATCTACATCAAACACATCTCCAGGAATACACTAAATAAAAAATCCCTTGCTGAGCAAACCATGCTAAGGATTACTAAAAGACTTTTTTTTAAAAAAGGTGCCAAACACCAGGAAGAGAAATATTTTAGGAGAACATTCAAAAGCTGTGCATTTCAGTATTGGCAGGACACTCATTATTCAGAGCATCACTCTCCTGCCTCCAGAACAGAATTGACAATGCCATTGCAGAGGACACTGCAACAGATTTGTCCACACCTTTCTTGACAAATAACTGAAATAATCACAGCTTGCAAAATTGGCCACAGTCAGTAACTCTTGCATGTCTAAGCAACTGAAAAACTGTAAGAATATTAAGCAACCTGGCAGAGGCAGAAATATTTCAGGCAAGCACCTCTGTGCTGGAGAGGAACCAGCAGCAAAACATTCCCTCCTGGCTGCTGGTGTTGAGTTCTACCCTGTGCAGATCCTGTGGTTTGGGAACACCCACAGATGCCATGATGCTGTGACTTGGAAATAGGCAGGCTAATTATTCTGCAGAGTATTCCAGGTTTATTGGGAGGACAAGGCAGCCAAGAGTGACAAGAAGGCAGCAGCCTTCTTGTCCCATCAACTGTTGAATCCCACAGCCAAGGCTGACCAAGAATTTCTCAATTGTGCTCTGACATTGCAGTGGAGTTGTCAGTTTGCTTATTAAAATGTTTCATGCTGTCCAGACTCAGGGGATAACCCCACATAAAGGTTTTTCATGCCTTGTTTGAACCCACAGAAGCTAATTTTGGTATTTTCAAAGATAATCTGTGCTACAGTGATCCTTTCTCTCTCTCTCTCCCCCACACATCCTGAGCCAAGCTTGTCCAAAGGATTAGGAAATGGAGGTGCTTCTTCCTTTAGCCCACTTTAGGGTCAAATCCTCCAAATGGAGTCAGATAAGATCTGAGTGCCTGTTATCAGCCCCTTCTGCTGCTGAAATGGGAAGAACAGATTAAGGAGGTGTCCTCACTGAGATCCTCTCAGCTCATTCTCTCAATAACCCCCAAAAACTACTGCTCTCTTCCTCCTGATCACTTACACCACTACTTTCCTCCAAACTCCCTGAAATAATCTTAATGGGTTTGAGGGAAATGCAGTTTTTTTAGCCTGAAGTTTTGGTGTGGAGGGTCTAACCTGCTGGCACAATGACTCTTCGTTCGTTGGTCGTCATGTTTGGGGGTGGGACGTGCTTCTCCTCCATGTAGTTTCCATAGTTCATCCCCACACTGTCTGAGCTGCTGACCATCTTCCCTCCTTTTGCCACGCTGCAGTCATCTGGAGAATTCCTAGGCAGACAAGAAAGGTGTTGCTTTCATTATTATTCCAGTCATTATTAATATCAGATAAGCACCTGGAGTGGAATGAAATGGAAAACTGGGAGTCGAGCACCTGGAAAATCCAATATCCCCCACCCACTCTGCAGATTCCTTCAGTTGTCTAAAAACACCAATCAGGTTCAATGGACCATATATTTCTTTCTTTTATCAAAGGATCAGGACCTCACATCTCTCCAGAAATTATAAATACCAATAATTTCATTCCAGACATGGAATGGAGGTTTGGTCATGAGCTTGTTCAGCCTGGCGGCTCCAAGGAGCTGCATTTCCCTCTCCAAACACCTCACAGGCAACTGAGAAACACAGAAATGCACTGATTGCATATTTTCTGGGGGAAAACTACTCTTAGCTGCTGCTGTCCATGCAGTCCAAGGTTTGGAGAGCTGCCCACCTCCACTGCCATCGTTGTTCCACACTCAGTTGCACTTCATGTCATGCAATGTATCCACATTTCTGTGTAAGGCTCAGGAAAAAAAAAAAAAAGGAATATTTGCCAAAGCCATGATTCAAAATACCACACGCATGACTGGAAAAACCTTTCAGCTCCTGCCTAGCTCAGTCTCCATGGTACTGTAGTCAAGACAGGGAAATCTGCAGAGGATCTGCAACCAGACACCTCTTTAATTTTGGCTTTGCTTTCTGAATAGAGTCTTTAGGTTTACCATCCCACAGGGGGTTCCCTAATGGCATTTTAATTGCATCACAGTTTTCTTTCTGGCAGACACAGACATATTTGTCCCTTAATTTAATGTCTACAACGTGTTTCATCAGAGGGAGAAAAATTGTTACAAAAATCAAAATAAAGAACTCAGCCGTGGGGAATACCTTTAAATGTAAAGAGGTTGTTTGGCAAGGGAAGAAGGGTGTTAGCTGGGGTTTGCTTTCTTCAGCAATACCTCATTATTAACAAGCTTTCCTTTAGTCCTGAAATTGTGCTGTGGTCTCACTAAACAAGAGGCAAGTCAGAGATTCATGGAGTCGTGGAATCATAGAACGGGTTGGATGGGAAGAGAATTTAAAGATCACTCAGCTCCACCTCCTGCAATGGGCAGAGACACCTCCCACTGTCCCAGGCTGCTCCAAGCCCCAGTGTCCAACCTGGCCTTGGGCACTGCCAGGGATCCAGGGGCAGCCACTGCAAATCTGGGAATTCTATTCCAATGTCTGCCCACCCACCCAGGGAACAATTCCTGCCCAAGATCCATCTAACTCTGCCCAACTTTAGTTTAAAGCCTTGTCCTGTCACTCCAGGCCCTTGTCCAAAGTCCCTCTCCAGATCTCTTGGAGCCCCTCTTAAGCCCTGTGACTCAGTTGTGTTGACTCCTCAGCATTACCATGGTTCAGGAACTAATCCAGTTGTAATTCTCACATAAGTATTTTATAAAAAGAACCAGCACTTGGAAAGCTGAAAAATTAGTGTACATTTTAAATACTGTAAGAAAATAAAGAGTAGAGTGTTATTTTTTCTGTGCAGTGTTTCTACTGATTTTACCCTTCTGTGTTAAGGTAGATATTAAAGAAAAAAAATCATCTGCTGCTGACTTTCAGTTTAAAAATAAAATATATCACAGTCATCATTCAATGGTTGACAAGATCATCTTTGGGAGAAGGAAGAAGGCCTTGAATGTTGCCTGGAAAATGCTGTCTTCACACACTTTTTCCAGGATGCCTCTAAACACATCCCATATGAAATGTGCCCTGTGTAAAAACCCTGCAACTGCTCTGTCAACCCCAGGACCAAAAAACAACCACGAGGGAAAACACAGTCAGCACCTGCCACTGTGTGATGGTGAATTCAGCCCTTCCTCTCACAACCAGAGCACTTGGGCAATAGTTTCTCAGGTTTAGTTATGCTCTCCTACCACACACCACTAAATATAACCCTGGGATGCAGCCTATTTCTGTCCAAACACAGCAGAGCAAAAAACAAAGCTGCTTTTTGTTTCAGACTTAAATTCTGAAGGAGAGCTTTTGTGGTGATTCCTTCTCTGAGTGAAATGTTGGCTTTTCCTGCTTCTCTTTCACAAATACAAATGTGTGAGTCTGCAGTTTAAATTATGGATATTTGGAAACATCCTCCACCACCTGCCCTTATACCTGTGCAGATGTGGACCCCAAAAAAACAATTCTGTTGCAAAGAACTATTTGGTCCATTCACTGAATTTTTAGGAAACAGAGAGCTAGCAACATCCTTTAGTTTGACTTGCACAATTATTTAATTTTGAGGTTTTTTCTGGGGAAAGAAACTTGGGCTAAAGGGACTCCAAAGTGAAATATCCCATCAGTAGCAGCCTACAGCACTGCTACAGGCAATGGTGCATTAAAAACACTCTTGTAAACACTGAGCAGTAAATGATGTGAAAGATCCAGTAGCACAGAGCTTTTGGCAATCTGACAGGGCTTCTGAGATGCTTTTCTGATCTGAATATAAACAGACAGGGGTGGGGAAGAAGATCATAAATAAGTCATAACTTTTCATTAAAATCCAGAAGCAGATGGTCAAGAGTTTTGTCCCTTTAGCTCAGTGGGTGGACAAGCAAATCCCCCATCCATCAAATCTCCTAAGACCACGCTTAATTTCGGGCATGGAGTCAGCTCCATGGGATTTGACAGGACTACTCTGGTACTTCAAATTGAGTGTGTTCCCTAAACCACTGAGCCAGGGCTTAACTCAACTGCCTGGAACAAACTTCTACAGTACAGAAAGCAAAACTGAAAACTCAGGCAGACGCTAGAAAATGGTGTTTTCTAGCGCCCAGAACAACAAGAGAGTGATTGTCTACAAAGGGTTTTTTTTTTTTTTTTAGGACTTTCTGTGAGTCTGCTTTATTTCTGAACCACCGGGGGAGCAGGGTGGAAAAGCAGCTTTTGGAATGTGTGCCCAGAATGAAAGGGTGCAGCTCTGCAGTGATTCATCCCCAGCTCCAGGTCTGAAATGAAACCAGAGATGTTTTCCTTCACGGCTGCCTGTTATTTTTTTTTTTACCCTTTTTAAATATACCGTGTTACACCTGGAATTTACCAAAAAAAGAAGAAAAAATTAAAACATTAAAAAAGAGGTAAGACTACACACAATCATGGCACCCAAGAACACTTCATCCAGTCTTGAGCTGATAAATGTCTGCTGAAAAAGTATTTTCTCCTTGGACCTGAAAGCCTCACCTTTATGCAGGGTTACTTAAAATCAAACTGATTTGATAGTTAAATTTATCACCCACTCGTACTGAAGCTGGCTGGAGTTTTGCCAGCCATTGACTCTGATGAAAGCAGATGTAAGTTCATAAATAACTGCATGAAACACACTTTTTTCCTTTTCACTATGCTACTATTTTCCCCAGGTGACATAAAACACCTGTGTTGTGCAAAGTGTCAGAGAAATTCAGATTGGGAACCATCAAAACCCTACATGTGTCATTCCCGTAATATAAACGCAATATTTCTCAGTTTCAGAGGGAAATAAATGAGGAAAAGTATTCTCCAAAAAATCTGCATGCCTTCACAAGTTTATTTAGTAGGCACAGCTTTGATTACAGAGGCTGGTACTAGGTCAGCTCATACTGAGGGCATTGCAAATCTTGCTCAACCTCATCTTCATTTGCTGCAGCTGCTCAAGTTGTTGTGAATTTGGTCAGTGCTTCCTCCCCAAGGAGTTTGTCACTGAAAAAGTGGCCCATGAAGAAAAAGCCTGAAACTTTCCTGGAATTTATTTGTTTTAAGTACAGTGGGGACAGTCAGATGCTCCCAGGTGAGAAGGAGCCTGTGCTGAGACTCTTAAAAGCATTTCCAGGGGTGATTTCGGATGCCTCAGCACTTGTCAGAGAATCCCAAGAGGGTTTGGGTTGGAAGGGAACTTGAACATCACTCAGTTCCACCCCCTGCCATGGGCAGGGACACCTCCCACTGTCCCAGGCTGCTCCAAGCCCCAATGTCCAACCTGGCCTTGGGCACTGCCAGGGATCCAGGGGCAGCCACAGCAAATCTGGGAATTCTATCCCAGGGCCTGCCCACCCTCCCAGGGAAGGATTTTTTCCCAACATCCCACCTAAACTTGTCATTTCTCAGTGTGAAGCCATTCCCTGTGTCCTGTCCCTTTGGCCCTTGGGAATTGTCTCTCTCCAGGTTTCCTGGGGCTCCTTCAGGCCCTGCAAGGCCACCCTGAGCTCAGGCCAAAGCTTCTCCTGTCCAGGCTGAACAATCCCAGCTGTGCCAGCCTTTCCTCCCAGCAGAGCTGCTCCATCCCTCTGCTCATCCTGGAGCCTCCTCTGGACTCCCTTCCAACACTTCTTGTGAGAGCAAAATTTCCCACAGGGAGCTCCAGCACAATAGAGGCACGAAAATGCCAGAAAACTCCCACTGGCTGAAACATCCCACAGGCTCTTCTTGACCAACTGCTCAGTGACCTGGGCTGGGGAGCTTTACACAAAGCAGTAAATAAATGGGTGGGTGAGTAACTGGAAGACGGGTGTCCAGGGGTGGGGATGAGCTGCCAGCTCTGTGGAAGGCAGGGAAATCCCTCAGAAACACACCACTGGCTAAAGCCCCTTAAACTGGTGCTGAAGCCACAGCTTATCTTTGCTATAAGGTGTCAAAAGCAGTCCTAAGAAGACAAAAAAAAAAAAAAAAAAAAAAAAATTGCATTCTGTCTACTCAGGCATGGCCCTCCTCTGCTCCCTGTAGTGCTTTGCATGGTCCAGCAGACCATGGACATGGTGGACATGGAGAGGCTGGAATGGGGCATCCCCCTGCAAACAGAGCACCCAGAGCTGGGGCAAACACCTCAGTGTGGGGTGCCCTGTGCTCAATGGGTGCTCAGGGTTATGTGGGGCTGTCTCAGGGTCACTCAGAGATGTCACCTGGAGGCACCTCTGCCTCCTTTCCCCCCTGGCAGCACACACAGAGCTGTTGGCTTTCCTAAACACCACACAAGGCACGTTTTACTGAGCTGTACACACATCAACCATTCAGCTCCAATCAAACAATAACTTTGGCTAATTCAACCTTTTAATTTTCTTTTTTTTTTTTTTTAATTTTCTTCCCCTTAGCTTTCCCCAGCCATCCTGCAGCCCACAGCTGCTCTGAGCCTCAAGGCCATGGTGGCAAACGCAGGCAATCAGCATCTGGCTCACTAGAGGCCAGTCAAGCTATAAATATTCCCAGTCTGGCTCTTTTGTGCTCCCAGTGTGGGGGAAACAGCTGGTTTAAGTTTGACTGCACGTTGTCATTCCTCCATTAGTGCAAACACTTCAATATTTCTTACGTGTCAGGTTGGAGTGAAGAAAAGGAGAGCAGGGAAGGGGGTCACCAAAAGCCAAAGCTAAAGAAATGATGTTCTGTATATACATAATTTACAATTAGATTGCTGCCTGGGACAAGGCTGAGGTTTGACATGGTGATAGCTGGGCCAAAGCCACAAGGGCTTCCCAGTTGGCCTATAACTTTCAGGACCTATTTTCTCTTTGTTTTTCTTTTTATTATTTTCATAGAAATTCTATTATGACGATAATGGATTACATTTCTCAAATTGTATTTCATTTCAAGAGCTTGTAAGGCTGTTGTGTTTGCGGTTTCGTGAAATATGAAATACCAGGAGATGGGGCCCTTCCCAAGCCACACGTGCCTTCTTTTGTGGCCAGGGATCATACAGAAAGTCAGGAAAATGGAGCTTGCCAGGGATAAACAGAAGTGACATCTTGTATGGAAACCATAATCCCCCATGTCTGTGGAATGTCTGCTGATTTTCACGATTAGCACTAAGGGGCTGTGAGGGTGCAAAAATGCTAAAGACCATGATTTCCTTACCTTCTGTTCTGTCTTAAAAAGCTATTCCTAAACTTTAAATACTGAACACCCCCACTGAAGTTGCCCTGATCAAAATGAAACACCCTAATGCTTCATTCTAATGAGTTTTTCTCCTTTGCCCTAATGACAGGGCAGAGGAGAAAACTCACCTCCACCTCTAAGTGGTCTGGACACAGTAAACCCTGTACAGGAAATAAAAAAGCAATGATGGCAATAGTCCTGAATAATGATCACGACTCTTGTGGGGTCCTATGTCATTATTTGAAGATCATTTTTCTATTTCACTGCCCATCTGAAAGCCTTTGGCTGCTGGGAATTCAGTGGTCGATCCCAAACGTAGCCATGATAATTATGAATGGAGCCCATTATCCCAGACTGGAAAACTTTTTATTTAGCAACTGCCAGCCCAGCATCCCCCACCAAAAAAGCAGAATAGTGGTAGTATTAGTGAGCTGAGTTTGTTCTTCTCCTTGGCAACATGTTTTGCCCCAAAACAGTGCCAAACCATGCCCCCACACACATGCAAGTGCTCGTGTTAAGCTGGTGGATTTTCAGAGCAAAGAGGAGCTTCTTGAAGCAGTCACACATCCTGACTTTGCCGTGTTTCCAGCTTGGTAGGCAGCCACTCCACCAACCACCCAGTCACTGAGAAAAAGGATTATCAGTCTGAGATGATCAATGTCTTCTTACTCAAAATTAATAATACTTTTACACAGGCAGCTCCAATAAGGAAAATCATCCTTTGCCCTGGGCTGCAGTAAGGGCTGACTCTGCTGGTGATGCCTTTTCTTTGGTTTTAGTATTAAGAGCTAGACATATATAAGGGATAAAGGGTTTTTGTTTTTGGTATTTCACAAGGATTTTTATGGTGTAATGATTTGTTAAAGTGGATTGCATTGAAATGTATGTATATCATAGGTTGCATATACAATTTTATAGATTTTGTAAATTAGCATTTATTGAAGATGTTTTAATTAGAGGCTTAAATGAATAGCCTGACATTTTTCTATCTTCAAGTAATTTTTTTTTTAGATAGGCTCAATTTTAGTTTATAGGATATGTTTTAGAGGGGGCATTGTTTTTTTAAGACAGCATAAAGTTTCTTGGTTTTTAATTTGTTTGAGGTGAGGTTTTTAGGATGTTTGGTTTTTTTGGCTTAGTAGAATATTAGGATTATGTTAAGATATTAAGTTTAAAGAATTACAAGCATGTATGTTAAGGGTATTGAGACTATATAAAAGGTATATAAAAAGATTAAAAATAAAATCATCATGGCATCACTGGAGACAGAATCCCATGGCATGTTGCGGAGTTTGGGCTGGGCTTGTTTAGTCTGAGCTGAGGTTTCCCAGGAATCCCAGGCTGGTGGTGCCACCAGATGTGGAAGGGATGTGGCATCGTGCCCCCACCCACGGGGCTGTGCTCCAGGGCTGGAAAAATACATTCCTTGGGAAAAACAAGTGATGTCAGGGTGGTGGATGCACACCAGCCCTGTGTATCAATTAGTGATGGCGTGATGGAGTGTGTCTTGAAAAAGCAAAAAAGGTTTTAATAAGGAAAGAAAATAATACAGAAACAAAAAAGCAAAGCCGAGCACAGTATAGAGACGAGTCTCCTACTTGCTACAACACCTCGAGAATACACTGAGAAGCTTTGTGGTCTCCCTTAAGTACTGGATTATTTATGTGAGTTTTTTGGCAAATGTGAGACCTACCCCTACACAGTGTTCTGCTTTGCTTTTTGTTATTTGTATTATTTTCTTCTTTTATTAAAACCTTTTTGCTTTTTCAAGACATACTCGACCGTGCCACCTCGCTATTGATTTAAGCCATTTTCTGTGAGATGCTGGACACCCTCAGGGGTGTTGAGAAATTCAATAGATGGGTTAGAAAATAGAATTTTAAATTACAGGATGAGGTGCGATGGCCATAAACTGAACCACAAGAAGTTCCACCTCAACAGGAGGAAGAATTTCTTTACTTTGTGGAACAGCTGCTTGGGAGAACAAGGAGTTTCCTTCTCTGGAGGCATTCCAGACCCACCTGGATGCCTTCTTGTGTCACCTGCTCCAGGTGACCCTGCCTTGGCTACAGGGGTGATCTCCAGAGGTGCCTCCCAACCCCAACAATTCCACAATTCAATGATTCTGTGGAGCTGCTTGAATGCATTAATTACATCTACCAGTACCACACCACGATGCAGAGATGCCTCCTACAGCTTAAATCCTGGGAGCAGGATTTAAGAGCTGGAATCTGCTGGAATACAGAGCTCCACATGGATGAGTTTTCCCTCCCCAGTGCCTGGGCACAGCAGCTGCCACACACACCTTGATGGTACAAGGTACCTCAAGGGCTCCCCATTCCAATTTGCTGCCTTGTACAGCACAAAGAATCTACTCCTACTTCACATCAAGGGAAAAAGGAAAAAAAAAAAACACCAGCAAAGAAACTCAAGTTCACCCTGGACTCTGAAAAGTCCTCCAGTGTGTCAGACGTTCTGAACTCAGAGTACAGAGGCTCTTTGATGAAAATTCAGGCAGTTACATGCAAAGAAAAATGGTATTTCCCAAAAGAGCCAGCACAAAAGATGTATTAAGTGATAATTTCATTCTCAAATGGTTTTCAAGCAACAACTGGTAGCACTTAAGTCAACATTTTGCACATGATTAAATCCTAAGGACAACTAATTATTTCTGGCATTTCTTTAAAACTTCTCTATCAGCCAAGCTGATGTTGGAAAGCTTCTGCTGTGCTTTCACTTGCAGCTCACTTTCAAAATACTTCTTCAATGAAATCACCACGCTGCTCATGGCAAGAGAAAATTATCTGTGGCCTGAATAAGACTCTGTATTCCACTTCAGCCTGCCTGGAAAAGATGGATTTACCTACAGTAAATGGCATTATTCTGAGCTACCTTTGAGCAGTCCCACCCATGGGCACGGCAGAGCCCCGTGGGTGAGTGTGTTCCAAGATCACTGGGAAATCCTTGGATTTAAATGTTGTTTAAGCTGTACCCAGAGCCTCAAGAGAGCATTTAAATGGAGTGAATTTCTCCCTGAATGCACGACATGAAAATTGCACTTGTTGTGGTAGAATTGCTCATGCCTAATTTGATAAAATTAATAAAGAACAATAAACAGTGACAAATTAACAGTGTGGCACATGCAACCTCCAGATTTATACTACAGGGTGAATCTTTTTGGCCTGACCCAGGAGCAATAAATAGCAGGAAACAGGATTGTTACATTCAGGTGAAAGATTGACTGTAAGGTGGCACAAAAGGTCTCATTAGATTTATGTACCTGGAAGGAACAGAATTAATGCACTTAAAGAAACTCAATTCGATACCACCTGTGACAACCTGCATTATAAATGCAACAACAGCCAGGTAAATGACAGCTTTAATTTAAAATTGCTTTATTTAATTTAAGGCAAGCCCCCAGGCTGTATTTTGTGGTGCTGGGCTGCAGGGTTTATCTTGAAAAATACTGCTGTTGTTAAAGAAAAGTGGGTAGCTAATCCCTGTGCAGCACACTGAAAATAACCCCTTAATTTCATTCTAATGGCATTTCACTGGTATTCACAGGAATGCCAGCACTGAGCCCCTTATGTTTTGAAATTTAATGTGGGGCAATTACAGTCAAAGTATATCTGGGGAAAGTCCTAGGAGAGGGGGCACATTCCTTCTGTGAGTGGGTGCTTAACTGGGGATGTCTAAGAGGTTCAATATGCCCCTAAAATTTTATATCCTCCTCCAAAGAACAGAATATATGGCCAGGAAGGACTGACATGGTGAAAAGGCAGAGCTGGACAGCAAAAAAAATTGCAATTGTAACTTCTCCCTGGCCACCACTTTGTGGGATCTCATTCCCTGCTTTGCATCCTGAATTATTCAGATCCAGGTGAGGATACCCTGGAGATCCTTGCATGGCTCTGCAATGTGGGGTCGTATTTTAGACTCCTCTGGGATAACTCAGGTTTTAAAATGGGTCTAAACAGAGCAGGGACAGTTTTACTAAAAATGAAATGCAGCTCCAAGTGCTCCAGGTACTGCTTGTGGTAATCTTTAACATACAAAGCATTTTAAGAACTGAGGAAATGTTATCATTTCATAGTATCATTTAAGGAAATAAGTTTATGAACTGCAAAAGAGGAGGATGGGGAAGGATTTTGCAGAAAAAAAATGCAAAGGAACTTAGAGAAAGGCAGGATAGCACAATCTGATACACGTTTTGTTTTCCCTAAAACTGGCAGGAATATCACATTTCAATTCCCAGAGTGTCATAACACGACATATTATATATACATGTGTATGTGAGATTCAGAAATGCCACAACATATTTCTTTTTGTTGATTGGCAGCGTTAGTTCTCCATTAGAAGTGTAGCATTAAGATCTATTCCTTCAGGCATGAATTAGGCCCTATAAAATAAAACTTCTCTGATTAAATAAACAGTATTTTGAATAAAAATGATTATTTTTTTATTATTTTTGTGTATAGTATGAGCATGCCATATTTTTTTGTTCTTCTAATTTTTTTTTATTGTAGTTGTGATGTTTTATTTTAATTTTTTTTTCAGCAAGTCATGCCTTAGAAACTGTAGCAAAGTATGAATTTTCCTTGTTGTCTCCACTTAGGAACTCTGCACTGATCTTTCAACAGGGAAGGCTGTAAAAAAGTTCAAGATTAATAAACAAACACCTTCCACTGTCCCAGGCTGCTCCAAGCCCCAGTGTCCAACCTGGCCTTGGGCACTGCCAGGGATCCAGGGGCAGCCACAGCAAATCTGGGAATCCTATTCCAGGCCCTGCCCACTCTCCCAGGGAACAATTCCTAATTCCCAAGATCCCATCCAGCCCTGCCCTCTGGCACTGGGAATCCATTCCCTGTGTCCTGTCCCTCCAGTTCCTGATGAAGGGTCCCTCTCCACATGCACAAGCATTTTATGAGGATGGTGCAGACACCTCTGAAGGAAATTCAGGCACCTCTATTTAAAAAAGGGAATTTTGGCAGCTGAAACTGCAGCCACCTCCTGCTATTGACTGTGCAGGGAGTCACAGCATCATCCTGAGTGCTTCAGTGCATGCACATACCAGTAGAAAACAGCAAAAAGAAAGAGAAAATACAGAATCATGGAATATTCTGAGTTGGAAGGGACCCACAGGATCAGTGAATTCAGCTCCTGTCCTTACCCAGAGCCCCCAACAATCCCCTCTGGGCTTCCCTGGCAGTGCTGTCCAAAGGCTCCTGGAGCTCTCCCCATTCCCTGGGGAGACTGGGCAGTGTCTGAACTCTCTGGGGGAAGAACCTTGCCCTCATCTCCAGCCTAAACTTCTCAGAAACAATCAACTCTGATTATTTACTCCAATGCACTTTATGGAATTTACTGTCATCAGCTCTCTTAGAGAAAGGCAGCACAAATCCTTCAGAGGCAATTTTAGGAAGCAGGTAAGACAGATTTTGGATCAATACACCATTTGTGATTATACCTGTGCATTTGCTTAGCACAAAAAAAAAAAAAAAAAAATTAAAAAGACACTGAGATAGATTAAAGACACCTGAACTTCTGAATAAGCAGCCTTACAAGAAGAACTTCCTCTAATTCTTTGTAACTTCAGCCCACCGTTTATTTCTACGTATCTCAAATCTTTGACTATTCACTGGAAGTTCTGATTTGACTTCAGCACAATTTCCATCCTCACCACAGAAGAGGGGAGGTGTGATAAGCTGCCAGACCACTTTGCCCTGCTTGTGGTGCTCATCACATCAGCACAGCAAGTGTGAACAGCAACCACAGAGCCCAAGGGCTGAGGTTTTCCTGAACAACTGATCCTGGGAGATGAGATTAAAACACAGGTGTCTGTGACAGGGAGATGCGAAGCACAGGCTCCCACTGGTACATCACCAACAATTGTCAGCAACTGACTCTTCTGGACCTTTGCCCCTTCAGCAAGACCAAAGGAAAACTGTTTTGACAGTCAGGCATTTTAAACAGGAAAGCACTTGTTTGGATAGTTTCCTCAAACCAAAAAAAAAAAAAATAGAAAAAACCAACTTCATTGTATTTTTTCAGATGTCCCACAGGGTGCTCCTAAGCTTGAGAAAGCCACCAGTCAATACCCAAAAATCCATTTGCAGCCTAATATACAAGTTCTCCTTTACAGTGACATTCCCAAAAAAGTGTCCTGAGACAACAGTTAATGCACAGACACTCTGCTCTGTGTATTTTCTGTATTGCCTGTTGAGCTCAGTAATTTCTTTTTCTGTTCCTTTCAGTTACTCCCCTGCTTTCCTCCATATTTATGCTGTTTTTTCAACATGAGTTCTTAAATCCAGCTCCACTTTTTGGCATTATGTTTACAGTAAATACAATAGTTGACTCCCTCTGCCATTAGAAGATTTTACTTCCAACGTTTCCCTGTTTGGTGACGTTTGGAGCAAAAGCAACTGCCCAAATTGCCAGATTTGACAACTTCCATGGACTGTTAGATCACACACACACCACACCCTACAATGGATCAGTGATGCTGCTCCAGGCTACAGCAAATCCCCATTTTATTAACTTTAATATGTGCTCTTTCTCCTTGTGTGCAAAGCAAATTCACATCCAGAAATTATCCACATTTTAGACATTCTGTAACACATGAACACACCTGGCAGGGCAACCTGGAGCCTAGTGGGATACCCTGAGGCACCTAAAATGGTGCTAAAATACAGATTTGGACAACACCCATCACAAAAACCCCTCTCCTTGAGCCGCCAGCCTCATTACCTCGACCCGTTAACCTGGTTGGGGTTACACTCCATCTTGATGGTGACTCTGGCCGGGGGCTGTGACAACCAGTCCTGCTGGGGGACACGTGGGCTCATCTTGGAGGTCTGCCCATATTCACTGGAGGAGGAGGAGGCCGTCATCTCTGTCTTGGCCAGGTGGGGAGAGCCGTAGGCGCACTCGAACAGGGACTGGTCTTCGCTCACCACCGATAGCGCTTCCTGCAAATCAGAGAGAGAGGTCAGGGCAGGGCAGCCACCCTCCCAGGGCACACATCACAGCCTTCCCCAGGGAAAATGGGCTTGTACATCTCACTAGGAGGTGAGCAGTCTCAGTAGGTTTAGGCACAGTGTTGTTTTTTTGTGGAGGTCTGGAGACCTTCCCAGATGCACAAACACATCACCAAACACTTGGGAACAGCAGAAAGGGCAGGGTGGGCAGCAAAGCCCAGGTCTGAGGGGTCTCAGCAGGGTGAGATCTGCTGAATGCAGCAAAAATTGCTACTCCTGAGAGGAGAAAATAAAAGCCTGGCCTTGCTGACCCTCTGAGATCCCTCTTTCATTCCTCAGGGACACAGGCAAAGTCCTTTCTGGACCCCAGGAGCCAAGAGATCTGGGCACAAGCTCCAACCCAGGGACACCATGCCCACCAGCCACCTCCCTCCTTCTCGTGGCAACTCTTCCTGGTGGAAATCCCACTCTGGAGCCGTGGGAAGGGCTTCCCACCCTCTTCATGGCAGCACTGGGGTTATGGTCATGGAGGGCACCCATCAGGTCCCTCTCCCTGGAGGCCAGACAGACACCAGAGGGAGGGGCATTGACCCTCCATCCCTGCTGCCAACCATTCCTGCTGGCACCAATTCCTTCCCTGAGCTATCTGGATATGAGTTTTGTGAGTGAGGCTAAGCCTGGGATGGTGCTGTGGCTATCACATCCATCAGGAAGTGTGGGAAGAAGAGCTGACACTCCTGAAGGGACACATCCCACCTGAGATGAGGCTCCCCAGGCACCAGAGCAGGTCTAGACTGTCCTGCTGTCCTCCAGCAGTGCACAGGACTCAGGAGGAACCCTCCAAAAGCAGATTTTGGAGGAAATCCACCTTCTCCAGGGGTCACTTTGGGTGGACAAGGTGCATAAGGGTGCAAATTCAAGCACTGTCAGGATATTAAGAGATTGGGGACTACTGGGAGATGTCTGAAAACATGAATTACTGCCTCGGTCTCATGAAGGGTGAGAATGTCTCCACCACATACGCCAGGAGTTCGTGGTCAGTGGTCACAAGGGGTTTTAAAGGTTTATTAACCAATAATCTACTGCCACACATACTGTTTTCATTTTGACACCAGTGGCTAATTAAACTGTATCACACATCCTGCTGTAGAACTTTATCCAATCCTATAGTGACACACAATCCTACAGAACTACACCTTAAAGCTTCTTACTTCCTTTATAACTACTTCTATATCTTAACTTTTAAACCTTAAAACACTCCACCACTTAGCTTAATATGTTCCTGCTTGAACTACAAACCCCCATTCTTGCTTGTAGTCTCTAAAGCTGGAAGCCTTTTCCAAAGCCTCAGGTTGAACCCCGTGTTCTCTGCTGTATTTGGGGCTGCATGCACAACGTTTTGAGAGTTTTCTGTGCCTTGATTTCCCACAGGTGCCCAGGGAGGTGTTGGAGTCCCCATCCCTGGAGATATTAAGCTGCACCAAGGGAAATATAGGCTGGATATCAGGAAAAAGTTTTTTACAGAAAGGGTAATGAAGTATTGGAGTGGTCTACCTGGGGAGGTGGTGGAGTCACCATCTCTGGATGTGTTTAAGAAAAGACTGGATGTGGCACTTGGTTTAGTTGAGGTGTTGGGGCTGAGGGGTTGGACTTGATGATCTTGGAGGTCTCTTCCAAACTCATTATTCTGTGATTCTGTGTCCAAGGAGGGCCTGGATGTGGCACTCAGTGACAAGGTGGGCATCAAGAACAGCTGGGAGAGCTTTTCCAACCTCAGTGACTCTGTGTAAGGGCAGCAGCTCACTGTGTGACTCCATCCTGTCCATCCTGACATGGAACAGAGCAGGGGGGCAGCCCAGCACCTCCTCCCTGCCATGGTGGGGACAATCCCCAGCCCTGGGCTGGCCAGGAGGCTCCCTGTGAGCCCAGGGACTGACAGCAGCTGAGGGGGAGCCTGGGCCAGCTGGCCATGGCTGGGAGTGTGGGGGCCAAGGATCAAGGAATGGGGGGAATCCTGAGCCAGACTCGGGGCAGGGAGCTCTGTGAGGCAGCCTGGGTGGGCTGTGCTCCTGCCAGATCTGCTGCTGACGGCCAGAAATGCCTGGTCCTGTCAGCAGAGGAGAAGGGAGAGAGAAAAGGGATGGGAGTTCCCCAGCCCTGGGAGGGTGGGAGCCTGCAGACAACCCCCCACCCTCCTCTGGCTGCTGGAAGAGGGTCTTGCCAAGCTCCAGCAGTCACAGGCTGCCCTAAAAATCAGTGTTTGCTCATTTTAAGACCTGTGGTGTGACTCTTGCAGATGGTAAGTGCTGGACTTCATCCTTGTGGGGTTTTTTTCAAGCCTGGATATTCTGTGATTCCACATTCCTCCTTCTTTTTATCCACCTGGTTTGTGAGCCCTTGGGGTGCACTCTGCTAATGTTCATAGTTTGCTGCGCAGCTGCAAAGGTGGGGACATCACTTCCAGCTTCTCACTGCTTGTGAAAACTGAGATCACCCCTTAATCCCTGGGCTTGGGGAATGGGATCTCAGGTCCTTTAAGCACCCTGAGACTGATAATTGAATTACTGAGTTCAGGCAGTGATCTGCACCTTTTTACTGCTCATTTTCAGATGTCACCTGAGTGCAAAGATCATCACTGGGCTGCCACCAGTGACTTCTCAGTCACCACCTTTTCCTCTGTGTTCTGCACACTCCCCCACCAACCTGCTCCCAGCTGCCTCTTTGGTTCTGTGAGACAAAAAGGATGCCAGAATAACACCTCTCCTTTTTCTCCTGCCTCTCATGCCAGAAACCTTTGCTGTTGGTGGTCTGAAGCTTTTCTGAAGTGCCTTTTCTGAGAAAACCTGCAGACCAAGGAGGTGTAGGGGGAGGTGGCCCCTGGTCCCTTGCTCCTCCCAAAGATTCTTCCCTGGCTCCACTGAGAGACAGCAGGGAACTTGATGTGCTTGGATAATAAAGTAGCAGGGATCACCTAACAAGAACTAAAGAAAGAAGATGTTACACTGGAAGGAAAAGTCCGTGAGATTTTTTAATGAAATAACTCCCCAAAATTAAATATATACGTGTGCACAAACACTACCTGCCATCCCATGCCTGACACTACTGAATGAACAGTTCCCTCTATTCTGCCCCAATCCATGAGATTAACAAAATGCTAATTTTGGAAGTGTTAGCCCCAGTAAATACACTAAAGTGTGAATTATAAAGGAGAAAGCTGATACAGATTGCAAATAAAACATTATTTAACTTTGCAAACCATCTACTAATGGATCTTTTCAAAACAGGCATCAAGCCCTATATAATGGATTTATTTCTTATCCTCCCCACCCAAGTGAAACAATGCAAATTTTTCTGGTTCCTATTAAAAATGACTCCACCTCATGTAAGTTAATTTATGGATATTTAGGGTAAGTATAAATGTAAAGAATAACAAGAAAAAAAGGCGTTTATGTTTATTGGCATTACTAATGACAACAAACACTGCTTGTACTGTGGGTGCTCAATATGTTGCCTGAAGAGGGAAAGTGCAAACATTTAAACTTCTGGAAATATGAACCCAATTACTTAGGGCTGCGTGAATATCTACAACTAATGACACAAAACAAGACCAACAAACAAGCCCAAGAGACAGACATAAACATCATGTTTCAGGGGGAAAATTCACGGAGAAAAAGCAAGCTCAGCCTGAGTTTAGCTGTGGTTTAATAGCACTCATCTGTACTCCATCCTGCTGGTTATCAGTTAGTGCTCGCTGACAGGTCTGGGAAGGCTCTGGAGGAATAACTGAGCTCCTGCCAGCTTTGTGTGCTGTGGGTCGGGCTCTTTGTGGAGGCTCATTAATGTCCACAACAACAAGAGCCTCTGACTTTCACCCTCCCTGCTCTTGGCTGGCCTGTCTGGAAGGACAGCAGGACATGGATCAGCCTTCCCTGGGTGACAAAAACTGCACCAGCCACAGAAGACTTTGCAAGATGTTGAGGAGTCAGCATGAGTAAAGAACGTGGCCTCACGTCCTCTCCAATCTCTTCTTCCTTTCAGTGGTCTTAAATCAGAGAATCAAAGAATGGGTTGGTTTGAAAGGGAATTTAAAGACAATCTCATTCCATCCCCTGCCATGGGCAGGGACACCTTCCACTGTCCCAGGCTGCTCCAAGCCCCAATGTCCAACCTGGCCTTGGGCACTGCCAGGGATCCAGGGGCAGCCACAGCAAATCTGGGAATTCTATTCCAGGGCTGTCCACCCTGCTAGGGAACAATTCCTGCCCAAGATTTCATCCAGCCCTGTTCTCCTTCATCTTAAAACCATTGTCTGTCCCTCCATCCCTTGTCCCCAGTCCCTCTCCAGCTCTCCTGGAGCCCCTTAAGGCCCTGGAAGAGACTCTGAGCTCTCCCTGGAGCTTCTCTTCTCCAGGTGAGCAGCCCCAGCTCTCCCAGCCTGGCTCCAGAGCAGAGGGGCTCCAGCCCTGGGATCAACTCAGGCCACTTAAAAGGTGTGGATTTCTGGCTCAGGCTTTTCTGAATCCTCTGAGCTTTCAAGACCCAGGGATGCTGAACAACCAGAACTCAACCAACCTGACAGAACCAACTCAACCAACCAGACAGAACCACCCCTGAGGCTCATCCTGGACAAAAGCACAGAAACAGCACCCAGAAACAGGAAACATTTCTCAGTTTATACAGGAATGTCTGACAATGGACATAACTTGGTGACCCCAAATTGTGAGCCGTGAAAGGAAGGCTCCAACAGCAAACTGCTGTCCTGGCACAGCTGACAGAAAAGCAGTGTGGGTTATTTCTTTCCTAAATACAGGGACTTCAAAAATCTGTTTTGTGTTATAATTGCAAATGCAAGCTCCTGGACCAAATCTAATACGAAAATTGTCAGAACTCACCATCATGAAAAAAATAGCAGGATGGTCTGGCCATGTAAATGTAAACAAAGCTATTAATACTGACAATGTCTGGCAAGGTTTTATTACATGTGGATGCCAGTTCTGTTCCTAGTAAATGCTTTTCATTACTCATTTACATGTTAATTTCTTTTTCTCATCCATATTAATGCTGTCTCCAGAGTAGTTTGGCAACATCAAGCCGTAAGTGGGATAAAGAAATGTAAACATTAATAATTATTACAAAATAGATGCATTACAGGCTTCTTTGTATCTCTTTGACGGTAATTTTAGCAGGGAATGGGTCATCTTCCTGGATTTCATATGATTCAACATATTCTCATGATATCTCGGAAATGAAGCCTTTAATTTCTAGAAATTAATGTCTGGGGTAAAGGGGGATGAAGAAAAGTACACGTGGAGCTTAAAGGAGAAGGTGGGAAGGGTCTTTCATGCAACTCTGTGAAGAAGAGCTGTTGGTATTTGAGATCAATACTGAATATGAATTCTCTTTATTTCATCTTCCTTTCTCCAAGTATTTCCTCTCATGACATCACAGAAAAAAAAAAACCCCAAACCTAAAAAACCCAAACAAACCCATGTTCTTTCATTAAATTCCTTTTATACTTTAATTGCTTGCCCTATGCCAAACCTGGCTTCTCCCTTGGACTTTCTGTACTAAAGATAAAAGAACAAAATGATTTCTCTATTTGGTTTTGACTTACACTTCACTGATAAGTTTAAAAAAAGAAAAAAGAATAACAGACTGACAAATCTGTAGAACAATGGGTCCAGCAACGCCTTTAAAGCAGGCATAAAGTCATTAGGACAAAGGTGTTTACTTAATCAAATGCAAGATTACTTGGCCTAAAAACATGAAGTTACAGGAAATGTGATTGAAGTAGTTCCCATCATGAGAAGCACATGCAAGCTGCCCTCTCCTTTAAATGCAATGTCAGGAACTAAGGACAAAGACTTTTTTTTTTTTTCCCTAAAGTTTGGTCAAACTTAAGAAATGGCTACATGAGACAATAAGGTCCGTGGTTGTGCAGCAGAATTTGCTTGGGATGGAGGGATATTGGGGAATAAATATCTCCAACAGCAGGATTTTGAAGTACTTTGGAGGTCACTCTAACCCAGGGGTTAGAACAGACAATGGTTTTAAACTGTAAACTGATTTTGTTGGGGTTTTTTTATGAGCAATGGTTTTAAACTGAAGGAGGGCAGGTTTATATTATATTTTAGAAGATACACTTGGCTGTGAAGATGGTGAGGCCCTGGCACAGGTTGCCCAGATAAATTGTGGATTCCCCATCCCTGGAAGTGTCCAAGGCCAGGTTGGACAGGGTTGGGCAAGAACTGCACCCAAGGAGGAGGATGAGTGAGGGCGCACAGCAAACCCCCTCACTGTACATTGAGATGCTACAGAAACAAAATGCATTTTTTTGCTTCTTCAGACAGCATTCCCAGAGTCCCAAAAGGCCCTGTTACCCTTGGCTTACAACAACACTGCAATAAAGAACTTTTAATTAACTTTGCCATATGCATTGCATTTATACAATCTATTTTTTGACACCAGTTTTATAACATTTTTCCTCATCAATGTAAACACATTTTACTTTTCTAATCTGATTTCATGGTAATACATAGATAAGCACAAGCTCTGACCTCCCCACAGCCACAATCCATTCAGACATGGGCTGTTTCTTATCACTTCTCAGATGTCTACAGTTGGTCAGAAAAAAACCTCTCTGTTCTAAAAAGAATTCTGACATACTGCAACTTATTTTCATTCTAAATTAGACCAAAAACTGTTATACAAAAACTTTCACCAAACTGTTTATTGTGAGGATTAATTGTGACACAGCAGCGTGTGTTTTGCAGATGTTAAAACTTTCTAATAAACAGCCACATTTGGAGAGGACCTGCATTTTCTGGGGGAAGATTGTTCTCATTAAGGCCCTGCAATTAGTTCCTTAAGTGTTTCCATGCTTTTGTGCTCTTGGTATCCCCTGTATACCTGATAACACTTGTTGTTGAAGGTTTGTAAATTGAATTACGGCTGAAAGAAAGGACAGGT
Organism: Zosterops lateralis; assembly: GCF_965231275.1. Lineage (NCBI taxonomy): Eukaryota > Metazoa > Chordata > Aves > Passeriformes > Zosteropidae > Zosterops > Zosterops lateralis. The sequence continues at coordinate 3,594,491 of NC_139763.1, forward strand.
GAGGGTGTGGAGAGGAACACAAAGGGCACAAGATTTGACCAAGCCACTCTTCTTGCTTGCTGCTCCTATCCCCCATCAGACTGCATCTTCTGATGCTCCAGGAAGCTGCTCATCTGGAGTGAAAACCTAATTTCAAACAGGCCAGGAATGTCATTTCCAGGCTGGAACAGAGAGCACGGGGAGGCTGGACACCAGAACCTCCCTGAGCAATGGGAACTCTTCCAGCCTGAGACTCTGCTCACGTCTGCAACAGACACCAAACTGCACCAGGAAACAAGCTGGGCTTGAACTGCTTAAAAGAACCTAAATTTGCAGCCCTGCTCCAAAGCCAAGCCTTTGAGCCTTGGATTCATTGCATCCAGTGAAACAAAAGGCAAATGATTGATGTTTTAGCCTTGCTGTAGCTTATTCATCATGATGCTTGTACAAGTCTCTCCTGACCGCTTGAAGGAGGAGGATATTCAATATGGTGTGGGGAACGTGCTAGGAAAAGGTTACTGCTTAAAATGCAAGTCACCTGAGTCAGGAATTGCAACACACATCTGGAATATGTTTTCCTTCTAAATCTCCGAGCCCTGGATTCATTAGATCAGACAAAAACCCGCATATTATATTCATGAGGAGAGTTCAGGAACAACGAAAAGCCTTGGCAAGTACAAGATAGGAAAGACAGATGTTGTCCTCACCTCCACCCATGAGAATCTGATTTGCCAGCTCAGCCAACATCCTCCACCTCCTTCCAGGGAGCACTTGGAGACTCCGTGTTAATCCAAACACAAGCCCGGTGCTGCCACTTATCACCTCTCCTCACCTCTTGCCGAGAAAAATACAAGGATGTTTGGAGCCCCACTTGAAAAAAGGAATAATCAAGCATCCATCAAAGTGATGTTATGAAATTGCAGGCTGGATTCATTGCTGGGAAAAGGGAGCAGATGTTTGAGGGCTGGTCCTGCAGCCGCCTTTGCGTAACTCTGACTTCAGCTCTAACGTGAACTGAGGCCTCGTGGCTAAGCCCAAAGGCTTCATATTTTGTGTCTTAGCTAAAAAATTCTGAAATACTATAAATTCAAATGCAGGCCCCTGCTGCCTTATCACAATTTACAATGGACTGTCTTTCCTGAAATATCAGCAAACCATAAGGTGATTTTTGCAGCGTGAGCCACTCAACTCCACCTCTGCAAGTGCTTCAGAAAATAAAAAATCACTATTCTGTCATTGCAGGTGGTGAAACTTTGGTCAGAATTACTAAAAATTTGTTTTAGAAACGTATCTCCCTCATGGCAAGCTGTGCGCTGTATTTGGGACTACCCTGAATTTCAAACATTAAAATTACCACATTGAGTAGAGAAAGTTCCAGAGCAAGTAATAACACCTGATTTAAAGAGTTGCCATTTCACAATCAATTATTTCACCTGCAGTTTTTATCTGTCAGCAAAGTGCAAATGAACAGTTTAACACCAAGGCAAGATTTAATAAATGGAAGTAGGAAACTCTTTTATACACATCACAGAGATGAAAACTTCCACCCTGCACCTATTTCAACCTTCTCAACACCTGAGTGGGCTTCAAGTTGCTTGGAAGCCACCAGGCTCCTGAGTGAAAGTGGACCTCAAAAATCTCCTCCTGCACAAGCAAAGTGCTGGAAAATTATTTAAAACACTGAGGCAACACCAGGTTTTATCAGCTGCACCATGAACTGAATGAAGAGGGTTGCAGGGTTGGAGCAGCACAATGATCAGAATACGTATTCCTGAATGACTATGTCAATCTTAAATCACCAGGGCTGGAAACAATACAAATATATCCTGCAGATTGTATATTGCATACAATATATTGCATTTTTTAAAGAAACTGGAGCTTTGTATGCTTATTTTAGCACTTCCATCCATGGAAAGCGCTCGAGCAGTGAAGTTTGAATGACTTATTTTTCAGTCATACAATAGACTTTTATTCCTTTTCATCTCGAGAGAGTATTGTCAATTATAAACTTTGAAAGTTTGAAGTTTTTTTGCCCTTTCATGCTTGGCTGTTAACTTCAAAATGCCTAGAAAACTGGGAAAACTTGGATGTAGAACTCTTTAATTTCTATCTCAGCCCAGGGCCAGCCTGTTGCTGCTACTTTGCTTTTCTATTACAGGACTGTATCAATCTGAAGGAGCAGCCAATCTTCTACTTTGTTAAAAAACACAAACATCTTGAGTGTTTTTTCCAGCAACCTTTCCAGCAAAAATTTGTTTTGCAAAGCAGGTTTCAGGTCTGTAAGTTGGCCCAGAGCCTGATAGGAAGGGAACTGAGGCTGCACACACCTGCTAGGAGCTAATCAGATCAAAATGATATTGGGAAAGAACCCTGGGAGAGAGTCTTGGGACCAAAACAACGCCCAAAACAAGGCACTGATCCCGCTCTAGACCATCAGACTGACCCATTTTTTTAATTTCTCTTAAAATCCTTTGCATCTTGGCCAGCCCCAGAAATTCAGCTGGGGCTTCTTCAAGAATTACTGGGTGCTAATCAGTTATTCCCTGTGCAGAATTAAAGCCTTTCCTTGTACACAGCAGCCACCCTAAATAAATTTTGGAAACTTGACTGAGAAAAATTTTAACATGAATTTTTTTTACCCTTATTCAAAAGATTTTCTTAATAAAGTTTGGAAATTTCATTGAGAGAATCTTCAACACTATTTTTTCAGCCTTATTCAAAAGATGGTAACCATCTTTGGGTTACCATTCAAATGTTATGGTAACATTTGCAACTCTTTTCCCCCACCATCTAAGGAAAACTACAAGATTATACATTACATTTATAATTTGTTCTGCTGCATTTAGTATTTATTCACTGGGATGGGTTGACCCATCACAGTTATATTTTATATATAATTACATACTCCTATTTTATTTATGTTTTTATATTTATACATATATAGAGAGAGATATACATACATATATGTATAGATACATTTATATTTTGTTATATATATTATATATTATATACATTATATATGCATAATATCTACAATATATTATCTATTATATGCATATAATATATATAACACATATAATATATATAATATATATTTATATACACACGCTCTTAAATATATGTCTACATGGATATTTTTAGAGAATTCCACCCTCAATCTCTAAGCAAATTTTAAAATAAAAATAACTCAGGCGTTAAAATATCTTTCCCTAAAGCACAGCATGTACCAAGGACAAGCTCATCAGATTAGAAATATATGGGAAGGAATGACGAGATCTTTACAGCCACTGCATTGAGGAAACATGGAAAAAAATAATAAAAAAAATAGCATCCAAACGAGTTTCCTTTTGCAGTGAGGCTTCAGTTCTGCAGGAATGCCTTGAGAGCATTAGGGAAATAACACTTGGATGGAAGCCACGGGCTGAGCTCCTCGGTGACCCATCACTTCCCTGCAGGGTCTGCGTGTGGTGTTTGTGCACGTGCACACACCGAGGGTGAGCGTGGCTGTGCCACGAGAGGGTCACTCACCTTCCTGCCTGGGAACGCTGCACTTACAAGGGCAGCCTCAGCTCCAAACATGGCATTTCAAAATTGGAAATTTTACCCCAAGGAAATCGCAGGAAAAACAAAAAGAAGGGTGTCTTGCTGGGTTGGGTGATGGGTTCCCTGTGTTCACCTCTCTGTGTATTTAAAACTCTCACCTCGCTCTTTAGAGAGCACTGGCCACGTTCAGCTCTTAGGAATTGCTTGAAAGTTTCTGCAAATGCTGCTCAAGTCATCTCTTTTTTTTTTGTATGGATGTTTTTTATTCACTTCCAAGTGTATTTTGTCTTGATGTGATTGTTCCCTGGGAGGGTGAGGAGGGGCTGGGATGGAATTCCCAGAGAAGCTGTGGCTGTGCTTGGATCCCTGGCAATGTCCAAGGGACAAGGTTGGACACTGGGGCTTGGAGCAGCCTGGAACAGTGGGAGGTGTCCCTGCCCATGGCAGAGGGTGGGAACAAGATGATTTTAGAAGTCCCTTCTAACCCAAACCATTCCATGACTATAATTCTATATATTTTACTGACTTCTCCACATTAGACGACTGCAATTAAACCACAAATTTATATTGATTGTTAAAAATTTCCTCTGTTAAAGGTGCTCTCCATTTTTGCCCAGAAAAATCTTTTGTTTACATTATTCTCCCTTCCTTTTCCTCAGACACCTTTTATTCTGGATCTCCCATGTATACACTGGATATACACACGTGTAGTATTGCATTGCCTCTCATGGTATTCCCCATTCCAGGAGCATATGGAATATTGCTCAGCTGGGTAATCCTTCTAAATTCAACATGAGCTTCCCAAATATGCCCACTGTGTATGTAAAATATGACTTCCTGTCACGATAACCTTTGCAGTGTATAGCCCAGCATACTTTCCTATAATTGTTTATAATGAATATCTTGATTCATACTTCTGTACACATTATTTTAGGCATCTGCCACAAAACATGACTAATGAAATTAAGACGGGGTTGAATGTCACAGCTTTAAGTCATTTCTTTGTGTGCAAAGACTCACAAATGAGAGGATTTAGTGAAACAGCAATAAATTGCCTGCTTTTCTTTAAGGGTATTTAGCCTGCTCTGCTGAACTAGCGTAAAGTAAGGATATTGTTGTTTTAGATCAAATATTAACCACAATCAGTCCAAGAGATTGGTATTGCTTTTGATACATTGCATTTTGAGAAGTAGCCAAAACAATGGATCAGAACAAAATGTTGTTTCATACCTATAGCAGAAAAAGTGAATATTCTTTGTTTGTCCCCGAATAAATCAAAACAGAACCATCCCAAAAATAAACTCTCACACACACACAGAACAATTTGCTTTGTGGCAGTATAAAAAAAAATCTAATCCCATTTTACACTTGTGCTTTTGCTTTTAAACTAAGTTCTTATTACTTCATTTATGCAATATCTTTCTAAATAAAATCTTCAAAATTACAAAATATAAATAATTACTTTAGAAATTTTCAACTGTTTCATTATTTTTCCTTTTTAGTTAGAGATCTGGCGCACAAATTTAACCTTTATCTTCCAACTCAAACCATTTTATGATTGTAGGAGCTTGTGGCTTTCTGCTGATGAAACTCTCATATGCAGCAGGAACAGGTTGTGGCCAATTTTTAATTTTACACGTGAAGAAGAAAAGGAAAATGCACATGGCAACATCTTTGATGTGGGGGCAAGAAAAATCCTGCAGCTTTTCCCTGTGGCTATATTTCTTCCAAACTTCTGATTACCAAAGTTATCAGTCAAAATCCAGGCCCTGCAGCTCTGACATTTGACTGGTTTTTGCAACAGCACCAACATCAAGCTCCAGAAAGACAAAAAAGATCAGCTGCTGCCATTGACGAAAAGTGAACTGAGAACATCAATGCAAATTAAGATAAATCTCCTGTCCAGAACTGTGAGATCTGCACTGACCACAGCAAGAGAAACTTTTAAGATGGTTTTCCCCATAGGTCATTAACAAGTGTTTCATACACATTGCTACAAGAAATGAAGCTGAGTGGATGCAAAGCTAGAGATATGCTAAAAGAAAATATTTTAAATTGTTTTTCTTTGGGCTCTACTGAAAAACGACCCCAAAAATCTCTTTACATACAGTAATCCAGGCCTTCCAACACTCAGAAGAGGCAGAGAGGTATGCAGGCTGTTTCTCTTTTATTGTTTCCCCAAACAAACCCATTTCCTACAAGCTGTTCCCATATCTTTCGTGCCACAGTCCAGCTTCCCAGAAAAACAGCAGGAAAACAAAGTGTGAACTCCAAACAACCCATTTCCCCAGAACAATGTGCCACACTAAGGGGAGAGAGAGGGAGATAAAGGGGAGGAGGGCTGGGGGGAACAGGGAAGAGCAGGAGGGAGGCAGAGGAGCTGTTGTGATGCTGCCAATGGACCTGGAGGGAAAAAAAAAAAAAGGAAGGAGGAACTTTTAGAAAGTCACAGAGGGGAAGAGTTGTGAGTTGTGTAACTGTTAATATGCAACAGGCAGGTTGCCAACTATTTCAAAGGATTTGAGGTTTCAAAATGGTCCAGGAGGCTTAACTGATTTGGGGTCTGGAGCTTCCAGGAACACCTTGACATGTCTGAGAGCCAGAAAACTAGCCCACCTTTTTATAGACTCCTCAAGCCATCCTTGGTCAGCATTTCAAGCTGAATCGATCAGGAATGTAAACAGACACCATTTATGCTTCTCTGCAATCTAATAAAATGAAAGCATGGGTTAAATAAAGCGAAATGACAGATGCTGTTTGGTAAGAAGGGAAAACCAGATGAGCTCGTTCATTTGGTTCATGGCAAACATGAGCAAAGTCCAATGCTCCTGCTATTCAGCAGACCAAGAAAAGCTTTGCACTGAGCTCCCACAGGAATAAAAAACACTCATTGAGACACGTGTGATAAAGGAAAATGATAAATGTTACCAGGACATTTGAGAATCCCATTTCTGTATTTGAAGGAACAGAAGGAAGGAAGGAAGGAACAAATCGTTTCAGCCTTTCTGTCCATGAGGATTATTCAAGTAAGAAAAAAAATAGTGTAGAATCAACACAATTGGAATTCTCTTCCCCAAACTGTGGCCTGGACAGCAGGAAATGAGGAATTCTGTCCCCTGTGCCCTGCACAGGTGAGACTTCACCTGCAGAGCTGCCCCAGCCCTGGGGCCCAGCACAGGGAGGACGTGGAGCTCAAGGAGAGAGGCCAGAGGAGGCTCCAGGATGAGCAGAGGGATGGAGCAGCTCTGCTGGGAGGAAAGGCTGGCACAGCTGGGATTGTTCAGCCTGGACAGGAGAAGCTTTGGGCTGAGCTCAGGGTGGCCTTGCAGGGCCTGAAAGAGTCCCAGGAAACCTGGAGAGAGACAATTCCCAAGGGCTGCAGGGACAGGACACAGGGAATGGCTTCCCAGTGCCAGAGGGCAGGGCTGGATGGGATCTTGGGCAGGAATTGTTCCCTGGGAGGGTGGGCAGCCCTGGAATAGAATTCCCAGATTTGCTGTGGCTGCCCCTGGATCCCTGTGAGTGCCCAAGGCCAGGTTGGACATTGGGGCTTGGAGCAGCCTGGGACAGTGGAAGGTGTCCCTGCCCAAGGCAGGGAGGTGGAACTGGGTGATCTTTAAGGTTCCCTCCAGCCCAAACTATTCTAAGAATCCCTGATATCAAGAATCTGACCAGCTTTGAAATCTTTGAGTTAGGAGACACAGTAATAAAAGAGAAAAAACTTTCTTTTTTTTTCTGCTGATAAAAGATGCAACCCCACAGATGTTGCAGTCAGTGCAGTGAAAACCCAGAAACAACCATTTTTCAGTGAGACCTGGCATGACCATGAAAGGTGCACTCTGCAGAGAGGGAGATGTGGGGCAACACTCATGTCACAATGTGCTGACTTCCTACTCTGCCCTTTTACTTAAACTGCTGTAATTCTGCAGCAAAAAGGACCTCTCCAGTACCTCAAAATTATTTACTGACGAATTTTATGCAATAAATAAATGGACTCTGCTGTCTTGGGCACAGAACTAAGGCAAAGGATTAGACAGAAAATGCTTACAGCTAACACAGCAAAGACACCAGTTGAGGGAAATAAATACAAAGCACAAATTGAATGCAAAGTGTGAGCAGTGTGACTATCACAGCTCTGCCAGAGGTTATTTTTTCAATTTGAATGACCAGGAAATAATAAATAATGAAAGGCTACTGCACATGACAGGCAAGACGTGGAATGAAGGTAAAGAGAAAAGCCTGATGAAAGGGGAAGGAAAAGCAAAGTTTCAGGTTGGAAGGGACATTTAAGATTATCTCATTCCAACTGGGACAGCTTCTGCTATCCCAGATTCCTCCAAGCCCCAATGTCCAACCCTGGACATTTCCAGGGATGGGGAATCCACAGCTTCTCTGGGCAAATTGTGCTCTCATGACATGGCAGCAGGAAGGTGAGATTTTTATGTTTTATTTTCCCTCTGAGAGCTTGGCAGCCTGAAGATTGGACTTTGACCAAGAAAAGTCTTATTCTTTTATTAATACATCATTCAGTTCACCTGGAACAGCTGCAGGTAATGAAGGTTTTGTAGTTGGGGGGTGATTGATACATTGGCAAGGCAAGGAGTTAATTCTGATGCACATGGAGGTGTCCAGCCTCGGGTATCAGAGAATCCCAGACTGGTTTGGGCTGAAAAGGACCTTAAAGATCAACTGATTCCCATGGGCAGGGACACCTCCCACTGTCCCAGGTTCCTCCAACCCCAATGTCCAACCTGGCCTTGGGCACTGCCAGGATCCAGGGGCAGCCACAGCAAATCTGGGAATTCTATCTCAGCACCTCCCCACCCTCCCAGGGAACAATTCCTGCCAAAGTTCCCATCTAACCCCACTTTTTGTCAGTTTGAAGCCATTCCTGTCACTCCAGGCATTAGCAGAGTCCCTCTCCATCTTTCTTGTTGGTATCTATGTCTGAACTGGGCATCTGTTCAAAGCATCAAGTTCTCAAGACTGTACATTTTCAGTCAGCCAAACACAGATTGTTGAGGATTTCCCACACCAGTTTTACCCAAACAATCAGCAAATTCATTTTGCTCCATCAGAGTTAACAGAAACACTTAAATGATTTTATCAGGAGAACTCTGACTCTTTAGAACATCTTTTAAGTACATAAAAGCCTTCTTAAAATATACTTCCAGTGAGACTGAAACCTGAAACAGATCTTTAGAAACCAACTCTTTTGTAAGAATATGGAAAACAGATCTAAAGCTTCAGTAAAAGTTTTTGCTTCCTCATGTCGAGCATTTCATCACTGACCAGGCGTGTTTTAAAGCTGTTTATGGCCCTCTGAAGCTTCAGAGACAACTGTGGAGAAAACATTTGCTAGGAACATTTTAAATTCCTGCCACATCTTCTTATATTCTAGTTTTCCTACAGCTGGTTTTTGTGTGCTGAGTACATGAAATATTATTGGTGACATGTACGAATAATATTTTTAAGTCAGTTATTTAAAAAGTTCGTATTTATTCCAAAGTCCAGACCTCCTGATTCTGTATTTCTAGAAACACCTCTCAGGACATTTTTCTAAGTTTTACAGAAATTTTGAAGTGTCAGTGAAATCCTCAATCCTTGCAATGAAAACCACACTGTTCATTTTAAAACTTGGTAGCTAAAAAAATCTTGCATTCCAAATTTATCTTTTCCATGAGCACTTCTATTGCCATAAATAGAACTATTTGCAAATAAGAGCTAAAAACACCTAATTAATAGATATTTCTCAAAGCACTAGAACAAGTTCAGATTAAATGAGCTTTGGGGGCAGCCCATTCAATTTCAGCAGCTGAGCAGAATAATGTCCCATTTCAAATCAGATGAAGAGCTCTTAAAGGCTATTAATGAAAATTCAGTGGGAAATTAAAAAAGCTCTGAAAATCACAATGGAGGTGTCACAGCTGGGAATGTGAAAATAAACCAGTTTCTGAAAATACAGAGTGAGGATGAGGTCAGGGTGAGGATCTGTGGATGTAACTGAAAATTCTCCCTCGCACTTCTGTGCCAGAGTCAGCACCCATCACATGGAATTAAAATAGCCAAAATATCCGGTGAAGCAACAACAGGAGTAAACAAGAGGCTGCTGATGATACATTTGGGATTGTTTTCCTCCCTTATTTTCATTATTCAGAGAGAAAGATTGTCCCACAGGAGCAAACTACTGGTAGAAACATTTCAACGAGACTTGAATTTGATGAGTTGGGTGAACTGTGTCTTCTGCTAGAAAGGGGCGTAAGGTGATTGTGGGAAGATCAGAGAATTATGGAATGGGTTGAGTTGAAAAGGACCTTAAAGATGGTCTTGTTCCACTCTCTGCCATGGGCAGGGACACCTCCCACTGTCCCAGGTTCCTCCAACCTCAACGTCCAACCTGGCCTTGGGCACTGCCAGGGATCCAGGGGCAGCCACAGCAAATCTGGGAATTCCATCCCAGGGAACAATTCCTAATTCCCAATATCCCATCTATGGGAAGCCATTCCCTGTGTCCTCTCCCTCCAGCCCTTGTGAGAAGTCCCTGTCCCAGAGAGACAAACAGTATAAAACCAACTCTGCCCTCAAGAAACTTGTGTTTAGGAGTTGAGGACACCTGAGGATTAAATAAAGCAAAGAGACTGAAATCTGAGTGAAAAAGAAAACAGAGGAAGAGATGAAGTGGCGCAAAATGAGATCAAAGAAATCTGGTGAAGAAAAGACCATTAATGATAAAAACCAGGGTGAAGCCTGTGATAGAAAAGGTTCTGCTGGTGGCTGGAGCACTGGGAAGGTGTGGAATTGTGGAATACAACAGTCAGTCAGGGAATATTTTGCATAGGACTTCTTTATTTGCAAATTTGGACTTTTTTTGGGAAGTTTGGGCCTCTGTTCTCCTTTGCTTGGCCACCTTCTCATTAATTTAAACAACCCTGGTGATTGTAAGTGGTGTCTGGAACACTGGAAATTCCAGTTTATACTCACTGCCATGAAAATTCACAGTATAATGACTTTGTTTTTCTTTTCTGCTATACTTTCTGCTATACTTTCTGATATACTTATGAAGCTGACAGCTTAAAAAAAAAATTGAAAACTTTGTCCTCCTTAGGACACTTCTTGACCCAAAGAACTTCCTCGACAGATTTTGTTTTCCCACCTTTCACTTTGGTTTGGTTTTTTTAGCAGCATTGACTGGCACTGATAATTATTGCTTCAGCTGTTCATGGAGTACTGGGAAAATTATTTTAAATCATATTTTAGATCAAGTTCCTCCTTGTGAGAGTCTAGTTTTAGTCTTATCAAGCTTAGACATTTCATTTTCAGCATCATCCCAATCCTTTTAAACTAGGATTTAAAATAGTTAATTCTGAGGCTTTATCAAGCTTCCTTTTTAACAATGGTGGCTGCCAACTTTCATGAACTTACTGGACCTTAGGTTCCTCTGAACCTAAATTCTAGAGTCAGCTAAAAAGACTGGTTTCCATTTTCAGTAAAATACTTATGAATTTAAAGACAGATAAGACAAGCAGTATATATATTATTCCCTGAAATTCCATTATTTTTAAGGTCATGTCAATGTGAATTCTGAATATTTTTACTGACAAAAAAATTTAACACTTTTTTTTTTTTTTTTTTTTTTTTTTGGTCACCTTAATTTCAACATCACTTCTCACTACTTTCTACCTCTACCTTGAGACTTTAATATAAAACTTTTTTTGCAACATTTTAACTCAGCTTTTTTGTTCAACCTTCTGAATTTCTCTTCACTAAGGAAAGAAACAGAGAATTAGGAGGGTGAAAAAAGGAAAGCAATGCCTTGGGGCTCACAGACACCCCACTTAATGCTGACCTTTCTCAAGCAATCCAGAGCACCTTTAATTGATCCTCTACAGTGTCATAAAAGCCATAAACTGCAATATTTGGAGGGAAAAATTCTATAAATATAAAATTATAAATGCATTTTATTTGTGATTATATGATCACAAGTTTTTGATGCAAAATTTGAATATTTTCATTTTTTTAAAAATATGAACTGAAGCTTTTGGCAGTTGCTACACAGCAAATACATTTCTCCAAGGGGCTGAACTGCTAGATTTATTTCTTGACACCTCCAGGAATAAGATTTAACCTGCTGACAAGAAAACATCTGAATCCCAGCTTAGAAACCAGAAACACAACCAGAAAGTTTTGCATCAGGCCTTGGGAAAAAAAAAAAAAAAAAGCACTTAAACCCAATGTGTTTTGGGTTTGTATCTTGGCATTTAAGGCAAAAGTTTTACAATTAGAGCCTTTTGTCAGTGAACGCTGAAGATTTCCAGTGTTCACATAATTCAAGAAACTGACCCTGAGTTGCTAAATATCACAAGATTCCCAATAAAAATGGTGAGAGCTGGAGAGAACTGCATCCTCCAAGAAGCAGATGAGATGGACAGAGGCCGAATAAAAGTTCTACAAAAGAGGAAAACAGTTTCACGAAGACCCAAGCTCGGAAAAGAAAAATATTTGAAACAGAATTTGGTCTGGTCTGGGTCCTACAAGGTTACATTAAGGCTGTGATGAAGCTGTGGAGAAAAAGAAGTAAATTTGAAGACAACAAATAAGGGAGACCTTGTGGCTCTGCACAAGTCCCTGCCAGGAGGGGACAGCCGGGGGGGTCGGGCTCTGCTCCCAGGGAACAGGGACAGGAGGAGAGGGAACGGCCTCAGGCTGGGCCAGGGGAGGCTCAGCTTGGCCAGCAGCAGGAATTTCCCCATGGAAAGGGGGCTCAGGCCTTGGAACTGCCCAGGGAGGTTTGGAGTGCCCATCCCTGGAGGTGTCACCTGGAGGTGGCACTCAGAGCTCTGGGCTGGGGACAACGTGGGGAAGGGGCTCAGATGGGACTTGGTTGTTTTGGAGGTCCTGTCCAACCTCAAGGATTCTGTGATGTGTTGCAGCTGTCAAATCTTCAACCCACTTGCCTGACAAAAAGCTTCGGAATTTGTAGTTCATTTTGAATGCCTGGATCTAAAGTTTTCCATTCTAAGTGATGAAAACCAAACCATCACAGAATCATGGGAGGGTTTGGATTGGAAGGGACCTTAAAGCCCATCCAGTGCCACCCCTGCTATGGGCAGGGACACCTCCCACTGTCCCAGGCTGCTCCAAGCCCCAATGTCCAACCTGGCCTTGGGCACTGCCAGGGATCCAGGGGCAGCCACAGCAAATCTGGGCACCCTGGGCCACGATCTCACTGCCCTCACATTAAAGATTCCAATATTTTGCCAAACAAAGACCTTTCCTTGGAAGAAAAAAAAGATCTGACCACTTGCAATTTCCTTTTTTCTAGAAAGGTGTTATTGACAAGGAAGGGTTTTCTTTTCTCACATCAGGTAAGTGGCATAACAACAATTCCTAATTGTGTGTAAGTTTTCCTCTTCAAAAACCATCTGAATTCCCCCCGAGCACAGACAGCAGGAACTCACAACTCGATCAGCATCTTGAAAAACAAGATCCTCATTCAGGGCTCTAAGCAGAGATTTAACAACCTCTTAGGGACTCTCTTCTTTCAAAAATAATGCAACCTGGCCCACTTAAAAAACTTTCTACTAAACTTGCCTCCTTTGGCATAAAGCACCAGTGATTTAGTTGGCATTGTAAAGATTTACTATGCACTTTTCCTATCTTATTAGAACCAGTAATGGAATTCACTCTCTTGAATTGCTTTGGCTCTGAATGCACGGCGCTGGAGAGGATGACATCCAGAGGTTACATTCCTGTCTACCTTTCATTTCAGCTTTATAACTGGAGCAAGTAAATTTCCTTAAACCCTGTGGATTCTAAATCAAAGGAAAATGCATTTTTAATCTCGCTAGTATGAGAAACCCTAAGAATTCAGCAGTAAGGTTATTAAACTACTCAATGATTAAAAGAAAATCAAGAAATTGTCGGAAACTTGCAGATCGATTTTTTTTTAACAAAACTTGTTTTCTATGTAATTTATTAATTTTATCGCATGTTTATAAAACAAATTAAAAATAAATCCTCCAGTGAATGATGCAGAGCCTACGACCCTCCACAGAGCTGGATTTCTTGGCTGGGACAACACAGCCTGACTCAAAATTCACAGAAGTCAATGAAGAGGCTCAGCACCATCGACAGGATGGAGCTGATCCCAAGCCAGGACAGGAAACTCGAAGTAAACATCAGAGCTACCCTGTTTGTTGCCTTGAATATTTGTTTGGTGTTTTGGAATTTACTGACTGAAGCTGCGTGGCAGAAACCTGGCAGCCAGAGCCTTCTGCCAAGTCCTGTTATTTTGGTTGTATCAGAACTCCTGAAATAAACCCAAAAAAACTCCTGGGAGACTTTTGCCTTCGTGCCTCAGCCTCCTTGAACTCAGCCCATCCAAATGCTCGGGATGAGCCTGGACTGGCAGAGCTGCTGCAGCCTTGGCTGGAAAGGCAATATTGTGCTGGGAACACGATGTGCCTGGTTCTCCTCACACTTCACATCCACCTCATACCTCTGCAGCCCAGTGGATCCATCTCTGAATGACTCCAGCTTGGAAAAAGAGGAAAATTCAACAGGTCTGCTTAGAGCACAAGAAAGAACGCCCAAAGTTTGAATTTCTTTGAGTGGTCACCATGATTTACTGCCTCTCATTTAAGCATAAACTGAAGGTCTTGTCCATCAATTGACTGGGCAGAAGCATCTTGGGTTCCACATCTCACCAGAGGTGCTTTGTTGGCTAAAATTCTCACCGAAAACACGCCTTTGGACCTAAAAAAACAGGTCCAAAAAGATGAGGAGGGACACAAAAAAAGGAGCCTACGAGTCTGTGTCCATGAGGAGGGTTAACACAAACGCTCCTTGATTGTTTCTGTTGTTTATGAATCTCGACCTTCAGAAGAGCTCTGAAATGTGCTGTCTCCTAAAGATGTTCCCCGCCGATATGACACACACACTCTGCATTGTTTCTCTGCTCGCAGGCATTAATATCCCAGAGGTAACCCACCCTTCTCTTAACGGCTGGTGACAGGTCCAATGGCTGAGCAAAAATCAGTTGGAGGAAAGGGAAGTCTTGTCGGAAACGAGATTAATCTTGTAACGAGTGTTCAGCCCTGATAACCCATCTGTGCAGAGAACTGCTTTAACTGGAGAGCAATTAACCTTCACCTGACAAGCTCTGTCCAACCGTTATAAACAACATTAAAGGCACAGGATCCCCCCTCGTTTTCACCCCCCTTTACGTAGACTAAACAATCGGATTCTGAATTCCATGAAAACAGCAGAGGGAATGATGCCTCGATGACAAATGGCGGGGAAAATTTTTTAACAGGTAGTGCCCGCATGGAAATAATGTGAAAAATGTCTCTGGCTTTAGTGAGCTGATCTGATTAGTAAAAAAGCAACAGTTTTGAGCACTTCCAAGGGAATACCTGACGCATGAGGAAAGCTGCTGTGAGTACGCCAAAGATTAACAATAATAAAAATTTATGTGAGCAGATAAGAGCTGACTAAACCATATCTGAGGAACATTGATTTCAGGACAAAATGTGCATTTCCCCAGCACCTCTGTGAGCCCAAAGCCAAGGGGCAACTTCCTAAAGCTTCTTCACCCGCAGCCTTGGGAAAGCCACTTGGTCATAATCAACCTCCAGCTTGCAGAATTCTCTCTGTAATCTCTGGGGTTTTGGGTCAGGTGTCCACAGGAGCATCCCTCCTGTCCCACAGCCAAGAAATCTCAAAAAAAAAAAGGTGTTCACCATGGTGAACAAGTCTTCCTTTCAGGAAAGGGAATGAAATCTTGAAATCAGACAACAAAGTC
Organism: Zosterops lateralis; assembly: GCF_965231275.1. Lineage (NCBI taxonomy): Eukaryota > Metazoa > Chordata > Aves > Passeriformes > Zosteropidae > Zosterops > Zosterops lateralis. The sequence continues at coordinate 3,609,816 of NC_139763.1, forward strand.
GACCAAGGAAAGGAGACGTGATCCAAAACAGCGCAATGGGGAAAAAAAAAGAAAGAAAAAAAAAAAAATTTGGAAATGGAGTGATTAGCACCAAATGGCCTGAGATGAAATGAGGGGTAGTAAAAATGGTCCCAACTTTACCCAAATTCCTCCAATTGAAATCCTGAAATCAGGGAAGAGATGCACAGAAATGGAATGGAGAAGAATTTGAAGAAATGAACTGTTAAAAAAATTGGAAAAGAATAAATTCCGAAACCAAGCAAAATCAATAAAAGTGAGTGGTCTCTGGAAGAGGTCTGTGAATCCAGCCTCAGATTCCCAACCTCAGTAAACCCAACCAGATTTTCAGATCCCAGAGATGCAGAGCACAACACAAATTTAGCAATCTGAGGAGATGAGTGAATGTGGGACTACCCATCCCAGATGAAAAGGTGGGATATTAATGAAGCCACAACAGCAAAGAGCTTCTTAATTCTGCAGGGAAAGACCAAAATACCCATCTCAGTTACAACGGCAGAAACCTGGAATGACTCCAGCAGAATCACTGGCAAAACACAGAAATTTTGGGCTGAACTCCTGAATAACTTGGGTGAAAACCTGGCCCCAGTCAAGCCATGCTGTTACTTCATTTTGGCCAATTTCACTCCAAGTTTCATAAATCCTCATTCATCCTGTTCATGTGCCTGAAACAAACTACCCTGAAGTTATGACCAGCAATGGAGGTTTTCTGTCTTTATTTCCTTTCCCTTTGCTCCGAGCCTTCTCTTTTCCTTAGCAGAGGTTCAAACACACAGGTTAGTGATGGTTTTATTTCCCAGCACAGTGAGGCAAAATTTCTGTTTCAGTCATTTTGGTTGAATATGTAGAGCACTGAATATGTGGATTGCAAAAAATGGCCATGAATCTCCAAGATATCCAGAACTTGCTCTGAACTATTTGCTGCTACTGAAATGTGTATTTTACTTAGAGAAATGAGGAAAGAATGCAGGCAACAAGGAGTTTGAGGGAGGATGCTTGTTTTTCATCTGACAGAATGACAGTGGATTTTGAGGCATCCTGAATCCCAGTATTGTAAAACATTGGGACACTTTTCCTTCCACTGCAGAGAAAAATGCTGATACTTCACAGTCCAGGATAACAGCATTGGTTTGAAATTTATTACATCAACAGATGAATTATACTGAGGCTTGAGTGTTTAAATAGTATCAGGTAGAGCATTACCTTTATATGAAACAAGAAGGACTTAGAGCTTTTCAGTGAATTAGATATTAACAGATAGGAAGTTCCTATTGAAAGCATTTCCTGTATTGGTAGTCCCTGATTTTGGCAGCTTATCTGGGTAGGAAATGAACACAGGAAGTATCTGTCTACAGACACTTTATCATCAAGGTAATTGCTGTGGCAGCATTTTGCTGTTTATCAAGGTAATAAACAGAGAGTCTAAAAAAAGATGTTTTTCAGCTCTGAAGAATGAGGCTTAAAAAAAACCCCCTCCAGCAGTTATGCAAAACCTTCCACGTAGATTTAACATGCTTGCTGTAGTGAGGGATTTGTCAAACAAAGCATTTCCAGTCTCTTGAGGTTTTTTTTTTCCTTCACTTGTGGTACCATGTCTTTTTCTGCCACTCTCTCATCCCCGTTAAATCAGGCAGGTAGCTTTAAAAAGCCCTGCCACTTCCCGAAATTTAGGGATCCACCCCTTCCTGCAGGTATTTGCATAAAGCCAGTCCCTGTCATCTGTTGGCAGCACACACCTTTGACTAAGCAAGTCAGCTCCTGTCGCGGGGTGACAAGGTCACGCCAGCCTGGTGACACCACTTCCCACCCACGCTGCAAACAAACAGCCCTGCAAGGGGAACACATCACATCCTAGGCATTCCTTCCACTCAATATTCCCAAAAGATTGTTCTCCTTGTCCACCCTAAGTCCTTCAGTCCAGCCCTTAAAAAAAGTTTCATTATTGCTCATCATTCTTTTTTTAAGTTTTAATGGTCGGTGAGGTTCTTATGACAAATAATTGCCAATTTGTTCGTTTTACTTTGAGACAAATTTGATCATGATAATTACCAGAAGAGGTAGTGATTGTTATTCAAAACCATCATTAATTTTATTTATCAACTAATATCCCTTTCCTGAAAGAAATGTCCAGTCTTTCCCTGTGCATAGTAAAAATTGGTAACCCAGAGCCTTCCAGGGAGAGAGGTAACATCTGTGAGCCAAATCTCACCAGATTTCCTAAAACTTCTCCCTCTGTTCATCATTATAAATTATTTACAGGACTATACAGTCCTTCTAAGGGAGCAGGAATAAATTGAGGGACACAGCATTCTCCAGCCTCAGGCAGGCTTGGTTTAAACAACATTTAAAACAATCCCTCCAACCACAAAGACACATCCATTCTTTAAGGAAAGGACTGATGCCTTTTTCACATAAGTGACTGAAAGTTTTCCCATATTTGTTGATGTTTTCAATGCAAAATTTTCTTCTGTAATACACGAATATATATAATATATATATAATATATATTATATATATAATATTTTATATATGTATATGTGTGTGTGCATCAAGGACAGCAGAGTGGCCGTACAATTATCTATCCAAAGAAATTAATTTTTAAAAGATGGATCTGATAAAAATCATGTTGTAGAAAATCAATGAATTAGTTACCCTGACCAGGTTTGGCACTGTGATATTTTCTACTGTATCACCCTTATTTGACTAAAATTCCTAAATCTAGTGATACAAAATCAAATTTCCTTTTATTCTCTTTTTTTTTCCCTGATTTTCCAAATTACTTCTCTTGGCTTGATTTAGAAACTTGCATTATAAAGGCTACTTCTTCCTGAGTAAACAGCATTATATATTTTTATTGAATTATAAAGCATCGCTCGGAAAATAAATATCTTTTTTTGGCATTCATCTTTTGCAAAACAGCTTCTGTGTTTATCTTTCAGCAAGTCATTCTCCAAGAGCACTTGTTTCTTTGAACATTATTTCTGAAAGGCCTTTTGTAACACGGGGAACTTGCTGAAAAACATTTTGTTAAGGGATAATGTAGTTCTTGTTCAGGAAAAACAAACAAACCAACAAACTCAGACAGTCAAACATATGCATTTTCCAGCTGTTGTTCCTTGCCTGGGGACTTAATTCCAGAAAGCAAAATCCTTATATTTCACTTCATTTTGGCATATGAAGACACAAACCAAATTGAGTTAAATGACTGCTGATTAAAAGCAAAAGAAAACAACACAAAAAAAATCCCCCCAAAATAACTTCTGCTTGTTTCTGCCTTGAAATTCCACATTTGTACTGGAGTCAGAAATACTGCTTTACCTGGAAATAATTATAGCTCTGATTCTACTGCCTTTATTGGGACAAAACCTTCCTGGAATTGCTGGGAAGTTTGGATTAAGGAGTGGAGGATCAGGGTAAGTTGCTTTAAGGCTCTGTGTCTGTTGCTGCCTCTGGTTCATCAGAGCACTCATGTTTAAATCTGCAGCATCACCAAAGCCAACAGAAGCATTTACAGGCTGAAAAGTTAAATATGCCATTGGATCAGCTGCTAACTGAGATGAGGGAAAGGAAAAAAAAAGATAATAATCTTTATAATTGTTCTAATGCAAGGAACAAAAGTACAAATTACTGTGTCAGCTCTGCTGGACTCAGTGCAGATGCAATCCTCTAAACAAAGCCTTAAACATTTCCATATGCCAGGAACAGATTTATTTCTTAACTCTCTCCAGCTTTCAGAAGCATTTGAGTGACTACTTAGACTTTCTAAAAGAAAGTGAGAGAAAAGTAATGTTATAGAGACAAACCCAGAATGAGATTCCTCAAAAAAAAATTAATCTTGCCCCCTATATTCTGCTTTAATCAGTGCATCCATGCCCTCAAGCCTCAGAAACCACAAAGATTCTCCTGTCCTTTATCAAATACACAGACTTTTTTTCTCCCTGAAATCACAGATTCCACATGAACATCACTTCAGAAAATAATAATGAAGAGTGGATGTGAGCAGATTTAGGTGTAAGTAAAGGAAATATCCACGAGTATGATCAATAAATCATTATAAAGTCAATTTACTGAAGTGTTTTTTTCTAAGAATAAGCATAATGACACTGGTAGGCAAAGAGAGAAACAGAGCAAGGCTTGAACATGGCAAGGAATTAGAACTCCAGTTGTACTTTTCTATTTAATATTCTTTCCTCCATTATGGGATGGATAATGGGAAAAAAAAAACCACCAAAATGACCTCGAGAGTAAGTATTTTTACTTCATCTCAAGGTAACACTTAAATTATTTTTGCTCCATTCTACTAAAAAAAAAAAAAAAGCCAAAACACCAACAAGACACTGATGCCTAATTCAGATATGTTCTAAAATTGTATTTACAGGAATGTGACCAATAAATATAAATAATTGCATTTATTTGATAATATTCAGCTTCAGTGCTGTACCCCCCCAGAGCTGCCAGACACCACCTGAGCCAGAGGGAAACCTGTCAGTATTGAAACCTGCACTCTAAGAAGACTTTTTTCCACTTTAAAAGCCACATTTTACCCTTCAAAATGCCTAAAAACATATCAGAGGGCTCAGCTGAGTGTGCACAAGGTGTTGGGATGTGAAATCCCAACCCAAAATCCTGCCTGGGGCGGCACCTTCTTGCACCACCTTCCTCTCCACAGCTGCTTGTGCTGACCTCTCTCCATCCAAGGGAGAGATCCTTGGCCTGGGCAAGGATGATCCAGTGTAGAAATCAGGATTAATATGATTTATCCATGGCAGAACATGGGAAAAAGGTGCTGCTGCCTCCTCATCCTCCTCCTCTTCAGGAGAAACCTCCCAGCACGGCACTTTCCCTTCCCAGGGAAAAAAAGGAGCAAGGGGCAGGAGAAGGAGGGCACAGGGTAAAGAGAGAGTGATCCCCTGGGAAAAACACACTCAGGACACCAAAACCAGCACCCCAAACCTCCCAGCAGGGTTTGCCTTCCCAGAGCCCTGCAGGCTGGTGAGGGGGAAAGGATGAATCAGACACCCTGACTGGAAATCCACCTCTGGCACGGGGGGAGGTTCTGAGAAGTGTCTGCCCAGTTATGAACAAATACAGAACCATTCACATCCCAATTCTGAAATTTAGTGACTCCACAGATTCCCTGAGGAGTACAGTGGATTCCCAGAGAGCCCAGATAAGGCTCTCCACCTTCCTCAGGCAAATTGGGATAGCTGGGCTACACACAGACAACACAAGCCATTAAATATATATATTATTTAATAGGTATATTATTAAATAGATCTATCATTAAATATATATATATATATATATATATATATATATATATATAACTGTTTAGCAAAAGCTAAACAAACACCTGCCTGGCCTTCAAATGGCATTTCTTTATTTCAGAAACCCTCCAGTTAAAAGACTTCTTTATCCACTCCCTGTATAAGAAGAGGAATTGAAAATCTTTGGACTGTCTCACGTTAGAGCACATTTCCTGCACCTTGAGTACAAAGCACCTGTCATTTCTTTCCAGTCATTTCACATTTTGCATTTGCATAAATAAAATTGTTGCTACAGCATGTAAAGCCTTCCCAGCACTCTGGGCAGCAAAATCCTTAATTTTTTGGGTTGCCTGAGACCTCCTGCAAGATTCCCACTCCAGATGAGGACAGAGAATTGGACATTTTTCCATTTTGCTGAGTACATTGCATTACCAGGCTATGTAAAACAGTTCTCTAAGTGTAAGGTGGAGGCCAAATAATAACAATTGGGCATCATTTAACAATCTTCCATCCCATTAAAATTCAGTCAATACTAAACATAAAGGAAATAAATAACAGGAGTCACCTAAAATGCAAATATCCGATCTCGTGGGTGCCATTATTTTTGAAAATAAATTTTGCATCAATATTCTGATTATTAGGAGCAAACCCAGCATTAAAACCTCAGCACACAGCTCTCCTTTTAGGCAAAACTTGACTCCCTGAAACTCAAGATTTTCATTTTCATGTCATGTCCTGTGCGCTCTGAAATGCACAGCAAAACCAAAGGGAACTCAGTTTCAGGAGCTACTTGGCATTTAACAGCTGCTGGCCAGCAATGCAGAGGAGAATCAGATCTGTGTCTCTATTTATTGATAGCCCCATGAAAACATCGGTGGTTACAAAAACAAAAGGTTCATTAGACTTTTTAATCACTCTGCCCTCGGGCAGGACTGTCAGATTCCCAAAGCTGTAACAAAAAAGCATCAAATGATCTCTAAAATGTAAATACTGGAGCAGAATTTACTGAAAAAAATCCAACTGCAGCCCTACTTATCCAACGGCCAGGCTATTCCAGATCCCTCATTAAACCTCTGACATAATTAGAAAAGTACAGAAATAGACAATGCCACGAAGAAAACAAATACCTCAGTCCTGAACCCGATAATACCTCGATCCCAAACCTGATAGAACAACGCTCAGAGTCCTCCCTGTCCGTGCTCTTTATGGAAAATTAGTTTAATTATCACAAAGCATTTAATTACCATTACATTCTGCAATTAATCACAGCTAATTGCTCTATTGGTAACTGCTGTCCAGAGAAATAAAACTTAGACAGATTTATTCAACTTTCTAAGTGACACAGCCTAGAAAAACTCAACAAAGCCATTCTTAAACAAAAAAAACCCAAAGCCAACAAACCATGCAGATGAAGATATGCACCAAGAGATGAAGTTACGCACCAAGAAGAGACTTTTATTGTCCAAAAAATTAAAACATAAAAAAAAAAAAAAGAACGCTCCCGTGAGATCTTCCCACCACCATTAAAATAACCTCCAGAAAGGTCTCGACTTTAAGAATTTCTAGAAAAGCACGAGACAGATAAACAAGAGCTGGTGCCTCTCCTTTCCCCAGCGGGCTAAAATTTGAGCAAGAGAAACAACATTTCAAAGTATCCAAAAGTTTAGCGCCCTTAGGAACCCGCTTTTTTCCTTCCAGTGCACACCCTCTCCCCTCATGGCAGTCCACAAAACACATCCAAGTCGTCCGAGGGATACCTCCAAGAAATTTCAGAAGCTCTCACAAATTGGGGCTTCGCCTATGCAATCCACACCACTGAACAGTGAATTTAAAAAACCCAATCTTTTTTTTTTTCCGAGTTTGAAGTTTTTAAGCCTTGCGGATGGTTGGAGTAGGAAAAAGGAAATTTACTAGGCAGTACAAAGGAAATCTTGTTGTCCTCTATTGTGGCAGTGGGGGTGTTGCCCAATTCTAACTTATCTAGGTTGATAAAGGAAACCAAAGAACACGCCGGTGAGAAAAAAAAAATTCCAACAAAAAAAAGGTAACCCCCCTCTCCTTACCTTAATAGTGCTTGCCATAATGTGATCAAGATTATTGATCGCTAATAATTGCTAATAATAATTATTGCTTCGCTCTGACCAGAAAGAAGTTTTGATGGGGTTGTTTAGAGCGGATGAGATTGTGCTAACTCTGGGAAATGAAGTCAGCCAATGGCAGGAAGAGGTTTCTATTGGTCCTGGCCACCGCAGCTCGAAGAAACAGGATATTTGGGAGTGAAGAGATAAGAGCCCTAAAACAATGTTGTTTTTCTTGATGATATGTGACTGAATTTTTTTGATTTTTTTTTGTTTTGTTGGGTTTTTTTGTTGTTTTGTTGGTTTTTTTAAAAAACAAAAAAGTCAATTGCCCGTGGCCGGCTGGGCAGGTGTGATTTGATGTGCAGTAAGTGTGACAGGCCACTTCGAGGCAGGATGCAGATGTCAGATGGAATGGGCCAAATTCAGCAGTGGTTTTGATGCAGGCTGTTCACTGGGGAATTGCTGATCCAGGGCCAAAGCCAGGCTGGGTATAAATGGGTGTAACTCCAAAGATGTTAATGAGGTCTGGCCCTGCTTACACCATGTCTATATTTGTCCATGAACCTCATTCCTGCATTCCTGAGCTATTGACACTTTCCAGCCTATCTGATTTAGCACTTTTTTTCTCCTTAGAGAAGAAGCAAATAGGTTGGGGACAATAATTTCTTCTTGATGTCTCTTTCTTACTGAGGAAAGGAAGTCACAAAAAAGACATAAAACTTCAAAAGCAGATGCCTGAATGCCATAAACAGTCTTAAATCATCCATGTTCTTCCCTTAATTCACAGCTCTATCCATGAATGGAAACGAGATGGTTTCACTGGCAGTTCCCTTCCTGGTTAGAGTGTGATGGCCATTTTTTATTCAGTGTTATATTTTCATTTGTCCTTTTGGAGCACTTGGCAGTCATGGGGACACCCCAGAATTCCCAGCTGTGCAAACAAAACACTGTCCCTGTCCCAGGCCTTTGTATAAGAGATCTGAACTTTGAAAAAAAATAAATACATATATAATAAAAGGCAAAGTGCTTCCACAGTGCCAGCCAGGGTATTCCACTCAATATCTCAGTGCTGGCACAACCCTTTCACACTTTAGGAGCCTCACAGTTTTCTATGTTTTCATAAAAGATACAATTCCTGGTGTCAAGAGATTCTGAGCTTTCAGCCTGAAGAGAAAAGCTTGAATAAAAAGCTTCCATAAAAATGGAAGGAAAAATTCAAGCAAGTCAGAATTTATTAATTATTTTTTTAAAAAAACTATTTTTAAAAGCTGGTCCTACTCTAACAGGTTTATAATTTCTCATTGCTCCCTATGACAACACCCAACCATGGACAGGTTGCCTGGGTGGTAATTCCAGCTGTAGTAAGGTCCTGCCCACTGACCAGGCACTCTGGTACAATAAAAAGAACAAGAAATAGTGAATGGCTCATTGCAGCATTATTTAGTGGAAGCAGATGACCTCACCCTCTCCCAATGCTGCCTTCTCCTGCTCCTTAGGAAGAAAAAAAAAGAAGGAAATGGGAGCGTTGTTCTGTAGCTGGTGATGACTGCTGGCATTCAACACACAGTTTTTCCAAACAAATGCACAGCCAAACCAAAAGTTCACTTTTCAGTTCACTTTTCCCTCCTATCCTGACCCAGGAAAGGTGAAATGCATTTTTCCAGAGGTGCACATGGAGTCCCTCACTCATCTGTCCTGCAGGTGCTGCTCCATCTCCCCCAGAGCAGGGCAGAGCAAAGGCTCATCCACCCTCCCCTGCTCATGGGAATTGCCCTGATAGATCCAAGAAATTCTCATTTCCAGGTGTCCCATGGGGATCATAGTGATGGGAATCCCTGGATGCAACAGAGACAAACAGAATCACTAAGGTAGGAAAGAGCTCCAAGATCACAGAATCCAACCTTTGAGACACAGGATTATCTCCCTGCCCAAGATCAATTCAATTTTACAGTTCACTTTAAAGAGCTCTGGTTTCTTCCACTGTAAAGATGATTCTTCATGGCTTCAGAGCAATCTGGAGCCAGCACTGCTATACAATATTTTATATTCTCCATTAGCTGGTTCATATAGAAATGCAGTGTTGCACTGCTGAATGTGCTCTTGCAGTCTCCATCCACCAAATTACAGTGCTCCTGCAGAGCAGGTAGCTTTCCTATTTTCATCCTGAACAGTATGAAAAGAAAGCAATTTATACTAATTGTATTTCATGGGGATGTTGATTTCCTCCCTTTTCATCTCCAAACAATGAGCAAGACAGCCAAAAGATTAGAACCTTTCTCTTGAAATTTCAAAGCATTGTATAATGTTTCAGTTGGGTGACTTCCACTGCAGTTAAGCCCCTGATATTTTGGTTTTTTTTCCTCCAATATATCAAGAGGCTGCAAGTATCAGTTCCAGCTCCCCAGTGGAGAGGATCTAACAAATTCATTCACAAGCAGTTTTTAGTCCTGATTCTTCCCCATCCCATCTCCATATACACAAACCTCCTCTTGGTTTACACAGGGATTTTGGAAGCATAAGGAGCACTGCTGAGCTCTATTATTATTATTATTATTATTACATAAGTTTTACAGAGCCCACAGCCCAGTAAGGATTTTGCCATTTTCAACTGGCACACAATCCGTGCCAAAGAATCTAGTGAAGTTTATTTGACTTTCAAACTAATACCCACAGGCAGATTTCTGAGTGCTTACGCTGAGGCTGATCCAATTGCAAGCAGAGCCTTGGTATTGTGAGGCAAGGAAAATATTGGGTTATCAAATCACCATCATCCAGTTGCAAAAGAAAAAGAGTACAAACACTTCTGCTATTTTTTCTGATTTTTTTTAAAGGTTAAATAGAAAAAAATGTTTTTGTTATGTTAGGCAACTCTGTGTTATTGTCTGAAACAACACACTGAGGGTTTGAAAGTTGGTCAACAAGCAGAATAAAACCACGAAAAAAAAAAGTACTAAAAATCTACACAAGTCACCTAATGCTCCCCCTCTAATTTCCCTCTGAAGCTTGTCACCCTAATTTGTCCTGGCTCCTTTCAGCTGGAATATTCTCCTAGTTTCAGCCTGCATCTGGAAACTACAGAGCAGCAAAATTCCCCAGCATGTGTTAACACTGAACATGTGCTTAAGTGTCCTGATCAAAGCAGGGAGTTGCACATGCTTTAGAGTTACAGCTGTGCTTAAACTCTTTCCTGAACACACTTAAACACTGCTTGAAGTGCTTTCTACCTTTAGGACTCAAGAGTTCCCTCTTTAGAGAAGATCCTTCCAAACTGGAGATGAAGGATCAAATCTGTGCTGACCTGCTTAAACCAACAGGGCCCTGGATAGATCTGAAGATTTGGTTTGATCACGCAAAAAAAAAGTAATCAGACTGAGTCCTGAAGGTGAAAATCCAAACAAAAAAAGTTGTTTTGCTTGCTGCATCCTTTTTAGGATGTACAAGAAATATGCTCAGTGTGTGTGTACTCACCTAAACACCTGAAATGTGTTTTACATGGGTTCAGGTGAGAGGGACTTGTCACAAAGGCAAGGGGAGTGACAGGACAAAGAGGGATGGCTTCACACTGAGAGTAGGTTTAGATGGGATATTGGACAGGGATTGTTCCCTGGGAGGGTGGGGAGGGGCTGAGATAGAATTCCCAGATTTGCTGTGGCTGCCCCTGGATCCCTGGCAGTGCCCAAGGCCAGGTTGGACATTGGGGCTTGGAGCAGCCTGGGACAGTGGAAGATGTCCCTGCCCATGGCAGGACATAGAATGGAATTAGAAGACCTTTAAGGTCCCTTCCAACCTGAACCATTCCAGATTCTATGAAATATTCCAGAAAAAAACACTGCAATATTCCTATTGCAAACAGATCTGTAATCCTTCTTGTTGTGTGGGATGTAAAGCAATAACTCTGCTCTGGGCTGACCAAGAGATTAGGGACACACTCTGCTGTGGTAATAATGTGACCTCCATCCCTTGAACTGTACAAAAATCTTTGGGTAAACAGTTGGAAAACTGGAGACACATTCACCTTTCTGTTGTGCTTGGTATGGGTACACACAGTGTCTGCAGATGTGGGTATTAAAACAAAAGACAACAGAGAAAAGAAGTGAGTTTTATCCCTCTTACCAACCTTCCAGGTAAAAAGGAGATTCTCCTTTAGGTAGAACCAGGCTGCAAATCAAAAACCCCAAAAAACACAACTGGAGCACAGTAAAAGAATTTGCATTGCAGTTTCAGGAAGCAGAATTTAGAAGTCCAAGCAAATTACTGCCGCTTCATGGCACACGAAGACACATTTATAAAGGCCTTAACCCTCCCCAAAAATTCAGCATTTTGCTAAAATGCAGTTCCCAACATCAGTCTGGCCATGCCCAGTCTGGTGTGTGAGGATCAAGTTCACTCTTTCCAAGCCTTTCAGCTGGACTGTCTCCCTTTAATTCCCGGTTTTCCACGGGCTGTTATAAAAATATCAGTGGATCTGCTCACAGAGGGGTAGAATCTCCCCTCACCACAAAGAAAGATCCCACAATCAGGGTTTTGATGGTGAAACAGAGAAATCAGGCATGCAGAATTTTGCTCAGAGAATTCCAGAACGTGCCCAAGGGACTGCAGGATCAGCAGCTAAGGGATGATGGGCTCTGTTCCCCAAACCCCCATGTCCCCTGACCCCAGGGATGCTTTGGGCACCTCTTTCTTTCATGCCCGAGTGCCTCTGATGCAGCACCAGGTCTGAGGGCACAGCACAAACTCCATCCTGGGAAAAGCAGGATCCAGCTCTGGGATGGGCTCACTGACCCACGGCTGGGAATGTGGAGATGAGCTCCAGGAGAAAGGCACTGTGAGTTAGAGGAGTCAGGCACTTGAAAAATCCCCAAAATCCAAACACCAGCAGCCCATAAAGCCACGTCATTAAAATAATTATCAATACACACAATTTGCATCCCACAAAAGGCACCTTCTCCTCCAGCACTGCTCCCAAGCTTTTGTGCCTCTCAATTCCCTCCCTTCCAGGGCTTGCAGAACAAAAAAGAGGAGCAGGGACGTGTCCCCAAGCCTTTCCCTGTTCCCTGCCCTGTGGGCAGCCCTGTGGTCACTAGATGGTGCTCCCTGCCCCTGGAAAGGAGCATCCTCCACACCAGGCAAGGAACAGCTCTTTCCCAAGTCGGCACTGACACCTTGCAGTGAAGAGAAGACTTTAAAAAAGGATTCTTTTTTTTTTTTTTCCTGCTGCCCTGGCACCCCTCATCACTCTGCACCCTGCACCCAGGGCTGGTTGTCCTTAGTGCATTCCCCACTTTTGCTTCCCTTCAGCTGCTCCAAACCATGAGGACCATCAACCCCTTCATGACTTTTCCCCCATCCCCACCTTCCTTTCCTCTCACAATGAATTCACTCACTGGCAGGAATGAAAACATGAGAGAGAACCTGATTTGGGGACACCTTTTTTTTATTTAGCATTACTTCATGAATTAATATCAATCAAGAACGAGTTGTTTTCCCACGGAAAAAGCTTTGCAGAAAAGAAACCCTGGAAGTTTTCAAAGTGAAAATCAAAGTACTTCATTTACCACCTCTTATCTGTGACCCAGGCCACTTAAGATTTCACCAGCCAAAATATTTTTGGTGGCTACACCACTGTTTGCCCACCTTTTACTGGAGACCAGCTACAGTCTCTACATAAAACAAACACCACAGAGCTGGGAAATGAAACAGAAGCTCTGTTTAGATGACACTGGAATCATTTTCAATAATCACTGCATGTCCTTCATAACAGGGAAGTGCTGGCACTTATTTGCAGAGAGGGAATTGAATTCCTCTCTACTGAATTGGGATTGACTTCATCAGACTCCAAGGATTTTAAATGTAGGTGTCAGAGCTACCCCAGTTCTCCAAGATCTCTGCAATTCCCAACACAACCACCTTCATAATTTTGTTCAATCTCACCTACAACTGCTACTTGAAAAAGATTAGATGAATTTCACTTTTAAAGTATTTCTTTTCTCTTCCCTGTAAAGGGAACCTCTACTATTCCAAATTTATTGACAGCTCTGCTTATATGGGATGAATCTCACCTAAACTTTTCTTCCTTTCTTCCTTAACTTCCCACCTCTGAAATATCAAGTTGTACCACCTAATGCCAAAGGGGTGCTGTGTGGGTTGATTAATTAATTGATAAATCAAAGTGCACTGAAATTTTCAGCTCGAAGTTGCCACTGATATGAAAACCTATTTGGTTTATGTTTGGTGCTAATTTAAAGCTGGTTAAGTGATAATGCAGGACACAAAAATAAAATAAAATAAAATAAAAACAAACCCGAAGCATAACACAACACCAAACCAAAATCCTTTCAAAAAAGCAAGTTTTCTGCAAGGAAAAAAGAAGCAACCTCGAGGGCAAAGGCCAACATGTTTCCTCACTTTCTTCCAAATGTTTTAGGTCATTTTAACTGAACTACACAATGGTTTGAAGTGGTTATTGGACATTGTCCTTCAAAGTCCTCCCATCCCTGGATTGATGGGCACTGCACACAGCAAATATTTCTGGAATATTGGATTTCTACCCCGTATTAGTCAGGGCTGCTCCAAGATTTTTCATCAAGAATGGAACTTATTAAAGTGTCTCTCACACTCTGCTGTTTGGGACTCTCTCGATATTGTACTTCTTTGTTAGTGGCTGTGAACAAGAAACAGATGTGGGATATCTGTGTTTGAGACTCAGTGACCCCCAAAGACCAGGGCTAACCCAGATCCTTCTGAAAAACTGAAATCTGCCACTCTTGGAGCACCTTGAGGTCTGTGCCTACACTCAGGGATAACCCCATCCTCACTCCAGCAGACACAAACCCTCAGCACTGTGAAACACTTTTATGTTAATTATGAACTCAGGAGTAGTTTAATATTTGAAAAAAAAAAAAAAAAAAAAAAAAAAAAAAAAAAAAAAAAGTATTCCCCCATCAACCTTTTTTCTCACTGTCAATCAATCAGCCTTTTTCCACTCAGCTGCCTTACACCAAAGGGAAATTCTCTGTTTTGTCGTAAGATTCAAAATACTCATTAGAAATTAAACATTTGGGAAGTATGATGTTACATCTCTGAGGAATATTCCCTAGACCAGACTGTGTGATCCAAAAAAGGATAAAATTCACACATTTCTGTAAGTTTCTGGTATTTTTGTCTCTTGCTAAAACCTGCTAATACCACATGCCTTGTGAGGTAAAGTAAAAAAATAACTGTTAACTAACACAGTTCAGCTACATGGTTTTATAATAGTTACAAAATTAAATTAAAAGTACTGATCATATTGGATCTGTAAGGCCTGGTGTCAAATACCAACTATTCCAAACACACAAGAAATTCCCCATTAAGTCATACCTGATTTGATTTCTGTATTTTCAAACCTCAGTACCTCTAGAGAAAGACATTTCCAACAGCATATAAGAAAATGAGATTATTATCTTTAAAGTACTACAGTGAAATCAAAGGACTTGGCAACGATAAACCAAAATATTTTCTCCTGGGGACTAGTCATTTACTTTAATGGATAAAAACTGTGGGCACTTAGAAAAAAAGAACACTGAATACAGTTAATTGCCAAGTTAGATTTAACTCAGAGCTTTTCCAGACCTGGGATTTGTCATGATCATCACAACCTTTTTATCCGTATCTAAAACACTTTGTAGGTCACACAGTGTTTTAAGAAATGAATATAGAATAAGAACATAATATCGAAATAAAAAGGGAAAATAAAGACAATGAAAATAAAAATGAAAATAAAGACACTGTCCTGCTTCCACCAACATGAATGGAGAAACTGCTTTTGCTTCAATGGGAGTAAAGTTTCAACCCACTGGGAATTCAACAAAACGACAAAATATCACAGTCTCCTGCAAACTGGAAATTCTGAGCTTCACAGAGCTCTAAGTTAATTATGTTAGAAGGCACAAAAAGTACTGCCCAACAACAAAAAAACGAGCAGAAGTGGAAACAGGGAGGGAACCAATAATTGATAGGATTTAATGCACGATTTAAGGCTGGGGAAAGAATCCCTAAAGCCTTCCCCTACTGTGAGAGGCTTGCCAGACATGTGTGAAAAGCTTGCTATACAACATGTGTGTTGAATTACCTTGGTGGCCCGTGACTTTCCCAACAAGCACTCACAATTAGCTGGGATCCAGGAGAACAGGAATTCAGTTCTGTGTGCAGCATTATGCCATGGAATGGGGCACTTATTCAGACTTATTCAGGATCTGTGGTTTGGCCCTAGAAAATGCCAAACTTTGCACGGCAGTCACCTACACGGTGTGTCTGCATCTCCATTTTCAACTGAAAGGTGGATTTTTAAATGATCCTGCCTGGAGCTGACTTTGAATCACTTGATTTTACTCGCTCCAGAATTAGCCCAGAATTTCTCACACTGCAGGATGGGGACTGGTCTACAGAAGAGACTCCTGGTTAAAATATTTGGATCTAAATTCCTACTGTATTTCCCCAAAAGGAGCAGTGGAAACCTGGACAGGATGTCCTTGAGGAAAGCCTGTCCCTGATCGTCCCTCCAGTCAGATGTGAGGATCTTGATGGAGGGGTGATCCTCTTTTCCCCCATTACGTTGTAACCAGATTTGTGTTTGCAACCAAATTGTGCATCCCACACAATTCTATTTTAACAACCAAGACATGAGGAAAAGCTGGGAGAATTTGGATTGTTCAGCCTGGACAGGAGAAGCTTTGGGCTGAGCTCAGGGTGGCCTTGCAGGGCCTGAAGGAGCCCCAGGAAACCTGGAGAGAGACAATTCCCAAGGGCCAAAGGGACAGGACACAGGGAATGGCTTCACACTGAGAAATGACAAGTTTAGGTGGGATGTTGGGAAAAAATCCTTCCCTGGGAGGCTGGGCAGGCCCTGGAATAGAATTCCCAGCTTTGCTGTGGCTGCCCCTGGATCCCTGGCAGTGCCCAAGGCCAGGTTGGACATTGGGGCTTGGAGCAGCCTGGGACAGTGGGAGGTGTCCCTGCCCATGGCAGGGGTGGCACTGGATGGGCTTTAAGGTCCCTTCCAACCCAAACTATTTTGGTTTGTAAGTAAAAAGGCAAATAGGTTCTGATGGGAGGACTGAAAAAATATTATTCAAGCCATTCTCCTTTTATTCTCATGATCTGGCATTAAAAAAAAAAAAAAAAAAAAAAAAAAAAGGAAAAAGAAAAAGAGAACAGGAAAGAAAAAATATAAAAAAATTCCTTAGACTTTAAAGTAACCGAGATTTATGTTTTAGTTAAGTGGCAATATTTCATGGGTTTTCAGTTCCTGGGTTCAACAAAGGACACTGCTGGTACCTGTGATGTGTCACCTGCTGACTGTAACTGCTGGAATTCTTTTTAATGATCTCATTTTTGGGTTTGAAAATAACACCACAGACATGAACTCCAGTCCTGCAAAGAGTCACAGCTGGCTTATCTTCACACAACACAACGTTCTCACTGAGTTCAGTGAAGACTACATAAAATATTAGGAACAAATTTATGGATGTGGTTTCACAGGTTTGGGGCATTATTATTTTAAATTTTCACTTTTTATGAGATGTTTCATTGTAGCTGTTCCTGAGCCTGGGTATGTTCCTTCACACCCCACAGGCACAAATGATTGAAGGCACTGGTTTGTATGCCCAGTGTGAGTCAGTCACCTGTGAGATTTATCAGTGTCATCAGAGCTTTAGGTGATTTAAATAGCAGGTGAAAAAAATGCTGAAAAAATTTCAGAAAATTTGGACTTTCCTGCCTGATGTGGAATATCAACCTTCCACCCTGATCTGCTGACAGAGCTGAAAGCCAGGACTGCCTCAGGAGATTCTCAGCAGATCAGCCTGTTTTAAAATCCAACTAAACACAGGTATTTAGGGTGGCCAGGTGGTTTAACACCTGAACACCCAAACACAGAGCTCCTTCCCCTCCAAGGTTCCAGACTTTCCAGGACCTCTCATCATTCTGCATCCCTTCCATCACAGCTCAGTGAAACCGTATGTGTTTATGGGCAATGCAGTTATTTACCAAAGAATGTGGGTTTAGGGACAGCTGAAGACATTTGTTAGCTCAGTACAAACTTGCTGGGTCGTTTTGGCTTGAACAAAAATAACAGCAGGCTTTGAAAACACCAGGCATTCCCTTGAGCTGGTATTTTTAAGTGGTTTCCACACTTGGTTTTCAGGGCACTTGTGAAAGAAGAGGAAGGAAAGAGGATGAATCTCAAAGTTTTCAAGGAGGGAACCACCAGTCCTTTCCCACAGTAGCCCAGGATTTGCTCAGGCTCAGCACTGGGGTCATCTGCACCCCTGAACTTCCAACACTGCAGTGCCAGGAGAAGATTCAACACTCAGTGCTTCCTTCCAGAGCTCAACTGATGCCTTAAGTTTTATATTTCGTATTTTCAGATCCTGTGCTGCCCAGGGGTGCAGTTCTGAGCTCACATTCAGTGTCACTCGGCTCTGCACAGGGTAGGGAGAAAAAACAAATCTTTTTCCTTCTGCAGACCAAGGACAACTTTGAGGTCCAAAAGCACAAACAAGGGCGAGCTGGAGGGAGGAACAGAAAGGACGGGACTGCATCACCTGAAGCTGTAACTGGACAATTAACCCCAAATATGCAAATGGACCAAAACTTATAAAAATGTGAGATCTTGTGACTGGCCAACCATTTTGTGACCATTTTGGGTCCACCTTGGGTCCACCCTGTCCAGGCTCTTGTCCTGCCCAAGATGTACCCTAAAGACCTTTCAATAAATATCTACTTTATTCTCCAGCTCTGTCCAGTCTCTGTTCCAGGTCAGCCTTCCCAAGGCATCACAGCTGCCCACTTGGTTCTCAAGTCTTCTGTGAGAAGTGGGACAGAAGGAATTGCAAACACCAGAACTACAATATGACACCTTCTCAAACACTTTCCTGAATCAGAACATTCAATCCCAAACTCACTCCGGGTCCTGCACATGGGCAGCCTCAGGTCTGGGGGTCAGGGCAGCTTTGTTTGCCATTGGAATATCAACAGCACACGGGAATAAAGTTATAAAGGAGTGCATTTCTCTCTGAGCTGTGTTTGTGCAGGCTTTGTTCAAGCCAAGCATGTGCAGAACCAAAGCATCTGCCAACATCACAGGCAGGAGCCAAGCAAGTCCATCGAGACACTGCCAGCCACAGCTCTCTCCACGAGGAAAGAATTTGGAATGCCTTATTTGACACAGAACCACATAATTGCAGAGTCAAAAAATCAATGTCTGTGGTTCTAATCAACTGCCAAAAAATGGGGTATTTTTCTGGCTTGAGCTTGTAATAGGAATGTGAAAAATGCAAAAAAAAAGTTACAGCAAGGCTGATGTTACTCAGTTGTCATTCCAGAAATTGTCCTTTAAGAAAAAAATTGCAGGGGATAACAAATAAGATGATACAAGTCAGTTCAAGTAAGGTTGGAAAACATTGCTTTTTCAAGCTTCCTATACCAAATCACAAAACTTTGTGCACCATGAATATCCAAAATCACATGTGGTGATGTATGTTATTAATTTAAAAAGATATTTTATTAATTTAAAGAGCTCTGTATAAAAGAACTCAAAACAATTGACTCTTCAATTACAAAGAAGATTTTCGTGTGTTCAGCTCTTAACAAAATGTTCAGCTGCTGCAGGTGAAGATTCACTGGAGGCATTTTTTTCCTCTCTCAGGTTAATTTTCTGATTGAGTGGGGTGCCTTTTTTCCCACACTTAAAAAAAAAAAAATATTTAAAGTTACTCAACCATTTTTAAATCGGAACACCTCCAGATTAAAATTAATCTCATGCATTAATTACCTTATGGAAATGATACACATGAATTCATGCTCTAATCACCGTGTTATTTCAGGCTTTGATCGCATGGAGATTCCCAGGGCAAGACATGGACAAAGCCTCCTTCCCCAAATATCCAGAATATCCAAGGAAGGAAATGCAGAGGATACAAATATCTTTATGCAGTGGCTAAATCAGGCTGCACAAACCAGATCACCAGGGATGGGACTTCACTTGGGGGATGGTTTTTTGGAGAAGAACTGCTGACCAACGATATCAAAGCAGCAGACTGAAAGTGAAGGAAACTTGTGGTTTCTTTATGACTCGGAGATGAATTCTTTCATCAGATTAACCACTTCTGAGAGCATCCGGCGTGTCTGACACACTCGGGGGACAGCCAGGGCCTATTCTAAGGCAGGGCATGCAGGGGCTGACTCAGGAGAACATCCTCATTCAGGAAGGACATTTAATTTTAGATTTCGCTCTAAGCAGATGCTCAAACCCCCATTATGCTTGGAGAATTTTAAGCTCATCCTCAAAGTCAAGCACGTGCTTTGGCTACTTGCTGAATCAAAGACTGGTAGGTAAATGCAGGTAGAAACAGATGGAACTGCAGGAATCAGTGGAAGAAACAAAAAAAATCTCAGATGGGGAGCTAATAAAATGTTAATTATTATACAGAAATATGTATTTCCTCCAGAAAATGAGGAGCAGAACTAGCAGAAAAGAAGTCTCCCCCCTCAAGGTCCTGGGGGAGCAGCACATCTCCAGGTCCAGCCCCAGGAGAATTACAAATAACAGCTGGGGACATGGATAAAAGAAAAATTCATCTCTGTTTCATTAGAGCCAGGCCTATAAATCAGAACTTTTATTCTGGGAAATGCTCAAATTCAATGCAGGCTTGGACATGAAATCAAAGAATCATTAGGGCTGGGAAAAAACCTCCAAGATCAAGTCCAACCTTTGATTGAACATCACCCTATCAGCTGAACCATAGCACTGAGTTCTCCAAAACTCTGAACTTCATGTAATTAAGTGCATGTATTCAGAAAAAAAAAACACTTCAAACACTCCAATGGTAGAGTTGGAAATTCAGACAAACATTTGGGTAAGTAGACAAATTCATCAAAAACTGGGTATGAAAACAGGAAATAGTCATTAGGGAATTAGTAATTAGAGAATAGCCTTAAGATGAAGGAGGGAAGGGTTGGATGGGATATTGGGAAGGAATTGTTCCCTGGCAGGGTGGGCAGGCCCTGGAGTAGAAATCCCAGATTTGCTGTGGCTGCCCCTGGATCCCTGGCAGTGCCCAAGGCCAGGTTGGACACTGGGGCTTGGAGCAGCCTGGGACAGTGGGAGGTGTCCCTGTCCATGTCACTGGATGGGCTTTAAGGTCCCTTCCAACCCAAACCATTCTGGGATTCTAAGATTTATGGTATATCAAAAATCCACAAGCCAAAAAATCCCCCTCAAAAACCAAAACAGAAGTGTGTTCCCTAAAAAGGTCACTTCAGATTTCTTTTGCTCTTGAAGACAACTTGGGCTGCAGAGAACCAACATCCACCCCTCACAGTGTGAGAATAAATACTGAGAGGCCCCTCCAAGCTGTGTCAGGGCTGTCTGTGGGTTGTCCCAACCCAAGTGAAAATGAAGCCACCCAGATGAGCACAAAAGCAAAGTTTTTCCTCCATCAGCTCCACACAGGAGTGATTATCAAGCCTGTCTTTTGGTGAAATTCATGGTGGCTTTGTAAATCCAGTCTAATAATAGGAAACCTAATATTCTACAAGGTGTTGGTCTCCTGTGAGACTCCACTTTCATGAACATCAATCAACCACTGAGGAAGATGCTCCATGTTGTTCTCAGCTTCAGTGGCTTCCCAGAGCTTTGCTTCATGCAATAATTACAAAGTGCAAAGATATTTGCCAGGAGAAGTTGATGCTGTTTTCTATCAAGGGAAATCAATTCAGAAAGTAACTAAGATATGATCACATTTCTCTTCTCCATGCAAGCAAGAAAGTGTCTCTTGTCTGCCAAGAGATCCAACTAGCTGAGGAAAACCAATTTTGCCAGGTTTTGGAGAAACGCAACAGGATTCTCTGGCAAAAAATGGAAACGTGGTCAGCAAATTATTCAGGGAAATAATAATGGAAATGACTAGCATTTATTTTAAAGGATTTGCTGGTGGGAAAGAATATTTCTGTGCTGGCACAAGGATAGAAATGTTTGTGAAAAACTTAGGGCAAAGTTAATGGAGGACAGCTCAAGAGTAAATGTTTTGAAGAAAACACTGTTGGAGGAGGCAGCTTTTTGTATTACAATCTCCATTTCATTCAACCTCCAGGAAAGGTCATTGACTTAATCAAAAGCTTTTTTTTTTCCCCTTTGGTCAGACTCCCAAATGCACATACCATCAAGATCTGGTGCACAGAAATAATTTGAAGCAAATCTTCTAAAAAAGGTTTTGAAGATGCCTGCCAGTAGAACATTGTGCCTCACAGCTATAATATCAGAAAAAAAGCCATTCAATTTAAATTAATATATTTGGCCAGACAGCTATATTAAAATTCTTGTTGTTTTTTCAGTTATAATGGTAGCCTGTGGTATGACTAGCCCTCCTCAAAAATCTGTGTAGTTATTGCCTTTCTCTTGCCTAGGGTGCATCACATGTTTTCGATTTGGACGATCTCGCATCGCGCTACCTCATTAAAACAAACATTTATGCAAAACAAAAGGGCCGTGTATCACAGGGCAGGGCTGGGGGAGCCAGCTTTGAGGGCTGCAGCCTTCCAAGAGCATCCATCCTTCAAAGCACAGCTTCCATCCTTCAAAGCAAGAGCTTCCATCCTTCAAAGCAGAGTTTCCGTCAGCCCAGCTCCGCTTGTGCCGAACATTTGTGGGTGATACTGGTGCCCCCACCAACAAAAGAGGCTTCAAAAGCAACACTGGGAGCAGCTGTGGAGCAGGGAAACGTTTGCTGGGGGAAATGGGGAAGGTTTTTCTCCTTCTGTCCCCCTCTCAGAGCAGCAGCTCTGCCCTGAGGAGCTGGAGGTGCTGGACAGCTCCGCTTCTCCAGGGGACACCGCCCCGGGACAACCCTGCCCTCCTCAGAAAGGCTCCCCAGCCCTGCAGGTGGGAAAAAAATCCAGGGGAAAAAAACACTCCCAGAGCATCATGTGTTCAGTAGGAATTGTGTTTCCTGTGCAGGAGGATGTGTTCAGTAGGAATTGTGTTTCCTGGGTCGTTGGCAGCAACTGCTTTCAGCCGAGGTTGTTTTTGCCTTTAATGATGTCGGGTTCCTTTGCGCTGGAGGAGGAGGAAACTCCCTCACTTCAAAAAAAACAGGACATTGACTCCCTCACTTCAAAAAATAGGGCACTGAGAAGGGAATGGAGCTGAGGAAGGGGCTGGAACAGGAATCTGGTGAGGAGAGGCTGAGGGAGCTGGGATGGGGCTGAGGCTGGAGAAAAGGAGGCTCAGGGGGGACCTTGTGGCTCTGCACAAGTCCCTGCCAGGAGGGGCAGGGAAAGGAGGAGAGGAAATGGCCTCAAATTGCACCAGGGGAGGCTCAGGCTGGAGATTGGGCAAGGAAATTTCCCTGGCAGAGTGGTCAGGCCTTGGGATGAGCTGCCCAGGGAGGTTTGGAGTCACTGTCTGGGGGAGTGTTCAGGAGGAGGCTGGAGGTGGCCCTTGGGAACAGGCTTTGGGCTGATGCTGGTGGCACTGGGGTGGCTGTGGGTGATCCTGAAGGGCTCTTCTCACCTTGGGGATTCTTTGATTCTCCCAAAAGACTTCAGATAAACAGTTTAAATGCAGACATTACAGATGTCTGAAGGCAGGTGAAATGAAATGTAACAAAAAACCCTAAGATATATGAATCAGTGTACACATTTTCTTAAAAAAAAAAAAAAAAGAAAAAAAAAGAAAACAAAACAAAACAAAAATAAACTCAAAAAGCAAACAAAAAACCTTAAGTGCAAAAGTTAATGCTTTTCATCCAAATCTCCCAAACAGTTTTTACGTCAAACTACACCACTACTAATCTAACAAAGTTTACACATTCTGGATTTTGGAAGGTCATAAAGATGTTTCAGAACCTTGGTGATTATTGTGGTTTTATATAATGTATTCTTCACATTAATGCTTTATCATTATCTGTCAAAATACAGTAATCAATGCAGGCAAATATTTGCATACTTTAAAGAAATATTTGCTGTTTGGCATTTCTGACATTTCACAAACTCATTTTTGATTACTTATCTTCAAGAGTCAATAAACACTGCTAGTAAAAATAGGGAGAATTTTCTATAAACTCCCCTAATATGTAGCACAATTAGTGACTGTATTTATAACTCCATACAGAAAAGGAATTACCAGCCTGTGTGCTACCTCAGCCTTTCAAATTAAGTCTGGCAAATCCATATATTCTACAGTTGTAAAAAAAGCAAATATTTTTAGGTTTTGATGTGGCACATTTTGAAGTGACTGACATGAAATTATGGCAAGGCAGTGATGCTTTGGAGGCTGAGAAACACAAGTGACTTTTCACTGAGTATTTATTTGTGGGAGCTCTGCACAGAATGATTCCAGTGGAAAAATGAGCCCTGCTGGATTTTTTTCTGGCCTGTAGCTTGAGCAATTTCAATCATCCGTTAAGAAAATCTACTACAGGAAATGCAGGGAGCTCACCAGTCCTACAGTTTTTAAAACAACTTAGTGAATTCAGGCTGGGGCTTGCTCAAGCTATGAATGGATTGATGCAATGTGTGAATTACTGCAAAATAATATCTGTACAAATATGCAGAAAATAACTCCATGTTCATGGATAACTATGGAAGAAAAAAAAAGTATTTAGAACTTAAACAGTTTGTTAAAATATACTCAAACACTTGGCCTTAAGAGCTCTACTCATGAGTTTATCTTGCCATCTCCCTCTGGATGACTCCACTATCTCTTTTTTTAATAGACTAATTATGCTTAGGAGTGAGTATTTAATTTCCTTTTACAAAGCTGGCAACTTGACTTTTAAAAATACATGCCATTATCTTGCACTGAAGCCTGCCAAAATAAAACAGCAAGGAGTGATACAGTTCATCACCAACAGAAGTATATACAGAGAATTGAAAAAAAGAGGGTGAGGGTTAAATCCTGTCTCTGTTAAAGCCAGGGGAGTTTTATCACTGTCTTCCTCAGAGCCTGCACTTCATCCCAGCTACTCATAACACTTTTCATATTTGATAGGGGACAATTAAAAGTGATAAATAGCAGCCAAACTGTATGTGTGTGTGTGAGGAGGGGAGGATTTCCAAACAGCCTCAGTGTTGAAACTAAACTACTTCTGTCAGTTTGGAGATTTTTTTTGGCCTACCAGGCTAAATCTCAGTTTAGGCAGGGGAAATATTTCTGTTTATGCTGGTTATCTGAAAGCTCCAGGCTGGTCAGATTGGCTCTTTCTGGTGTCACCTCCTCAGTTGTGAAGTTCAGCCTTGCACAGATTTTAGAAGGGGCCACCAACCTTCACTCAGAAAATTAAGTTATTTCTATTAATGTGTCTATGTATCAGTTTGAGATCTGGTTTCAGGCAGAAAAAAAAGGTCTCACACAGCTCTAAAAAAAAAAAAAAAAAAAAAAAAAAAAAAAAAAAAAAAAAAATTATGCTTTTTCCTCATTTCCTGTTGGTAAACCCTAACTGCAAAGCCCTGAACCAGAAGCCACATTCACAATGCCCGTAGCTCTGTCCATCTGGAATGTGCTGCAAAATTTCACCTTTGAGACCTGGTACCCATTGATGCTGAACCAACCATCATCATCATCATCATCAAGGTGGGAAGAGGCTTTCAGCATCCACTTCCAGCTTTCAAGGTAATTCTCCTACATTACTTCAATTTTATTCCATTCAGAGAGCAGAACCCTTCAAAGCAGGAAGTTTCATATCTTGCATTGCTTTCCTGAGAGTGGGTTCATTATTACCTTTGAAACAGCAATGTCATATCCTCAGTCTCTTTGAAGGATTTATAATTTTTTACTTCTTAGGAAAAAACAAAAACAAAGCTTTAAAGATATTTCTTAGAGAGTTTTGCTCTCAAATATAAATATACAGATTGGATAAGAAAACATGTTTATGCTTTGGAGTAAAGCAGCCAACAGACTTTGAGGATGGATTTCTACTGATTTGCTACCTGAAAATCAAAGTCATTAAAATGCAGCAATGCAAGTTACATAATTACAGATTCCTTCCTTTCTTTAAAGCACCTCTCCCTTAAAAAAAAAAAAAAAAAAAAAAAAAAAACCAAAAAAAAACAAACCAACATGTTTCCTCTGCTCTGTCAAGTGAAATATTTCAGGAAACTCCCTCATAACTTATCTCTGGAAGAGGGAGGAATATGATGTGTGGGTTCTGCCCACATGTGTGAAGCCGATCCTTGTCTCCCACATCCAAGGCAATTTTTAGCCAAAATTGTTTTGCTGGCCCAGAGGGAATAATGGTTTCAAGTTAAAGCCACATGCAGAGCAAGTCAGAGGGAAGAGATGCTACCCCCTGTCAAGCCTCTCAGATGTCTGGCTCTAAAAATACTTTTCTCGTGTCTGCCATGCCAAAAACAGTAATATTAACAGTGCTGCTATTACAGCCAGCACTTCCAAAACTGCCTCCTCATTAAAGTCTCTCATCCAAAACAATTTAAATGCTCTATATCTAAACCACATGAAAAGTCTGTAACAGTGGGGACAGGCATTATCTGAGCCTCACCCAGCCTGGTTTGCTCATCAGGAGCTAGTAAAGCATCTGAAATCACGGGCCCACTGTCCAGTTTCCTGGAAAAAATGCTGTCAGCCACACACTCTGTCTTACACAGCTCCACCCAGGCTCTCACAACCCTCATTTTTATCATTATTTTTTCAGAAAAGCCCAGCCGACGCTGTGGGAAGTCTTGCAGTACCAGATCCCAGTGTTCCCATTAAACCTGTCTCAGACAGACTCTACTTAAGTCATGCACTTAGAAGATCAGGAGAATTTACAACCTTTAAAGACAAAACCCATCATTTTGGAGCTGCTGGTTCCTTTGTTCAGTTTGAGATCTCCCTCTGCTGTGAAAGGCAATGGATGCCACCCCACAGCTCTGACTCAAACATCCCACAGATTTTAAGAGGGGCATGAGAAGAGCAATTCCTTTCAGAAACTTTCACAAAGGAAAATTATTAACTTGATTTACCTTAAATGATGTCAGGAAGTTTTGATCTCTAGCACTGGGCATCCAACAGGGTGTCAAGAGGATGCACAAGGCTCTTCTTAGTGGTGCCAAGCAATGGCCCCAGAGCCATGCAATGGGACTGAGCCCAGCAATTCCCCTGCACAGGAGGCACAACTTGTGCCCTGGGCAGTGCCCAGCCCTGAGCAGAGCCCAGAGAGGCTGGGGAGTCTCTCCCTGGGGATATTCCCGAGTCCTCTGGATACAACCCTGTGCCCTGTGATGGTATTGTTTACCTCAGAGATTTTTCTCATGTTTGTTTTTAGCTTCTGCATCTACATGACAGCTCTTTCCCTGATAAATTCATCCTCCTAAAGGATGCTTGAAGTGGGAAAATACTTCTGCCTCCTTTGCCAGCCAGGTGCCATCCCCTCACTGCACAACAGGTGACTGAAGCAGAGAGAGACCTCAGGATGAAGAGGGAATTGGAGAGGAGAGGAGAGGAGAGGAGAGGAGAGGAGAGGAGAGGAGAGGAGAGGAGAGGAGAGGAGAGGAGAGGAGAGGAGAGGAGAGGAGAGGAGAGGAGAGGAGAGGAGAGGAGAGGAGAGGAGAGGAGAGGAGAGGAGAGGAGAGGAGAGGAGAGGAGAGGAGAGGAGAGGAGAGGAGAGGAGAGGAGAGGAGAGGAGAGGAGAGGAGAGGAAGAGAAGAAGGAGAAGAGAAGAGAAGGAAGAGAAAGAGAAGAGAAGAGAAGAGAAGAGAAGAGAAGAGAAGAGAAGAGAAGAGAAGAGAAGAGAAGAGAAGAGAAGAGAAGAGAAGAGAAGAGAAGAGAAGAGAAGAGAAGAGAAGAGAAGAGAAGAGAAGAGAAGAGAAGAGAAGAGAAGAGAAGAGAAGAGAAGAGAAGAGAAGAGAAGAGAAGAGAAGAGAAGAGAAGAGAAGAGAAGAGAAGAGAAGAGAAGAGAAGAGAGGCTGAGGGCACTTGGTCTGCCCAGCTGGAGCAGAGGACACTGAGGTCAGAGCTCCCCAGGGCTGCAGCTGCTCCTGAGGGACAGCTCCCATCTCTGCTCCTGGCACAGGGACAGCACCCAGGGCATGGCTGGAGCTGTGCCAGGAGGGATTGAGGTGGGATTTTAGGGCAAGGTTCTTCCCCCAGAGGGTTCAGGCACTGCCCAGGGAATGGGCACTGCCAGAGCTCCAGGAGCCTTTGGACAGCCCTGCCAGGGATGCCCAGGGGGGATTGTTGGGGGGTCTGGGCAGGGACAGGGGTGGGACTTGATTATCCCTGGGGGTCCCTCCCAGCTCAGGATATTCTGTATTTCTATGGAACAGAGACCACGTGGGTTGTAACCTCCACCTGATGTTGACTGTAAGGATAAGCCAAAAGCAAACCTGGTTTGTTTTCCCCTCATCCTGAAGTGGGAAGGGAGAGGAGCCTGCCCAGGATGCAGTTTATTCACACCTTGTTTATTCACACTAAGGGCCTGGCCTGGAATTGGAATTCTGGAACCTGAAAATTCAGGGTTTAGTATATAGTAATATATATGGGGCAATATGGAGGATTTAAGGCATTGTCTAAGTCTTTCTTCTTCACCTTCTTCTTGGTTTTGGGTGTTTTTTTCTAACTGGGTGAAAAAGGTCTGCATTGCAGACCTTGTGCGGTCAATTATTGGGTCAAAAGTATAAATAATACAGGTGTCATCTCATTATTGGGTGATTAGTGCTTAAACAACCTTGGAAAGAGTTAGAAACACCTCCATTTTCTACCTTGCTAGTTAGAGCTCATGGCTTATGAGACTGTGCTTTGGATCAGAATTAATAAACACCGAGTCCAAACACAAAACTGCAACTCCCATGTATTAAGCCCGGCTCTAACACACAAAAAAAAATTAAGATAAAAACCTCACAGCTTCCCATGACCGATGCCATCACAATTACCAACAATCTGCAGAGTGGTCCCAAGTTGTTCAGAAGTGCTGCAGACTTTTCCAGAGGCTGCAGGGACATGGCAACCATTTCCTCTGAGTGGGTGCCACATCTTCCCCCTATAAAAATTGTCTGAAAAAGCACTCAGGGATTGCTTCAGGATAAAAGCTGCAGTTCCTCACCATATGGTGCAAATGGTCAGGAATAAAGTACCTCCTTGTGAGGAAAAAGCTAAAATCTGCCAGAGGCACAGGGATCCTGGCTAGGAATGGTACCATCAGCCTTGGTTAGAGGGTTGTGCACTTGGACATATTTTAAAGGACATTTTCTGTCACAGAGAAAAAAAATAAAGATAAAATTATTTAATTTTTAGGGTGATCAAGCAGATACAAAGTGTTAAGGCAACACATTTCACTGAGCTCCTAAAGAGACAGGATGAAATATACTTTTAGAATTATATGTAATTCTACGAGTACTGGTGAAAGTAAAATTAGCATACAGAAGGGAATTATGAAACTTTAAAGAATCACAGTCCCATGAGAGACTTTTGCCCTCCTATCTCACACAGAAAACATCAAAACAAAAGTAGTAATTAGTAAATCCAAATCACTAATCCCTGTACCTCTGACACCTTTAACTGGGTGCTAAAACTACCCAAGAGAGCCATTTGAAATATATTTGGTAGAACTTCCATTCCATCTGAACCATGGTTCTGAGGCTGACATGTCAGTTTTATTTCAAGGGAACTCTTCAAGGCTGTGAATGCACTTTTCCAGTGAAGAATCAAGAAGCAGCAATGTATGCAAATCCTTTGGAGAGATTATCTTTACCTTACCTTAGCTGTCCAAAAATTCAACATCTAGATTAAAACTCTTGCCTAGGCTCCTTTGAAATCTATCTTAAAATGAGATTAAATCCTCTGAGGATATGCCAATATCTCCATGAACTCTGAAGACAGGTTTAGCTCTCAGAGTTAGGGGAGATGGATCTTGATCCCAAAGACATAAAGTCTCTTTTCAGTGATGCCCAGTGACAGGACGAGGAGCACTGGCCATAAACTAAAATTCAAGAAGTTCCCTCCTCAGCATGAGGAAAAATGGAAACTCTGAATGAAGCATGTGGCTAAGGAAGCTCTAAATAAGAATTTGGGTTATCCACATCACCAGTTTAAACCCAGCTCAGCAGACAGGTGCTTATTTAGCAGTGGGTTTAGGCCAGGCCCCAGAAAACAAGATGTTGTCCACACTTCAGGTCACACCCAAGCCTTGGCAGGCTCCTCTGGAAAGGAAAAGGCGTCTTCAAGGGACAGAGACCAAACTGTTCTCTCATCCTGCAGTGAATGAATATTGTATGTCAATGTCTGAGGCTGTGCCTGAAGGGAGGGATGGGAGGGATGCTCACACAGATTCCTCCTGCTCCACACTGTTCTCCCAGGCCAGAGGGATCATCAGTCCCTTCCCAGTGCTCAATCTACATGCAAATACAGGCATGGAAGCTGAGCAGAAATTTCACTGCCTGATACAACTTGCAGAGGCCACAATAAACCCAAGGGTCCCTCTAAGCATTTTCCCAAGGACACCACCTGATGGTATGGCCAGAGACCTTTATTGTCACAATCACTGGACAAGTGACCTTTCCTTGGCCAGGAGTGACTTATAAAGTGGATTTCTAATGCATCACTGACCCCTAACACTTCTGTGTTTTATTTTTACATTTCATTTCTTTCTTTCTGGAATCTGTTCAGCCTGGAGAGGAGCCCCAGTGAGAGGGAACCACAGCCCTGGGTGTCCCTGTCTGTCCTTGGGTGTCCCTGTGTGTCCCCATGTCTGTCCCTGTGTCAGGGAGGGCAGAGCAGCCCCAGGCTCTGCTCCAGGCCCAGCAATGGCCCCAGAGCCACGGGCAGGGACTGAGCCCAGCAATTCCCCTGCACAGGAGGCACAACTTGTGCTCTGGGCAGTGCCCAGCCCTGAGCAGAGCCCAGAGAGGCTGAGGAGTCTCTCCCTGGGGATATTCCAGAGCCCTCTGGACACAGCCCTGTGCTCTGGGATGGCCCTGCTGGAGCAGGGAGGTAACACCAGTGACCCACTGTGGTCCCTTTACCCCTTCTGTAGTTCTGTGTGATCCTAATACAAATCAAACCGCGAGAATTTTTACACCATCTGAGCAGCTCCAAAAGCTGATTATGGTATTAATTACCATCCCTGCCGTTTGTCAGCCACTGCAGCACATGGATCACTGCCTGGCCCAGACAGAATACAAGTGTACCACAGGCTTAGGAGTTTGTGCAGAAAAACTTTTTAAGAAGGTTATCAAAGCAAAATGGTTGTCATAGGACGCAGGTTCGTATTTCACTATAAATTAGAACCTGATAAGCAAAGAGCCAGAGACCACTTTTCAGCGTGGGAGAAGATTAATGCAGTGTCTCAAAAGTGCTTTTCAGTGTATTTAATTGCAGTGATAGTTATTCAGTGGCACAGATTTTTTTTGCATTACTTTCTCAGATGGATTTGTCAGAGTGCAGCGCTTGCTGCTTGGCTTGGTGAAACATTCTGTATTTCCTTCAGTTTGCCCTGAATAACCTAAAAAATACATGACCATGGCTACAATCTCCAACCTGATTGGGGTCTTGCTTCCTGCTTTCCAGCTCATTACCAAATGGATTAAACAACGTCAGTTTTAGTATGATTTGAGACACCCTGCTACTGATCTTGAGGGCCAGCCTGAAAAATTAGTTTTGGCTATTTTTTTCATGGTTTTTCCTTATTATTTTTCCTCGTTTCTTTCCTATCCATTTTTAATGGCTAACCCAATGTCACTTTTTCCTTTGACAAGAAAGCTTTTTTGAGCTTTTTTTTTTTAAAAGAAAAACAAACCCCTTCTTTCAAATCTGCTCTTTTTTTTTGTTTTTTTGGTGCGACCTAAAAAATGCGCTACAACAAAGACTTCCAATTTTCCTTTGGAAAATACGTCCCATTTCATATGGTTGATGGAGGAGGTGTATTTATAACTTTGCCATTGTTTATTATTGCGACTGGTTAGGTGTTATTTTTGCCCTGCAGTAAGGCTTGGAGGTGCTTCCCAGCTCTGCTCTCGTGTTTGTTTTAAGAACTAAGTACAAAGACTGTCACTCTTAAGTTCCCCACTTCCCCTGAGTCCATACATTTGTGTTGTGAGCAGCTCAGGCACTTCATTCTTCAGGGCTTTCAAAACTCCTGGATTAATACCATTAGGTTTGGGTAACTTGTTGCTATTTAATTTATCAGTTTGTTCCAGCACCTCGTCTGTTGATCCTGGCAACAGACGGAAAATGCTTTAAGGGCGCCTCTAGAGCAGATATCTAAAGAAAGTCACACACACATCCCTAAAAAAAAGTAAAAAATCCTCTCTCCAGCAGCCAGGATTGGAGATTAGAGCCTGGTTCATGGATGTGAGCCACACCAAACCAAACAGGGGATCCAAATAACTCGGGTCTTTCTGCTGCTGTATGCATGGTACCACGTCAGGGCTCTTTATAATTAGCACAATCCGTAACAGATTTGTTTTTTCTCCCAAGCAGTAAACATTCTCATGCTTTACTCAGCTGAGGTGGCTGCTGCTCTGCTCCCAGCTGTGTGTGTGTGCAGGCACACGTATCCCAGAGGCTGAGCACAAAGTGCTACAGCTGAGACACAGTGCAGAACCATGGAACTGCAGAATCATTGACGTTGGGAAAGACCTCCAAAACCATCAAGCCCAACCTGTCACTTGGCAAACAGAGCACTGGGTGCCACCTCCAGGTGTTCCTTGGGTCTCCACCACCTCCCTGGGCAGCCCCTGCCAAGGCCTGAGCCCCCTTTCCATGGGGAAATTCCTGCTGCTGACAAAGCTGAGCCTCCCCTGGCCCAGCCTGAGGCCGTTCCCTCTCCTCCTGTCCCTGTTCCCTGGGAGCAGAGCCCGACCCCCCCGGCTGTCCCCTCCTGGCAGGGACTTGTGCAGAGCCACAAGGTCCCCCCTGAGCCTCCTTTTCTCCAGGCTCAGCCCCTTGCCCAGCTCCCTCAGCCCCTCCTGGGGCTCCAGACCCTTCCCCAGCCCCTTCCCTGCCCTGGACATGCTCCAGCCCCTCCAGGGCTCTCCTGCAGGAGCCACAACCGGACACAGCCCTGGAGCACAGAGGGACAATCCCTGCCCTGCTCCTGCTGGACACACAATTCCTCATCCAGCCCGGGGGCCAGTAGCCTTTTGCCCACCTGGGCACCCCTGGGCTCGTATCCAGCCCCTGGCACCAGCACCCCCAGGTCCAAACCCTGTTCCAAAAGAACTCTTGGTCACACAATCACCATCACTAAGGAGGTTATCATCCCAAAAACACCTACACTCATTAACTCAACCCCAAAGAGTGGACTCAACGCTGCTGGCCACATCTGCCACTTCCCTACCCCAAAACTGTGGCAAGAAGAACAAACTGAGGAACTGGCCAGCTCTGTTTACATGAAGCAGCCTGGAGACAGATGCAGCAGGGAGGGAGCTGACCTGGCAGCAGCCCCTCAGCCCTCTCCCCCCATCCCAGCATTATTAGGGCTGCAATGGGATCCATGTGTGACCGCCCCACATGTGCACGGCGCTTCCTGCGCTCCCAGCCCTGCTGATGAAATGACAGCATCTCATTTATAAATCTGCTGCCAGAGGCCTGCAAAGGCTGGGCTAATTCTGGACACCTGCAAGGTCCATTCAGGGAGCAGCCAGTCGGGAAAAGAAGCAGGAAAAGCACCGGGAAGAGAGAAGAGCAGCGCCAGCCCCAAAGATGGGAGCGCTGGGAGCAAGGAGAGCTGTTCCCTACATTTGCTTTGGAGCATATTTTTTGAGACCAGACAAAAGAAAACCCCACAAAATTTGGGGTTTGTTTGAGCTGTATGAACACATCTCATGGTGGGAGGGCTGCAGGTCACACTGCCCAGACGTGATGCACTGAACAACTCTCAGACTCCACAAAAACTCTGGGATTTGGTTCCTTCCTACCTCGAGCGTATTAAACCAAGCACAGCCAAAAACAAAGGTGGGAGAGGATCAAAACTGCGCTCTAGCAAACCAACAGAAATGCTTTCTCCAAAGCCTGCCTGGTAGATTTAATACAACTGGTTTTTGGAGGCTATCTATCATTTTCCTTTGGCATGAACATAAATCCAAAAACCCCTTGATCCCAAGAAGGCACTGAGGAGACTCAGTCAAGATTTCAGAAGGGATGTGCTCCTTAACTTGGAAAGTTGGCAGATGATTTAATTTTGTGAGCAAATTTGACAGCGCCGTAGGAATTTTCCAAAAATCAAAGAGCCCTTTCATGGGCTTCCCTACCCAATACTCAACCCAGTGTCTAAGAATAACATTCAGCCCTCATTAATTAATGATATCAGCCCGAATAATGTCAGATTGCCTCAGAGGCCTTGCTGGGAGGGATGAATCACACCCGGCAGGCTCCAAGGCTCTCCCTCTGACAAACCCCAGTGTGTGATGATGGAAATCTCAGCCTGGAAAGCTCAGCCTGGAAAGCTCTAACCCAAGGAGCCCCAGCAGCCCTCACCCCGTCTGAGGCGTGTGGGGCACACCTGGAGATGCCACCTGGCTGCATCAGGAAGGAAAAATATTATTTTTACCCCGGTTAGATGGTGCTGCACCTCCCCATGTACTTTGGATGGTGGATGCAAGGAAGGACTGCAGAGGTCTACTCATTTTGGGCATTCCCAGCAGAGTCAACAGCAAAATACCACTAAGAAATCTCTATCTGTGATTGTGGCTTTTACCAAAACTACAAATTGAGATTTCTCACTGAAGCCCTGCTCAGCTGATCCTATTCCAGCTCGGGAAAAGGCACACCAGCTGTCTCTGTAAATGTACAATTTTACTGAAGCCATGATTATGTATGAAAACATCCAGTTCGCTTCCAGACTGCTCTGTCCTAATATTGACATCAAATTGCCTCATTTCTAATTGCAGCATGATCCCAAATCCATGATTGGAGTTTTTATGTACCCACACTTCTGCAAAGGCTGAAAGCAATGACTCCCTATGAGTCAGGAACATAAAATTTGGTAATATCTCTATATCACCATCTTTTCACATGTGTTGCATTCCTAGGCCTCATGAAAGATCTCTAGGCAAGAACAACCACATTGTCCAATGGATTCACATAAATATTTACCCATGGATGTTCTCCCTCTCCCTTCACAGTGACCAGGCATGAACTTTGTCCCTGATGTCCCATGGAACACCCCGGTCCTGCCACCAGGACCAGCCCAGGGCTGAGCCCAGCTCTGCCCTAAACACGAGCTCAGCAGAAAGGCACATGTGGCCCTGGTTGTGGGATCCCGGTCACAGAGGTGAAGTGTCAGCCAGACAAAGCTGGGACTTGTCCTTTTTTTTTTGTGGAGTGTTTGTTTATCCGCCGCACACGTCGCGCCCGGTAACGCGAAGCCACCAGTTTCGGATTACAAATATACCATAAATGCCATAAGTGATTTATTTTTTCTGCCTCGCCTGGGAAAGCAAATTTGGTGTTTTTCTGAAAAAAAAAATCCCAACTTGACGCTGATGTATTCTGATTGCCACTGCAAATATAGATGTTTTTGTTATGCACAAAGCACCGTTTTGATGTGATGGCCAAAAGCTCTCGGAGGGTTTGATTTGGAGACTTGAGAAAGATCCATCAGATTTTGGGACCCCCGCCACAAACAATTTTCAGTTCGGTAGGACTGGTCGGAGAACAACTTTAATGTGCTCTTTACTCTGAGGCACGTTGGTTCTAAAAGCCACTGACAAGTTTCGCACACAAACATTTGTGTTTGGAGGAGGCGCTGCCAAGCCAGCCTGTAAAAACCATTAAATCTCAAATTTGTTATTTCACTAAAGCGTTCTGAAAATTTACACACCGAGCCACTGCATTTGGAAAAACCCAGAGACGTTAATTTCACCCCTGAAATGTGATTTCTTTTAAAATCCTTTTCTTCCCCCCCGTAGTCCCTTGCCATAGGATCCACCCCAACATCTGGAGAGCAGAATCCAGGCTGACAGACTAATGCACATGTGGAGCAGTGTGTCTGCTCCTTTGCAGCTTCTCAGGACAGACACATTGTCTCCCTCTCCTTCTGCCTGTCCCCTCCTTTTTTTTTCCTTCTTTTTTTTTTTTTTTTTCTTTTTTTCCTTCCCCCCCTTTCCTTTAATAAGACTCCACATGTCTTGCAGCTCTCTCTGCTGTGAATGTGACCAGGATGTGATATTGCCTTGCACCAACACACAACGTCTGGCTTAGGTGATACCAAGTTACTGCCCTGGCTTTGAATGCCTGCAAGGTTATTAACCAGCACATCTGGCTCTCTCCCTAGGAGGGTGAGTTCTGCAGTGCCCCAGGAATTTCTTTCATACACCACTTTTATTAGCTTTTCAAAAGAATACGGATTACCACTGGAAGGGAAGACTTAGGTCGTTTGCAAACATATTGGTCGCCAACCTGCTTGCCATGTTTGAAGAGGAACAATAACCAAAACTCGTTATTTGATTTTTAAGAAGTAATCTTCCTTCGTTTTAGCACACTCTTATTGCTCCTGGTCTGCATTAATGAAAAAAATGGCTGGTGATTTGTGATAAATAGAATTAAAAAAAAAAAAAAGACATTACAGAAAGCCACAAGGATAACTTAGTTTGGAAATACAGCCTCCGAAACATTAATTTCTAATCCTATTTTTCCCGCAGACCTCACTCCATGATCACAGAAAGGGAAGAGAAATGTGTTTCAGGCTTAATCAAAAGGGAGAAGCGCACGTGTAGCTCCAGAGAGCCAATTTATCTCCTTTGCCCACACATGGAAGTTGCACAGGACGTGAAGTTTGAATGCACAAGTGATGTTACTGTAATTTCCCATCTGGACATCCCTATTTCAGTAATGCCAGAGAGGCCTTTTCTGGTTTCATTTATGTCACTTCCGAAGCAGTTTAAGACAAACGGGAAAACTACAGAAAAAATATCCATGTGAGGTTGTTACAGAGCTCCCCAGGGCTTCCCTTCTACCTGCCCAGCAAAGTTCAACATTCCTGGCCAAAGTTCTCCTGAAAAAAAAAAAAAACTCGGGAAACACCTGCCTGCCTCCCAACCCACCTGGAACTCCACCTTCCCAGGAGAAACCTCCACCACCTGCCACTGCTGAGCACAGCTCCAGTGCAATATTCTCCACGCAGAATTAAGCAGGTCCAGCAAAAGAATTAAGCAACTCTAAAAAAAAAAAATTAAAAAATCCCATTTTGCAGGACTTGCTAATTAATCTCTTTTTGAAGCCATGTGAGGCCAGATTTTCAGAAGCTGTGGGCATTCAGCAGTTCCCATTGTTCCAAGCAGGAGTTGTTTGGCACTCCCAGCTTTTGAAGGGCTGCTCCTTCACGTAGGTGTTTAAATGGGAGCTCTGCTCTCCACTAACCTTTTGCAATTGCTTTTGGCCAGGCTGATCCTCCAGAAATATCCCACTGCAGAGAGCAGTGCAAGCACTCACAGAAAAGTCTATTTTAAAACCGAGCATAAATAGCCCATACTCCTCCAGCCAGGGAAAAGAAACAACATTCTGTGATTTCCCCAACCCAAGGGAGACAGCCAGGCAAAAAGTTCACAAACTCCAGTAAATTCATACAATGAAAACAAAACAAAGATTCCTAATTATGCAAATGAAAACAGTGAATGTTTTCAAGAATGTCACAACCTTACATGGGGATTTCTGCCAAACAGAGCAAGAATTTTAAATCCATCAGATAAACCCCTCATTTTCTTTAGATTAATATCCAAAGAAAAGGGATGCCTGGTTGAAACTCTAACCATAAATTCTACCATCAGATAAATCACGGCCAACAGAACATAAAGATCTTCTCACCTCCTCAGGTCTGAATCTTCTGAAAAGCCCACCTTGGCAGCCTTAGGCTTGGCATTATTCAGTCAGCTCCAGCCTTCAAAAGAGCCACGACTCATTTGGTCCACTAAGGCTCATGGAAATCCTTACAGGGTTTTTTGCTGCGCCTGCCTATAAATTGCATTGTCTTCTTAAGGCTTCCTGTCCTGCAAACAGAGGCACCAGCACAGAGATTCAACTGAGATTGTTTTCCCCCTCTTCTGCTGCTTTTATTTAACACAAAAAAAAAAAAAAAAAAAGGGGGGTGGGGGTGGGGGGGAGAGAGAGAACTGGTAGAAGTTCCTTACAGGAGTTGGAAGAGGACATCTGCAGGCAATTTAACATGAGGGTTTGTTTCTGTGTCAGCTGGCAACCCCTGGATAACTCTGTCATGTAACTTATATGCTAAAACATGATGTAGGACAACCAGTGAGACCGGGTAAGTATGGCAGCACATCAGTTTTATTTGATTAAGATTTATACTTTTTTGAAGGGGGCAGCCCCTGCCATTAATTCTGAAAACAAATACAACCCTGGAGCTGTGACAGTGTCCCACTCTGATCTTCAAACCCACCTTCTGCTGCAGCCCAGGAAGAGAAAATACGTTTTTTCAGGTGAAGATAGGAATTTTTTTCTGTTCCTTCCCAGTTCAGGAGTGACCCAGCTCATCCTCCTCTGCAGGTGACAGCAGCAGAATGTGGAAGGGCTCAGGCAAACAGGAGGCTGAGCCCTCAGTTTGTGCCTCCCTGCCCATTCCGAAAGGCAGCTCAGGAACACAGACCAGTATCCAAAGGGATACTGGAGGTAACCCAGCCCCCCAAGTTCCCCCACCCCACGTGTTCAACTTCCTCCCAGCCAGAAGAATCTGGTCAAGTGAGGAAAGCTCATCCATCCTGGTTCCACTCGTGCTCTTGCATCAGATTTTACATATTTTGACATTTACAGCCATGCATTTGAATTGAGGCCCTGATTAGATTCAATTGGTAAAATTACCTTCCTCCCCCTTCCTTCTTTGTGTGTGCACACACACTTTGGTTTAGATTATTACTAATTTAAAAATCAATCTTGCAGTTAAATGTTTAATGGCATAATTGCTCCTGTTGCCTAAATTTGTTTAGTTTGTGCTTTATTAGCATGTAATAACTGAAAAGTGTATTTTCCTCTGTCTCAGTTAATAACATCTCTGTGGCTGATGTGCTGTGAGCTGCACTTCTGGGACAGCTCTGGGGGAACTGCAGAGATTTTTCTGAAGATTTAACTTAGGAATTGGTGGCTCCCCTTAACTGAATCCTGCTCTGCCCTCCCTGCACACAGGGACAGACAAGGACAGACAGGGACACCCAAGGACAAACAGGGACACCCAGGGCTGAGGGCCCCTCTCAGCTGGGGCTCCTCTCCAGGATGAACAGATTCCATCCAATAAAGATCTAAACACAAGTCCCTCTGTGCTTCATGTAACTTCTGTAACTTCACCAAGTCCCATGGAAAGAGTGGAAAGATAGAGGTGTTTCCCAAGGAAAATCAATCCCTTCCTAATACAAGTCTCCCCTTTTCTTTCAAAAGGGAAGCCAGATACTGCTTAAAGTAATTGAATGGTTTGGGAAGGAAGGGACCTTGAAGACCACCCAGTTCCAACCATGGGCAGGGACATCTTCCACTATCCCAGCTGCTCCAAGCCCCATCCAACCTGGCATTGAACATTTCCAAGAATTGGACAGCCACAGCTTCTCTGGGCTACCTGTGCCAGGATTTCTCCCATATTATTCACAGCCTGGACACACCAAGTTTCTGTAAAAACCTTTCTATGTGACCAAGTGAGCACGGATAGAAACCTGTGTCAGCCACCCTGGAAGGCTCACAGCACACCTCAGATTTACCTCCCTCCTCCCCGGTGTAATTTGAATTTGCAATCGCAGGTTACAGTGTCCCACCAAACATTTACTGCTGTTCAAGGAGGTGATAATGACTGCCAGCAAGTTTATCTCTTTGATCCAAGGCAATCACAGATGAGATGGAATATACAACACACATGCCAAACACTCTTTTAAGCCTCAGCAGCAGAAGAAATTGATCCCTTCCATATCACAAAAAAACCACCCAAAACACTGGAAACAACAGAAAAACGGGCCTAGAGATGCAGGAGAGAAGAGTTAGATGGGATATTAGGAAGAAATATTTCTCTGTGAGGGTGGGCAGACCCTGGAATAGAATTCCCAGAGAAGCTTTTGGCTGCCCCTGGATCCCTGGCAGTGCCCAAGGCCAGGTTGGACATTGGGGCTTGGAGCAGCCTGGGACAGTGGGAGGTGTCCCTGCCATAGTTTTTAAGGTCCTTTCCAACCCAAAACATTCTGGGATTTTAGATCTCCCAGTAAAAGTCATCCATATGAGTTGAATTTTAACATGCTGTAAATCTGGAGGGCAACATTTGGGGTTTACAGGTTATTGGGCAGCAAAAAGCTGAATTTCTGAGGGGGATGTAGTAGTGAAGAAAACACTGTAGCGCCTGTTGGGAACAAAACTCACTGGTCACACAGACATGGGATTTTAGGGGCCCAGCAGTTACCCTTTCTGCCTTTCTAGGTGAGGACAAGACACACTCTGATAAATAAAATTGCACCAGGAAAACACATACTGCACAAAATCAGTTTCTCTTTCTAATCAAGAATGTATGGAAATACCCAAATATTCCCTACTGACTTGAGCCAAGGAAGATTTCCCACAACGAGAATTTGAATTGTCTTGGGAAAGACCACTGGGAGTCAGAAAATATCCTACAGAA
Source organism: Zosterops lateralis (assembly GCF_965231275.1). Lineage (NCBI taxonomy): Eukaryota > Metazoa > Chordata > Aves > Passeriformes > Zosteropidae > Zosterops > Zosterops lateralis. Next base: position 3,649,752 of record NC_139763.1, read on the forward strand.
CAACAGGAAAAGACTTTTGGCAAATGATAAAATAGCAAGTTGGTGAAAGGTATCTAATCAAATGCCCAAAACTGTTTATGAGGTAATGTCTGTATTAATAATCTAAAGGAGGGGATAAAACAAAAAACAACACATCAGCCAAAGATACTGTACCCCAAAGTCAACTTTGGGACACCAACAGGATTGGTGAAATAATCCAAAAGGGTCTTGAGGAGATAAGAACATGGGTAGGAAGTAAAAATTCAGATTTAAAGAGGACAGGGATTATAACAAGTTGAAATATGAGATTTTCCAAAAAGGGAGGGAAGAGAGAGAGGAGGAGCAGGGAGAGTGAGAGAAAGGAGAGATTCATTTCTGAACAGATGAAGCACATCACCAAGTCCAAGAGAATCATTTATCCCTGTCTGGGCTGCTGGAGCAGCAGCTCCTGGGAAATGCCTTTCAGCCCTACAAAGCATTACCAGAAATATCACAAAGCAATCATTTATGACCACATTTGTGACCAAACAACCAGGACAGCTGAAAGCAGGGCTGGATGCAGAGGTGAGGGGTGAAGCTGACTGATCCTTACCACCCAAAATGGACCTTGAGCAGAATTAACGTCTGTGCGTGCTTAGCAACCTCCCCTCAGCTCTCCCTATAAATCTCCCTCTTTAAGAAGGTGAGGAGGAGCAAAGCCAGTGTGAAATTAAGGAGTTTGAATCCATACAGAGTAGCTGAACATGAGGAAATGATTTGCAATGAAGCATTGGGAAGTCATGGGGATGTCATGAAGTTATGGGGAATCATCGCTCATGAAAGGTGGAAAATGACCCATTTCTTGGGATATTTGTGGCCAGATGAAGGCAAAACACAAAATCCAGTGTGTTTTAAACAGTAATCTATGACTTGCTCAGAGATAATCTCCACACATCTTCAGCATTTGCTCTGCAGATCTGTGTGAGGATGGTCCAGGGCAGGTGATTTCTGTGACCAGTTCTCAAGGAAAAAGGACAGAGAGAGTCTCAAGGTTGCTCCAGAGCCAGACTTTCCTGCTCCTCAATGAAGCCACACACAAAAATTACAGCCTTGGAGGCACAGAACAGCACTGGACATTTGGGCTGGTGGATTTACTGACCCCACACAGCAGGGTGGGCAGGACCTAAGGAAGAGGGGACAAATATTTTGGCACTGGGCTTGAGAGACCTTTAGAGGCTGAGATTTGGGAGCTCTCAGTCCCGCTCCAGGCTCTAGAGCAGAGCAAGAGGAACAGGATGAATCCTCTATCTCAGTGTCCCCCAAAGTATAACCAGTTTTGTTCCTGTTCCAGTTTGTCTTGTCCATCTTTCTCAACTTCTTCTCATAGCTTCTTCCCACCCTCAGCTTCCCACTCTGGCTCTGGTTCCCAAAAACATCCATTTTATGATTTCTACCCATCACCAGTGGAAATGTCCAGACTTTTAACCGTCTGGCAGACTGCAGAAATGAGATTTAAACACATCTGACTCCATGCAACAAAGGCTTTGTGTAAAGCACATCTATCAGCCAGAGCCCTGAAAATGCATTTGGTACTCTTTAGTTTGCTCTTTGCTGCTTATGAAGAAGATAATTTTTGTTTAAAAATGGCCCCACTTAAGGAATTATCCATGCCATTAGTCCCTATAACAATAGAGATTAAAGTCTCTAGACCATCCCCTATCAAAATAACACACTCTTCTTTGAACATGTCATTGACACTGTTTTCCATCTGGTTGTTGGCAGCAATCTTGGATTTGCTCCGAATTGCTGAAAGTTCATCAATTATAGCACACAGAAGCCATTATCTCTCTTTTCCTTCAGCAAGGAGGTATTTGCTCAGGCAGACACAAGAGGTAGAGTTCAAGTGCAAAGAGAAAAAAAAAATAAAGGAAGAATTTACTCACTGGAATTCTATGGCAATCATTTGGTTACCATCCAGAACTTTAGGCTGCTGAGAAGTGAATCACAATTTCTGCCTAGGAGGGGATTCTAGAGTTCAAATCCAGTAGTGATTCTGGCATTATTACAGGTAACTGATGTGTGCTGACACAGGAGGGAAATGCAACAGCAAATCTGAACCCTGGCAGTGTGGGAGCTCTGGAGAGGGGAGGAGTGCCACCCACATCCACAGTAAACTCTGTTTATAAACTCACCCATGGTAAACTTCATTTTCTGAGCACACAGAGTAAGCTGTGCTGATCATTCAGACAAGATTTAGGGGCTGTAATCCAGCACAATTAGTGAGGAGAACAGTGAAAGTCAAACTGTGGTTTTACCCTGTCAGTACTAAAACAGGGGAAGAGCTTTTAAAGTTTTATCAGAATAATGAACGAAATCCACAGTGAGAGGTAAGAAAAGGGGATGGAGCTACAACTGCTCAGCTTTGGGGGCTGCTGATATTAAAAACTTTCAACATCTATCACGAAGCTCCTGAGCAGCTGCCAGGCACCATTTTGCAGCCCAGGTAACATCCAGGAGCTTGTTCACCTTCCTGCTCTGGGGCTAAAGGCACCTTCTCCCAGTCAGAGGCCACTGCAGGACTTTTGCCCATGGGAGCCATCACGGATTCACATCTGGAGGAGGGTTGGCTCATTAGATCTGCCTTCAGGAGCAGATTTTCCCTATTTTCCGGAAGGGACAGGAGGATGTTATCACCTGGTGGCAGGCTGTGATTCAGCAGAACTCCATGCTGGAGTCACCTCCTCATCCAGGCTGCAGTTGGGTCTCACTTTACTCCACGTGGGGCTCTGGGCAGAGCTCTTTGTATCCTTGGCTCAGATTTCCAGGCTCTCACTCCCAGCTGAGCTGACCAAAATATCACTCCATATGCAATGAAAGAAGTGCTTTAGCCATGCAAAGAATCCACAAGGACCAGGCTTCTGGCTCAGGCAAGACTCCAAAAAGAGGTGGGGGTAAAAGCTTGGCTTTATCCTCCTTATCCTGGAGGATAATAGTAGTAGGAAGAAGAGGAAGAAGAGGAAGAAGAAGAAGAAGAAGAAGAAGAAGAAGAAGAAGAAGAAGAAGAAGAAGAAGAGGAGGAGGAGGAAGAGGAGGAGGAAGAGGAGGAAGAGGAAGAAGAGGAAGAAGAGGAAGAAGAGGAAGAAGAGGAGGAAGAAGAGGAAGAAGAGGAAGAAGAAGAAGAAGAGGAAGAAGAGGAAGAGGAAGAAGAGGAAGAAGAAGAAGAAGAAGAAGAAGAAGAAGAAGAAGAAGAAGAAGAAGAAGAAGAAGAAGAAGAAGAAGAAAAATTCTATTGTCCTTCCCTTCTTGTCCCCCTGCCTGATCAGGCAGAGATTGTCCTGTGCATACAAAACTCCCAACATAATAAAATCTTGGATCCTATTTAGAGACTCTACAATTCCAAGAAAAAAATAACAGATTATATCAGACCCAGAATATACTCCTTAACAAATAATACCACTTAAAAAATAATAATCAGATTTAACCATAAAACAACAGCTTAGGTACATCCAGCAGCATCTCTACACTGCTACAATTTGGAATCCAACACATTCTTTGCCCAACAAAGGAGTTCTGAGGTCAAGTTTTGTGATACTTCCAGTGACAATATGGGTTCATGGAAATGTCAGTTTGCCACCACAACCCAGGCGGAGAGAAGTGCTAAATTCAGGACTAGTTTTCAGAAACTGCTACAAAATAATTCGTTTATTTCTTCTAGGAAACCAGGTTTTCATTCACTGTAGTAGTAGGAACAGCTTCTAGATTTGATAACCCAAAACTGACAGATTCAGAGGCAACAAGCTCAGTTACATCCAGAGAATAAATGAGGTTTTACAGACACAGACCAGATGAGCTTGGCTTGAAATGTTTGATGGTCTTGGAGGATTTTTTATCAAGAATGTCCTCTTTGATTAAGCTCTAAATTGTAAATTGTTCTCATTCTTCACCTTCTGCAATGAAAAACCAGGGTGTGCCACCCACAAGCTGCTGCCATTCACCCACCCCTTCAGCCATCCCACACCCCAAAATCATCACCAACAAACAGAAAAATCAGACCAACTCAATGTGAACAGACCAAATCTTCCACCAGCCTCAATTCAATGAAAATCACACCCATTATCCCAGGATAAACACCATTTCTGATAAATACACTAAATATTTTTTATCTACACCATGCCTTGGATTCTCCTCTCCCAGTGAGGCCCAAAGGAACAGCAGTTACTTGGTTTTTTTGAGAATTGGTTCCACAAAATCCCCTCACAGTGATGGCATGGGCTAACTAAAGTCAAACAAACATTTCACCTTTTTTGAAACCAGAATTTAACCCTTAAAAAAAATTACAAGGTATATTAAAAGGTCAGTATTTACAAAGCCTAAATCCCTATAAACAAAATATGCAAATCTCAGGCAGCATTTTGGAGTTTTTCTGTGACTGTGGTTGTAAGAACTGGAGTTTAATGATAACAGAACAACAAAAATATCACATTAAAGTGTGTGTAAACAACAGTCTTGCCTATACAAAGCCACAATTTTATCAATGTGAGAAGGGTTATTTATTTCAGTTCTCTTACAGGCACTGAATGTGTGAAGCTGCTCAAAGATCAGGGTCAGAATTCCCCATATTTTGGAAATGAAAATCTGAAAACATCCATCCTTTTTCCTTGTCCACATCAAACATTTCGTTCCTTTGTGCTTGGACCAAACACAAGGTCGTGGCTCAGGTGAAATGACACATTAGGGAGCCACAGGGTCACCAGATCAATGTCAGATGCTTCATTCAAGCTGAAAAATGTAAAAGCTCAATCTTTAGTATCTCTGGAATGAAGCTGCCCAAACGGAAGGAGGACACACAACTTTGAGGCTCTCCAAACATTCCCAAAATTGGACAGGATCTGCCTGGGTGCAGAGTGGGTAATTCTGGGTAAGAATCCAGCTCTCATCCCACCCAGGGATGGAGCACAAGAATATTTGAGATTTGTTACATTTTCCTTCTGGCACCAGCAAAGGCTGATTTCAAAACAGTACACACAAAACTCACACCACGCACACAAAATCCCCATTTTTGAAAAAAAAAAAAAAAAAGACATCTCTGAGTATTCATCTTGCCATATTCTTGTATATTTTGCATTATTTTTCTGCCCATGTCCAGGCAGAAAACTTAAACCTTGAAATCTGCCAAATCTTAATAATCCAGACACTTCCCAGAAGGTGAATTTTCAAAGCTCCAGCTCTGAATGTGCATGGATGGGGCTGTGTCTGTTTGTTGAAGGATATAAAGAAACACCACCATGTGACAAAATACAGTTAATTAAACAAAACCTTATCAAGGATGATTGTAATGAACCCAGTTTGTCTCTTCTGCATCACAGCAGCAATGAGAGATCACGGAATTATAAAATCATGGAATGGGTTGGAAAAGACCTTAAAGATCATCCAGTGCCATGGGCAGGGACACTTCCCACTGTGCCAGGCTGCTCCAAGCCCCAATGTCCAACCTGGCCTTGGGCACTGCCAGGGATCCAGGGGCAGCCACAGCAAATCTGGGAATTCTATTCCAGGACCTGCCCACCCTCCCAGGGAGGATTTTTTTCCTAAAATCTTTACCTAAATTTCTGCTGGTCCAGTTTCAAGCAGCTCCCCTTGTCCTGTCACTCCAGTTCCTGATGAATTAATTGTCCCTCTCTGGATTTCCTGCAGCCCCTTCAGACACTGCAGGATGCTGTCAAGGCTCCACAAAACCTTCTCCAGGTTGAAAAATCTCAATCTTCTCATCCCATTTCCATAGGGGAGGTGCTCCAGTCTCTCTTAAAAACTCTGTGGCTTCCTCTGGATTTTGTTTCCATGTCCCTCTCATGCAGGGGGGGCAGCAGGGCTGGGATCAGGGCAGACAGAAAAGCCCCCCACACCAAAGAGGCTTTCCCACACCCCCTGCACTTTATCCTGGCTTATTTTTAAGAATGCAGCTATGTCCACTTTTAAAGCCAAACTGACCCGAGCATCCGTGGCTGCCTTCCAAAGAATGTGTTTAGACCACAGCAGGCCCTGATGGCATAAACAGAAATCAGAAGGATTTGAAGTGGAGTTGGCCAGCTTTCCTACCCCCAAACACAGCATTGAAGTAATTGCCTTCCTCACACCCTTTTTCAATAAAACAGCAGCTTTGGGGTGATGCTCTGCTGAGAACAGGCTCCTGCAATTCCCTTGAACACACCATTAGAGAGAGTTTTATGCAGCTCTCTTGCTGTAATAAGATACTTTCATACCCAGCCTTGCCCTCTCCCACTAACTCCTGTGGTTACAAAAACCTTCTTCGGGCACCAGTTTTGGCAGAAAGCACGAAACTGAGTTATTCTTTATGTTATTTCTGCTGCTGTGGGCATTTAGACAGCCTGAAGAGGTACTAAATCCCCCTCTGTTTTCAAATCCTACTGGTTGTAACCCTTGTTGAGGCAAAAAGTCATTTTTTTAGGGGGAGGAGGGTTTGTTTTTCTGCTCTTTTCATAAAAACAACTGAAGACCAGAAGGCTCTGGAAGTGCTGGGTTTGGAAAACCCAGAGAGGGGGAAAGAATGAGCTCTCCCACTACTGCAACTCATCCCAGTAACTAAACACGACCCAAAAACAACACAGAGGGATATATATATAGAGATTCTTTCATTCACTGAGTTTTACAGAAAGAGGGAGTTGTTGAAATAATATTTCATTTTTATTCTATGCTTCAGTTAAAAATAAGTTGTAAAGTGGAGCTTTTACTAGAGAGAGCTGCTGACTGGTAGAGCTGAGGAGAAACTCCATGAAAGAAGTTGCAGAAAATGTAACTTCAAAGAAAAACAGACAGAAAGGTAGTCAGGAAGAATGAAAGAGTCTTTAAAAGTCACCAAGTGCCACCCCCTGCCATGGGCAGGGACGCCTGCCACTGTCCCAGGCTGCTCCAAGCCCCAATGTCCAACCTGGCCTGGGAACTGTCAGGGATCCAGGGGCAGCCACAGCAAATCTGGGCACCCGGTGCCAGGGCTTCCTTACCCTCCCAGGGAGGAATTCCTTCCTTATATCCAACCTAAATTTCCCTTTTTTCAGTCTGAACCCATTACTATTTGTACTATCACTCCAGTTCCTGATGAAATCTGCATGCAATAACCCAAAATTGCTTATTCTCTGCAACAGCTACATCTGCCAGGTCTCACAGTTTCCAAGTCTTCCATAAAGAAGGATAAGAAAACCACAGCAATAATAATAATAACAATAACAATAATAATAATAATAATACAGTAAAAACAAACACTTCCTCCTGAAGCACAGCAAACCAATACTGGTTTTAAAGCATTTTAAACATAGCACTGAATATATGTAAGGGAGGCTCGTTTGGATCTGAATTTTTGCATTATGCTCATTTTCCTTCTGCAGTTGAATTCGATGTTTGCCACTGAGTGTCGTGGAGCAGAATCAGAGACATGGAAATCCAGTATTTTTCAAAGAGGTCTATTTTCTCAAATATTAAAGGATGATCAAGGAGGGTTAATTTTAGCAAAAGTTATCTTTAAAATATCCATGTGCTTCAGAGCAGATCACACAGGTGTCAGCAACAAAGACTGCAGGGCTGACTCAGACAACAGCACGTAAATATTGAGGAATAAAAAAGCTCATGTTGGGCAGCAGCACAATTTATAAACATGCAAGAAAAGCCGTGGCGTGTGTACATATTCTTTAATTTTATGGCTCTCCAAACATCTGAGGACTCACAATAAACAGGAAACTAACCTTGATGTGAGCTGCTGGATCGGGGACAGTCTGAATCATGTCCTTTAACAGGCCAACGTGTTTACCAGGAGCTCAGATCCCAAGGCAGCTGCATAACCAGAGAAACGAAAGTCATATCATGATGCTTGAAATGTTTATTTTCAATAGAAATCTCTTTTTATAGACTGATAAGCATCTTTCCTTCCCCAGACCTCTTTTGAGACTCAAGACAGCTGAAGCTCTAAGACACTTCTGCACCCATAGGTTCTGTTGGGGATTTATTTCATGCAGGAGAAAACACTCAGCCCTGAAATTTTCATGGAAAAATGCAGTTTTCCCAAAATAAGGACTTGGGGCTTGCTCTGCACTGCCCAGCCCCATCATTCACCCAAGATATCAGAGATTTCCACAAGCCATTCTTCCCAATTTAGAAACACACAGCAGGACTGGGACAGATCTGCAGCTGATATAAAAAAGAAAAAAAAGACCATTTCACTGAAGCTGTGCCCATTTACAAGAGCTGCAAATCTGGTCCAGACCCTCAATTAACAGCACTTCAGAGCAGGGATGTTCTGGAATCCCTTATCCATGTCCAGTAATGGAGTGCAGAGGGGCTGGGGCAGGTGGGGTGCATTTGTCTGCACGTGTAGGGGGTGGAAAACCATTAAAGCTCTTTAAAATAACAACAGCACTTGATGTAAATAATGTGGAGTACTACACAGTAACTTGAACACCAAATAACTGCTAATAAATTGGGATAAATAAATCAAAAAATTAGAAAATATGGAAAAAATGTGGGAACGTGAACATCATTTAAAGTTTTCTCCACTAAAGACTGGAAATTCCCATTTCTTCACATAAGAGGTTTTCCTTCTGCCCATAATCTTGAACTCAACTTTTAAAGCAGCAAGGGACTATCAGGGAAACAGTAATTTTCCCCAGCATCAGCTTTTTTTTTTTTTCTTTTAAATTCATTATCTGTTCTCACATTTACACTAACTTGAAACTTATATTGCATTTTTACTTATTGATTTAGGAGAAATATTGCCTGGCTAACCCTGAGATGCACCTTGCCCCAGAGACAGTGATGTGAGGGAACCATCTATGAACAATTCAAGTCTAATTTGCATAAACTGCACTAAACACTGCAATTAAAGGTGTCACCATTTAGATCTTTGCACACTTCCCCCTTACTACTTAAAACAGCCAATTTTCCCCCCTTCAAATCCATGAAAACAAAGTAGTTAATTTGAAAGCCTATGAAAGAAATCCCTAAACAAGCCAAATTCCCATTTTGTCCACATTTCCCAGCTATCTGTGGATGACCAAATGGGATAATGATGTCATGGTTTTAAATGAAGATTTTTCTTTCCACAGAACTTCAAAAGCAGGAGATGCTTTTTTCAGTAAAAGCAAAATTTCACCAGTGACATCGCTCAGATTGAAGTCAGACAGAAACACCAACAGCACTGATGTGCTTTTAATTCCCTCCCTCCCTTCCCCAGTAAAATCCATGCCTGCCACATCCTCCTTGGATTTATGGGATTCATATTTTAAGCTTTCGAAACATCACACACGGGATCTGGAAACTGCTCATTTTCACATAAACTGGACAGAAAAGTATATTTGAATCCAGTGTTAGATCATGTTTTCAGTGTTTTCTTACTCCCAGCACTGTGATGCCACAACTGTACCTCACCCCCAGTTAAAGAAGCCCACCCAGGAAAGGGGATTTGTGCCACATCCAGATTTATTTTGGTCTCTTTAAAGCCTTTGCTCAACTTCCAACAACACCTAAGCTTAGAAAATATGTGTTGAGCTCAGAGGTGGGAACTCCATCCATCCCAAAACGCCATCCATCCCAAAACTCCATCCATCCCTGTGTCACTCAAACCAGATCTTTCTCTCAGAGCTCAGCCCTGAAGTTCTCAGGGTTAAAGAGAAGTTGTTTGAGCTATTCCAGGCCACTCATTTCACATCTTTTCCCCAAAAAGATGGATCCTTTATGGAAGAAAAGATGATGGAGACGATTTGCAAACCAACTCTGCACCACAAGGAATGGGAATCAAAGACAACCAATTGTCCAATACAAGGTGGAAAAGTGAGTATGCAACTGTTCTGGACATTTGACTTTTCCCTTGTACTGTTAGGAACTTAAAAGTGGGAATTGTGCTTTAAACTCAACCTTTGGCAGTGTATTCCTCTTTCTCACCTGGATATCCCAGCCTTGCTACTCTAAAGTGGAACAAATCCTTGTCTGCAAAATATATGATTTTTATCTTTTCGCCTCTGGAAATCACGGCTAAAAAAAACCCTACTATGACAGTTTTCCTTGCTCGTTCCAAACAGAAACACAATTTTCATTATTTCAGCTCCACCTTTACAGGGTGGAATTGGAAGTTTCCAGACATTTGGTACTAACTTGCTGAAGCAGATGGTATCTATTGCCAGACCCTCCTCCATCCCAAATTTCATGCTGGTCATGTCTGTGCCTGGTAATCTGTGACAGGGTCTGCTTGTGGCTGTAGGGTTTGCCCTGCACCCCCTAAATTAGCAGGACTCCAAGGCAAAAGCTAAAACTGACACTAAAGCCTGGTTTAGGGAGACTTTCCAGGAAACTGAAACAAGGCTATTACAACATAAACTGAAAATTAAACACTTGCTTAAGAGCCTTCCTGATTTAGGGTTATCCTGGAAGGATATCCTGGATAAGACTCTGAGCAATTTGGAGCAGTGGAAAGTGTCCCTGCACATGGCAGGGGGTGGAATGAGATGATCCCTCCCAACCCAAACCATTCTGTGATTCTGTGATTCCACAGAAGGACAGATTTGTAGCCACATTTAAGCAAGTTTTCTTACTCTTCCTGGCATCCTAAGTCCAGACTAGCATTTTCTAATCCAGCTTCAGCAGCACAGGTTTTTGGGACTGGTTTCCATCTTCTGTCTCGTCCAAAGTGTCCCACAGAGGGATGACATTAGTGAGAAGTACCAATACTTGAGACAGGAGATGTAAATTCCCCTCTGATGCTCAGGACAGATTAAAATATCAACATAGAAACAAGCTAAGGTACAAAACCAGCCAGAGTTGTGTGTGCCAATTATACCCTACACAGGAGAATGATAAACTCTGGAACTTGTTGCCTTTCTGTGCACACATTTGGGGAGTTATGTAAATACATCCAAGGGTTGGGGGATTCATGTACAGATCTAGAGCTCACCAGATATGATTGCATTGTTCTTTCTTTTCTACAGCTGTATCAAGAAGATCAAACTTTTTAATGGACACGTGTATTGTCAAATTACTGAGCCTGAACCCTTTATATGTGGGCTGAATACAAACCTCTCTGGTGCATTTTCTCACCTCACAGACAGGAATTTAGGTGCACGTTCAGTTACTTGGCCATGCTGTGCTCACCTAAAAACCCCAGCAGGTTCCTCTTGATGTGTTCTAAACCCTGCACAAAGTGCTGCAATAAAGAACGACCAGGAAATGTGAGCAGGGCTGACAGAAAAGGGCTCCAGGACAAACTCTGAGATGTGATGCTCACATCGAGCAGAGTGGGGCTGCAGCAAACAAAAACATGGCCTGTGCTGCTCTTTGCCAGGAATGAACGTGGCCCAAATCACAAATAACAGCATCACTGAGGCTGGAAAAGCCCTGCAAAGGTCACTGAGTCTCAGCTGTGCCCCATCCCCACCTTGTCCCCAGCCCAGAGCTCTGAGTGCCACGTCCAGCTGACACCTCCAGGGATGGGCACTCCAAACCTCCCTGGGCAGCCCCTGCCAAGGCCTGAGCCCCCTTTCCATGGGGAAATTTCTGCTGCTGGCCAAGCTGAGCCTCCCCTGGCCCAGCCTGAGGCCGTTCCCTCTCCTCCTGTCCCTGTTCCCTGGGAGCAGAGCCCGACCCTGATCTGGCTGTTCCCTCCTGGCAGGGAGTTGTAGAGACCCCCTTGAACCTCTTTTACTTTCTTTAGCCTTTTTTTTTCTCCAGGCTTAAAGTATCTGTCTGCACAGGGAATAATATTCAGAATACAGCCAATTCTGGCTGATGAAGGGTTGTTTAATCAACAGCGAACGAGGTGCCAGAATCCCTGGGCCTGATTCCTGGTGCACTGACAGCAAATGACGCCTTAAGTTTTAGCTTTTTTTATTTTTTTCAGATACTGTGCTACCTTAGTGTGTAACTCTGAACTTCATATTAAGTGTTAGCAAGTTCCCTTCACAGGGTAGTTGGGCAAAATAATCCTTTTCCAGCCTGAGAACCAAGGACAACCCTCACAGCCCCAGGCCCAAAAGCACAAACAGCAAATTGAAAAGAGCAAACCAGGAGGATGGGACTTCACAACCTGAAGCTGTAACTGGGCAATTAAACCCCAATATGCAAATGGAACAGAACTTATAAAAGTGTGAAAATTTGTGACCATTTTGTGACCATCTTGGGTCTATCTCAGGTGTAGCCCTGGCCAGGCTCTTGTACTGCCCCAGGTGTATTGTTATAGGACCTTTTAATAAATATCTATTTTATTCCTTAACTCTGTCCAGCCTCTGTTCTAGGTCAGCCTCTCCAGGCATCACAAGGACAGTATTAAATAGTGATCCAAGCAGGCTCTGCTTGGATTATCCAAGGAATCTTGTGTCCCTGCTGCCTGAGATGTGAATATCAGACAGGAGAACAGCTCTGAATGGCACTGACAGAATAATCAAACACAAAGGGTTTGAGGAGAGCCCCTTTTCCTGTGACAGGCAGCCAGCACTGGGACTGGCACACACACACACAGGGGTGAATGCTCTGGTGTGATGAATAACCACACTGGCATCACACCAAATTTCAACCAGCAGGACTCGGGATGTTTACCATTACTCACAGGAGGTGAATCCCTGAGCAGCTATGCAGAACATCCCAAGTCAGTGCCAGCAGGACTTTCAGATCCCCTCACACTGCCATGCAACTGGACTGGTCACATATTTTTAAAAGAACTGATGCTTTTCAGCTGTTGGAAAACTTTTGAGATATCCCTTTGCTGGATTGTTTTGCCAGGAAATCTTATTTTTTGTCTGCCTGGGTTCCACCAGCACTGATCAAACAGTGAGTACCAGAGAGAAAGGCTGGGATATTTGAAATGCAGAGCACTATAAACCTACTCCCAATGATGTGCAGAAAAAGCATCAGCTCCTGCTGCTGCAGGTCAAAGCTGCACTTCTTATTCTTAGGTAGATAAATCTGCTACATGTGATTTTCAGCCTTTCTGGACACCTAAAATAATTCCAGGTTTGATGGGAGCCCTTGTGTAGCAAATTTAAGCCAAATTTAGGGTTTCTCCACTTTAGAAGCAGCCTGCACATCCAAGGATGCACTGAAAGAAAATCAGAGTGCAGCAATTCCCCTTTGCTGCTGCTTTTATTCACACCATAGGGCTTTACTGAAATCATTGCATTGTTAATAATGTTTTTAATGAAGTCCTTTAATAGGAGTAAGAAGTAAGAGGTGAAATCCTCATCCACTGAAATAAACTACTTGAACCAGCCCAGAAAGTCACCCACCCTGCCTTCATTGATGTGGGCAAAACTCAGGAGCAGAAGATCCTCACAAACCTGCAATTTGGGAACTGCTAAGCAAATAAAATAACTTTCCTGCCCAGCATGGTTCTGTAGGTTTATGCATTCCTTTCTCTACTATTTCCTGGTTTAGAAGAAGGTGCTGCAGCTCCTGCTGGCACCTGGGGTTTGCCAAGAAGCCAAAGGGGTGCCCCAGGAGGGGCTGAGGCAGCCCCAGCCTCTTTGTGCCTGCAGGATTTCTGGGGAAAATGGCTCAAAGTGCAAACTCCAGCAGTGTCCGGTGAAAAAAAGGCACAGAAATGTTTATAATTCACATTTGCAAAGCAGGTAAGTGTGCAAAACCAGAACTCTTCCAGTGGCAGGGAGTGATGATACAGCAGAGCTGTATGACATGAGCTCAAAGCTTTTATGTTTAACTTGTGGTTGGGTATAACCACTTCAGTGTTTGGGGTTTTGGGGGGTTTTTTATTTCTTCTTTCACTGTAACCTCTCAGTGTTTTAACAGCCTCAACAATAAAACCTTGAGGAAAGATCTGCCCCCTCAAGAAATGCTCCTGCCAAGGCTGTTCACATGCAGTCACTATTTGCTGTTAGGGTAAGGTGTGATTGCAGGTGAATAACACAAATAAAACAATAATAAAGGAAAGAAAACCAAAATATTAAAAAGCGTGCTAAGCAAGGAGGTTTCTTCAACTTTCCATTCTCAGTGATAACTTTCTGTACTCACCCTGATCTTTCAGGACAGAACCCACTGGCTGTGTCCTGCACTGTCTGCTGGGCTTAGTTCTTTAAGAGCAATTTAAATGGAAGTATAACTCATTGACAATTTTCAAATGACACCTCCTGATAGTCTGGATGAGGGATTTTGTTGTTATTATTATTATTATTATTATTATTATTATTATTATATGGCATTATTTGTTTAAAATTAATCAGTGGGAAAAATAAAAGCTGAGTGCAGATCAATGGAGCTGATCTCAATTCTGGCAGCAAAAAAACTTGCCAGATTTTTCCACTTTCAAGAAATACCTCCAGAAGTTAATCATGGACTCATAGAATGAGTTGGGTTGGAAAGGACCCCAAAGATCATCCAGTGCCACCCCCTGCCATGGGCAGGGACACCTCCCACTGTCCCAGCCCTGGAGACCTGAGGACAAGGCAGGAGGGAGCAGTCCCAGCTCAAGGCTGCAGGTAAACCCCAACCCTGTTGAAGCAGCTGTAGGATCAAGCTGACCATGACATCACAACTGGAATATCACCCTAAGCAAGTCAGTAACCGAGAGACTGTGGGAATTCTGGATGATGAGAATTTTGGACTCTCTGTGCTGACAGGCACAGAACTTCAGGGAAGCACTGAATTTGACCTGAGGCCTTAAAACAGGCTTTCAAAAATGAATGACAGCACTGGGATCATGGGGATGTAGTTTGGATAGCATTGTGTGATCTCAGAGGGTGAAAAACTTAGATTTGGGGTTTTAGTGTATGGTGATTATATGGGAGCCAAGATGGAGAACTTTGGGTGTGGATTAGTTGTCTTTTTTGCACCTTTTTCTTCCTTCTTCTTCACAGATCTGGGTGGCTTCCTGTGACTGGGTGAAAGAAGTTCACATTGCAGGTGATCATAACTGGATTAGAAGCATAAATAATATAGATGTCAACTGTTTATGGGATAATTGGGACTTAAATGGCCTTGAAGGGACACCATTTTAACTCACTTTCTTGACTTGCTGGAGAGAACTGAGCTCATATCTCGTGAGTTTGTAATAGATAAAGATAATAAACTTCAGAGTGAGACTTCAAAAACAAAATTTTCTGAGTTTTAGTCACCCTGACCTTGGAGCAGGAAAGAGCCAGGAATTCCAGCAAGGGACAAGCCACTGTCACCACCTGTTTGAAAAGCACAGATGGCCAGGGTTTAGCTGGCTCTGGACTAACAGCAGCACTCCATGTCCCTAAAGACTGTGGGGACAAAAGGGTGCAGCAATCTGAGAACGTGTCTCTGCCATCTGTGTCTGAGTCTGGCCCTCCTGGAGTTCATTGACACTGAACATGGATTTTCTTCTGAGTGCATTTTTCTTGGAAGGGTCAGTTCCCCTACAGAAATTCCCTTTCCTCCCGTTTGAAGGATGGAGGAGGAACATTTCTGTGCTACCACCCAAAAGTGTCTGTGCAGCTACTGCTTATCTCACGTTCCAGCCCATGATCTCAGGGGAGGACACGGCCCTAAATTAGCTCATTTACAGTAGGAACTTTAAACTACAGCCAAAAATATTTGGTTTTATTAGTACTCCCTATATAGTACGCCCCTGACCAATAACTTGTTTTATTTATTTTTCTGGCGAATTACCATGTTCTTATTCAAAGCCATAATGCGGATTATATATCAATGTGGAATGCAGAGCAGCCATTCCTGAAACTCCCCACTGCATATAAAAGAGTTTGGAATTCCCCAAACACTATCTCTTCAGGCCAGGCCACTTACAAATGTGGTTTAACATGAATGAAGTAATATCTTCGGAGAGGAAGGAGACTTTTGAGTCACGTCTGACACATTTAACTGCACCAACCACTTTCCACAGCTCAAGATTTTTGTCTGTGTGTCTTAATACCAGGCAGGGGTGCTTGATAATGATCACTCCCTGATGCTTATCCTGTTGCAGGATACTTGGACACACACATGGGATGCCAAGGGGAGAGCTGAGGCAGGAATTCAAGGCTTTGTGCCTTTTTCAAGTGCAAAAGCAGAGAGGTCACCAGCAAAGTTCTGAGATCCAGTCAAATTTCCTGCCTTTCTGTCCCATGCTAGAGCTGCCCTGGCAGATTTTTGTGTTTAATCATTCAAACTCAGCTCAAGTCCCAGCTTAGCTGAAGGTGTGCACCTTCAGTCAGCCCTGAAGACCACAGAGCAACCACCACGTTATTCCTGACTGCAGGTTGTAATTATGGACCTTAGTCCTCTACAGAAATATGACTTTCCAAAGAAAAATATCCCAAGATGACATCAGGAGAGATATTTAGTGACAAAGAGTAGTTTCTAATTTACATCCATTCCACTGGTAAAAGCCCAAGGCTGTTTCAAACATTTTAACTTGTGCTGGACTTAAAATTATATATGAGGAAAGATACAAAAAATGTTTGTATCTTTCAATATCTTATCAATATCTTTTGTATCTATACAAAATAATGAATGACTAATTACCATGAGTTAAGGAAAACTCATACCTCCTTTTGAAAGATAAATAAAAATGTTTTAGGAAGTGAAACAACAAGATCCCATTCAATAATAACAAATTACATATAGACTTATGGAATCACAGAATGGTTGGGGTTAGAAGGGATCTGAAAAATCATCCAGTTCCAACGCTCTGCCATGGCAGGGACACCTTCCACTGTCCCAGGCTGCTCCAAGCCCCAATGTCCAACCTGGCCTTGGGCACTGCCAGGGATCCAGGGGCAGCCACAGCAAATCTGGGAATTCCAGCCCAGCTTCTCCCCCCCCCTCCCAGGGAAGGATTTTTTCCCACCATCCCACCTAAACTTGTCATTTCTCAGTTTGAAGCCATTCCCTGTGTCCTGTCCCTTTGGCCCTTGGGAATTGTCTCTCTCCAGGTTTCCTGGGGCTCCTTCAGGCCCTGCAAGGCCACCCTGAGCTCAGCCCAAAGCTTCTCCTGTCCAGGCTGAACAATCCCAGCTGTGCCAGCCTTTCCTCCCAGCAGAGCTGCTCCATCCCTCTGCTCATCCTGGAGCCTCCTCTGGGCTCTCTCCTTGAGCTCCACATCCTCCCTGTGCTGGGCCCCAGGGCTGGGGCAGCTCTGCAGGTTGGGGTCTCTTATCACCATCCTATGGTGGGTGTTATCAGCTCCTTCAACATCCCTTGGCTTGTGCTTCTTGGATTTTAAGGCCCTTTTTAAAGAAAGATTTCTGGATTGGCCAATGCAGGTGTGCTGCCCTCACTTCTGATTCCTGAATCTTTCAGGCCAGGAAGGTTCTCCTGTGAACCTGAGACAGAGCTGATGTACAGAAGGCTGGACTAGATCCTCCAGGGGCTCTCCAGCTCTCAGATACCTCTGCCTCTAGTTTTAATTTTGTTCACAGAAGATCTGTTTCTAATAATGGAAAATGGGAGTACAGAATCAGGACAACTTTTGCAGCACACACAGCAATTTGTATTTTCAACCACATTTAAGCGTGGAGAACAAATTGATGGCACAGACTTAATAAGCAAACAGTAGTAATTATAAAAAGTCATGAATAACTGTGTGAACACCTCACAGCTTTTTCAAGGGTAACTACTTGATTAAATCTGCATGATCAGAAATCACATACACCACGTACTTTCAGTAATTCCTGAGTACATTAGACCTGTGTATTATTTACTGCAGATTATCCAACAGTTCTGTCAAATCCAGAAAAGTCCTGAATTGTTATAATGAAAAACAATACCTAAAACCTGGAGAATCTTCAATCCATTTTAGGGAGTCCTAAAGTATAATGACAGTTTAGAAACGCATGAGCAAGGAAAAAAAAAGAAACACAGTTAACATTTTCTCTGCTTTCAATAAATTTCTTCAGTTGTCATATTCAAGAAACGTATATGTTGTTCAGGAACAGAATGTACTGGCACTGAATCTGTTGCATGCAAGCAACTCACTTTTGGGGATGCAACAAATGTTTCTGTAATCTGCCCTGGAAAGTTGTTCTCCTTTTTCTTCCCCCCTGGTTTCTGGGGATGCTTCTCGTTCTAATGTGGGAAATCACTGTTTTAATTAAATATATATATATATTATTTTTTAATTATTATTTTTTCTCCCCCTGTGCTTATGGAGTGGCTTTTGTTGGTCCAGAGGCTGCAAAGAGCACAGCCTGTCCTGGGGGAGTCACCCATGAGGCAGCTCCAGTCAACACCTTGGAATCTATCCCAAGAAAAGTCCAGTTCTGGAAGTGTTCAAAGCCAGGAATTTGGAGAAATCAGGTATATAAAAAATGTCCCTGCATGTGGCAGGGGACTGGAACAGGGTGATCTTTAAGGTCCTTTTTCCAGCCCACATGTTTCCAAGATTCCATGATAAACTGATGTAAACTGCACACCTCAGTCACCACCTAAAAGAAAAGAAATTAAGCTGGAGCTAAGGTGCTCCAGGGAGTGTGAAAAGTCATCCCATAGGAGGAAACTTTCCCAAAAATAACCCTGGCACAGCTCAGGGCACTCAGTGAAGGTGAAACAACGCTGGCTGAGGTTTCCTCCAGCACAGCTTTGCTTCCAAAGGCATTTGTGGCCCCTAATTCCCTTCTCCAGGCAGGTCTGGGTGTGCCCTGCCCTGGCAGAAGGATGGGGATGGTTTCTGGGGTACCAGGGGGATGAAAAGTCCTTTGACAACAAGACAGAAGCGTGGAAGGTCCTTCACAATCCCTCTGCAGGGTTTCTCTGCTGTTTCAAAGCCCTTCACAGGGAACATTAACACAAACAACAGGACTGGCAACACCATTTTTTTTCCCCTTAAAGTATTCTTAAGACAAAGTGTAAATACTTGTGGTGATCCTTCTTCAGAATATTAGTAAATACAGCCAGCTTCCAGTGGAAATGACCATCTGACCACAGAACAGAATTAAACACTCTCTGAAGTTCTGCAGACTAACCCTCCTTTCTGTTACTAAATGATTTTTTTTTTACTCCTTTTGTACGTCTTTGGCACAAAACACTTTTTTTTTTAATTTCTCTTTTGACTTGTGGCACTTTCAGTTCTGATGTTGGAAAGCAGAAGAAAAACAAAACAAAACAAAAAACCCAGACCAGCTGTATAAACATAAGGTATTGAAGAAATAAGTGACTTCCATTAAGTGTTGACCTGCACTGCAAAACCTGCTCAAATCCACAGAGCAGAAAGACTGGCACCTCCACTGCAGCTTGAATCTTACTTTATCAATAAAAAATGTGAATGCATTACAAAAATAGAAATGTGCCACATCCTCAGCGAGCAAGGACCTTGGAAGGATATAAGTCATCTCTAATAATGCTTTGATTTGTGACCTTCACAGATTTGTTTTCATTTTTTTTTTTATTTCAAATGCATTTGAAGAATGTCTATAAATAGCTTATACCGACTGAATGCATAATTTTAGGCTCATTTTTGCAGCATCTGGATTTTGAAGTACTTTGCTAGATGAAACATGGATCTGTCATCCATGAAACTGTAAAGTCCAGCGTTTGTAAAAATAGTATTTTAGAGATCTAAATATATTTGCTAATAATGGGTGTAAAGCAGTAGTATTAAATTTGGAATATATTACAGAACCTGCAAAGCAAGTTTTTTAAAAAAATGCAAGTTTGACTTAGAAATTCAAAGAAACAAATTTCACATGGAAAAAAACCCTCATTATTTCTATATATATATGGCAAGGGAAATGCCTGTGCTCCTCCTCACACACTAAAAACAGAAGGAAGAGGAATGTCTTTAATTCACCAAACCTGAATTCACAGGAAAAAAACAAAAAAAAAAAAAAAAAAAAAAAAAAAAAAAAAAAAAAAAACAGAAAACCACCAAACAAACAACAAAAACCTGCAGCAAAGACAGTACAGAGAGTTTTGCATGTGAATAAGTGAAAAAGAAATATTAACTATTCTATTAACTGTAATCAATATATGTTTTATTTCCAGCTAGAGGAGAAAAGCAATTCCAGGGTTAAGGCAGGTTTGAGTCCCCCTTTTCCAGCAGAACCTCGGAAGACCCCAGCAGAGATAAGAGATACAGATGCAACCACTTTGGAAGCAGCTCCCCCAAAACAAATGGGAATAATTGTAATGTCTAAAGACATGGAATCATCACAGAATCCCAGAAAAGTTTGGGTTGGAAGGAACCTTAAAGTCCATCCAATTCCACCCCTTTCCATGGGCAGGGACACCTTCCACTATCCTAGGCTGCTCCAAACCCCAGTGTCCAACCTGGCCTTGGACACTTCCAGGAATGGAATACCCACATCTTCTCCAACTTCTCTGTGCAAGAATGGATAGAACTTCATCAGGAAAAGTCTGCAGTTTCCTTCTTGCTTAGCCTGAACTCAAACTCAGGGTTTAATGGAACAAATACTATCCAGACTTTCCGTAGATGTAATAGGAAGCTCAGGAATGGGATACAGGAGGGTTTCCTTAAGCAGTGGGGCCTTTTATATTTAGTTATTCTGTAATTAGTTGTTTTTATTGACATAAGGCCTACAGATGGGCTGATCCATTGCTGCAGAAACAGGGCCAGAGTTTATGATCTTGCTCCATTTATTGTGGTGCCTTCCACGAGGGCTCACAAAAACACCCCACAAGCACAGGGCTCCATCCCATTGCTGTCAAAGAGCAAAACTGGCACAGATTTCAGCCACTAAGCACCAAACTCCAACCACTGCATGGACACACACATGTGTTTCACCCATTCCTGAAGGGGTTCATGCCTGGAAGGAAGCAGCAAGTCTTCCAGCCAGGAGTTCTGCTGCAGAAAATCATTGATTTCCAGGACAGGCAGAAACAGAGGGATGTTTTAGAGGCAGAAATAACTCCAATTATTCCTTTAGCAGGGGAATCCCAAATAATGGCTTGCCCCATGAAACTGGTGTATTTGGGATGATATTTGAGGGCTGTGACACTGCTTGGGAATTTTGCCACAGGAATATAAGACATTTCACCCCAAGCTGACCATCCACCCTTTATTATTTTGGTCCAGCCATATATTGGATTCCTTGTCACAACAGACCCAACCTGAAATTGTTCAGATTCTTCCAGTATTTTCATAATCAACGTTTCTTTTTTTCTCTCCCTCCAAAGCAACAGATCCAATCTCAAATTCTTCTGCTAAAAAATTATGAGACATAGGCACATAATAATGGTGAGATTTTATGGTGATTCTAAACCTGACTGCAGAGTCTGAGTTTAGAATAAATTTTCATGTAATTCCATGTTTTTTTCTTGTTGTGTTTCAGCCCCTCTTCCCCAAAGATACAACTGTAAGCAAGATCAATCAGTATGTTTTAATGCTACAAATAATTCCCATTCTTTTATCCTGTTGGCCTCACTTGGATATTTCCTCAGCTCCCACTATATCCAGGAAGGACATTTCCCCAGTTCCCATTATTACCTAGGACCCGCTCATTTTTATTTTTTTTCCCCACTTTTGATGTCTAAAACATTCTCAATTTCCAGGTCTCATTCCCATGCCCATACACCACAAGAGCTGAAAAGTGTTTCACCCAAAAATGATTCGGCACTTTTTAATTCCAAAACCCTTCTGTGCCCGTTCTGACCAGTTCCAACAATGACAGTAGTGATAGAACAAGGGGGAATGGCTTCAAGCTGACAGATGGGGAGGATTAGATGGGTTATTAGGAAGAAATTCCTGCCTGGGAGGGTGGAGAGTGGCTGGGATGGAATTCCCAGATTTGCTGTGGCTGCCCCTGGATCCCTGGCAGTGCCCAAGGCCAGGTTGGACACTGGGGCTTGGAGCAGCCTGGGACAGTGGGAGGTGTCCTTGCTCATGGCTGGGGTGACACTCGATGATTTTTTAAGGTCCCTTCCAACTCAAATTATCCCATGATTCTATGATGATTCTGTGAATTACACCACTGCTCTGACCACCTGTTCCAGCTGTAGCCACTCTCGGAACAATCTGTTTTTTAACTCGCAACAGTGAAAACTGTGACTAAGAATAAGAATAAACTGCAACTCTTCAGACTTTGCTGCATTGCTCTAAGACAAGAGTAGCTCTGTCTTCTCTGCACCTTCCCCTTACAGTGCCAATTATGGTAATAATACTATTTTTTTTTTGTCTATTCTGCAAACTTTGGACTTTTTTTCATTCATGATTTTGACCTCTTTCCTCAGTGCTACACTGGCTACTCCCTGACTGTTGTAGCAATTTGGCTCAGCCAAAAAAGAGATTTAATGTCCCTCTCTGTGGGCACATCTGCACGTGTGTGTGGTGTTACAAGTGAAGGCATTATTTCAACAGCATATGAACCATTAAAATAAGTAATTAGTGTGTGTTTCATTTCTGAGGGCCAAACAGGCATTGTAGGTATCCTGTACTGACTACACATTAAAATATCTTTTTGCCATCCACCAGTACATTAAAAACAAATTGGCATCAATTCTTCAAACCACTGACTTGACACGTCAGAACTCATGATCACAGCTTTAGCAGGATTCAAAGCCCTGGTGCAGCTCTAAGACTTCACTTTGAGCTCCCTGTAGTTATTAACTATTAGAAAAACTCAGGTATGTCAGTGTTAAAGACCTTTCATTAGGCATGTTAGCATGGAGATTAAGACTTGTTTTCTGTAACATTAATCTTGTTTTTCTTAAACAAATGTACCCCTAAAAGAAGAGGAGTAAAGCAAGCTCCACGTTCAATAAATTTAATGCAGTGATGAAAAATATTTCTTTTAAATGCAAATCCAATTTCTCCCACTTTTTAACATTCCAGGTGTGTATAAATGTCAATCCCCAATCTCAAACAGCAGTGACTCTGCCTTTTCAGCAGAAATAAAAACAAATTACTGTCCTCACCACTCCAAACTTTGACTTATCCTTGTGCTAATGAACCAGAGCTGGAATGATAAGAACAAACCAGTATTATCACTTCCACTCGCTGTCTGCTGATTGCAGTTGCAATGTGGGACAATTTTGTAACAAAGCAACCTGGAAGTTCACTTTTAGAGTGTTCCCACAATGGGCTGTGCATAATTCATGTTCTTCACCTTCAAGCAGCTCACACCTCACAGAACCCCTTGGGCAGGTTCCTGACTCAGTCTCAGCTATTACAGATCGCCCATTAATTCCATCTTGCCTCCAGCAGCTGCTCTCAACATCCTTGTCCCTCCCCTCTCCTCACAGAAAGGCAGGAGGAGACAAGCTGATGTTTCCAGAATTACACAAAGCACAAAATTTGTGGGATAATCAATCCCACAAATAAGATTTGACAGTCTTCATCCCACTTTTGAGGGCAGCTGGGGACCCACAAAAATCCCCCCTTTAGGGAGACCAAGCTCACCATCGAGGGAAAAATAACATGCTCCAAATATCTTCCCTTTCCCACTGGCTGTAGAGGGAGTTTAATGGAGACAAAACACCCTTCACAGCAGTCCTGGGAGTAAGCAGGGCATGTAGTCAGGGGGTAAGGAACAATTAGACCTCGTTTATATTTGTGAAACAATTAGTCATTAATTAGGCCGGCTTCACATTTGGGAGAGGGGAATAGCTTTAATTAGAGTGGAATCACATCCCTCTGACAGACTTCAGAGGGAACTCTAATGGCAGGATGCAAACTATAAAGTCTTGCCAGGCTTTTTACAGCATTTAATGGCTTATGGAGCATATTGGAAGTATAGAGTCCTTTCCTTCAGTGTGTATAACAACCATCTGCCACAAAAACCCCACGTCCCTGCCAGGATCACAGCTACTAAATGGGAGGGAAAAGAATCCTAAAACAGTAACTAAATCCCCAGCTTGGATCAAGCATCTTTAGAGCTGCATTTGGGCAGCCTCTCTCCCCTAATCTAGAAACCTCTCTTCCCTGTGGAATTCTTGCCATGGAATATAAAGAAAAAAATTAAATGGCATTTAAGGAGATAAATATTTAATGCATAGCTACAAAGTTCACTTTCTCCTCTCCAGTCATGCTGTTAACCAGAGGAAGGGTCTGCACGTGAACTTTCAGCCCTAACTAAGTAAAATTAATTTAATTGATGCCTTCTGCTCCTCACACTGGGGCTAAAAACAGGCACTGGCCTCAACATAAAAGTTTCTTGGGAGCTGCAACTGTTCTGCATTGCCTGAGCTTAAAACCCCTTCCAGGGGGATAAACAGCAAATCTCCCATTGCAAGCAGTGGGATCACTCCTGTGGAGTCCAAGGAATTCCTTCTGGAGTTTGGCTTTGAGGCAGGACAATCCCATCAAAGATATTTACCTAAAAAATACAAGCACACTCCCATCCTCTGAAATCAGAAGTGAGCAAGATGGGAGCAGATGATGTTAAAATCCTAGAAGGGACCAGCATGGATGCATCCTATTTCCCAGGTATTTCCACCATGGAGCTACAGACTTTTCCACCTTATGGCTAAACGTTTTATTAAAACAAAACAAAACTACTACTCTAAGTGTTTTGAAGCACAATTATGGACACCTGCAGTGTCTGTGAAACAAATGAAAGGGATTTAAAAATAATAATTTGGGCTTTGGAGCAAGAACTCTTTAAAACATAATTTCCTACACCTGTAAATACTCCCTCTTCTCATCTGAACTATGGAAAAATGGGACACTTGTGGTAACTGAGTGTCAAAGTGTTCAGAACTACAGGTTTAAAGCAAGATCTGGGGTATCATAAGATTGTTTGAAGCCAGCCCAGGTGATGTCCCACCAGCCAAAAAGCTCTTCCTGCACACTCATACAAATTACCAGGTAAACAGTGCATCCACCATGCAAAGATGTTATTTTCCATAATCACTGGGGGAAAAAAAATCACTCTGGGAGTGATTTCATAGCCAGATTCCCTGCTCATGTAACATTCCCTCAGGACACAGGATGCCTCTAATACAGTCATCAGGTAAAGGGCAAATAAACGAAAAAAAGCATAATTTATATGAGGGAATGTACAGGCAAAAGACACAGCTTGTTTCTGAGAAGATGCTGCTTGCAACAGGAAAGAAGAAGAGATAATGGCAAAGGAAAAGCAGAATAAAACATTGTCTGTTTTGTCAGAAGATCAAGGAGGATAACTAATATACTGCTCTGTGCCAGTTTTCACTTTACAGCAGCCTTGGGAATAAAGTAACAACAGCACACACAGTCTGGGATACTCAGGTTGCCCAAAAGTTATTATGACCACTATGACCTTAAATCCTCTCTTATCTTGGAATATTTTATGGCAGGCCTGAGTTAGTTGGTCATTTTAACACAAAAAATTTTTTTTCACTAGATTTTTTTTTTTATTTTGTCATTGCATTTTCTATTTTTATGGTACAATTTTCCTCAACTTTATCACCATCACCTGCATGTGTTGATGTACCACTTTTCTTTCTGGGAAATGAAACCACAGCCTATTGTTTTGTTGAGAACACCCTATTTACAGTCACTCAATTATTGAGAATGTTCTCAATTCTCTTCATTTTTTATTATTGTTGAAGGAAATAAAATAGAGGCATTCTCTAATCAGCTTTAGTTTCCAAGAAAACACTATCTACCAGTTATTCCGCTTCTGTAGTGGTGAGATAGCAAGGAAAAGACAAAAATAATATCAGTATTATACTGATTTTTTCAAGCTCAGGTCGCATGGGGCTCTGAGGCTCTCAAGGTGTCCTTGGCCTTGGCAGAGGGGTGGCACTGGATGATTTTTAAGGTCCTTCCAACCCAAACCATTCCATAATTCCATGATTTACCAGCACGGCAGAGGCTCCACGAGGCACTGTCTGGATCTGGCTCCCTTGTACACTGGGGTTTTGTATTGCTGGGACCTGTCTGGACAATTTCTCCATGGTACAAACTCAGAATGTTGTCACAAAGTCCAGACAAAATTATGCTGGGAGAGTGAATTTCTTCCCTTGAAAATTCCTCTCCTCACATTTCCCTCTGCCCAAGACTTTATCTTTTCTGCTCCTCTTGGGGAAGCCACAGGAATGAAAAAAAAATGGGAGATGTTGTCAGGAGCAGGACTGGACTGTTAATCAGGAAAATAAATGAACCTATAAAACTCATATAACCTCGCAGAATATAAAGTAAAATTGGCCTGGTGGTGACAGTTTAATTCTAACCACTCTCTGCCAAAGTTTTGCTCTGGGTATGAATACACAGGTTGTCCAAAAGAGCAGCAAATGCCTCTTCTTTCCTAATGCTGAGACACTTCTTTCAATGCACATAGTTCAAGAAAAATCAGATGTTAAAGGAGATATTTATGATTTCCAGGACTCAATAAACTGCATTTACGTGTACAGTACGTTGGCTCTTTCGAGCCTGAAAAGACCATAAGACCTCATGTATAGTTGTATAAATAAATGAATATATGAAATTTAGTAACAGGAACTCTTCTGACTCATAGGAGTCTTTGGAAAAATCCCCGCTAATCTATTAATAATAAAGAATCTGTAATGCTAAAATTGCAAACCCCAGCACGTCCCCTGTTCTTAGCATACCAGAGGGACTTTTTTTTTCTGGTAACAGTAGCATATTCAAGACAGCACGGGCTTGACACAAGCCTTGTTCAAATTCTGAAGCCGGATACCTGGAATTAAGAGCGCTCCCCTGCAAGTTATTGGATATTCAGCAAAATTCTCAGCTCAGGGTAAAAAGCAAATATTTTTAAATGAGATAAGTACAGAAGTGCCCAGTGCAATCAATCAGTGTAGAACTCCCAGCCTTACTGGGACGGGTATCAAATTGTGTTGATTTTTTCCATGACTTTCATAAGAAGGATCATTCTTAATGTCTTTCTTAAGGACATGGAACTGTTGGAGCAGATCTCAAGAAGGGCCATGAGGTTGATAAGGGTTGATTGATAAGGAGCACCTTCCCTGTGGAGATAAGATAGGAAAGTTGGGGATGTTCAGCCTGGAGAAGAAAAGGTTGTGTGGAGACCTCAGAGCAACTTTCAGAGTCTGAAGGGTCTACAGGGAAGCTGGAGAGGGAGAATTCATCAGGAACTGGAGTGACAGGACAAGGGGGAGTGACTTCAAACTGAAAGAGGGGAAATTTGGGTCAGATATTGCAAGAAATTGTTCCCTGGCAGGGTGGGCAGGGGTTGGAATAGAATTCCCAGATTTGCTGTGGCTGCCCCTGGATTCCTGGCAGTGCCCAAGGCCAGGTTGGACATTGGGGCTTGGAGCAGCCTGGGACAGTGGGAGGTGTCCCTGCCCATGGCAGGAGGTGGAATGAGATCATCTATAAGGCTCCTTCTGACCCAAACCATTCTATGATCCTACAGCTCTTGCTGTGCCTAAATTAGAAATTTAGAGTACAACAAACATGCATTAAAGTCACTGGGGTTGCATTTCAAGGCTTCTTTTATAGGCTTTGTCTTTGGAGATCTGAAATTTTGATTATTCAGCACAATTCTGCTGATTCCTAAAGTGAACTATACATCCAAGTAACTCAGCAGCACTTCACAGAGCTCTGTACCCCAAAAGGCCCTCCCTTGTCAGTCTTTCACTTAACTTGTACAGAAAACACAGATTATTTCCTACTTTCTGCCTGTTCTCCATCCTGAGCACTGATGTGATCATTCCTCGTATTTCCAGGTTCTTATATTGGACAAATAATACAACTGAAAACATGCATATAATATTTCATCAGCCATTAAAGGCACAGAGTGCTGTGACTGGGAGGCCTAAATTCCTTTCTTCTATTCTCTGTTAGTTTTGTGTATGTTTTATTTTTTATACAGTGCTTCAGGCACCACTCAAGAAATGATAATCTCCCCAACACTGAGGCACAGTACAGTAAACAAAACGAGGTGGAGAAGATCCCTTTAGCAAGGAGACCACAAGGGTTCCATTTTTAGCCTCATTCTTCAAGGAATTAGCTTGAGATCCCACACTGTGAGCACAAAGGAGTGTTCCTTGACCTTTTCTTCCATCAGCTTAAGAATCGTTGCCTGCTTTTTGCCCAGATTTAACAGGGTTTTAATAGATTTGAAAATATTATATTCCATTGAGATTGAGGGGAGCAAAAAGCTGGGTGAAGCAAGGAAATAGAGATGGTGCCCTGATGAAAAAGGGGGAAACTAAAAAATCAGCACATCAAAGAACCCACACAGGACAGTACTGCTGAAAGGGGCTGATTCCTTCTGCAGCTCACAAACTACAGGCTGGGATCACTTAAAAAACATCTGAACAAAACCCTTTCTGTGCCCACAGTCCTGCCCATCAGCCAAGTGTAGGGGCATTTGTGGATAGGAGGGAGAAGGAACTCTGCAGATATTCTAGAGATATTCTAGAAACACGTGGTTTTATTGCAAGGATCATGAGTAAAAAGGGCTTTGCCTTCAGCCACCAGCCTGGGCTGGAGGGAACCCCAAAGAGAGAGAGAGAGGGTGTGAGGTAAGGGAGGTAAAAGAGCTGAGAGGGGTCAGAGAGGTAAGAAGGGTGCAGGGGTCAGAGACCGAGGACCTTGTTACAATCCATTATATCTCCTTTTGTGTTGAATATTCTAATTTACAGTGACCAACTGGCGCAAGATACAAAACCTAAAAACTTTGCATGCAGCCTATGAGAACTACTACATTACCACGTCATTTTATATTCTAAACTCTAAAGACTACTTCTCTTATCTACTTTTCCCCTGGTGCCTTGGCAGGGTGGAGAGGGGCTACAGCCTTGGGTCCTTTTGTTTTCTGTCCTTCAACCCATCTCCAGCTAATCACCATCTTCCTGCCTGCCATGATCACATCTCAAAGCTGCCCTTCATTTCTATTTCACTCACAGATTTTACATCTCCAGTATTTCTTGCCAGGCAATCATATCCACAAACCCTTCCTGTCCCATCTTTCCCAACAAGCAAGGACAGACTCTTCCTAAGGGACAAGTTCCTGCCACCCTCTGAGCACCTTGTGCTGGGGCTGTCACCAGCAGGCTCAGCTCAAGTTTACCTGGGCAAGGCACAGAGTTAAAGCAGGACAAGAGGAAAAGGCCTCAAGCTGCACCAACAAAGGTTTAAATTGGATGTCAGGAAATAAAATTCTTCTCTGAAAAGGTGGTCAGGCATTAGAACAGGATGGGGGAACAACCATCCCTGGAAGTGTTCAGCAAGATAGTGGATGTGGCATTCAGCTGAGTGGTGCTGGGTTAGCAGCTGGACTTGAACTTGGAGGTCTTATCCAACATTTATTATCCTATGATTCTAAGGCTGACAGTTCAATAAAGCTGGATCTCAAGTGAATTCCTGGTCCAGCCTCTGTGTTAGTTTAGTGTGAGGTGATATTAACAGCTTCAAGCTGACAGAGAGTAGGGTTACTTTGGATTCCAAGGCCAGGTTGGACATTGGGGCTTGGAGCAGCCTGGGACAGTGGGAGGTGTCCCTGCCATGGCAAAGGGTGGAATTGGATGATTTTTCACATCCCTTCCAACCCAACTATTCCATGATTCCATGAGAAGCAGAGTTTGCTCCTTCTATGTGATGTCTCTTAGCAGTACTTTCCCCTTTTGCAAACAGCTCTAAGATTATACACACACCCAGTATCTTGAATTCATCTTCCTGTCACCGTACTCTGGAGATGGAAAAGTCCCTTCCCGATTGTCATACACCTTCCTGGTTTGACACAGAGTTATTAAAAAAATCACCAATTTATCCAGGTAGGAAATACAGGCAGCGCTCTGTGGAGGTACAAGATATCCACAGGTGCCTCCACAGTATCCAAATCTGTGATTTGGCCAGGAATTTTGCCAGGTTAACAACAAGTCCAGCAAAGAAACAACAACAACAAAAAAATAAAAATTAGGAATTTCTCATAGTGTTTTAGGCTCCAGTTTTCCTCACAGATTCTTGAATCTATTTCAATCTCAGTGACAAAAGGATATTCAAGCACAAATATCTCTCTGTCCAAAGACCAAGGCACCTACACCTTATTTCACACGATAAAGCCACTTTTTGTGACAAATTTATCTGTTAGTTGCTGCCAGTAAATCTTGGAAAGAAAAATACCAAGCGAAGAGGTCATTTATATTCAGAGTAAAGTAGGAATTTTTAGTAAGACTGTATTTAAAATAAATGCACTTTCATAAGAATATGATTAGCAGAAGTTGCCCTCAAGAAAATCAGCACTGCAGCTAAATAATGTATTTGTATTTCAACAAGAATGAAAGAATATTCAGATAATCTGAGACATTTTCAGATTAAACAGAAGTGTGTTAACTCTATTAACAGTGCTTTTAAACAGCCTTATATAAAAACTGATTTTAAACTATGAATGTTTTAGTGGTGAAGTCAGAATAACATTGGTCCTTATCCACAGCATGGCAAGCTTTTCTCTCACAAACATTTTGACAAAAGAATAAATTGCAGATGTCTGTTTTTCAACCAAAAAAAAAAAAAAAAAAACCACCCCAAAACCAAAAAACCAACTCAACAAAAAAAAACTCCAACTACTAAAAGGTAGAAAATAACCAGGAAGAATTATGACCAAATGCCAGATATTAAAAAGTTCTCCACATGTGGCACAGAAAGGAACAGCCAACTCACTGCAATTGTCTGCTTAACAGGTTGAGCCTCTCTCCAACTGGTAGCAATCAGGCAGGACACTAGAGCGGGCAGGAAATCTAAAATTAGGTTTTACTACCTATAATGGAGGATTTATGGGATAATTTAATTGGCAGTCTTGGGACTGAAACCCATGGTGGGGGAACAAAAACATCTTTCTGGATATACTCCCTGAACCCTTCCTGTAGTGGGCTGAACAATAAAAAAGTGCTGGGGAAATAACCTGGAGATGTAATATCCCCTTTCCCGTGCAGAGTAAGTGGTGCATGACAAGGTCTGTGGCTGTGTGGGGGTTCAGCAGAGGCAAGAGGCAGCCGTGCACTGATGCAAACTGATTTTTCTTCTTTTTTAGGAAAACTGAATTGCTTCTTGTAGTGAGATGTGCCTGTAAGGACATGAGAGATGATGAAGAGCCCCAGATAAAGAGCAAGCTGGAAATTCAAGGGTGTAAGGGCATGAAAGCACAGCCCCAACACTTCACTGCCTCTGCCAGATTGAACCATCCTGGGACAGCCACTGCCACCCTCAAGATCTGCTGAGCCACTTGGGTTTCCCTGTGGCCCTTCTGTGCTGACACAAATCCTTTAAAGCCAAACCTCAGGGATGTCAGAAGCACTTTCTTGCCTTTCTCTGCTCTCCAGGAGAGCTTTGTAAAAGGTTAACATCCATCCTCTGCTGGCTGTGCAGCTGAACAGGGGGTAACAGGATCCCCTGTTCCATCCCCAGGGATGCTCCACCAGTGTCAGCACTTGCTACTGATAACGCCTTTTCCTGGCTTATTGAGTTTATTGAGTGGGTTTGGGGGGGTTCAGAGAGAGGAGCAAGGACAAGTCCCACTGTCACTGAGTGAGGGGGATGAGCTCCCAGGTGCTGCTGGCAGGTGATTCCCAGTTATTTCACTGTAAATTCTTTAAAAACCATGGATACCCAACTCCATAGCTGACTGGGATGCAGGGAACAGACTGACATGGGAATGACGGAGCAACAGCCCCACCAACCCCTTAGAGGAAGAGCTCATCTCCCTTCTCTGCAGTGCCACCACCAAATCTGCTCACAAACTCACAATAATCCCCTGCTGAGATTCCTTTTTAGTTTGTTTTTCCCGTTCCCCAAATCCAGGAGTTTAGAGAATGGCTGTCACTCATCTCTACTCCCAACTCCTGGAGCAAAGGCCTGCGCAATCCCAAAGTTTTCCTTGGAATGGGTTGTAGAGTAGGATGTGCACGAAGTATTTGTTCCATCACCATCTTCATGAACTGTTAAACCAAGTGGGGCAGTGTCTTCCCAGGCCCCTCCTTTGGGCTCTTCTGCTCATGGCCCATCAATGCCTTGCCCAGGACTCACAGGGAACTCCCTCCAGGAGCTCTCTCTGTTTAATGGGCCATCAAGGAGCCACTGCACGACTCCTCATCCCATTGGGAGATGCTCCCAATGCCCAGGGGGAGGAGCCAAGCATTCCCACCTGGAGAGAATCTGGGATTTGGGACAGGACAAGCAGCCCTGAGCCACTGGATTCCCAGAGGAGCAGAGCTCCCAGACCTTTCTGTGGGATCACTGCTTCAGGAAGAGCCCCTCACCTGGACTGCTCCCACCACCCTGCTCAGGTTGTATTCTGACTCTGTCAGTGCTCCTTTGTGTTATTGCATTGATTTTATTTTATTTTACCTTTTTACCTTTCTTCTTTTTAAATTGTATTTCTGACTTTGAGCCTCTCACTCGTTTTGCTTTCAAACCACGACATCCTTGTAATGGGATCTCCACTGCAGACCTTTATGAAGCCATTATGGCATTTGACAAATGCCTTCAAGCTTTAAAACACATGCACAGTCATATTCTCTTCCTTGGAGAAAAGCTTTGAGAGGATGACAGAGGAGTATGTTTAGTGTTATTACCTCTTGCTGACCACTGGCAGTGCCAAAAGGAAATGTAAACGATCAAGTCAGTGTAACAATCCTTGATTATTATTCTTACAACAGCCCTGACACCACATTATAAGCTGTCACAAATTAAAAAATGCATTCCCGTTTATTTCAGAAAGCAACACGCAGGAAAAGGCTGAAAAAAACTTTCAAGGCTGTCTCAAGAACTCCTCTCTCAGCACATTTTAAACTTGATTGGCATGACATGAAAAAGTCCCAGAAAAGTGGAAAATTAACTCATTTCAAAAATCACCTTTTGGAGAAGCTCTGCTGATAGCCACTAAGTCTGCAGTGAAATCAGTCAGCCAGTTTGGAAACCAACCCATTGAGAAGGCTGCAACAACTCAGGAAAAAAAAAAAAAGTGTTTAAGTAAATCTAAGTGTACAGTTTCAAGATTGGGCTCAGGTTTTTTCCCCTTCCGACCTCCAACCTTTTGAATATCAACCATCCTTTATTTCTTGCTTTTTATACAGTTCTTTTTTTTTTTCCCCCTGATGATGTGCGTAAGAAAATTGCCATCAACAGGGAAAAGTTTTGCAGTTTTTAAGCCATTGATGCTCCTCCACTAAAAGGACCATCACACTCCCTAACAAAGACCCTGACACCCCCTGACAAAGACCTATCATTGCCATCTCTAGGATCCTGTTGAAATGTCAAATTAGGATCTTTCCATTATCCCGAAAAGTGTCCTTTCTGATAGATCAATTTACTTTCTCTTTCAAATTATATTTGACCTTTACTTTATATTTGAAATGTTTCTTCTACAAACTTCCCTTTTTATTTTCCCCTGGCTTACATTTTCTTCCTTTGGGGATAACATAATTACACTGACATAAAGAAGAAAACCTTTGTGCCTTAAATATTGCCTCTCTGTTGCCTGAACTTAAAATATGTGAAAAGTTTATAGACCTTGACAGATTCAGGGTGTGGTACAACACACTCTCCTTCATACAACACGGCCTCCATCTGCAAGCAAGTTGCCTTTTCATGGAAATACTATTCAGAGAGCATTTCCATAAAAATTCACCCTGGCACCGCTCTGTTTCTCTTGTCATTCGCCCAGCTGTGCTCCTGCCTTGATTGAGTTCTCATTTTGAATAAGGCACAGCAGTCATTTTCGTGGAGGGGGGAGCTGGGGGAACTTTCCATCCTTTACGTAAGAGCAAAGCCTGTGGTCGATGCAGCGGGGCTGCAGGAGGCATCAGGAAAACCCAGGGCAGTTGGATTTATAACCAGAGACAGTCTGGGCACGCATTTCACACATTTCAACATCCTCCTGCCCTCGTTTCTAGTTCCTTGCTAAAGATAAGGAATGCAGCACGCTGAGTCCCAAACTCTGCTTTGCCCAGATCAAAACACCAGGTTTTTTCGGAGGTTGGAACAAGATGATCTTTAAGGTTCCTTCCAACTCATTCGTTCTGTGATTGTCAAAGTCCTGGCTGAGGTCAACACAAGGCCCCAGACACTGAGCAGGAGACAGGGACCAGAGGAAGAAGAGATGTGTTGGAACCCTGGGCACTGAGAATTTCAGGCTTTCTGTGCTGACAGGCTCTGACCCCCAAGAAAACACTGCATTTGACCTCAGGCCATGGAAAAGGCTTCCAAAATTAAATGATGACACTGGGATTGTGGGTGTGTAGTTTGAATAGAAGTGTGTGATATCACACAGTGGAAAACTTAAGAGTTTAAGGTTTTAGAATACAGTAATACCTGTGAAGCAAGATGGAGGTTTTAGGGCAGAGTCTGAGTCATTTTTCAACTCCTTCTCCATAGGTTTGGGTGGTACTTTGCAACTGAGTAGAAAAATCCACATTGCAGACCACAGGTGGTTGGTTATTGGGTTAAAGGTAAAAATAATTCAGATGTCATTTCTTAATTGGACACTTTATCCTTAAAAGGCCTTGTAGAGAGAGGGAGACAGGGCTCCATTTTTACTTCATTCGCTAGAAATGCTGTAGAACTCACAGCTTGTGAGCCTGTAATGTAGATAAGAATTAACAAACATCTGAATCCAAACAAGAAATACCGTCTTGTGCATTTAATCCTGACTGTGGCAGAAAAGAAGAAAAAAGCAACAGAGGTGCAGAAGAAGGACCCATCCTTAAAGAAGAGATCACCTGTCCCAGGTGGTCAAGTTAAACAAGGTCACACCACTGCTGCTGCTACTGATCCCCATCCACCAAGTCCAGCAGTGCCCTGAGGCACCCAGACCCAGCACCTTTTATTCTCTTCACCAGCAAGCCAAGCTGGGACTGAAATTTCACCATTTGCCAAAAACTTTCCCAGTCCTGCAGCAGGAAACAGCAAGGCCACTGCAGGAAGGATCCCAGGATGGCCCCAAGTACCCACTGACCCCTGGGCCACTACCTGGAAAATGCAAATTCAGCTTTCCCCATGCAGATGGGGACACCAAAGGAAGTCAGAGGCTGCTCCCAGCAGGTGGATGAGCCAATGTCCCACCACGGCACCAAGGCAATGACACCCAGTGCTGAGACTCACACATCACCATACTCTCCTGTGTTCAAAAAGGCATTTGGAGCACATGCTTCTCAAACACAAATACTAAATTATTATTTTAAATTATGGGGTTTGTATTTTTCCTGAAGCGTTTGCCCTGCACTGAGGCTGGAAATGGACAGTCTGCGGTCTCTTTTACGAAGCTGTTTTTATCCTCTCAGAACCAAAGTGGTAAACCACTAATGACATGAGCATTTTTCTCATTATCAGTTACAATGTTAATGACTCTTATTTAAGCAAGCAGTATTTTAAAACCTTTCAGCCTTGCTTGTTCACTTATTAGACCTCAGACTGTTTATTGTGTCTTCTCTTAAGAGAGCTCTTTTATGATGTTAAAGGGAGGAGGCCATTTCAAGACCGAGCAGCAATTTGCATCAGTAAACACTTTAAAGAACATGTTGCACCAGTGTCTTAAAACTGACTCATTTTCAAAATCCCTTGCCTGAAGGATCAGTGCACTCTGGTGCTCAGGTCTGACTGCAAATAGCTAAATGTTCAAATAACATCAGGGTCTAGCAGATGAAGCAAAGGCAGGTTTTAACCTGTGATCCCAGTGTTGGGATCAAAAACTCTGCCTTGTAATCTTGTGCAAAATGCTCAGCCCATTCTGAGAAAACACTGACAGAAACAAAGTGTTTCAAATTTATTTGCCTTAACCCTCCATCACTCCAGAGCCACCCATACAAATGAGCACAGGCTGTATTTTCACACAAGGACCATAATGGACTTTTGTTGGCTTCCCTTTTTTTTTCCCAAGCCCCATCCCAAAAGTGACACAGAGAAAAACAGAGGCCTCATCACAGCTACATAATGGAGCTCACAGAGAAGTATCCAGGGTTGGAAATGGGAATGGGCAACTTTAGGAAGGCTGGAAAGCCAAGCACAAAGGCTCTGGCAGCCAAAAATCAGAGCGCGTTCATGAAACAACAGCACAAGGTTTTGAAAAAGCATCGAACAAAGTGGTTGCCAAAGGGTTGCTGTCATCTCCAGGAAAAGCAAGCATGCCACAGATATTTCCTGTGCACGCTGATCCTGGGGGAACAGTAAAAGTGGGTTATTGCACAGACCTAACTCTCAGTGTTCTCACTTTCACAATACACACGAGTGTTTCCTCACTGCATCCATTCTCGCTCAAAGCCCTTGGTGGGCAGCATACCTAACTCAGCTTTTGTTTGGGCTCTTATGTTCTTCCCAGGTAATTGGCCCTACGGGACTTTAATCTAAATGGAGTGTGTCTTTGTAGGGACCTCGCAGAGGTATTTCTAATGTTTAATGGTCTCCTGAATTACTACTTTTCCTCCCACTGTGAAGGAAATGGGCTCACCGCCGTCCTCTTCCCCGTGGCATTCATTACCACTGGAGACACGGATGTGGAAACAGCATCCCTCAGCCCATCCCATGCAGCAGAAGCACGTGGAAGAAGAGGCAAATATTCAAATATTCGTCCTCCTTGGATGTGACCAAGCAAAGGCTCCTCTCATGTTCAATTATTCACAATTCCCCTATCTGGGCTGACCCCAGGAGGGTGAGGGGAATGGATCCCTGGCTCAGGGTGACACGGGCACGTACCTGGCAGTGGTGTAGGAATGGGGATCTGGCTCTGTGGGGTTATTTGTTTGCCATTCCTGTGCAGCCCTTTCTCAGACCATGTCTTAATGTCTTCCAGACCCCCAGCAGCCCTCACACCATATGTGGAGTAAGAGCACGGTGGAGTAGCTGGTTAATGAGTTATTCTCACAGCCTGCTCCCCCCAGGAGCTGGTACACATCTCAGCACAGCAGAGAACCAGCTCTCAACTTCTGTCAATACCTAATTTAAAACCCTTGTAATTACAGCACTACAATAGTAACATTTAGTTCACCTAGAAGCCAAGTACCTCATTCATTCCCTCTGTCCCTGGATGAGGAATTGTGTGTCCAGCAGGAGCAGGGCAGGGATTGTCCCTCTGTGCCCCAGGGCTTTTTCCAGTTGTGGCTCCTGCAGGAGAGCCCTGGAGGGGCTGGAGCGTGTCCAGGGCAGGGAAGGGAGTTGGGGAAGGGGCTGGAGCCCCAGGAGGGGCTGAGGGAGCTGGGAAGGGGCTGAGCCTGGAGAAAAGGAGGTTCAGGGGGGACCTTGTGGCTCTGCACAAGTCCCTGACAGGAGGGGACAGCCGGGGGGGTCGGGCTCTGCTCCCAGGGAACAGGGACAGGAGGAGAGGGAACGGCCTCAGGCTGGGCCAGGGGAGGCTCAGTTTGGATATCAGGGAATATTTCTTCAAGAAAGTGTAGTTAAAGTGTTGGAATGGGCTGCTCAGGGAGGTGTGGAGTGCCCATCCCTGGAGGTGTCACCTGGATGTGGCACTCAGTGCTCTGGGCTGAGTGACAAGGTGGGGACCAGTCTGTTTGGACTTGATGATTTTAGAGGTTTCCAACCTTAATGATTCTGCGTTCCTGTAGCACAGAAAACTTCTAAACCAGCTCTACTCAAACACTGGAGTTGAAAGTTTCCCTTCAGACAACACAAGTGGGGCTGAGAAGGGAGTCCCATCCATCCCCAGGGCCACTCAGTGCCGGGTTAGTGACAATCCTGTGTGTCCCACAAAGCCTGACGGGCTTTTCCTCCCTTTTCCTGCCTGCTGAGACCACCTGACTCGCTTCAAGCGAAGGAGACAATATTAGAGGTGATGTGCTTTGGCTGTAAATGTCATCATATCCAAAACGCCTTTCCAATTTAAACCAGAAAAATAATAGGATTCCCCAGCAAGAGGAAGCCACTGGGTCCGGCGAGGAATTAAAAGAGGAGACCTTGACAACAAATCTTCACTGACTCCTGCCTGCCAAGGGACTGGGGAGGAGGCCAGAGATGGAGCAGGAGGGAGTTGTGAGATCTGCAGGCGTATGACCCACGTTCTCCTCCTCTATGAAAGATGAGCCCACACAGAGAAAGTGGAAATTCTCTAAGCTCATACAAGGGAAATTTTATCAGCAGAAAAAAACAGTGGCTGTTTCCTGTGTGAAAAAGACGGTGCCTTTAAACGCTGTAGTAACTGGGGGGGAATTAAGGCTTTAGGAAATCAGCAGTGAGAACACTTCCAGGGTTTTCCAGCCCCAGCAGAGTCATGAGGAAGAAACACTTCAGCTGAAGAGCTTTGGCCCCTTGAAAGCCATCAGAGAAGCTTCAGCCACTTCAGCAAGGAAAAGATTTCATCCACTGAACAGAAATTCAGAGTTTTCAAACTCTTTCACGGGTTGCTCTGGAACAGAGGAGGAAGAGGAATTTATGGGTTGGTGTTCTTTTTCCATGTAAAACCAACTGAAAGTGGTAAAGACGTTAAAACAGGCTTGTTGTTTTTCTTTTCAAGACAGCAGTGCTCCAAAGGAGAACAACAGGACTGTCAAACACCCAGCAGCACATGTGGTGTGCTTACACCACTGGTTTTGAGTTTCCATGCCCCAGCCAGGCTCCTGCTTCCTACCAAACCATTAAAAACGACAGAGAGACGAGGAGAGTTCAAAAATTCACTATCACCTACTTAGCCGGGAGTGACTTTTCGTGAAATGATTTGCCTTGCTAATCCTTTCCATGGAATGGGGATCTGGACTGGGCTCCATCAGCCTCCCCAGGAGCTGGAGGGGCCCTGGGCTCACCAGTGCAGGGGGAACTCACCCCTGGTGTGAGGGACAACCAGCCTGGGGCTCTGTTTGCCAGCGATGATCTGTTTCCTCGCAGGTCCATAAACACGGATTACGTCAGTGTGGTTTTTCAGGCTCGTTTTTAGCCGAGGCCACTCAGCCCAAGAGGAACCAGAGGCAGTGGTCAAACGGAGCCTCTCCGTGCTCCAGACGAGCCCAATGAGCCGAACCTGCTCCTGCAGGGACACGAGGATGCCAGGAATTCTGGCCAGGAATTCATCCGACCGTAACAGGCAGAGAACGAGGGATCGCGCTTTTCCACCGCAAAACGGTGAAACTGTCCAAGCCCAAATCCCCTCCCCACGAATTTCAAATGCCTCCTTTCTTGCTCTTCCTGGTGTTAAACACATGTTAGCCTGGCCTGACAAAACGTGCACAGTTTGTCTGGTTCCGAAGCAGGGGCTGGAGCAAAGCAAACGTCCTCGCTCCCGCTCCTGCCTTCCGAGAGAAGTGCCAGAGAAAGGATTCTATTTTTGTAAGAGTTTAAAGGGCATGGTCAGAAAAGTGACTGTGTAAAAATGGCACCTTTTCATCCAGCAGATCTGTTCCCAGTGAGTATTCTGAGTCATGTCTGCTTACTTGAGTGACCAAAATAGATTTTTTTTTAGTACTTCTCACTCCTCTCTAGTCCTGCGGAACCAACACAGCAAAGAGGGAGTTGTACACATCCTATCTTGGACCAAAACCTGTCAGGATGAGCCCAAGGGGCAGAAGGGAGGGCTGAATGTGCTCCTGTGGGTGGCTCAGGGGACAGTGCCCCACTCCAGTGCCACAAATGCCACATCACACAGGGAGGTGATAGCCCAGGGGGACAGGAGCAAGGACAGCCCAAATCTCCTGCACCTTCACTCCTGCATCCTTCAACAACCTGACCCTGACCCCCCATCCCACATTCCTGCTCTGCAGGACAGACCACAGGCCGAGCTCCCTGGGCTCACATTTGGTTACAACTCTGTCTCCTGTAAAGTGTCATGGAAATCACAAACAAATAAACTCGGAGCTCGCCCCTCCTTCCCCACTGGCTGCAGCTCTGCAGCTCAGCTGTGCTCCTTGCAGGGACCACTGTCATCAAGGGGCTAAAAACTGCCCCTGACAAGTAAAAAGCTCATGGCCTGTCCAAAATGAGCCTTCCATAGTTGTGCTTCGAGAGATTTAGACCCAAAGCTGTCATCTATACAGTTGGACCAGCCTAAAAAAAAAAAAAAATCACTTCAAAAAGTTGTTACTATTTCCTTCATGGGCAGAACAGACTCCTAAGAGAAAGGCAGCAGCATTAATCCATTTCTATCTTACTCTGAAGCTGAAAGAAATGATGGCTAACCTTCTCTTACTCTGTTTTTCAAGGAAGTTAAGAGAGCAGTGCAGAAAGGATAAAAGGGGTTTCTGTTGCTATTTCCAATGTTCCTATTTCTAAACAAAAAAGGAAGCTCAACAGTAAAAATTAAACTGTTATGTTTGCTTAAAATTAAACTTTAAAATTAAGATTATAAATAAGCAACAATAATAATAGTAATAATTTCCACTCAGACTGTATAATTCATCTGGTCTCTCTGCTATATTTTACTTATATTTTTTCCTTCAGTCTCCCTAAGATCACTTGCTGGAAGGCCTGGATTTGTCTCTGGATGCCAAATTCAGAGCACTCCATGCCAGCCACATGAAAGTCAAAATACCCAGTCCTGTATCCCAGTCCCTACCCAAGCTGCTGGACCATCTTCTGCATCTTCAGTGCCTTTCCCAAACAACCATCACTGTCTCAGACTGGCAAGATCAACCTGTCCTCTGGCCAGGCTGGAATTTACACAACTGTCAGCCAGATCCTTGATTTTTGGATGGCTACAGCTAGATGAGGTGAATCCTACCCTCCTAAAGCCATTTTTCAGTCTCATCCCTTAGAACTGACTTCTCTGCATGGGAGAAGGAAGAGGCCAGGCTCAGGTTTCTTCAAGCTCTTCATTTCAAGAGGGTGATGAATTGCTCTGCTGAAATGAAGCCTTGGAGGTGCCTACAAAAGCTGGTGCCCACAGTGGTGTCAGGATGTTGACACACATATTGGTGACAGATGATTTGGCTCGTCTTGGTTGCAAGAGATACACAGACTGCTACAGACTGTTTGCTATAAATATATAAAAATACCAGAGAACTTATAAATGCAGCAAAGGAATGAAGAGCACCAAATTCCAAATTCCCAGCTTCACATTCTGGGCAAACGTAATAAAATCTAAGGAAAGGCACAAGATATCGACCAGGACTAAACTAGATCTTGATTTGATAATAAATCCTTTATCTTATCTTAACGTGGTAATAAAACCTTTATTTTTTTTTCTTTTTCCAAACCTGTTTTTAATGCAAATTTTTGCACAAGCCTGAGTAAAAAAACCCCAAACCTTCTGTAAGTCTTTGAAGAACCCACTACAGTCAGAACAATCAATGGAACAGCAACAGAAGTTCTTTAGAAAAATGATAGAGAACTTTTCCCATGCCTGCTTTGCAAGTCCTTTGCAGATCAGCTGCTTTTCCAAGCAGATTTTTTCAGCTTAGTCTCAGTGCATGTTGCAATGCAACATCTTTATGTTACTTTAGTAGTTAATCCTTTGTGTATAATTTGTGAACTCTATAGAGAGCAGCCCGTTTTATAAACAGAATTTTAAACCACCAGGTTTAAATTTATTGCAGGGTTTATTCAGAACTGACAAAGCCTCCTTAGAAAACGGAATTTTGCTAAGAAGCCTTTCCTTCTGCATAACTACAAGACTTCCTTCTGTATAAAACCCTTTTCTACTTACACAGAAAAATATAAACCATAAGATTGGTCAATTGCCATTTTTTTCTTGTTTAATTCACAGAAAGAGGTACACTGTGCAATTTTCTAAATCCCTAATTTTTACAGGTACATTTAAATGCATTAAAATCACACGCTGCATGCATTACAACTATTAAGTATCAAAATAAAAGTGATTTGTTGAAAGATTTTTTTTTCCCAGTCAAACCAGGTCAAATATACCATGTATATTCTTACTTGAGAAGCTAAAAATAAAGCAATCAACTCGATGCAAAAATTATGGAAGCGGGAAGCCTACATGCCTTAAGAATTAGAAGAAATCACTCAGATTTCACAAAACATTTTGTTGTAAGTCGTCTACAGGGCAGCAAAAGCTGCTCCTACTACGCCAACGCTCCCAGAACCAGAAAAATGAAACTACCTGAATCAATGCATGTTTTAACAGCATTATAGTAGCGAAAAAAAAAATTTTAAAAAATAATAATAATTAAAAAAAGGAAACAAATCCTTACCGACCACTTGTGGCAGACAGTAAAAGGCAGGAGGAAAAGATGCTAACTCTGCAGGCAGTGCATTTGGGATGACGGGAGAGAAACCAAGAAACCTTCCCCTGACCCACTCACACCTGCACAGCCACAGCCAGGGCTGTGA
The DNA here is from genome assembly GCF_965231275.1 of Zosterops lateralis. Taxonomy (NCBI): domain Eukaryota; kingdom Metazoa; phylum Chordata; class Aves; order Passeriformes; family Zosteropidae; genus Zosterops; species Zosterops lateralis. The sequence continues at coordinate 3,691,759 of NC_139763.1, forward strand.
CCTGCTCTGCTGTCCTTGGGGCAGGAGCTGAATGCTGGCCACAGGCAGCATTCCCAAATCCCCAGATCCTGCAGTTCTCCTTGGGGCAGGAGCTGAGTGCTGGCCACAGGCAGCATTCCCAATTCCCAAATCTCCAGACCGCACAGCTCCAACGCCTTCACGCTGCCCCGTCCACCCCGGCGCCCCAAACTGCTCTCCAGCTAGGGCGAGCTCAATCAGGGCTTTCCTCCTTTCCTCCCGCTGCCATGGCTTTGTGAGGTGAAAAGAAAACAAGTCTGTTTCATTAGGGACCTCCTGGAGGAGGCTCAGAACTTGGGTGTCTGAGCAGAGCTGATTGAAACCACATTTGGGGCGGCATTTGCTGCACCGGCCTCGCGCAGGGGCCGCCGTGCTCATCATCATCCCCCACCAGCCAGCCTTGCCCTCCTCAATCAGCAGCTAATTAGGTGTGTGGAGGTCACAGCTACAGACCTGGAACACAACTGAAGGCAGCATTTGTTGGGCAGGAGCAGCACCTGAGAGAGGGAGAAGCTTTGGGATATCCCACCAATGCTGCTGAGTGGCCAAGCAGGAGCGCGGCATCTTCCCGTAAAGGCTGAAAGCAATGCTGCTGCCAAGAGCCTTTAACAGGCACCTGGGTGTTGTATCGTGTGTTAAATATTAAAATGAATCAACACAGAAGGCCTCAAAGCAAAACCAAACTCCCACCTGTGCACAGCACAACCCACTCCCCAACCCATTGTGGTCAGCCACAGTTGCGTGGCTACAGCTCGAGGCTCTGGGGTTTCAACCATCCCCTATCAAAGCTGGTTGTATCCCCAGCTAAAATGAAAACATGTGTTTATTGTTTTTTTTTACTTTGGGCAGACGATTAATATTTATGCGATGCATTATCAAACAAAAAATAACTATGTATTTTGTTCCCTGGAATAATGGGGGTTTTTTTTCTTGTTGGACTGAAGCTGCGCCAAGGAGGGATTGAAGCTGATGCAAGCGGCGTGCAAGGACAATCCACTTAACCATGGCAGCTTTCTAAATGAAAAAGGGGCAGTTGTGAACGGGGGTAAATTGAGGGAAATCATTGCTGCGGTGGAATCTCACATTCTAAGCAAGGCAAAGTGCCACCCAAGGCAGCAGGAGATCCCCCTGCCACAGCAATGAGGGAAAAGCAGGCGAGTTGCAAATCCATTCACGCTTATTTTAGATCAAGTCTCATTTTTTTGCTCTCAAACAACATAAAAAATACCTTGCTGCACACGTTTTACTTTCGATACATGGCTGATTAATGAGGACATGCACCGTGTCCACTACAGAATAAACTCTTTGGGTTTCATTGTGAAATTGCCATTCCTTGGATTCAATTAACCCCTCCAGATTATACACAGACCACTAAATATAAATAGAAGAGGTTAAAATGCAGTTTAAATATAACAGATATGGCCACAACTCCATATTTAGATATACCCTTTAATTTTTTTCCTATTGCCTGCTTTTTACTTACATTTAAATTTAGCAAAGTAATTTTAGACTGCCAGTTTTCTACCTACACTAGTTAACTACGCTGTGAAGGAAATATATTAGATTAGATACCACTATCTTCCAAAACGACAAATTGATACAAATTTTTTGGACTCAAACCTTCAGCCAGAAAGACAAAATGCTCGATTTTCCTGGGAAACTTGCGTGTCAAAAAGGGCACGGCCCAGAACCACCCTGGGAAGTAAAAAAATATTCCAGTGGCTCTGAGAGCAGCCAGTTGTGGGTATAATGAAAACCAGTGTGGTGTTATCGCACAAAAGGTAATTCTTCCAACCCAAGACAAACAGCATTATAATTCAGGCTGAAAATATCTTTGCCCCAGTGTGAACTTTTTTTTTTCCTTCTCTTCAACGAAAACATTTTAAATCAACTGTATAGGAAAAGTGGCACACAAAGCATACACTAATCCCTGGCATCCCTTCCCAGCTGCACAGAAAAGCAGCGGGCAGCTTTAGGCACTCAGGGCTAAGCCTGCCCCGCTGACCTCAGCTGATATGGATCAGGCCCAAAGGGCCCTTTTTCCCACCTTACCCCCTGTCAACAACTTCCACCTCGAGCTGGGGACACAGATTTCCACAGAGCTGCTCACATGATTCAAAGGAGTACAGTTTGCCCTTACGGCTGCCTTTTCCTGAAAAAAAAAAAAAAAATAAAAAAAAAATAAAAAACCCAACTATTCACTTAAAAGAAAATGGCAAGCTTCCTGATAGTGGAACAAAACCCCAATGCTGCTATGGATATTCCAGGGAAAGGGTTTGTTCCAACCCAACCATTTTAAATTATTTTGTTGCTACCTGCTTCTAACTCCTGGAGCACTTAGGAGAGGAAAGGAAATGTAACGTGTTGTGTTTTGGGGTTACCAGATGCCATCAGCACCGCAAAAGCCTCTCATGTGTTTTTTGAGGAACTGCTGTGTTGAGGGATCACAGAGAAGCCCCCAAAATTAAACACTCTGCAGAGGGAGAGCAGTGCCATGAGCCTCACGCTGTGACAGCAAAGCACCAGGGGTTTGGAGAAAGCACAGGGGGAAAAGGATTTGCCTCATCAGCAGCCAGGTATTCTGCTCACGGGGTGCTGTTCAAACCAACGGGACTGCCACAGCCTTCCCAGGGGTTTGTGTTTGTTTACACAGCTCTGTGCATGCACAGGAAACAAACTGCCCACAGCAGAGCAGGTAGCAAAGACACTTTCACAGAATTGTTATCTGAACCCCAACAACAGCGGGATCCAAACTGGTGTTCCAAAGGGAAAAGGACAAACAAAGCAGCATCCTGATGATGAGAGACACAACTCCCAAGTCTGGAACAATCTGGGATTTAAGCTCATGGTTGCCATCATTGTGAGTCCTCACTGGATTCTTCACTGCCTTAGAAAGAGGTCAAATACATTTAAAAGCAAGTGAGAGAAGCCCACAGGCACTCCTGCTCAAAAACCATTAGAAGGAGAACATACATAACATATCCATGTCCATTAGAATCCATCTCCAAGAACCAAATGCTGCAGAAATGACAATCCAAAGGGAGTAACACCTCAGGAGCAAAAAGTCCGACTTAATCACACCTAGGACTTATCCTGACAGATCATTTATAAAATTCCTCTAACATGTAACTCTATCCAGTACTGTATGATTTGTTTAACTTTGAGACTAAATTGTGGGAGGTGGGGACAGATGCTGTTCCAAGCTCTATACCCTGAAATGTTTTTGGAGCTGGTAGATTTTTTTTATCTTGCAAGCTTTTTCAAAGAATTTGCCATTGTTTGCCCACATACACACATGAAAGAGAAAATAAGGACTGATGTTGCTATTCCAGTGTACCATATCTCTGTTTCTATAAATGCCCTTTAAGAAACAGATCAGGCAATCTACATAAAAATGTATTTGTCCCATATGAGGTACGGCTTGGTCTGTTTATGCCTTTACTTATTTACTTTTAATTGGGAAACTATCAAATAATCTATTTCTCTCCTTGATCTTCCTATCAGTTCAGGTGTGCCTGAACTCACATACCTGATACACGTATCCCAACAAAACTTTACATTTTTGTGAGAAGCTGTCTTTGCCTGCTTCACTTGTTTCAGCGAAACCAGGGAAGTGCCCAAAGGGTTAAACCAAAGGAATGTGACATTTCTCCATGTGCAGTTCATAGACCTATCCTGGTTTTCCTAATGGACTCAAAATTACATGGGCAGGACGGGGGCAGAATGTAATTTCCAAACTCTTACTTCAGAACGGAGTTAATTCACAGAACGGCACTTAGAATACAAATAAAATAAAATAAAATAAAATAAAATAAAATAAAATAAAATAAAAACTTCACTAAAGAACGAGCCATTTCCTCGCACCGTGGGCTCTCAGCAATGAATGGAAGTTTATTTTAGCCAGAAACTTGCAACTCCCGCTTTTGTAAATACAATTTACGTGCACTCCAAACTCCTCATCTGGCCACCAAAACAGCCCCGCACATCCCTGACTCTGAAAAGTACCAAACCCAACACCACGACTCCCCTCGGCCACGCAGGTTATTAATTGGAGTTTTTCCTCCGCGCGAGAACTTTTGAAAAGCTATTAGTTAATTGAATGATGAATCGCTGAAAGAATTACAAAGGCACCAACGCTGCTATTACCATCCCGAGGCGGCGGGGACGGGGGACAGAAAGTGATGGCGAGGAGGGGAGAACGGGATGTCATTTCTGCCCGAAAAGCAGAAGCCGAACAGCGTTTAATCCTTCAAAACTTTAAAGAAACTCGGGACAGGGTTGGCGCAGAGGATGCCACCGACAGCCCCCGACGGTCCAGGGCCAGGGGAGACCTGGCCGGACACTGTCCCCGGCTGGTCACTCGGCTGGCTGGTCATTTTCCCGGCTGGTCACTCGGCCGGGTGGTCATTTTCCCGGCTGGTCACTCGGCCGGGTGGTCATTTGCCCGGCTGGTCACTCACTATCCCGGTGGTCACTCTCCAATCGGTCACTCTCCCGGCTGGTCACTGGCCCATGTCCCCGCCGCTCCCGCCCCGACGGCCGCCGCTCTCCGCTCGCCCCATCGCAGCCCCGAAGGGGAAAAAGCACTTACCGGGCTGGGGGTTTGGGGTCACTCCGGGCTCTCGGGGAGGGGAAACGGGGCGGGACAGGACGGGCCGGGCCGGGGGAAAGCAGCGGCCGCCAGCGGCGGGAGCTCGGCGGGGAGTGAAGCGGGAGCGGGGCAAAGGGGGACGGCGGCGTTGCCGACTGCGGGTGAGTCACTTCAGTCGGGACGGGCTCAGCCCATCGCGCTGGCCCCCGGCTCCGGGCGCCTCTTCCTCTCTCTCTCTCTCTCTCTCTCTCCAATCGCGGCCGCCGCCGCCGCTCCCGGCTCTGCCCCGGCTCTGCCCCGGCTCCCCCAACGCCGTCGGGGCGGCCCCGAGCCCGGGGCGCTCCGGGACCCCCCGCCCCCGGTGCCCGCGGCCTCCCCCGGCGGCGCTGAGGGGGCGGGAGGGGCCGGGCGGGGCTGGAGGTGAGCGGGACCCGCAGTGAGGGGCGGGGGGGGGAGGCCCGGCCGCTTCGCCCTCACGGCGTGAGGGAACGGGAGCGCCTTTGGAGGGGGCAGACACAACAAGCTCGGGAGCCCCGAGGTGAATCCCAGCCTGGCCCCTAAACCAGGAGGAACAAGGGGATGCTCGGGAATAAAAGGGGAGCGGGGGGCTGAGGAGGGAGGGAAAGCAGAGGAGGCTGGTCCGGCCCAAGCTTCAGCCCCATCTCCCCAGGGGTGATGGAGAGGGGGATCCATCCCGGCGGTGCCATCAGCACTCACCTCGCAGGGAGAAAAAACACGGGAGAAGAGGGCTGTGCGCTCCATCCTCTGTCCCTTGTCCCTTCTCTCTTCTCCCTTCTCCCTTGTCCCTTATCCCTTGTCCCTTGTCTCGTGTCCCTTTGTCCCTAGTCCTTGTCCCCTGTCCCTTGTCCCATGTCCCTAGTCCTTGTACTATGTCCCTTATCCCTTGTCCCTTATCCCCTGTCCCTTATCCCCTGTCCCTTGTCCCTGTCCCTTGTCCCTGTCCCTTGTTCATGTCCCTTGTCCCTGTCCCATCCCGTCCCTCCCCTCGGGTTTCTTACCGGGGCTCCGCTTGTCCCCGCTGCTGCCGCCGCCTCTCCCCGACCTTCCCCGAGCATCCCCCGCCGCTCTCCATCCGCAGCACAAAACCCAGTAGTCCCTTAATTAAAAATAATAATTTTTTAAAATATATATATATATATATATATTTAAAAAATAATTAAAAGCGTCTCGGTTTTTTTGGTTTTTTTTAAAGCGAGGCTACATAATGTATTAATTGGTCGCTATTAGCATTGGAGTTTTATTGAGCGTAGCACACAGAAGTCTGATTGTAAGCGAGGAGTGTTTTCAATGAAAGTGGAGTTATTTTAGCTGCAGACATGTTTACATTTCTGTGGTTTAGTCTATAACTTTCTCTTTTTCTTGCTTCGGAATCCTGCTCCGTGAAGCAAAGCCCTGAGCTCCCAGACATTCCAAAAAGTCTGCCAAAATAATAGGGAAAAAAAAAAAAAAAAAGGGAGAAGGAATTAAAAAAAAAACACACACAGAGACCCCCAAGTCTGGGTCAGGCTCAGGGCTGGGTATGGGCAGAGTGAATATACCCCCTCCTCACTCTCCCTCTCCAGTTAAAAAGCCTTCAGGGCTCCATTTCCTGTTTTTAAGGAAAAAATAAAGCGGGTCTAGGACTGATTTTAGACACTGCCTAGACCAGGGCTGGTGGGTGCCGAGGACCTTTAACTCTCTCGATGCCAAACAGTACCTGATACTGCCCATCCAGGCAGCCACACACCTCCCTCCCTCCCTTGGAGCAGCCCCAGCAGAAAGTTGGGCTTTTTACTCCAATTTGTGGCTTTTTGGGTGACTAAGAACCCAAATGTCCCAATGTGCTTGAATTAGCAGAGATAAACCCCCCCAAAAGTGGCACTGAGTGCCCTCTGCTACTGCAGCACCCACCTATGGTGAGCCTGTCCCTTCTCAGAGTTGGGGACAGTGTTGTCACCCACCCATGGTGAGCCTGTCCCTTCTCAGAGTTGGGGACAGTGTCACCCATCTATGGTGAGCCTGTCCCTTCTCAGAGTTGGGGACAGTGTTGTCACCCACCCATGGTGAGCCTGTCCCTTCTCAGAGTTGGGGACAGTGTTGTCACCCACCCATGGTGAGCCTGTCCCTTTTCAGAGTTGGGGACAGTGTTGTCACCCACCCATGGTGAGCCTGTCCCTTTTCAGAGTTGGGGACAGTGTTGTCACCCACCCATGGTGAGCCTGTCCCTTCTCAGAGTTGGGGACAGTGTTGTCACCCACCCATGGTGAGCCTGTCCCTTCTCAGAGTTGGGGACAGTGTTGTCACCCACCCATGGTGAGCCTGTCCCTTCTCAGAGTTGGGGACAGTGTTGTCACCCACCCATGGTGAGCCTGTCCCTTCTCAGAGTTGGGGACAGTGTTGTCACCCACCCATGGTGAGCCTGTCCCTTCTCAGAGTTGGGGACGGTGTTGTCACCCATCTATGGTGAGCCTGTCCCTTCTCAGAGTTGGGGACAGTGTTGTCACCCACCCATGGTGAGCCTGTCCCTTCTCAGAGTTGGGGACAGTGTTGTCACCCACTCCTCCTTCCCTGCAGCCTCCCCGGGTGTGGATGGGCAGCAGCATCACTCATGTGGGCGTGAAAACAAACCCGAGCTTCTGGACAGCTTAAATCCACAGCTTTGGAAAATCAAAAGGGAGCAGCCCAGCTAAAATTAGGAACACTCAGTAGTGAATGAAGCACGAAAGCCGTGGACGCCTCCCCACGAAAGTCCCTGAGTCAAGTTTTCCACTCCAGGGCTTGGTAGGGTGTGATAGGAATAGAAAACAGGAGTGTTGAGAATAAAGCACCCCTGTAATTGAAGGGTTGTGTCCCCAAGGAAGGGACGAGGAGAGGTGGCAGGACAGAGGATGCTGAGGCAGTGCCAGGAGCCAGACAGGGCACCCTGTCCCAGTCCTGCCCCTCTGCTCTGGGAGTCAAAATCCTTGGATCTGCCAGCAGCAATGCAAAGCCTCAGGTGAGGCAGGGCAGGAAAATCCACAGTGGTGTTTCTTGGCCCCCTGGCCCTCGTCATTTGCCTCCCGACCTCATCCGAAGCGTTTTTATGTGCGTGTCCCCTCCCCAGACTTTTTATTTTTACATGCCAGATGACTCCTGTATATTTGGACCTCTCGCTTTTGAAGAAGCCAGAAAGCATTATGATTTCCCAATGCTTAAAAAAAGAAAAGAAAACACCTTTTCCCCCAAGATGTTTTATATTAATTTAAGTATCGGTTCCTGGTTCATGTCAGCCCCTTTCACAATGAAATGTCCTGCGTGGGCTGTCACACCTGCTAAATATAATCCTCTCATTCTTTTGATATTCTGCAAAGGGCCTTTAAAGGTTCACATCCTCCAGTCTGGAGGTTTAATTGCTTCATCTCGGATTTTTAAGAAGCCTTATAAATTTCTGATTTTTTGGTGGATTTCAAAGGAGCAGGGGGAGGATGGGATAGGGTTGCGAGGGCAATGCTGAGAGCACTGCACTGACACTGCAGGTCTTGTAAAAGCTCTGACCCTCCAGCCCGTCCCACAGCTTCTGCTCTTTTGGGGCAGACAGCTTGAGCTGGTTTTATGAGTTACCAATGAGTTAAATATGAAAATAGTAGCCTATTTCGCTATGGTAAATGCTCACCAGGGAGGAAATCATAGATTCAGTTTTATAGAAGGTAATGGAGTGAGATTACCCACACTAATGTACTTAACTCTTCAGAGAACATAAATCCAGCAGGAGACAGCCCCAGAACCAGTTGATCCCCAAAACAAACTGCAGCCAGCAGCAGTTTCATCCTTACGAGGTGCTGGTGGCACCAGGTTGGCCCGGTGGAGCTGTGGGTTACAAACTCCTGCTGGAGAGGAGTGTGGTGGTCACAGACTCCAACAAAGATGTTTCTGGGGCCAGAAAATGCCTGGCAGGATGGGAACAGGAGGGCAGGAAGGCTGGAGGGTGGAAATCCTGCAACTCCAGTCTTGCTGCACACAGCAGCTCTTGGTAACACCATGGCCATGAGTTCTCTGGAAGTGTGATGTGTAATTCCTGATAAATGAGATAAAACAGCAGAGAGAGGGATGCTGAGCGTGCTGACAGCTTCATGCTACACCCAGATGTGGCTGTAGGAACAGTGCCCATGGCAGGAGCCCCCAAAATGCTGTGTTTTCATGGAGGAGCTGCAGCAAAGCCAGGAGAGCTCGTGTCCAGCTCTCGGTGAGGCTCCATCTCCTGCATCACCTTCAGAGTTCAGGGCACTCCCAGGTGCAGGGGACAGGCTGGCAGCCCCACCAGGGACCAGCACAGAGGACTGCTGGGCTCCCACATGGAAAACTGCTCCACATTGTCACTCCATGCCCAAAAAAGCCCAATCTTCTGACCTTCCAAGCCCTGCCTGTGTGGCTAAATGATTCAGCCAATATTCAGAGGTAGGAAAGGGAGGAAGGGACAGCCAGGTGGGAGATGGAGCATCCCTTGCTGTGCCACCTTCCTCCCCAGCTGCCATGGCCCTGCAGCTCTTTGCTCACAGCCAGTTGCTCTGTCACTGCAGTTGTCCCCAAAGTGTGTCCTGTGCAGGGACAAGAGCCACCCCAAAGGCTCATTCCTGGAGTTTTCTCTCAGGAGGAAGGAGGACATTTCAGAGCAGGTGGGTCTTGGAGCTCTGCCTCTTGCTCAGGAGGGTGGTGGGGAAAGAAAAAAAGTGGTCATGTCATTTTCCATCTCCTCAAACACAGTTTTCAGAATGTGAAATGAGCGATAAAAATTAACAAATTGTCACTTTTGGATCAAGCAAAAAAATCCCATAACCAGCGTTTTTCCCATTTTTCTTCCAGAGCAGCCAACCTATGAAAATATATTTACAAAGTGGCACAGCCTCAGGTAATTTTGAGTCTTAATGGCAGAACTGGGGACTGAAGCACTTAAAGGGTGCAAAACTTGCTTTGGTTTTAGGCTGCTGCTGTGTTCACCACTAAACCACGTCCCCAAGTGCCACATCTACGTGGTTTTTGCAGATTTCCATGGACAGCAATTCCACCACTTGCCTGGACAGTTCCACTGCTTTGACCATCCTTTTAGTGAAGAAATTTGTCTTTATATCACCCTAAGCCTCCAGTGGTGCAATCTGAGCTGTTTCCTCTTGTCCTGTCACTTGTCACTTGGGAGAAACGACCAAGCCCCACCTGGTTACAACCTTTGAGGTGGTTTTAGAGAGCAATATGGTCCTCCCTGAGCTTCCTCCCCTCAGGTTAAACAACCAATTCATTAAAAAAAAAACCTGAAAAAAGAAGGATAATAATGCAAACTTCATAGCCTTAATCATCGTAGTTATTATCAATGAAATGGGATGTGTGAATGATATTTATTTCTTTTGATAGGGAACAACAGGAGTAGAGCACAGATTATTTCATTTTCTTCCCCACTGGCGAAATGCAGTTCCAGCACCTGATTTTCTCATTAGAATCAGAAAGGATTAACATTTTACCTATGAAAATACCATTTAGGATGAACAAGTCAGGCAACAAAAAGGAGACACCTTTATAAATATTACCTCTCACAGGTGTGGGTGACATTCACTAATAAAGGTTCCCTTATGTAAAAATGACATTTAATTCAGGAGAGATAGGCAGTTCTATAGACACATCCTGTTGCCTGGATATGAACAGGAAACTCTTTCTCAAGGAGCAGAAATTGTGGCTTTTTACAGCACTCATGGATCTGTTTTAGTCACAGACTGGACACCTCAATATCATTTTGGCAATCTCTGGAAAGACTCTGGTGTCCCTCCTATGAGAGAACCACTTTTAATTAGGGAAGGAAAGATAATTTCTATTTAAAAGTTCTAAAGTGGCACAAGAAAGGGTTTAACTTGGAGTTTACTATGAGTAACTATCTGGTTAGTTAATGTGGTTGGGTGAAGGGCATATTGATCACCAGGATATTCAGCATCAGATTATTCAGGACTGATGTGTCAATTTGAAACAATTCACACTCTTTCCCAGGCAATGGGCTAAAAGGAAAGTGAGATAATTTGTTTATTTTCATTTTTTCATTTTTAGGTTGTTTTTTTCTTTTCTGCTTACACTGATAGCTGAGTTTAAAAAACAGTATGTTGACAGGGAAGGTCCAGAGAAACACTTGAAACTCCCATTAATTCAGGAGGGGTTTTATGAGGCCACAAGAAATGATGGAAAAAAAATTAAAAATGCCAAAAGTCTGATCTGAGTGATTGGAGAACTGGGATGCTTGCCTGAATCCTGCCTAAATATCTTTAATCTCCAAAAGAAGGTGAAACTTTCTGGTTTTTTCCCCCCTGTATTTTGGCAAATAAGTCCCAAAAGAGACAAAGCTCAGTATCAGTCCAAAGGCAAACTGGAATAATGGTGAAATAAAATCTGTGCAAATTTCTGTGACCAGAACTGAACTCCTCACCCATTCTCAGTTTGGGCTTGGGGGACAGAATTTGTGCTTCTTCCTATTTGAACCAAAGCATTTCCCTTCCTCTCTCCAAAGGGGCATTTCTTGGCATCACTGCTGAGATTCAAGGAATAACTCACCCAGTAAATCAATAGAGAAAAGCTGAGTGGAGCATCTTTGTAAGAGCTGCAAAGTTCTCCAGCCACATGGTGAAAATTAAAATAGGAAAGCTAAAGGTTCAAGTATTAAAAAAAAAGAAAAAAAAAAAAAAAAAAAAAGGAAGTCAAAGTTAGAGTAGAAGGCAAAACGTCATAATTTTAAAAATATTTACTGGTGAATAATATAAACAGTATATAGAAATCAGCTCTGTCAGAACGGGTGTTTGAACATAAAAAATAGCTGATGAATAATGAAGACAAGCCTGACCAAAAATAAAATGTTTGCACTTCAACAGAAAGCAATTAATAAGTGTAAATACATAAAATCACTTGCTCATTATTTACTTTTATATTTACATTTTTGCATTCCATTGGATTCCTTGGTGATCCCTGAGGAGGCCATAGCTCAATGCAAATGCAATCCAATGGGAATTATTATCCAGATAAGCATAATTTTTATGGGATTTAAACTTGTGAACTATCATCTCTCTATTCTTTACATTAGTCTGTTTCTCTGCTTTCTCTATTTTGCCATGGTACCTGGAAAAAACTTAATTTTTGCCTTCAGGTCTGTGGAATTGGTGTTGTTCACACACAGGTGCCTGTAGTGCTGTAAATCCAGCTTTGTTAACAGATCTTCATGAACACATAGCTCTATAAAAGATGATATTTCTCTATATAAATAATTTTTCAGCTATTCCCATATATAATCACCCTGTTTTATCTTTTATTTGGCTAATTCTCACAAGTTTTATGCAGCATCTCATCGTTGCTTGTGTCATGAAACAGAAAAACGCCTGAAATTACAGTCAGAAAACCAGCCTCACCCAGGACCTGAAGCTCCAAAAAACTCCGCGAAAAAAGGAATGAGAGAAACTTGATTTTCCACAGCTGCAACTCCACTCACACCAACACAGTCCCAGCCACACAAAACACACGTTTGTTTTCACACCTACCTCGTGGCAAAGCAATTCACAGGGATGCCCAGAAAATGCCATTTGTGTGTCTGCAGGCAGGGCAGAGCTGTTGGTGCTGGGCTGTGCAGGTGCCTGTGCACACAGAGCTCTGTGCTGGCCGGGCAGGAAGGGAGAGGCGGCTGCAAGAAGGTGACTCAGCTGGGGATGTGACACTGAATCACCCTCTGGATGAGCCACCCCTGCTTCCAGCTGCTGAATCAACACCCTAAAGCAGAGGGTGGCAGCTCTGTAGGTGAGAGGGGGACAGAGGTGTCGTGGCACATCTTCTCAGGCAGCAGCTGGATGTCCCTGTGGCTGCCTGGCTGGTGGCACTTGTCCTGTGTGTCCTCAGTCTCAGCCACCATCAGTTTTAACAGCTGGATGTGGCACTCGGTGTTTGTGACAAGGTAGACATCAAGCACAGCTTGGACTCAAGATCTTGGAGAGCTTTTCCAGCCTTAATCATTCTCTATTTCACATTTCTTTCAGAGCTGATGAAAAATGAAGATGTTTCATTCAGGACAGCCCTTTGGACTGGGTTAAGTGAAGTCTATTTGTTCTGTCACAGATTAAAAAAATTACATGCTGAACCCCACTGTTTTTTGATTCAAAGCCCCAGGAAACTCGGGATTATCCCACAAAGAAATGTGGTTTCCTTGGTTTTGTATCTGAGCCCTTGAACTAACTGGAGAACACTGAAAGATGCTTGTAGGTCAAGACAGGACCAGCCTCACATGCACCATTTATTGCAAAAAGCAGAGTATTCCAAACATATCTCACCCTGAAACCTGCTTCTGACACTGTGGTTTAGAGCAAAATAAAATCATAAAAACACATGAGTTTTGTTGGAAGGGACCTTAAAGATCATCCAGCTCCACCCCCTGCCATGGCAGGGACACCTTCCACTGTCCCAGGCTGCTCCAAGCCCCAATGTCCAACCTGGACAAGGGATCCTGCCAGGGATCCAGGGGCAGCCACAGCTGCTCTGGGCACCAGGGCCTCAACACCCTCACAGGGGACAATTTCTTGCAATATTTGATCCAAATTTCCCCTCTTGCAGTTTGAAGTCACTCCCCTTGTCCTGTCACTCCAGTTCCTGATGAATTATCCCTCTCCAGCTTCCCTGTAGCCACTTCAGGCAATGGAAGTTGCTCTGAGGTCTCCACATAACTTTCTCCAGGCTGAACAGCCCCAACTCTTCCATCTGTCTCCACAGGCGAGCTGCTCCTAATCAACCCCTTATCAACCTCATGGCCTCCTCTGGACTTGCCCCAACATTTCCATGGCCTTCAAAACATGAGAATAAGTTCCTCAAACCAATATCTGATTTATTTTGTCCAACTGCAGAGCTGGACATGGGGATCTGCTGTGACGTGGCTCCTGGAGGATTATGGATTCCCAAAGCCACAATGGTTTTTGAGGTGATCCTGCTCATGCATGTTTTGGTGACACTCATGAGTGGGATCAAGGTCTTCTACATTCTTGAAAATGCCAAGAGGAATGCCTCAAGAAGGGAAGCAGATGATGCTCAGACTGCAACACAAAACAACTATAAGAAATCTTTGCTGCCATTCAGCAGAAGAGATTGTGATAACTGGTCCCATCTGGCTTAAAGATTTATGAGATCAATACATTCGTGGATAGATGCTCTGTGAAATCGCTATTAGTGGTGGTATGAGGTTTTCAAACACTCACCTCAGCCCCGTGTCAAAATTCTGACCTGATTTACAGCTCAGAAAATCCCTATTTTAGTGAAATGAGTCCTCGCTGTTAGGTTGGACCCAGTGATCTCAGAGGTCTTTTCCAACTTAACTGATGGTGTGATTCTGTGAATCAGGAGCAGGAAAACCACTTCCTGTGATCAGCTTAGCTACCTTTAGGACGAGAATTTTTATTTTTTAATTTTTACTTAAATGTAAAAAACCGCCCTTTTATTTCAATTTTACTTAAATAAAGTATATTAGAAATATTTCACAAATAATAGTAAATATAATAATTACAAATGGAGTTACAAATATTTCACAATCACCAAGAGAAGGTTCAATGAGCAACCTGGGATAGTGGAAGGTGTCCTTGCCCATGGCAGGGGAGTTGGAACAAGATGATCTTTAAGGTCCCTTCCAACTCAAACCATTTTGTGCTTCTGTGATCAAATTATTGCCCTGTCTGGTGTCATCATTTGGAATTTCAAGGAGAGCCCCATTTTGGTCAGGAGGCTTTTTGGTTTCGTTTCCCCTTTTCAAATTTGAGAAAATATTTGCACTGTTATTTCAACCCTTTCAAAGTTTACCATCACGAAAAAATGGGACCAAACGTATTGAAAAAGTTTGCTCAAGTAGGTGGATGGGGTTTTTTTTGTGATGGAAAGAACAGTTGGTTCTGCATGGGAATTTTTAGCAAGCACTGCATGCTTCCCTTCAGAAAGGAGTGAAAGTGTTTCTGTTTTTCCAACCAATCTGCCGTTTGCACAAAGGCAGGCAGAAGGACGTGTTCTCAGTGGGACAATAGCCATTTTCTGGAGAGCAAAAGGAAAACATAAAGTGTGGTGTTAGAACAGGAGAGATGAAAAGATAAGATTTAAAAAAATAATGAAAAAAGAAAAGTGGAAGGAAATTTGCACAACTGTTCCTGGGCTAAAACAAGAGCTTTTGCTGTAGAAAAAGTATGTGCAAAGTGCTGCAAATCCCAGGACAAGGTGGTGGAATTGCCAGCAATGGGAAAGCCTTGCTTTTTTTTTTTTTTTTTTTTTTTTGCTTATAGTGCACAAAAGCATCTTTCTGTGGAAACGAGCCCTCTCTGATCTTTTTCATTCTCTTGACGCGGAAATAAAACAACTTAAGAGTCAAATAAAAAGCTGGGAACAGAACAAGCAGTCTGAAACTATATCACACCAGATAAAATTCCCTGGAATTATCTGTGAATTCATTGAAACTGTATTTTATGTTTTGCTTCGAGACAACCGCTTTGTTGAGGAGGTAATGTATAGATTAAGACAGGACACTTAAACTCCAAAGTCCCCTTGGAGAGTTCTTTCTGGTATAAATCTGCTCTCCTTTAACTTGCATTATAAACAAACTCCACGATATGCACCTGGTTCTGGCAGAGTCTCCATTATTTCTCTCCCAAAAAGCAGCTTTATAAAGAGAACACACTGCATTTCAACAGCAATATAAATAATGTTGCAGTTGGGGATCTCTCGCGCCGCTTTCATTTTTCTTTCTTCCCTTTTCATCTGAACTGAACCACACCTCTCTAAAAATACTCACTTTCTTAATGAAAACCATATTTTTGGGCTTTTTTTTTTTTCCTTCTTCTTCCCCCCACGTGTGTGCATGACCTGTTGAAATGCCTGCACAATCTTTAATGTCAGATTCAGACGACACATGTCTTATGAAAAAGTCTGGGACTCAGCTCTCGGCGGGGCCTCCCAGATCTGTCCCACGTCTTTATGAGAAAGAGGGACAAAACCTTCTGGTTTTGGCATTTTATATTGGAGTCTGCTTTAAGCTAGGCAAGAGAGAAAAAAAAAAAAAAAAGAAGGAAAAAAAATAGCAACGTAGAGTCTAGACAGAAGAGATTGGGTTGAAATCTGGAAGCTATTCAGTGAGGCTACGGCACATGGCAGCTTGACTGCAGAAAGAGATCACATTACGCTGCCTAATTACACATGAAAAATGTACACATCACTTTTCTTAAATGCTTGGAAAAATAGATGTTCAGATGGCAACTGCGAGCCAGTAACTGAGCCAGTCGTACATAGTTGGAACGCCTCACAAATGGCATTTCTAAAGCCTGCATTTTTTATTTTTAATTTTTTTTTCCTTTTTTTTTTACAATGTAATTATTGTGTGTGTGTGTGTTCATAAAACAACTTCTAAAAAAGGCTTTCTAAATTTAGCAGGCGGTTGTACTGCGGGAGCATGAAAGGTGAAAATCCAGCATGTAAGCAGGAGGAACGAGGGCCTAATCCTGACTCCTCATGAACCATTTCAACCAGGTTTCCTTGGAAATTTGGGTTGATCCAAACCCAAAACGGGCTCCTCTGCTGGTGTGCTGGGAGCAAATGGTGTGGGGTTTAGACCTCCAATGGGAACATCCCATGGGAGCAAAGACAAGCAGATATTTGCTGGGTATTTGCAGCACTTATGGCCCTGAGGTTGTGTGTTTATATCCTCCCTAGGAAATGTTTAAAAGAGAAGTTTCTCCTTTCTTGTGGGTAAAGGAGAGGGAGAAAAAAATTATTTCATTTATTGTGTTTGAGCATGGAGCTCTCCTGTCATCGCCTCCTCCTGACCTTGTGGCTCAGGGCTGATGGCTCCTGTTCTGCCCCACTCCTGCCATGCTCCTGCCAGTGATGGGTTAAAAGAACCCAGAGATAAGTTTGATGGAGTTATGCTTTTGTTTCCATCTGTTTGGAGGGCATCTGCTCTCTTTTTTTATCTTAAACACAAATGCTCAAAGACGGGATACAAATAAGACTTGGACTAGATCGTCTCCAGAGGTCCCTTCAGATCTAAGTACTCTGTGATTTTGTGATTTTGTGATTCTGTGAGTGCTCCAAGGGAGAAAACAACTTTCCAAGCTATTTCCAAAGATTTGCCATTTCAATCCTGCTAACGAGACCCGTGGAAGTGGGTTTTGCAGGGGGAAAATTCAATATGTCCATCTGCCTCCCAGACTTCACTTTTCCTAGAAGACTCATCAGAACAAGCTCCTCCAAGAGCAGAAGTGCCGGATCCTGGCCTCAGTGACAGTCTGGGTGAGCACAGAACAAAAAACAATCCCCAAAACCCCTCTCTGGTAACCAGGCTCTCCATGTGACTACTCCCTCAGAGTGCCTTTGAGTCCTCCCCTCCTGGAGCCAGAGGCCAGTCAGACCTTGGCTGAACTGTTAATCCTTCCAGACAAAGAGGAAAGAACATCTTGTAAAGTTTTGTTGCTGTTGTTATTGTTAAAACGGACTAAGCACGGAGCAACTGGCCAAGCCTATCTGGCAAAAGTGACCCGCAGAAAAGTCTTTCAGAAGAAAAAATTTAGAAAAAGATCTTTTCTGGATATGGGACTAAGCTTCCCCAGTTAAGGGGGAAGAACTGCACTAATCCAGCCACCTCCTGTTGGAATATGGGTTGTGCTGATTATTTCATCATCATGCTCTGCAGGGCCTTCCTTGACTTCTCCCTTTTAGGGCTGAAGAAGGAAAAAAAAGGTGCTGTGCTGTTTGTACAGCCTGGAGTCCTGAATGAGAAGTATCAGTCACATCAGAAGTAGGCAGGGGCAGAATTTGGGTTGGAAACCACTCTAGTCTTGCCAGGGGCTGGAGGGAAGGATGGGGACTCTGCCAGACCCTCCAGGGATCCAGGTTTGCCATGAAGGAGCTGGAACATGGGTGAAAGTGGCAGCCACGACCACATTAAGGCTGTTCCCCTTTAGAAGAGGCAGGAACCATTGTGGGCAAGGGCTTCCTTCCCAGGTTAAGCCTCTGCAGAGGTTTGGAAGGGATGGATGGACAGGCCCAGCCTGGCCTCTGCTCCTCCGGGTATTTCCCCGCGGCGTCTTTCGTGTCCCGCTGCGGTCGGAGGCAGCAGCACCAAACTCTGAGAGTCCTTCAGCAAAGCGAGGCCTCCTCTTCCAGAAGGGTCAGCCTTGGGTGTAATTTATGAGGGTTGTGGTAGCCCTGCTACCCTCTGGCTGCTTGTGATGAATTTTAAATCAAGTGAATATTTTGTGCTCGCTGGTGAAGCCGGGGGGGAGGAGGAACGATTGCAGGAAACAAATCGCTTCCTCTGGTCATTCCTCTCGCCGCAGCCACGCTATTTTTAACAAATCTTATTAAAAATTATACAACCCCGTGTTTTTCTGGAATCTGTTTTATTGGACAAGTACAAAACAAACCGAGACGGGGAAAAATGCACCATTTGGAGCGGCTCCTTTTTGCTGCAACTGATTTAGCAAAACAAGCCACGAGGGAATGCAAAAGGCTTTCTAGAGCAGCTTCCTGCGGCCATCCCTCCCTCTCCGTGTGGAAGAAGAGGAATATTTCACCAGCTGCATCACTTCATGCAATAGTAAATTATTCTAAGTGTTCTGGTCACCACAAAATACGCTGCCTCGGAGGTTATTCCCATTATCAGAGTTATTTGTTTAATTTCTTGCTGCAGCCAGCTTTAAACAGCGTCTTTTTTCCAAAAATATCGTCCAACCCATGGGTGTCTGCTTAGCAGAAGGGGCTGAAAGTGAAAACAGAGCCTCCAGATTTGGGCATTTCCTGGGTCAGGGTCAGCTGGGACAAGATTTTGGTGGAGGGAAATTCTTCTTACAAATAACTTTCAAGATTCCTGGTCTCTAGTGAGTGTTTGCTGTGTTACCATCTAGAAATTACTAATAAATTTGGAATTTTTATGGGCAAATGTGAAAAACTGCTTTGTCTGCAGCCGTTTCTGGTGGCAAGAGGTGAGGTTGACAAGAAGATAATATCTGTTCACTCAGGTGTCTCACCCTCACTGCACTGGTACCATTCCTCACTCACAAAGACTGAATTTTGTACTGAGATTTTGTATAAATGCAGAAGACATCAGAGTTGCAAACAAACATAGATTTGGGCCCTGACCATTCCAAATATTTACATGCCTAACTTGAAATTATTTCAACAGGGTCTAGGTACCAAAAGACCTTGATGAAGCTTTTTCTGGATCAGAAATGAAACAACAAGGTCACATTATCACAGGCAAAGTATTGTTATTTACCATGATATCCTTGGCACAAGAAAGGGGATCTTCTTTTGAATTTGGTGTCCCCATCCATAACATTTTTGTCTCCATTTGTGAAAGCACACTTTAGTGAATTTGGCTTGGAGGAATCTCATTAAAGGTTTGGGACAAGGGGCAGGAAATTTCTATATTTCATCTTTTATGCCTTATCACTACTGATAAGAGCAATGATGTTCATTATGATGGTGAGTTAAGTGCTTGCCCCACTCATTTTGCTTAGGCTTCAAAAGAATTGTTAACAAGCATGTCTATTACTGATCTGGATCAGATATAATTATTATGCAATATAATCAAAAAATTCTATATTCTTTGAGATCCACCAGCTTGTATCTTAGTGTGTTTCTCCTGTTAACCCTGAAATTAATGTCTTAAACCAGGTATTTTGTGACATCTTAGACTAATATAATTGTAAAAATAAATGTATTTATTTATAAATATTTTATTAGATAATAGCATAGCTTCAATCCCTTGATAATGGAAACACTTAAAACACCTTGCTCTCACATCTCTGAAGAGGTACCTCAGAAATTTCACCATGACACCTGAACATTTTTAGCCCTGGGTAACAAATCTAAAGTAGAAGTTGTCCCATATTTCTCTCCCTGTGGGAATCACAGGTCGTGGGGCTTTTACTGGTCAGGGATGATTTATTTTTATTTTAGGGATCAGAGCATGAGGACACTTTAGATATTCAACAATGTATTTTATCCAGAATGTTTTTCCATTGGTTCCCTTTCCTACAGATCATTCCAGGAGATTTGTACCTCAGTGTGAAACAGGTTATTCCTCTCTCAGAGATGTTTGCAATTTACATTGACTTCAAGCTGTAACAAAGCTGGGGATTTTTTTAGAATATCAAGCTTAATTATCATCCATGTGGCTTTCAGGCCACATCCTCAGAGGGTCACCTCTTCCACCTGTGACAGTAGCAAACAGGGATCTGTCCTGCACTAGTGGTCAGTGATTCCCTGGAATTGTGCCTATAAAACTGCAAGACCCTGGATCTGAGGTCAGCACTATGGATTCATCCTGAAGGAAATCCTGGAGGTCTTAAAATAAATAGCTCCTGTATGAAGACTTTCCCAAAATCTGTGGTGCATTTAATGGTGAGAGGCACAACATCTGCTGGGAGAGACCTGTCCAAAGAATAAGGAAATTCTTGAATCCAGATGATTTCAAGCCCAATGTAACTCCTGGCCAGTGAGGGTGTTTTGGGCAACTGAGGCCTCTCTGCTAACAAGGTCCTGACAGTGACCTAACTGCAGGTCAGTTAGGAAGGAAAACTAAAACTAAAAAAAAACAACTGGAGGGAAAAAAAGATGGTAAAAATCCATTCAAACAAAAAACCAACAGAAGATACAGCACCCTGCAGAGCTTCAAGCATGAGGCAGAAGGGAAAAGTGGTGAGCATTTCAACAGGAAAACTGGTTTGATCTCCACCTAAAGGCTTGTTCAGGAGACCTGAGGGTTAGGAAGGAGCACTGGCTTTTGCAGAGGCCAAAGAGTGACAGCCCAGAGCAGAGGGATCCACACTGCTCGTGGCACAGAGCCCACCAGAGTGGGGGAGCACATCATCAGCCAAAGGGAGAGCAGCAGCAGCAGGCTCAGGACCTAAATCCCCTTGGCTGGGAAAGCTGCCTGCTACCAGCAAAGTCCAAGGAAAGGTCAGTGTCTGAGGTCACTGGCAATTTTGGAATGACAGAAAACCCCACTTTAACTCTTTGCAGGCTGTTGCCACCAAAACTTCTGGTAAGAAAATCCTCTTTTTTTACTAATGCCACCTCTGTAATTTGTAAATTCCCCATCAGCCCAGAGGAGCACAGGTTCACAGTGAGCAGAGGACAGCCCAACTCAAATTCTTGTCCCACTGTTCCTCCAGCCTCAAAGCAAGGAAAATTTTTGGCACCATTTACTGGAACAAATGTCTTTTGCTACCTTTTTTGCATTTGGGATATCCCAGGAGGGCTCCACACCTCACAGATGGAGTCCCTAACAGGATGCAGCAAAGGTAAACAGACAGAAAATGAGGAATAGCTTATTTAGCTGAAACTGAAGAAGGGCTGTAGGTCAGGAGGAAAGATCACACAAGCTGGAATACAGCCAGGACACCAAAGGTAGACCTTCAAAAGAAAAACCCCAAACCTTTAAGAGCTTTGCTGGATGCAGTTGGGAGTCTTGAACACACTCAGTTTCTCCTTTTTCCCTGCCCTATGGCAACTCCACAGCCAAAGAAAAGAAAGTGGGGACTTCTGAATTGCTGTGGAACATGATCCAAACTGCCCAGACCCCTGCAGGATTCCATTTGTGCATCACTGAGGTGTGAGGCAGGCTGGGGGTTCAACACAAACAGGGTCTTTTTCATGAATCCTTTCCAAAATCTCCATATGGATATGCCGTGAAGGAACACACAATTTCTCCATGGCAGTGGATGCTTATAAAAGCCTGATACATTTAATTCTGGAAGGAAGGTATCTTTGGGTTCCATAAAATAAAATAAAAACAGCCCACCTCGAAATCCTAGTTCCAACTGTGGGAACCCTGTTAAAAAGTGTCACTGTATTAAGTTGTGCAGTTGGGTTTCCTCCTAATTTCTGTGTTCTTTTGTCACAATTTAAAGTGAGGACAAGAATGTTTCTCAAGCCGGCATTGTGCTGACATTCGACAATTCGGGGTATACGTCCTCGGAATTTTTATAAAGTGCAATTCTTAAATATTATTTTTCCAAAATACCGCCCAGAGGACCCATTCTGGCTGATCAAACAGCCCTTGGAGCTGCAGTAAATGCTCACACAGCATTTCTCCAAACAGGGCCTCGTATGAAAACGAAAACACCGCAGGGGCACCGTGAAACACCAGTTAGCACCTTTATAAAACCCTGCTCCTGAGGTTAACTGCACTACAGCCCTGGCAGATCACAGAACTGCGAGTCTTGTACGAGCACAGGGTGGAATTGTGTTAATTTGTCTCAGAGGGTGCAATTGCAATGGTCCTTTCTTGTCTTCAGAGGAATCCAGCTCGGAGACGGTGCACGCCAGGAGGGTTTTTACGGGAACCTGCTTCAGCAGGGGGGCTGCTCTTGCTTTCACACAGCTGCTCTTATGCCCTTCAATCTGCACCAGTCTGTCTGAAGAGGAAATACAAAGCTCTACACTGAAATTTAATGTAGACCTCTCTGTGATCAAGTGATCCAAGTGATGTTTCGTCCTTACGCCGCGCCGGGTCTTTGGCACGGCGAGATGCCTTTGCCTGTTTGGGAAAAGACGAGGCAAACAGTAAAAGGGCTGAAATCCATGCTGCTTCCTTCCTCTCTCGTGTTTTCTTTTGCCAGCTACACAATATTCTCTCTGAGAAATCTGCAAGCCATCAAGTGCAGCAGGCAGCAGTTCGCTGGGAGCTGAGCTGTGCGCTCGGCGCGACCCCGTCCCCAGCGGGGCTGGGACCCCCCTGCAGTGCTGCACACACAGAGAGCTGCTGCAGGGCAGGTTAACACAACACTCAGACTGATCCAGCAGCTTGAGGCTGTCAAAAGGTGTGATCCTGCTCCCAGATCTGCTCTGGAATGGGGCCTCAGTGCTGTTTTGGAGGGTAGGATTCTTTTTGTCCTTAAAGCAGGACAGCTGTGTGTGCTGGAGCCCAGAAACCAAACCTGTCCTGGGCTGGTCCTACAGCCTGGGCAGCAGGAACAGATTGGGATTGTGTCCCTGTGTCCTGCTCAGGTGAGACCCCATCTGCAGAGCTGCCCCAGCCCTGGGGCCCAGCACAGGGAGGACATGGAGCTCAAGGAGAGAGCCCAGAGGAGGCTCCAGGATGAGCAGAGGGATGGAGCAGCTCTGCTGGGAGGAAAGGCTGGCACAGCTGGGATTGTTCAGCCTGGACAGGAGAAGCTTTGGGCTGAGCTCAGGGTGGCCTTGCAGGGCCTGAAGGACCTGACAAGGATAGAAAGAGAATATTCACAAGAGATGGAGTGACAGGACAAGCAGAGATGAGAGAAAGGATTAGATTAAATATTAGGAAGAAATTCTTTACTATGAGGGTGGGCAGGCCCTGGCACAGGGTGCCCAGATTTGCTGTGGCTGCCCCTGGATCCCTGGCAGTGTCCAAGGCCAGGTTGGACATTGGGGCTTGGAGCAGCCTGGGACAGTGGGAGGTGTCCCTGCCCATGGCAGGGTGGTGAAACCAGCTGATCTTTAATCTCCCTTTCAACTGAGGCCATGCTGTGATTCTACAATTCTCTAATTCTGTGATTCTATGATTCATGGCAGTACTATGACCTTCTGCTCAGTGGGGACAGCCTGGGATGGTCGCACATGGCCTTTGCTCCAACATTCACTCATTCCTTGTGGTCAGTGCACCTGGCGCAGAGGTGCTCACACTCCAGCAATGAGGTACCCACAGAGTGCATGAAAACTGAGACAAAAGAAGGAGCTGACCCCAATTTTCATTGTCCAAGCAACACATCCCTAACCCCTGGAACATTATTCCCCTCAAGAACAAAACCCTCCTCCTCCTCTTTTCACCTTTCCTGCCCCTCATCCTTGCACAGCTTTTGGTTGGAATTTTCAGTTCGAATGGGAACTCTGGAGCAATTCCTGCCCTTAGTAAATAACACACCAAGCTGATAAACTGCTAAAAAAAGCAGTGAGGCCTTGCCAAGATGCTTTGGTGAGATGTTTGGCTTTGTGGGAAACTCTCATCACAGAGCGGGACGCGCGCGTTTAATCAACGCCGAGAAAACGTTTACCATAGGATATATTTTTAGGCAGCTCTTCAAGTGGCAGATTTCCACGGGGAGGGGGGAGTACAGCACTTGTCCTGTGTGTAATTAACTGCACAGAAAATATTAGTCTGGAGCTGGCCTGGCCGGTGGTGGAGTGGAGGGAAAACGTGTTACGCCCAAGTTCAGGAGAGGAGCAGGGTGTCTCTCTCTGTGTGGGCTGGAGAAGACTTTTAAGCACATTACACACATAATTTGGCCACCGCCAGCAAGAAAGGCCCACGAGCTTCCCTCACACTGTGGAGGGAGCTGAATGGCTTTCAGCTGAGCTGGATGCTTGCTTGGCTGCTCCTAGAGAGGGAAAGGAACATGTAGGAGTCAGTGGCAGGTTGGATTTAAAAAGGGGGTTGGTGTGACAGCCAGGGATGTGAGGGGTGGTGGAAAACCTGATGAAGCCAAAACTGCACAGATTGGAGGGTGACACATCTCACAGTGCTTGGATCTCCAGTGACTCCAGGGCTGGAAGCTGCTCCTCCATCCATGGGGAATCAGCTCCTGCCAGGGCAGCCTCCACCTCCTCCTTTTGCTTTGAGTGTTGGTGGGGTTTTGGAACAAAACCGAGGGTGGCTGCTGAGGTGAGTCCTCCAGCAGGGAACTTTGTCCCTCTCACTGTCCCCTCTCCCTGGCCTTGTGGATGGGGAGCTGAGCACCCCGAAAGTGCAGGCAGGGCTGGTCCCTCACTCCTTAAAGCACATTTTGGAGTCGCCAGGGAAGGATTTCAGCAGGTAGCAGAGGGCTTTGCTGAGTGAGAGGCTCACAGAACAGGATGGGAAGTCATCCACAGCAAAGCTGCTTGGCTTTTGGTGGGTTTTTAACAGGGGAAATGTTGTTGGCTTGGAAAGATCCTTCCCACACATCCTCAAGACAGGGAAGAGTTGGAGTAGGTGTTCTAAAGGCAAACCAAGTGGAACTCAGCCTTTAAAAGTTGTAATTCCTTGAAAAATTCTTGCCTTTTTTTATATTTTTTTTTTTTCAGTTCTCTGGGCTAATAAAGGGCCAGATGCAGCTTTAGCACCATTCCAGGGGCTCTGCTGAGTCACCGGGGTGGCACTGGCCTGTGTCACCACCGTATCTGCTGTGTCCCCTACAAAGGCCCAATCATGGACTGCAACAGGATGGTGAGAGAAGTTTTCATCACGTCTTGACCAAATTCAATAATTTTACAGAAGTGTTGATGGGCTTAGTGATGGCGAGAACTGCTGTAACTTCCACTTCGTCCTATCAGACATGTCCACTTTCTCTGGTTTTATTGATCAGAAGTCATGTAGATTTATTTATCTGGGTGCATGTCCACAAAATGTGAGATAGAACAGGAGCCACAAACTCGTTTATGAAATTGGGTAATATTTTTAAATTGGGTAATATTTTGAAATTGTGAAATTTTACCACCAAGTTGGGAAACATTCCTGGAGATGTTCAAGGCCAGGGAGGATAGGGCTTTGAGAAACCTGGTCTAGAGGAAGGTTCCCTGCCCATGGTAAAGGGTGAAATGAGATGATCTTTAAGGTCCTTTCCAACCCAAACCCTTCTATGATTCAATAATTATCACTTCATTTATATTTCTCCTCCTCAGACAAATATTGCTTAAGTATTTTGCTTCCTTATTCTTCATAGTCTTTCGGTCACTGATATTTTTTCTTTTTTGTTTTAACTAACTGAATCTTTAACACATTTTACAAAGATGCTGAGAATATAATTTATCTTTTATCACGTCTGAGCATCGTTTACTCCACTGTGCTTCCGTTTTTTACTGGAGTAATAAAAATAAAAAATAATATTTTTATTATACACAGAACACATGTATGCAACTGACAGCTCCTCAGGTGAAATGGACCTGCCAAAATCAGAAAAACTCTTTTCATTTCTAATTTCCTAATTCTAGTCTCAATATTTTACATACACACGGTTAGGATGATACTTTTTAAAAAAACCCAGAAATTAAAAGCCAGCCTATCACAATTTGCATAAGCAGAGGATGTTTTCTAATTTCTTTAAGTTACATTGTTCAAATTCACAAGGCTGAGCTGTGAATAAATATTTTAATGTGTCCAAAAATGAAAATAAATCCTACATAGGCAGCATACAGAGGATTATCTTCTCTTGCTGGTGCTGATGACTCCACTGGGAAGTTGTATGGGGCCTTTACTGTATTCCTGAATTTTAAATGGCAAAACACTATCCCACTGCAGAGTATTCCCATAAAATTATTTGATAGATAGTAACATAAAAATGAAATTCAGTCTGTTACAACCTCATACATAAAAAACATAAAGACAAAATGAAGAGATCAGTGTTTGCTCTTCAGTTCCAGCCCTCAAGAATGATGCCACATCCTCAGCCCAGCTGCTGGGGGAATATTCTGTTGCCGAAAATGTCCAACACACTGAAGACACCAAGGAGGGCAAACCTCCAGCTCCTGTTCTGCAGATTGATCAGATTATAAATTGCCAGAACAGAGAGAGAATAAAACCTAGAACAAAACTGCAGAAAGTACCAAGAAGGATTTTTTTTTTTGCCCCGTTGTTGTCGCAGAAACGCTGCGTAACTCATCACTGCCCCACTTCCCAGAACTGCCATTCTAGACGCCTGGGGGATCTCTGAATGATTCTTGCAGAGCTGTTGGAGGGAAGACACAGCCATGGATTGAGGAGAAATCCATGGAAACTGGCTGTGCTGTTGTGCAGCCTCTTGTCCCCCGTGTGCTCCGTCAGGCGGTCACCGAACGGTCACCGATGCAGCCACGCTGGGCTGTGTGACACCGAGTTTACATCTCAGCCTGGCTAACCAGGACTCTTGGCAGTGCTGGGAGGCTTCCAGCCTTTCCAGGGTTAGACATCTGTCCCGTGCTGTTTCTTGTTTCAGTTCATTTTTTTTCTTTACTGTGCTTACACTGTTAAACTGCTGAGGGATCCCTTATCCGCTGGATTATTCCCCCGTCAGGAGCGCAGGACATCAGCAGTGATTCCATGTCTGAAGTTCTCCCCTTTCATATTTACAAGGAGATTATAAACATTTAATTCATTTTATTCTGCCTTTTATTTTTTTCCTTTTGGTGCTGAAGCTGATTTATTTTGCTTACATTTCTCCCCTGATAAATTCTCCTCTCGGTTTCCAGTGGGGGATAGGTAAAGATTTTCTCTTTTGCCACCATTGCTCTTACACTCTCCACTCCTGTGTCACAGCCAATAAAGGCTCCACCTGATTTATGTCAGCCTTCAGCAACAACAGGAGCTGAGCTCAGAGCAGATCTTTTTTTTTTTGGGGGCAGAACCATGACTATTTCAGCATTAGTTAAAAGCCAAAGCTCTGGACTGCTAAGGATAAGCATTCCAACAACAGTCATGACAAATAAAGTGGCCAAGAATGTCTAAGAGGCCTTTTAAAATAACGGTTTCTGAGCTGTGTCACTTGAGTGACTGTGTTTAAAAGCTAAGATAGTTCATTAAAATCATGCCCATAATTGCTGAGCTATTTTGAAATATCCAACTGAATCTATGTCTGCAGAGGATTATGGAGAGCTGAGGATTCACAATTTGGCTTCAAACTTGATCCTGCTTGGCTTTTCTTATGTTAAATATAAGAGTCTCTCCAAACTCAGCTTGGCTCCGAAAGAGATCACAGTGTAGGGAACCAGAAGTGACACATTTTCCCAGTCCTCTCAAATATCCAAGAAATATCCACAGAACTGGCATGGATGTGGAGCAGCTCCCAGCTGAAAATGAGAGGGAAGAAAGAAAATTAAATCCCCCAAACCCAACGTTGTGATACAGCTCAGAAACAGACAAATCCAAACAGAAGGTCCTGCCAGTATAGAGTGAGTTAATGCCCCCATGTTTGTATTAAGATCTTGACATTGCAAATGTTGCTGTAAAACATTCAAACGTGAGCAGATGTGGAGAATGGCCACTAAAATGGCAAAAAAAAGAGGCTTTTCACCCAAGAAACTGGAAGGGTTTGGTTAGTTTACTCCAACAAAATTAGATTGAGGGAGAAAAGTGCCTTCCACAAGTAAATTAGGGAGGTATTTGAGCTCCTGAAGGAAAGAATGGACTTGTCAAAAGAGAAAGCAAACACAAACTGGCCACAAGTAAATTTAACCAGGGAATGAGATTGCCAAGCATCAGAGTGAAACTCTTATTCAGCTGTGGGATGGAAGCTGAGCTGGAAATGGAGTTTTTAGGTGGCTCTCAACCTTTCTGCAACATCAGGCAAAACCTGGTGACTCAGGCAGTCTCTTTGGGCTCTGTTTCATACAATCAGGAAAATAGAAAGAGATTTAAAATAAAACCTGCAGAGCAGACTGGAAAGCCCCAAACATTTTGAGCAGATATTCTCCAGAAGTCAAAGCATGGCATCAAAAATAAATAAAAAAAAGCAAGATCCTTTGGTGTGGGCTAAGGCTATTCATGGCAGGTGGGATGGGAAGAAAAGATTTCCAGTTTTGTCAGTGAAAAGATCTTGTACAAGATCCCAGTAAGTAACTGAGGAGAGGAGACAAGCTCAGGGAACAAGACTGAGGACATGGAAACTGTTCAGGCTCTACCTTAATAACAAAGAAGTCTTTAAGAATTCTTCTGCATGAATTAAAATCGCTGCACAAAATATACCACATGCTTAAACAAACACTCTCTTATTTTCTATATGGGTTTTTTTTTTCCTCTACTGCACCTTAAAATAAGCAGTGAAGGAGTGGACTCTAATCTGGATTGAATGAGAGGGTTGCATTAGGGAAAATACTGAATGTTCCCATTCTTGAGGCTGAGATTTTTCATAGATGGAGGTAACAAGGAAAAGGGAATTAACTGCTTAATGCAGCTGCTCTGGGACTGGAAATGCTGGACCAGAAAATATCAAGCACACAGGAATCTCATCTAGAATGCAAGGAAAGGCTGCCTGGTGTCTGAACAAAGGACACGAAGTGCAGAGTGTGTCCCAGTGCAGTGTTCCCAGGTGTGTGCCAGGAATCTGCTTACAGGGACAGAATATGGAAAAAATGACTCAAAACTCCTCTGTTAAGTGAAGCTGTTGGAGGAAAGGAAGTTCCTGGTCAGCCAGTTTGATTTTGAGCATCTCCAAGGAGGGAAAGTCCAAAATCTCTCAGGGCAACCCGTTCCTAGAGCTCTTCCCCACAACAGTAAAAATGTTTTTTTATGATCAAGTTGAATTCCCTTTATTTCAGATTGTCTCCTTTGCCTCTTGTCCTTTTGCTGGGCACCACTGAGGAATATTGAACTCCATCTTTCAGAGTCAACCTCCACCAGGAATTTTTACACATGGACAAGATCCCCCTGGGCTTTCCCTTCTCCAGTCCCAGCTCTCCCAGCCTCTCCTGGCACATCAGATGCTCCAAGCCCATCTCAGAGCCCCTAAAGAACAGGTTTGTTCCCCTATTCAGAGCAACTTTTAAAATGCTGTGATAGGGATTAACATTAATTTAAATTAGAAGATTGGTGAGTCTTGTAATCCATTTGGTAATAAATGTTTGAGATTACACAGAGGTTTTGGGCTTGGAAGACGCAGCATTTATTTATGATTTAATGTTTCCTGTGTGTTAACCTGTCATTGGAGGGATAAATGTTCTCACAGGCATTTGAGTGACTCAAAACAGAAAGAAACTCCATATTCAAACTGTTCTTTTCTAGAGCAACTTGCCCCTCCATGAGCCAGTAGAGGGATCCATTTCTTCTAAGAAATACAGGATTTACAATTAAAAGGTGTTAATAAATCTCTGCTCAATGTAGTCCATTAGAAAATATTGCTTTCATTCTTTGAAGTTTCCTGAGCAGGGTTAGGAGCTCTTGTGCAGACATCACAGGGCTTTGCAGCCAATACAAAATTCCTGAATAGAATAAAGGACAATTTCTGCCATCTGTGGGAAAGCACATTAAGGGAGACAATGATCACATCCTTCATATTTCTTACATAATTCTGCAAATGTATGAGGAAATTAAGACAGAACAAAGCACAATAGTTTTGAGAGACCACAATGGCCACATTTCAGGGCATCCTGAGCAGCTTCTGAGAAAAAACAGCTGATGGATTTCTCAGAGCTGTAAAGTTTAACCCCAGTGATCAAAGGTAAATTAGTTTAAAAAAAACCAAAAACAGGTGGGTTGAAAATCACATTGATTTTGGATAATGAGCTTTAGATGGCATCATTGGAGACATCACTTTGTATTTAGGAAGATTATGGCTTAATAACTTAAAATTTTATTGTGTTGGTTTGAGTCTGTACTGCTGGGGGGGTATAGATGGAAGCAAAGCCTGGCTGGACACCCAGTGCTCCTCTAAGGCCCCTCGCAATCTCTTATGGATTAGGATTCCAGGTCTGAATGTTCCAGAAAATAAATAAATAAATAAATAAATTAAAGAAAAGAAAGAAAAAAGAAAAAAGAGAAAGAAAAAAAGAAAAAAGAAAATAAAGAAAAGAGAAAAAAGAAAAAAGAAAATAAAGAAAATAAAGAACAAAGAAAAAAGAAAATAAAGAAAAAAGAAAATAAAGAAAAAATAAAAATAAAAAAAGAAAATAAAGAAAAAAGAGATAAAGAAAATAAATAAACAAGAAAATAAAAGAGAAAAAGAAAAAAAAAAAAGAAAAAGAAAAAAGGGGAAAAAAAAGAAAAAAAAGGAGACCTGGAAATCAAGCACACCTTTAGGGGAAACTTCTTTGAAATCAATGGGGCAACCTAAAAGAGAAATGATTAGTAAATCTGAAAACTCCCTGAATTAGTCAGAAGAGGCAACAGAAACTGGTGTTCAGGAGAATTCTGAAGGCCTCCCCTCTGTCACAAACCGAGAAATCTGATGGAGCAAAACCAAACGGGGTCACGTTAGAAGGTGGGAAGCCCCTCCTATCCTGAAAGTAGCTGATGAAAAAAGAAACTAAAGTGGGTTTGGTTTTTTTCTTTCACTGCCTGTTACACATCTGAAAATCTGATCAACACAATCATCACTTTATTTCTGAGGAGCAGAAGCACAACTTTGCATCTTTCGTGAGAAACAGTCACAGCAATCAGGCAGTTATGGTTATGATTATAAAATGTATGCTTATATTATAAATTATTATATTATAAATTATTATAAAATTATATTATTATAAACTCAGAAGTTTAGCCTTTTCGAATTTATTCATGGTGGCCTAATAGACAGTCTAATTCCAAATTTACAGAGTGACATCTGAAGGTGAATTTGGATTTAATTAAGAGAAACCAGAAGGAACGACTTTGGAAAATTAACTGCTGAGTTTCCTCTTAGATTCACTGCGACATTGTAGAATGACATCTTGGAGCAAGACCACAACTTCATATCCATGCACAGTCAAGTATCATAGTTTTCTCTAAACTTGCCATTGGATATTTTAAGAAATGTCAAATAATCTTGTTCTTCCTGTGAAGAGCTGCTGGCTGCCCAGTAGTAGTTAAAACAAGACTGGCACCTTATCACAGTGAGGCAGAACACTGGGGTGAGTCAAAAGACCCAAGTCAGGGGCGTTTTTTCCCTTTCTGACACTGAATATCTGACCTGCAGTTTACTGGGGTTTGTGCTGCTGTATTCCCAATTATAACCTGGGAAAACTCTTTTCTCACATCTATAAGGGACTTTCTTCACAATAGATGGAAACTGTGACTGGAGGGCTGAGTGTTTTCATTCCACAGTGTATTTCATTCCACAATATGTGTGGACTGAACATTAAGAACTAAACTACTGCTAAGTCTATAACTGGTGGACAGATGAGAGCTTAATTTCCAATCCACAGAAAGCTTATTAAGTAAATTGGAAGGGCTTACAAACTGATGGTTACTGTAGTGAAAGGTTAAACTGTTAACAATTTCCAACCTAATGTATCTTGATTTTTACTTCTCCCTTTTAACTTGTTCCCTGGGAGGGAGGGCAGGCCCTGGAATAGAATTCCCAGATTTGCTGTGGCTGCCCCTGGATCCCTGGCAGTGCCCAAGGCCAGGTTGGACATTGGGGCTTGGAGCAGCCTGGGACAGTGGAACGTGTCCCTGCCCATGGCAGGAGGTGGCACTGGATCATTTTTAAGATCCATTCCAACTTAAACTGTTGTAGGATTATTTTATTGCCATTCTGGTACTTCAGAGAGAAGTGGTTTATACTTTACAGTTCTTGCTACCTGCCCACAACACTTGCACCTTGGTGCCTGTATCCCTGTACAATAAAAGAAATAAAAGAGATAA
The DNA here is from genome assembly GCF_965231275.1 of Zosterops lateralis. NCBI lineage: Eukaryota > Metazoa > Chordata > Aves > Passeriformes > Zosteropidae > Zosterops > Zosterops lateralis. The sequence goes on from NC_139763.1 coordinate 3,723,642, forward strand.
AAGAAATCTGACATTGGCCCACAAATCACACAATAAATCATAGAGTTGCCCACAAAGCCCCTTATGTCTCAATCTCCTTTATCCTCTGGTTTCCCTACCAGGAACAACAGGAAGGAATGTGAGCGGGACGACAGAAAATATTTAATCATGGATATGAAGTGGATGGAGCCTTTCCCCACAAACATGTTCTACCTTTTTGTTGCATTATCCTCATGTTTAATTTATTAATTTTTAGCAAGTGTACTCATTTTTACTTCCTTTCTCTGCTTTGATCACAGAACATCCTCAAAGAACACCCCAGGTGCAGTGCTCACACAAGTGAAAATCATTGAATTGCACAGGTAACTCCCCACATGTGCTCAGCAGGCTGGGGGAGCTTTCCTGCCACGGGAAAATAAAACTGGGAAGTGGCAAATGAAGCCTTTTCCCCTCAGTTTGTACAACCAGGGGCATCGTGGGCACAACAGTCACAGAATAATTGAGGTTGGGAAAGTCCTCCAAGGTTATTGAGTCCAAGCCGTGGACTCAATTCATGGCCACCTTGTCCCCAGCTCAGAGCTCTGAGTGCCACCTCCAGGTGACACGTCCAGGGATGGGCACTCCAAACCTCCCTGGGCAGTTCCTTCCCAATGTTTAACAACCTTTTCCATGCAGAAATTCCTCCTGAGACGGCAATTATGTGACACTGCAAAGGAGCTCAACGTGTCAGAGCAGAGCTCCATCACAGAGGCAGATTGAGGAGCCTCCCCTCCTCCTCAACAGTCCAGAACAGTCTCCAAAGTGCCACTGCTCCTTAGATAACGTTGTGACAGGCCCTTTACGAATTACCCAGAATTTATGGGCTCAGGGTGACACCGTTATTTGTGCTGAAAACCCAGTGAATGACTTGAGCAGCCCCACTGGAGGCAGCACAGCCAGACCCCAAGGCACGAGCGAGGCTTTTTCAGTCTCACTCAGCTCCGTCCCCGCAGGTTTTGCAGCAAAAAACAATCCAATTAAATGTTTTCCAGCAGCAGATTTGGGAAAGGGAGAAAAACTGTCGCCTCTCCTAATGCTTTTTTAAAGAATTCCTGGCTCCAGTGTTTAAAAAATAAGCATTTCGGGGAGTCCAGGAATTTTTTTCCCCCATCCTTCTCAAGATCAACTATATCTGTCTTCAGGAATTATAAAGAGAGCAGTGCTGAAGTTAAGAATATTGCCTTATCAGTCAGCTCCATACAAGCAATGGAGGAGTTGTCAGGACAATGTTAAAGGCTTTAATGATATGCCAAAGCCCCTTTGGGAGGACACAGCCTCTCTAAATCTTTTTCTGAACACGATACCAAGTTACAAATTACCCACATCTCGTTCCTGTGTTGTCCTTTATCTCTTCCTCCACTCTTCCTCTATGACTGCTGTAGTTTTTGTGGTTTTATTTTCTTTGTGGAGTTAAGCTCTGATCATACTTGATCCCAGACACATGAGCTTCTTTCTGTGAAAGGGGAACACTTTTATAAACCACAGCAACAAACTTCTTTGTGACAGGGTTTATCTCATTCCTTTTTATGGTGTTGAGGCTTTTTCCCCGTTTAATTACCCAACAGAAGCAAAATCTCTCGTCCTCTCCTCATCCTTATGTACTTTGCTTTCAACCACTTCCAGATGACAGCATGGAACAAAGTTTTCCAGCTCATTTGGAATGACCTGTGCTAAAGACAACAGGCTACAGAGTTTGTACTGAACACCCAGCAGAAATGTCTTCTGCTGCAAGAGCTTCTTACAGGATTATTCTTTTCTCCATATTAAATTAGCTCTTCACAGATTGTGCAAAGACCCCAGACCTCAGCTGTGGAGTGAGGTCTCAGATCTCATCTGTTCATTCCCAGTGGAGCAGAAGGGCTGGAAAAGCTGGAAAAGGCCCTGGGGGTCCTGGTGCCAGGGGCTGGACACGAGCCCAGGGGTGCCCAGGTGGGCAAGAGGCCACTGGCCCCTGGGCTGGATGAGGAATTGTGTGTCCAGCAGGAGCAGGGCAGGGATTGTCCCTCTGTGCTCCAGGGCTGTGTCCAGTTGTGGCTCCTGCAGGAGAGCCCTGGAGGGGCTGGAGCGTGTCCAGGGCAGGGAAGGGGCTGGGGAAGGGTCTGGAGCCCCAGGAGGGGCTGAGGGAGCTGGGGAAGGGGCTGAGCCTGGAGCTGCTTTCTGTCCTCACCTGAACCCTGCCCTGGCACTCCCTGCATCCCCACTGGCATCAGCACCTCTCCTGCCTGTGGAGCGCACTGCGAAACCCAGGGAAGTGCTCACCTTCTGCTCCACCTCAAAATCACAGAATCCCAGGATCTCTGAGGTTGGAAAAGCCCTCCCAGCCCAGGGAGTCCCAGCTGTGCCCCATCCCCACCTTGTCCCCAGCCCAGAGATCTGAGTGCCACCTCCAGGCCTTCCATGGGCACCTCCAGGGATGGGGACTGCAAACCTCCCTGGGCATCCCCTGCCAAAGCCTGACCACCCTTTCCATGAGGAACATTCCTCCTGGTGTCCAAATGCAGGATGTGGCACTTGGACTTAGTGATCCTCACACCGTTGGCCTCAGCCCACGGATCCAGAGTGCCCAGACGTCTCTGCAGAGTCTTCCTGCTCTCCAGCAGATCCACATTTGTGTTATTTGTGGATTTACTGAGGCTGTACCTGATCTCCTCATCCAGATCATCAGTAAAGGTCCTGAACCCGGGGGAATCCCACTAGTGACTGTCCTCCAGTTGGATGTGGCACCACCATTCACCACCAGTCACCTTCTCCTGGCACTGTTTCTAAACCCTGCCTGGGACAGGCTGTGTCTGGAGAGGTCTCAGTCATGCTCTGGAGCTCCATTTCCCTTTTATTTCTTGAAGAATCACAACCAGGGAATTCCAGGCAGCCCAAAATCTCCTTAAAAGCTGAAAAGGCTGTGGTTGATCCTGGTGGGACCAGCTCTGGCAGGTTTTGAGTGCTGTGAGTGGTGATTCCCAGCCCTGGGCATCTCTTGGCTGAAGGAGGAGACACCAGCACAGACACAGCCCATGGAAAATATTTCTGGGATGAAGAACTGCCTGGCATTCAGCAGTGCAAAGCCTTTTGTGCAGCCAGGGAAATGTCACCAGGAATTTTCTTTCCAGGGGAACGTATGGGCTGCACTTCACAAACAGATCTTGCAGAACAGAGGGGGGACCCCGGGGAAGGGATCTTCGCTTTGTTGGCAGCAAACAGAAGCAAAACTCCACCTTTTCAGGGCAAGGTAAATAAGTCAAAGTGCTGACATCAGAGGGGAAGCTCCCTCCCTCTGCACCATCTTCACCTGGTTTATGTTGTTGCAGCAAAGCCAGAGGTTGCAGGAAAACACATGGGATGAAAAATAAAGTAGCCCATAAGTCTGCAACAATCAGGAGGGAGTTTTAGCTCATTCTTCATCCCTTTCACGTGCTGTGTTGAAATATGAGGCCAAAAGCCTTAAAACTCCTATCATGAGGTAATTCAGCAACAAGCCCCGAGCAGGGGAGCACAATGATGGCAGTGTGCTGGCTGTTTGCACAGAACCTGCAAACATCAGAGCCCCACAGACCCTAAAACACACAATTAAAAATGGAACAACTCCTTGGGGCCCAGAGATTACCCACATCTCCCCTCCCTCTGAAAACATTTCACTCGAGTATCCCATAAAATCGGTAATGGCTTGTGGCACCTGCACAACGTGGCTGTTGAGAAGGAGCCCATGAAGGACCTCAGGTCACATCCCTGGGTTTGTGTCCTCCAGCAATCACCTCTTTGTGCTCTGTGCAAAGGACAGAAGGTCCAAGCAACTCCTAAATGCTTTTCCCAGCTTTGGGAGAGGCAGCAGAACATTGTCAACCCATCCCATAGGAGAACTGAGTTGTCCAGCAGGATCTTACAAGGGAATTATTCACCAAGAAAAGGGGGTCAGAGAAATGGACTGAAGGTCCTGCTCCTGAATTTGTCTCCTCCTCGAGGCTTTCCAAAGGTGAAGGCAGAGCCCAAGAAAGCAGCAGGCAGTGTTTTGCCTCTTGGCCTCAGGACAAAGGTGGGTTTAAGTCACTTTTGTGCCCCCACAATTCTCTGAAATCAGGTTTAAGTCACTTTTGTGCCCCCACAATTCTCTGAAATCAGGTTTAAGTCACTTTTGTCCCCCCACAACTTCCCTGAGCATTACAGACCAACCACCCCCAGCTGCTGGAGGGGTTCTGGGTGACTTCAGGCATCTGGGGAAGATGGAATGGAGGTGATACCAGCAGGGAAGAGGCATGAAATCCCCAAATCCAGTGCTGAGCACTGGGAGATCCCAGCTGGCAGCAGGTGAATTCCAACATGGGCACCACAGCAGGCACAGACCGGGCCTTCACCAACTGCATCGTGTTTGTGGTACCCACAGGATGGCAAATGTGTCCAAAAAATAGATGGAATTACAAAGCCAAGAGGGAGACCTGTCCCCAAATCATCTGTTACAGATCTTCCCTGCTCTGTCAGACCCATCTGACTGAATGGTGTCACCAACACTATTTTCTTATTTTGCAGCCTTGCTCCCACAATCATTGTTAATGTGGCTTTTTGCAGCTGCAGGATCAGACTGGAAAGTCAAAAATAATTTTTTTTAAAAAAATAAGCTGCAGTAATTTCCTTGCTCTGCTCAACTGAATCAGTGAAGGACAGGGAAAAATAGGGCAGTTTTGGAATGGTTAAATACACACAGAAGGATTTTGTATCACAGAATCATCAAGCTTGGAAAAGATCTGCAAGATCATCCAGTCCCACCATCACCCCAGCACCACCATCATCATCCCTAAACCATCTCCCCAGGACATTAAATAAAGATCAAAACACAGACCAATTTAAAAACTGGGAACTCCATCCTAAATTATTAGCACAGATGAATAATCACAGCTTTCACAGTGGAGAAATTAAATTATTCATGCCCCATAATGGTGATATAAATCCTTCTCAAGTGCCAGTCATTTTTCGCTGCCATCTTCAAACTTTTGTCCTCGACAGCAGAAAACAAGAGAGAGGGGTGTTAGAAATAGCACAAAACTGGGTTGGATTTTCTTGTGGTAACAGGAAAAAGTTCATTTAAAGATAAAAATCTGAGCGTGGAGACAGCAACTGGCTCAACCAGACGGTGGCACTATAAGCACTTGCTATCATGAGGGCAGTATAAATAGGGGAAATAATTGTAAAATAACTGAATAAATCATTAAAATTAAAACAAACGAGGGTAACAACGTTTTACACCACTGCATCTTTTAATTTACGAGAGACTTTTGCATGGCTAAATATAAATGAATTGCCTGTGTTGCCCAAACCTTTAGCTGTGAGTGAATGGTGTGTGAATAGATATGGAGTGAGAGTGTCCTGTGGCATCTTTTAAAAAGCTTTCAAAACAAAAGCCAAAAAAATAAAGATCCTCAAATAGCAGGGGAGGATCCCAGTGGGCTGCCAGATGAACTCACTCATCACACCAGCACAGGGATCTCAAAGTATATCAAAATATATCAAATTTATCAAAATATATCAAAATATTTTAGATACAAAGCACTGAACTCAACACCAAAGCAGGAACATCACAAATTGAGGAGGAAAGTCTGACTGCTCTGCTGGCACCTGTGTGGCCAAGATTTCCCTTTTAAGGTCACAGCAAAAAAGCAAAAAAGTTCAGGGTCTGACTTTTCCCAGAAGTGGAATCTGGTGCAAGGACAGAACCGTTCCTGGTTTACAGGAAAATCAACCCAAAAATGTGTCTGAAGGCACAGTGGGTGCTCTGCCTGTTGGAGGGAAAAAAGGAAGCATGAAGCCCTCAGGACAGCACCCTACCCAAATTCCCTGGCTAATAACAGTTTCTTAACAATTTTTTTCCTCTTTTAATTGCCTTTTCCACTGTTTCCCTACAGATTTTTTTTTTTTTTTGCCTTCTTTCTTGCAGCACTTTTTAGGATTATTCCTTTTTAAGAACTATTTCTCTCTTTCCCAGGTTAATCTCTGCAATGTCCTGTTTTACCATTCTGTTGGAAAATGGAAAATACCAATTGTTGCTGGCCAGTGTTCCTCCTCTTCCCTGACATCAGCAAATGACAAATTCACAAATACTGCTTTAAATCAATTGGTTTCAGGGCGTTTTCCAAACGAATCCTGCACCATTGCTGGCTTGCAGATGGAGCAACATGAGAGAAGTCAGAATTAGAACAATGATCCTGCAAACACTTGTTCATAGAAAGAACTTTATGAGACCTTTTGATGTGGCTGTTTAGATATCTCGAGTTGCTTGGGTGCAGAAGTGTTTGAGGACCAATTCCTCATCCACTCACAGCAGCTGCTCTTCTCCTCCTCCAGCTACCTGGATAAAAATTATTTTCAAATAAAACATTGTTTTTAGCAAGAGCTCCTCAGAATGGGAAGAAGGGGGAGGGAAGTAGTAAAAGACAAAGGTGCTGTAAAAAGAAACTGTTCTGATTTGAAAAATGATGCAGATTAAAAAAGAAATACAAAATCTTCCTCTTTTTTTTTTTTTTTTTTTTTTTTTTTTTTTTTTCTTTGCTTTAATCATGAAGAAAACCATACAGTCAAAATTTCCATGGTCTTTCTCATGTTGAAATGTCAGAAATTGGGTTGCCAAACACGGTTTGAAGTTTGGTAACAGCAACAGCCTGTTTGAGGTTACACAGGAGATTTCAACATGTGACATTTCACATTTCAGCTGCTGAGAGATACGAGACCAATGTCAGGACTAATGTCAATATATAAATATATACATTTATATAGAAATAGATCATTTTTCTCAACTACATAAAGTTACTTTTTTTTTTTTTCATTGCAAAATCACCATTATTCACTGCTTTAAAAATAACCAAATTCCAGAAGGCCACTTTTCTTTTCTTTTCTTTTCTTTTCTTTTCTTTTCTTTTCTTTTCTTTTCTTTTCTTTTCTTTTCTTTTCTTTTCTTTTCTTTTCTTTTCTTTTCTTTTCTTTTCTTTTCTTTTCTTTTCTTTTCTTTTCTTTTCTTTTCTTTTCTTTTCTTTTCTTTTCTTTTCTTTTCTCTTCTCTTCTCTTCTCTTCTCTTCTTTTCTCTTCTTTTCTCTTCTTTTCTCTTCTTTTCTCTTCTTTTCTCTTCTTTTCTTTTCTTCTCAAATCCTGGACTAATGGACACATGGGAAGTTACCCAGCCTTAGGTTTACAAGAGGTAAAATTATTGCTGTTTTCAGTTCCCTCTCTGAAATGAAAATGCTCTGAACTAAGATGAGAGAAAGCCCAAAAATTTGGAAAAAATAAATATATATATATAGAGAAATATGTGTGTGTGCATCTGTGTATGTACACGAACACACAAAACACACACTTTATTTATTTCTTTGTCAGATTTTCCTTCCTAGAAGGCAAAGAAAGCTGAGGATATGTCTCACAGTGAATAATCAGACTGACTAAAAGTACTTCCTTGAGGAAACAAAAAGGAGGAAATGTAACCACGGTTTGCTTCTTGCTTTTCTCAGAAAAAAAAAACAAAACCAACTATTTTTACTTCTGGTTTCCCAGTGAAGAAAGAAAACAATCAGAGACAAATCCCCCCCATCCTCATGGGGACATGAGCTCACTTTTGCACACTTCAACGTGTTACTCATGCCCACTTGGTTCCTCTTGTTTGATGGCTTATCCTTGCTCAATTTAGGGAAAATTAATTCAGTGAGGCTTTATCAGGTTGGCAGAGCAGGAGGGAAAGAAGTTCCACTTATTGTACTGCTCGTGGAGCCAGAGCACCCAACAGGACCCATCAGAAATGCCACAGGAGATGCTCCATCACTGCACTGGGGCAAAGTGAGGAATTCACATCCTCAGAACTTGAGAACATCCCACAGGCAACCCCTGAGCTCCTTGTGCAGCAAAGCACCACAAAACCCCTCTGATTTAGTACTCAGGGCAAGCCTTTATTCTGTCAGGCTCACTGCACAGAATCCCAGAATCATTTAGGTTGGAAAAAGGCCTCCAAGGTTATTGAGTCCAACCTTTGATTTTTCTCCATCTCCTTAATTTCTCTGCCACATCTTTTCTCTCTTTCCCAGCAGTGACCTGAATGAAAATAGGGGCCCATAAGGAAGGATCACACAAGGCCCTTTTCCTTTTCCTTTCCTTTCCTTTCCTTTCCTTTCCTTTCCTTTCCTTTCCTTTTCCTTTCCTTTCCTTTCCTTTCCTTTCCTTTCCTTTCCTTTCCTTTCCTTTCCTTTCCTTTCCTTTCCTTTCCTTTCCTTCCTTCCCTTCCCTTCCTTCCCTTCCCTTCCCTTCCCTTCCCTTCCCTTCCCTTCCCTTCCCTTCCCTTCCCTTCCCTTCCCTTCCCTTCCCTTCCCTTCCCTTCCCTTCCCTTCCCTTCCCTTCCCTTCCCTTCCCTTCCCTTCCCTTCCCTTCCCTTCCCTTCCCTTCCCTTCCCTTCCCTCCCCTCCCCTCCCCTCCCCTCCCCTCCCCTCCCCTCCCCTCCCCTCCCCTCCCCTCCCCTCCCCTCCCCTCCCCTCTGGGGTGGATTTGGGGTTTTTGGGGATGGATTTTGCAGTTCCTGGGGGAGAATTTTGGATCCTGGGGGAGGAAATTTGGGGTCTCTGGGGTAGATTTTGTGGTCCTGGGGGTAGATTTGGGGGGGTCCCGGAGTGGATTTTGGGTTTTGGGGGATGGATTTTGTTCTCACTGCTGGCAGGAGCAGGATCTGCCCCCAGGTGAGATCACACCCTGCAAAGCTTCTTTTGTGAGTGCTGACAAGAGGAGCACCAGATCTCTCCTTTTCAGACCCACTATCACTTGCTAATTTTGGCTTATCAGCAATATTTTTAAAAAAGCAATTTCTTTTCCCGGATTTGGTCATTGCCTTGTTCCTCTTACCACAAGTTATAGCTCAGGATAACCTGGGTGCTGTGATATAACAACCCCAACAGAGTTTCCTCTTAAAATGCTTCAGTGCTGCTTCTTCTGAGTGGTTTTTCTCTCTGCTCAGGCCAAGCTCCCTCCCCACGCAGAGCTGGGATCAGAAGCAGATGAAGCAAAAACTCTAATTATTTGCCCAGTAAATGATCCTGACAAGCATCAAGCTGGTCAAAGGGTCCTTCCCCATCCCTCGTGCAGAGAGAGCCCAAGGACAGCAGGGTCACCCTGCCTGGAGCCAAAACGAGCCCATCATCTTCAACCATCAGAAAAAAAAAAAAAAAAAAAAAAAAAAAAAAAAAAAAAAAAAAGAAAAGAAAAAAAAAAGGAAAAAAAAAAAAAAGTTGCAATGGACTCACTTGTGAAACAAGAGTCTGCAAAGGCTCAGAAGATGCCCCCAGACAGCCCCCAAATCCCTGGTGCTTCATTCCAGCACAGGGCAGAACACACCCAGCCCTGAACTGCCTTGAAATCAGGCAATTGTTGGGTTACAGGAGCTCACGACGTGAGAATCTTCAAGAAACAAATTTCTTCAGGCTTTATTTCACCACATCTGTCTGGAGTTGCAGTCTCAGCACAGAATTGAATCCCAATTCACCCTGAGGGTTCCAGAGAAGTGCCACAATGTGGGGAGACCCTCGGGGAAAACTGCACAGCCTGAAACCCCCCTGTTCACTCAGCCTCTGGTTCAAAGGGTTTTTTCATCAGCACCACAATTCCTGGCCTGTCCTCCTTGGAGTCAGGATTCCTTAAAATTTGAGCTCTGTGGGCACAGGGAACAAGGATTTTTTTGATTGTTGATGACTCCCTGGAGTCCTGGCAATGCTGAGCAGCTTTGCCCAAAGTGCCATCCTTGCAATGCAGCTGCACATGGCACCTTCTTCACTCATTTATCAGGGATTTCAGAGAGGGAGAAGAATCAATTCTGCCCACTCTGGATGCAAATCCAACTTTAGAATTTTTTTCTTTTGGTGAATTAGGAAAGAAAGCTGGTTTTTGGCTAGCTTTGTACATAAATACTAAAATACTAAAACTCCCTAAGCAACAGCTCTAAAACGGAGCTGGGATAATTCACTGAAGTCATCAACACTCAGGAAATCATACACATCTTTTAGTGGCACCTCAGACACAAAACCAAACTCTCCCTGGTGCTGTAAAAAACACAGAAACCGAATCTAGATTAAAAATACATGCTGCTTTTATGTACCATCATTGCCAGGCTTCAGCAGAACTAAATCATCCTCCGGCTAACACAGAAAGCAACCTCAGCTAAAGCCAGGGAGAAAAACTGCAGCAGAAATCAAGAGTGGAGCTACATCAGTGACTGCAGAGGGAAGATAAAAGCCACTGACAAGAACAAGTCAGGTTGTGACACAGCTTTTCATGAGCTGCCTCATTACAGGAAAGGCTGCCAGGGCCAGGCAGGCTCTCAGTGTGGATAAATTAGAAGCAAGAAAAAAAAAAATGGAAAGATAAAGCTGCAAAACCAAAGGGGAATGAGTAGGTGGCTGTGCTGAGGGAGCAGAGGCTGCTCCCAAGGAGCTGCTTTCTGAAAAGTGTGAAGGAAGCCAAGGCAAAGTCATTCAAGATGTCTGGGGAAAAAAAAAAGAAAAAAAAAAATTGACAGACCTCTAATTAAAAAGTTTGTGTGTGGGAAAGCTGCATGTGGTCCTGGACAGTGGGGAAGGCAGCAAACTTCTTGCTGGATCAGCAGCCTCATGGCAATTGGAGACTCAGGGGCTGGCAGGGGATGCAATCCCAGTGAGAAAGGATGAGTTTGATCCCCTGACAGATAAATCTGGCAGCTATTGGAGGGTCAGCAGCACAACCAGGACTGAGCCCTTCACACTCAGTGTGGGTCTGCACAGCCTGGGCCACAGCCCTGCCACACCAGCTCAGCTCCCTTGGCCCAAAGGTTCTTTAATTATATTATTATAATCCCTTTTCATTGCAGATATAGGTCACCAATCCCAAAGGAGGACTCTGAGCAAGCCTGGGTTTGACAATCTTGATCCAACATCAATCTTCTCTCTGATGTTGCTGCTGGCAGCTGGGACAGAGGTGAGACATTTCCAAAGGGTCTTCATGTCCTTGTGGCTCCCTGGAAAAGACAAACCTGGAAGCCCCAGAGAAGCTGTGGCTGCCCCTGGATCCCTGGAAGTGTCCAAGGATGGACAGGGAACAACCTGGGACAGTGGAAGGTGTCCTGGCCATGGCAGGGGGTGGAATGTGATGATCTTTACAGTCTCTTCCTGTTGTGACAGGTAGAAGAATTATAAAAGAAAGGCCTTATAAAATCAGGGCTGCTCTATTAAATTAATAGCTGGCCTGACATGTTTTCTAAGTGCAGCTAACAAGCAATTTGTAAGGTCACATATGAAGCTGTTTTGAGAATGAGAAGTTCCTTTAACACAACAAGCTGTTCTGAGGGTGGAAAATAAGTGCACTTGTCATAACAAGGGATTTGTCCCATGAGAATCAGTAAAGAAAACAGGTAAACAATGTTTGAGAATAGAGAGATTTGATGGACAAGTAAAATACCTTTTACTAGCCAATAGAATAATTAACAAGAAGGCTATTAAACAATTAGAAGTTGCCCTCAAGGTTTGTAAAAACTGTATAAAAGACAGCATGGGGCCATAATAAAGTGCCTTCTGAAGATTCTGTTGTGTCACTCTGTATGTCATGTCTACCCAAAGAATTCCATGGTTCCATGAAACCCTTCCCTCTGTGGAAGAGGGAGATCCCACTGATCCCTGGAGATCACACTGATCTCACCCCAGTCTTGGAGTTGAGGACATCCCAGAAAAGCCAGGGGAAAAAAAAAACTTACTGGAAGCAATCCAGACAGAAGGAGGCAGAGGAAAATTCAAAGGTGTTTCCTTTTGAAAAAGGTGAATAGAATGATGACAATTCTTCAAAGGGCCCCTCCCTCCAGGGATAGAAACCTGAAAGATTAAGAACAAGACTCACCTAAGGTAGAACCTGGACTGGAATGAGAATTGATTATTTTATTCTGTACCTTTTTGACTGATTTTCGATCAGGTATGAAAAAAATCCTTCATTTCAAAACTGGCTGGAGCCACACCTTCCATCACAGAAAAACTCTTCCAGTTAATCCCATCAAGGCCAAATACTGCCTAGCTTGTTTGCCACACAGAGACCAGAGACTGACTCCAAACCACCATTTCCCTCCTCAATTCATCACCTTCAGGAAGGAAACTGCTCTTCTGGAATGCACATGTATTATTATCCACACACAAATTCATTTAAAAGGCATAAAAAGTGCCCCCAGCCCTGCCCTCGAGTCACATATGGCAGTGACTAAAACCTCTTTTAATGCAAGAGCAACATTAAATATTTGCAATAAGAATCTGACAGTAACCAGCAGAAGCTCCAATCAAGATAAGAGGCTGTGGTGTGATTTATTGACTGTCAGAAAGCTCTTGGTAGCTGGACTGGGCTGGAAAACCTCTCTGCATCATGTGGAGGAGGCACAAGTTAACAGGCAAAGGTCAGAGGAGCTTTTTTGCCTCTCCCACAGACTCATAACTGCTCACAGAAAGAGGGAGGGAGAAAATCAAAATGAAGATGCTGGAAACAGCTCAGAGCTATTCCAAAAGTATTATCCTCCCTAAAAGTCAGGAGGCAGAGGAGACAACATTAACATCTTAGAATTATACATTAAAAAAAATATTATTAAGGCATAGGAGGTCTAAAATATTATGGGAATGGGACAGTGTAGCCACATTTTAGGAGACCTGTACCAAAAAAAGGATGTGGACATTGTGTCTAGTGTCTTGTCACTGTCACACACACTGTAGGCAGCAGTACAAAGTCAGATTTGATGAGAAAGTGATGAGAAAATGTGACGGTTATGATTAGAAAAATCACACAATAAGACAGGAGGAGACCAGAGAATTTACACTGTGAAAACACCACCCCAGAGCTTTGTTTACTTGGCCCCATGAGTGTGTTGAACATTCCCTAAGTGACTGGGCAGCCAAAACAAAGGCAGGGATTTCCTGTGACCTACCTGTGTGTGTGCCAGCGGGTGAGATACCTGCACAGAGAGCATCACCCAGGCCCCACTCACTGCTAGGGGACAGCAGGGAGCAGGAGCTGCTTCACCTGCCCTGCTCCACACCTGCAGGAGAAGGAGGTGAATCACGTCCTCCAGGTGTCTGAACCTCCCCACTGACTGCAGGTGGAGCCTGGGTGACTAACTGTGACACAGATATCAAGGACACTGCTTTTGGGGACAGTAATCCCTTCCCACTCCTGTCCATCCCAGCTGTGTGTGTGTCCAAGCATCCCTGTGCCTCAGCACAGAAGGTGTGGTGGGTGCTTTAATTCCTTTGGAGAGTACAAATAACATTTGCTGGTTCTGGCCAAGGAGTTCAATCCACAGACCCACCTGGAAGGACTTTTGGGGCTCTAAATCATAGAAGTGTAGAAGCAGAGAATGGTTTGGGTTGGAAGGGACCTTAAAAATCATCATATTCCAACCCCTGTCATGGGCAGGGACACCTCCCACTGTCCCAGGCTGCTCCAAGCCCCAGTGTCCAACCTGGCCTTGGGCACTGCCAGGGATCCAGGGGCAGCCACAGCAAATCTGGGAATTCTATTCCAGAGCCTCCCCACCCTCCCAGGGAACAATTCCTGTCCAATATCCCATCTAACCCTTCTTTATGTCAGTTTGAACACATTGCCCTCTTGTCCTGTCACTAGAGGCTCTTGTAAACCAAGGCTTTCATTTGTCTTCATCTCCCAGGAATTAGGGCTGTCTGGCCATGCCATGTGACAAGGGACATGTCCCTGCCATGCAGGATATGTCACCCTCCCTGCTCCCAGCCCCAGCCAAGCTCTCTCACCTGAAGCTCACCAAAACAGAGAAGGCCCAGCAGAAAGCTGCTCCTTCTAGGTGAGGTGTCAAAAAAGGCGAGTTCAGTTGAAATAATTTTAATTAAAAAACCAAACCAAACCAAAACAAAACAAAAAAACCACAAACAAACAAACAAACAAACAAACAAAATAAAGTCTTATTTTAGCTTAGAAATTCAAACTTTTCTAAAAGTGTCAGACTAATCATCAACCTGAGGGTCAGTGGAGCAGAGAAGTGCAGGCTTGGTTTCAGGCAGACATTGGTCAAGGAGGGACTAAAGCAGTTTTGCTGACAGGAGACCTGCCCAGAGCATCAGAGCCCCTGCACAGCCCTCCAGCTAGAAACACCTGCCCCTCCTCGAGCCAGCAGCAAAGCTGCCACTTCTTCCACTGCCACCAGAATTTCACCCTGGTCATCATCTCTTTGTTTGTGTACAGGCAAATATTACAGCTTGAAGGCAGAAACTTTATTGTCCTGTAAACAACTTTTTGATAAGCCATCCCCTTGCCCTTCCCTGTTCTGAGTTGAAAGACTAACTTTCTTTTACTGCCCAAACAACCCTTCCCATATCAGGTTCAGTTTCTTTCCTACCACTTCATCACAATGTTTGTTCTCCTTTATCACCCAGATCAATATTTATCCTTGTGGGTGGAAACTGCTCTCCCTGCTCACCACGCTCTTATCATGTTAAAGTTTAACGTCACTAAAGAGGCAGTAAATGACAACTGAGCCTGCATAACCAGAAAGACTTTATTTATTTCATTAAAGAATGCATTTTTACTGGGAAAGCCGACCATATCATTCCCAGACAGGATCCTAAACATATTTTTTATATTAATGAGCTTCCACTGACTGCCTGTGTTTTGATAATGTAACTCCACCTTACGAAGTGTCGGGCACAGTCTGATCCCATTCCAGCTTCACATCACTCCAACAGGTAACTCCATAGTTATGCTGTTGACTTACAAAGGACTGGAATCAACCCTGTCACCTCTATGTTCATCAAATCCTCTTATTTGTTTTTGTTTTGTTGTTTTGTTTTGTTTTGTTTTAGCCTGCAGCTTCCCAACAGTTTTTAAAGCAGAGGAGAATTTGTAATACTTTGGTTTTTCCAAAGGTTTTTCTTGACTGTCCGCTGAGAGAAAAGTCTGTTCCAAACTCCTGTGCCAGCACAAATTAAATGAGGAGGTTTGTTTACATCCTTTTGTGGATTAATTCATTATTGAGATTACTTTCCAATTTTAACAAGCTTTCTAGTAATTATTACCCACTGCTCAGCAAACTCTGAAGTGGCTCGGGGTTCGAGTTCAGTTCAGATAAACACACAAAAGTTCAGATGCTTATCCAACTGCTTGCACTTCTTCAGTCTGCAGAACACGTCTGGGAGCCTATCAAGCTCCCCATCTCTCTGCTCCCACATGCCAAGTCATGCCAAGAATGCTCCAGTTGCATTTTTTCATTGGTGCTTTTGCATGTCCATGTTTGGTGCCGTGCAGAACCAAAGGTTGGTGAAAGGGGAGATGATGGGTGAGGCCCTGAGGAAGTTCCCTCCCTCAGAGCACAGGCTGCCATCAAAAGTTCTGGAGTGACCCAGTCCTTGCCCAAAGAATTTAAATCCACCTAAACCTCATGGGTAATAACAACCTTCCTACACATCCCAACACCCTCCCTCCTTGAGATGGGATTTGCTCACCCAAATTGATTTTAAGTTTCTAAGTGCTCCCTGCTCCAAGCACTGCCTCCCTCTTTGCTTTTAACTCCCTCTTAGACACCAGTGGTGTCCAGACACTGAGCTAGAATTCCCTGGATTCAGGACTTTCCCTGCATTCAGGAGCTCCTGACAAGGATGCTGGCAGCCCACCTCAGGCAGCCCCAGGTTCCTCACCAAAGGTACTCACAAGGATTTAATTTTAAATGATGCCACAGCACATCCATACCAGCTAAGGAAATGAAAAGGCTGGAAACAGCACCCTACAGCCTGTGGGGAGTCCAAAAAAAAAAAAAAAAAGCAGTGTGATATCTAGAGATTATTAGGAAAAAAAATATTCAATCTGCAGTAGTACTGGAGCATTTTTCAAAATGCTCTAATTTAGGCTTTCTTTTATGTGTTTTGTCATAAAATCCAAGAGTCATGGAATGGTTTGGGCTGGAAGGAACCTTAAAGATCGTCTTTTTCCACCCCCTGCCATGGGCAGGGACACCTCCCACTGTCCCAGGCTGCTCCAAGCCCCAATGTCCAACCTGGCCTTGGGCACTGCCAGGGATCCAGGGGCAGCCACAGCAAATCTGGGAATTCTATTCCAGGTTCTGCCCACCCTGCCAGGGAACAATTTCTTCCTAATCTCACATTTAAATCTTCCTTCCTCCATCTTAAAGTCCTGCCACTCCAAGCCCTTGTAAATATTCCCTCTCCAGGTTCTTGTAGGGTCCCTTCAGGTCCTGGAAGGCCCCAATTAGAGCTCTCCTAGTTTCAAGGAATCACTTGAAAAGATGAAGCAAATTCATCTCACACATTTTGAAAACAAACAGAAGAACTCTTAGCTTACATAAGAAAAAAAAAATCACATTTTTAAGGCCACCTGTACTCCTGTGTGGCTCTGCACTGTTTTCTCTCTCCTCTAACACAACACATGGTCATTTTGCACTAATGAATTATCACATTCACCTCTGCAAAATATGTTGAAATATTTCTTGCCTCAGAGCTGCTGAGTTAAATCTGTTCTTTTGCCACAGCTCTTTGCTAGCCACAACTCCATATGGAAACTGAAGGTTTTAAAGTTTAATTTGTTAAAGGCTCCCTCATGTAAGATGGTCCCTCCTTTACCCATGAGATGGAGAGGACAGACTGTACATATTTTGCACCAGGGAAGGTTGGACATCAGCAGGAATTTCTTCTTGGAAAGGGGGGTGTAGTAGTTTCAAGGTCTCTAATTTTTATTTTCCAAAATTAGTGTAGTGGTTTGAGTGCCCATTAGAATTATTTACTCTTTTTTTTTTTGCTGTGAGATGGGCTTAGGGGGAAAACAAAGCAGGCTCAAAACTTAAAAGGGTATAAAGACAGGTTTATTAACAAAAACTACAAAGAGAAAAAAATTAATATGAATCAGAATAAAACCTTTAAAACACTTCTCCTCTCCCCCAACAGCTTCTTTTCTTTCTCACAAACAAAACTTTGAACTCCAGGTCAGTTTACCACATATAAAATAGTCTTTCATCAGTTCATTTAGAGAGAGAAATCTCTTTTGGCCTTCCATGGAAACTTCTCACAGGACAAGAACAGCCTTGGCAGGGGCTGCCCAGGGAGGTTTGGAGTCCCCATCCCTGGAGGTGTCACCTGAATGTGGCACTCAGTGCCCTGGGCAGGGTGACAATGTGTGCACAGCTGGGACTCCGTCAAAGTCTTTTCCAATTCTGGGATTCTGTCTGTGAAGAACAAGACAATTAAACCAGGATGGAAAAAAAAAAAAGGAAAAAAAAAAAAAAAGGAGGTGGGGGAATATGGGAGGATTAATCCCATTGCATTACAACTTTTCTGATTTAGTGAAAAAGGAAATACAATTAGGAGGAACGTATTAAACACACCTACACTGATATCTGAATATCTCCCTGGTGCACTCACACTCCTGCCTGTGGAGGAAACAGGCAGGCGCCGCTTCCTTAATCAAATTAGAAAACTAAACTTAAAATTATCCCCCTCCAGAGAGATATTTACACCTCCAAACATATTCAGCAAAGTAGAATATGAAGCTGAAAGGAAATCACTGAATTATTTATTATCGTTTTCTTATGTTCCAGGCTCACAATTCCAGACAGTAAAACGTACAGAGGAAAATGACTGATTGCAGTGTACACCGGAAATTTTGGGGAATTAAAAGACAGCTGCTTTGCATAATAATTGCACACTTCCATTTCTGGGGGAAAATTAAAAAGCCATTGCTCCTCGCTAAAAAAGACTGTGATTGCAAATAAGGGAGCTTGGAGATGGGGGAGGGAAAGAGAAAGGAGAGAGGGAGAGAGGAGGAATGATGGCAAAAGATTCGTGTGGAGAGTAACAGTGAATTAGGTGATGCTCCATTAAAAAACAGCTTAGTGGCTTCCAAATTTCAGCCAGGAAGGAAATGAGGTTTGCACCTTTTTGTCACACAACCATGGCATTGGTGTGCTGAGATGTCCAGCAGCACAGTGGAAAACTTGTAACTGAAGGGTTTTTCAAAGCAAATTTTCCCAAGGAATAAATAAATTTGTAGCCTGGGAATAGTCCCACACAAGCCTGTGGATGGATCCCACTGAAATTGTTCCCCCAGCCTTCTGTCATAATGATTTTCTGTGCAGCTGTGACGTAAGTCTTCACTTGCACAAACCAAAAGTTTTCAATGTGTGCAAAAATCACCCACTGCCAGACTTTGGTGGCCTTTTGAGGGAGTTCCCTGAGGTGCTGCTGAGGGCAGCTCATGAGCAGGCAGGAGGTTCCTGCATCCCATCTCTTCTGAAATGGAGCAAAGCTGGGAAATCTCTGCTGGGTGTCCTGTAAGATGCAGCTTATCCTGCCCATCCCACACAGTCATGTAGCCCTGTTTCTGTGCCTGAGGTGTTTTGGTTTTCTGAAATACTTTTCCCAGGGAATTTTCTGTAAACAGGAGAAATGTTTTTGTAACTGTACTCATATTATTAATTCCTTTTCCTAGGAGGGACTTCTTGATGTCCCTCTGGTCTGACCAATGTGAGTGAAGAGGTTTGCCTTTGTTTCACCAATCAAATTGGTCTGTGTAAAATAGTATAAAAAAAGGAACACATCCCAAAAATAAAGGAGTCATTTTTCAGCCTTTTGAATCTCGGAGTCTGTGTTGTTGTGGTGTAAAACAGTGTCACAGTCACACTGGCTAACCCAGGAATTGCTTCTAGACGTGGCCAGAAGCTCAGAAAGCTGCTGGCACATCACAATGTACACAGAAGGTTTATGATTTAGACCATGCATTTTGAGAAGTTCCTCAAGACTGTTAGGCATAAACTAAAAATAAAAATAAAAGAAATTAATGAATTTATAAATGCCCAGTAGTTGATATCCAGCAAAGCCAAGCAAAGCTCCTCTAAAACACAAGCAGAGCAAAACTGGGGTGTCAGAGGGAAGGAAGCAGAGCAAGTCTCTGTGGAGAGGTGGGAAAAGGCATTTGGGGATGCAAATTCCTCTGGTGAGACCTCACCTGGAATGTGGCATAAAATTCTGGTGTTCCCAACAGAAGTTGGAATGACATGGAACTGATGGAGCAGTTCCAAAGCTGATGAGGGAACTGGAGCACCTGCCCAGTGGAGACAGGATGGGAGAGCTGGGGATGTTCAGCCTGGAGAAGACAAGGTTGTGTGGAGACCTCAGAGCATCTTCCAGAGCCTGAAGGGGCTGCAGGGAAGTTGGAGAGGGACAATTCATCAGGACTTGGAGTGACAGGACACAGGGAATGGCTTCCTGGTGCCAGAGGGCAGGACTGGA
This sequence comes from Zosterops lateralis, assembly GCF_965231275.1. Classification (NCBI taxonomy): domain Eukaryota; kingdom Metazoa; phylum Chordata; class Aves; order Passeriformes; family Zosteropidae; genus Zosterops; species Zosterops lateralis. Next base: position 3,742,922 of record NC_139763.1, read on the forward strand.
TGGGATCTTGGGCAGGAATTGTTCCCTGGCAGGGTGGGCAGGCCCTGGAGTAGAATTCCCAGATTTGCTGTGGCTGCCCCTGGATCCCTGGCAGTGCCCAAGGCCAGGTTGGACACTGGGGCTTGGAGCAGCCTGGGACAGTGGGAGGTGTCCCTGCCCATGGCAGGGGGTGGCATTGGGTGACTTTTAAGGTCCCTTCCAACCCAAACCATTCCAGGATTTTAAATACCTTTTCCCAGACATGAGAGCTGTGACACTGATGCATCTTCCCCAAGAAAACTCATCTGCAAATGACTGACAGTTACACAGAGATAATCTCAGTGTGAGCACTCAGTACAAAACCAAATTACACAGTAAATGTGCACTAAGTGCCAACCTAATGGGAGGTTTTTGGTTTGGGGTCAGTTGGGAAATTTCGATATTTTTCTCTTTGTTCAAATTCCAGTCACCCAAAAACATGCCAGCTCAGCTTTCTGACCACGGATTATGTAAGTGGCTTCACTCATAACTCAACCAAAGCTGTTTCTTGACTGTGGGAAAGGGATAGGAGAGACTTCTTCCCCTCTGAACAAAGCACTTTGCTCCCACAGCTTTCTTGTCTTGGCTGGAGAGGAGCAAACTCAGCACATAAAACAGAGACTCCCTTCAAGTCTGCCTTGCATTTTCAGAGCTGTAATTCTGAGGTGGTTCTTAAAAAAGCAGAGAATTTACATTATCAGGGGAGAAAAAATGGCATAGACCAAAAAAAAAAAGCACAGCTCCATTGCGAAGTAGCATGGCTACTGTGGTAATACAAAACAGGCCATGATAATGTAAATAATTAATATCAGAAATGCTAATTGATACATTATATTTTTGTATTTTATATATATTTATATATGTTATGTGCCATACATATGTTATAGATGTTGTGGTATATGTTATATATTAATATATTATGTATAATAATATATATGGTATATGTTATATATTATATATATTGTATATATATAATTAATAATGTTATATATGTTATAATGTTCTATATAATGTTAATGTTATATAGTGTTCTATATGTTATATATGTTAATATAAACATATATGCTATAGAATATATACGTTAATATAAATATTACATAATATTTTATATATAGTATATGTTCTATATTTCATATATATTATATGCTGTATAATATATGTGTTAATATAAATAATATTAACATAAAAACCCCCACAACTTCAATTTTGCAACAGGAGAACTGGAGAAGTTCAGCTTCTATGCAAATGGAGTAAAAATAGCTCTCAGGAGATGGGAAGCCCTTGGTTTGCACAAGACACAGCACGAGTAACTCGAGTGTGACAGCGTGACCTGAGTGATTGGGAAAGGGCAAAACCAGGATGTTTCTCCTTTGTTTCTCACTCTGCAAGATGTGGAGAGAAGAGGAAATGGGATAAAACACACACACACACTTTTTCCACAAAGCACACAGCCACACTGTGAGATCCTTTACCATCAGATCTCACAGGAGCCAGAAATACAACTGGAAAGCTCAGCCCAGTTGGTGGAAGAAAAGTCCATGGTGAGCTGTAAAACACAGAAACACAGATCCGGCCTCTGGGCCAGGAATTCCCCGTGCAGGGAGTGCTAGGAGTGGGGAGGATGCTCTGGAGGAAACGTGAGGATGTGCCTGTCCCTCCTGGCAGCCTGCTCTGGGTGTCCCTGCACAGATTTGGGACAGGCAAGTGGCTGCTTTTTGTCCCCTTGCAGTGGGGCTTCTCTTCTACAAGGCACCAAATGCTTTGGTCAAAACATTCAGCTCTCAGGAATTCGAGTCATAAACATCCTTTGGTCACCTCAGTGAAAAATTTCTGCGAGCATTCAGGCAATTTCTTTCCAACTCTGTGATTTTTAGCAAGAAGTTTGGGTTTGCTGCATCTGAGGGTAAAGAAATAAGTGGGCAAAAACCTCCCAAAATGAGTACAGTGCCCTGGGGAAGATGCTGAGGCTGGAACAGTGGCACCCACATCTCCACCCACCCATCCTGTGATCAGGTCTGACCATCTGGCCAGCCCAAAATTCTGAAATATCCACATACATCCAGAAATACAGGATTTGTGCATGGTCAGGAGTGTCTGGGGGGACTTCCAGGTGGATTACTCCCAAAAGTTACAGTACAGATCTGTCTCAGCCTGGAAAAAATTAATAATATTTATCCTTCCACTTTCCCCCCCAATTTAACGCTTTTTGCATCCACCTTTGGCAACTAAATATTTAAAGATACGAATTTTGAAATCTCCAGGAATGCAAATATCTGGGATTACCCAGAAGATTAAACAACTAAAACCAGCCTCTCACCATCCCACATGTCACCAATCCCATTCCTGAAGAGGCCACGGGAGTGGATTTTGTTAGCAGGTTTTATGGAATGCCCCAAATATCATTTGTTAAGGGGAAGCAGCCATTGCTCAAGAAGGGAAGAGATATGTGCCTGTTATGTAACTCACTGAGTCTCTTTTTTTCTCTTGTTTTTGCCAAGATCCTCTTGATAATGGTGTGAATTGTTTAGGCAAGCTCATGCAGCCTACAGACATATGTACATACAATCCCTGAAAGAACTTTCTGTTCCTTGTTCCCAGGTACACACCACACCATGCTGCATATTTTAAAAACCTGCTATAGCCTGTTAATAGAGTGTGGAAATAACCCTGGAGGAGAAGGCACACAGAGTTTATTACATAACTTTGGAAATTTTGGCCAGGAAAAAAAAAATGTCGATCCTATTAAAGAGATTTTAATGAAGTCAAGATTTAGTGATTTTTATGGTAATATCTTCATTCCAGTGGCTGTTCCAGCATGCCAAGTCCTGAGTCCCATTAGCCCCTTACCAAAGAACAAACTGTTATTGGTGGACATTATTTTTAATTTTTATTTGTAAAGGACAGGATGGGGAGACTGCTTATGTTGGCTTTTTCTCAGTACTATTATTCCCCTAAAATCTGATTATAAAGGGAATTCCATTGAAGCAATTAATAAATAAAACAAAAATAAGTAGTTTGGAAAGAAATACTCAGGGATTGTCCTTGCTGCAGAATATGGAGCCTGAGTGGTGCCTTTTGGTTGAGACCCACTGAGATATAAAATCTTCACTTGCATTTTTGTACCTCTTAAACCAATTGTAGCCAAAACATACACAGGCTGAAGCTTTAGTTAATACAATCTCAACTGCTCACAGGACAATTTCTTCTTTTTTTTGGTTGTAGCTGGTCATGGACCTATTGGAGGGAGCCCAGAGGAGGCTCCAGGATGAGCAGAGGGATGGAGCAGCTCTGCTGGGAGGAAAGGCTGGCACAGCTGGGATTGCTCATCCTGGACAGGAGAAGCTTTGGGCTGAGCTCAGGGTGGCCTTGCAGGGCCTGAAGGAGCCCCAGGAAACCTGGAGAGAGATTTTTCACAAGGAATGAAGTGAAAGGACAAGGGGGAATGGTTTCCCAGTGCCAGGGGACAGGGCTGGATGGGATCTTGGGCAGGAATTGTTCCCTGGGAGGGTGGGCAGGCCCTGGACTAGAATTCCCAGATTTGCTGTGGCTGCCCCTGGATCCCTGGCAGTGTCCAAGGCCAGGTTGGACATTGGGGCTTGGAGCAGCCTGGGACAGTGTCATGGCAGGGGGTGGCACTGGATGATGTTTAACATCTCTTCCAACCCAAACCATTCCATGATTCTATAACTCTATGATTATTGACTTCCCCCAGCCCCCCTGTGTGCTGAGATAATACAACTGTGAAAATTCAGAAAATGTGTCAAATTCCTGCAGAGGAATCCCTGGGATAATCCCTCAGCATCCTCAGCAGAGCCACCCTCGAGTTCAGGACCAGCCTGTACTGAACTGCCCACATTTTATTTCAAGGAGAGGCTGCTTTATTCATGCTATTTATCCACATTAACATAACTTGGGAGGGGACAATATCAAACCAAACGAAACTTTAGTTAATTGTAGTGCATTTAATCAGCAATGAAGACATACCCTTTCTTTGACAGCAAACTGGAAAAGCCCTTAAGCCGTGTCATCGGTGGTAGGACAAAAAATTTGCATTTTTATCCTGCAGGGATTTTGTTGCTTCATAGCAGAAGTTCTGGACTATTTTGTGTTGTGGTTTGAAGAAGCAAAAACTGAGCTGCGTGTTCTCTGCTGCAATTGACTTTGAGGAAGTGTTAAAATGGAAATGTTAAATGAATTGCTTTGAAAGCCTTGATTTTCCATTGAAAGTAGTTCAGTGTATACCGTGGCTGAAAACTCAGTGCATTTATGTGTCATCTAAATGTCTTCATCCTTTTCACAGTGTTTGATGAGGTATCACTTCAGTTGTGATGTTTGTGCTATTTACTGAATGTGCTTAACTGTAAGAAAAATGAAACCATGCCTCAAGTTCCTGGAGAGAAGTGGAGGAAAATCCCCTCTTCCTCTGTGTGCACCCACCCTAAACCATGAGCAAAGTGGATTCTATTTTTCTACAGAGTCTGCTACACATTCCACCCACTTCCTAAGGTTTTGCATGGGTGCTGGACTCCCAAGGACTGGGATGGGACCCACAGCAGAGCTCATAAATGAGCCCCAAGACACATCTCCCAGTGCCTCCACCCCACAGTCTCTCATCTGAAGAGAATTTCCATGGGCCACATTAGCATCATCAATCAGGCACAATCCATCCTCTTACTTCTGGAAGTAAGAGGCTGAACTACTGGATGCTTGAAGTTTTTTGACTTGTAAATCAGCCATCTGGTACCAGCATCACTAGAAAAGGAGAAATACATAAAAAACCCACTCAGTCTGCTAAGTTCACAAAGACAACACAGCCTACAGCTCTTCCTTAATATTTTTCCCTTTTTTGTTTTTTTAACTTCTTTGACCTGGGATGTTCTGATCTTTGTGAGGATCAAAAAAACCCCCATAACCTCTAAAATACAAATAAAGAAAAACCCTCATCCAAATAAAGAAAGTGTACGGAGGTGGATATTGCGTAGATGGCCCAAGATGGGCACGTAGCAGTGTTGGAAAAGAACCACAATGAATGTTATAATGAGCATGTTCGAGACTGGGTAAGATCAATTACACCTTCAGCAGTAAAACTGATGTCACAGAAGAGGTTGCAAGAGCTCCAGGTAAATGCTGTGGGGCAGGATGCCAAGAGCTGTGAGTTCTTTAGCTGAAGAAATTCAAAGCCACATTAGCATCAAGATAAAAAAAAAAAAAAAAAAAAAAGTATTAAAGGAGAGAGCTACAGCACACAGCAGCCATGACATCACTATTCTGCCTGGAGTAGAGTGCAAAACCACACAAATTTGCAAGTCCCACTTCTGATTTTACTTAGGCTGGGAAACAACTCTGTCAAGGTCACTGAAACCACAGATGTGCAAACACTGATCCCTCCGAGCCCGGCATTGCGCAAGGTTCAGTTTAATGATAATCTCTCAAGGGTGGATTTTCAAACTCATCCTTCCACATGACACTTGAGAGGGTTTCACATGTGGGGCTTGCTTCCAGGCCTCAAAGGGTTATTTTTTTTTAGTGTGAGGTTAGCTATATTCAGGAGGAAGCTTCCTTCGCCATCAGGGCAGTGAGCGTATCAGGATATTGCTGCTGCAGCAGCAACAAAGCCTCCTCCTGTGTTTTAATGTATAAAAAGAAACACTTCCTGAGCAACAGGCCCCATCCATTGTGTCCCAGGTCCCATTTTTTGAAGGATGAGGACGTGCAATAGGCACAACTGCTTTTAACAAAGGGAACAATGGGTAATGACAGGGTCCAGAATGGTCTTGGACACCCCAGTTTTGCTCTGCTTGTGTTTTAGAGGAGCTTTGCTGGATATCAGCTACTGGGGATTAATTAATTTATTAATATATTTATTTTTAGTTCATGCCTAACAGTCTTGAGGAACTTCTCAGGATGCATGTTCTAAATCATAAACCTTGGCCTTCTGTGTACATTGTGATGTGCCAGCAGCTTCCTGAGCTTCTGGCCACGTCTGGAAGCAATCCCTGGGTCAGCCAGTGTGACTGTGTGGGATGGGCAGGATAAGGCCCAGTGCTGTGGGTTTCTTATCACCCCATCGGGCTGGCTCACCCTCCTGCTGGAGATGGCCACAGCCTGCAGCTCCAAATGGGCTGGTTTCCCGGGAAAGAGGGGTGATGTGAAGGTTGTGAAGCAGAGCATGACCCCCCATTCCCTTCTGCTGGCACCGTTTTTGGGAGCAGGAGCCTCTGTCCCAGGGGTGGGAGAGGCAAGGACCTCCTAAACCACCACAGCTGTTTTCTCAGGGAGCATGGCTTTATTACAGCTTTTGTGACTTGTCATTACACTTTGGCTTCACCCTGGTCCTGCTGAAAACCAGCAAAACCCTTGGAGCTGGCTCCAGATGGAGCTGGACTCTGGTCTGTGCTGTGAACCACAGGAGAAAGGACACTAAAACTGTGGACTTGGTGCTGTTTTTCCCTGCCTTCTTTTCCCACAGCTAAACAGAAGCCCCCTTCATGCTTGCCAGTGATCCTGAAATGAGTAGCAGTGACCAGAGTGAGCTTAGGAAGGCTTTATGGCCAGCTTTGGAATGTCTGGTGAACACTCACTTCAGCATGAACAGCAGCCAGCTGGTTCTGGGCTCCCCTAATCTGGTATTTGCAGCTTTTCCTTGCTGCCAGATGACATTTTAGGCCTTGGATGGTTTCACTCTTTTTGCTTGGTTTGGTTTCAAGTTTACACATAAACAGCCACTACAGGAGACGCCAACAAACCTCGACTCAATTCCTCATCAGAAAACAATTTTGTACTCCCACACCAATCCCACAAATGCCTCTGACTCTCTAATAAAGCAGCATTAAAAATGTGCTCCCTGACGTGACTTAGGGCTAAGATATGGTCAGGGCTGGAGGATCCCTCTGGAAGGAGAGGGTGAAAAAGGACCCTGAACCAAGTGCCTGCTGTTGCTGCTCTGTTTTCTTGGGACATCCCCTTTGAGGAGCCTTGTGGGGCAGGTGAAACCTCAGTGTCAGCTCCTGTGTAACACCTGCCATTCCACCTTTTCCAACCCCACAAATTAATCCTTACACACTGCAGGACTACTCAGAGACCCATGAGTGTTGCCACATGCCTGATTGGTACAAGTGTAATTACAGCTGAGGTGGTGTTGATGATCTAAAAATAAAGCCATGACTTAAAAACTACGGGAGATTTTGGACCAGGAAATAACTGCTCCTGAGTGTTGGGGACCAACAGTTCAGGGATTTGAGCATTTTCAGGTTTGAGGTAGCAAATTTGGGGTAGCAGATTTGGGTGGAGGGCTTCTGTAGGGTACTAGAAGAAGGTCCAGGCTCATTCCTCACCCTCTTGGCCTCCGTTTCTCATCTAGAAACAACACAAAGCCATCACCTTTCTCTGGCTTCATTATTTGCATCTCTTCTGGGCAGGGTTTCTTTGTCCCCATGTGTTTACATGGTACACAGGACACGGGGACAAAAATTTCCATTGGGACTCTGCGGGTGACAATACCCCACAAAAACAGTGTGTGACCAAACAGGCCCAGCAGGATGGCCCTGCAGGGAGGGATTGGGAGGCTGAGGACGTAAATCCACCCAGCACAGCCACCAAGGGGGTGGTCACAGCACTGATCATGGAATCATGGAATATCCTGAGTGGGAAAGGATCCACAGGGATCATCCAGAGGAATTCCTGGCCCTGCCTAGACCAACAATCCCAGCTGGGCATCCCTGGCAGTGCTGTCCAAAGGCTCCTGGAGCTCTGGCAGCCTTGAGGCCATGCCCATTCTCTGGGCAGTGCCTGAATCCTCTGGGGGAAGAACCTTGCCCTGATCTCCAGCCTAAACCTCCCCTGAAACAGCTTCAATCTGCCTTTCAGAGTTCATCTGCAAGGAGAGTTAAGGCATGAAAGTGTCAGGTCACCAAACTCAACGTGAAACTTGTTGAAGCTCCTGGAGGACAAGGCAGATCTTCCTTGAGGACTTAATGACTCCAGTTAGCAAAGCCCTCCTGTGGGTTGTGCAAGGTGACCTGCTAATTTTGACTAAAACTGGTTTTAGCCCTCCCATCCCCACCCCTGCCCAAGGAACAGGTCCTCCAGGAGATGCAGGGAGGGATAATTTTGGATGGGGAAAGCATTGATGAGCTGCACTTGGCAGAGCTGCAGCCAGGACAAGGAGTGCATCCACAGCCCAGGCTTCAGCCAGGGGTTTAGGATTCTTATTTTCCCCACAGAAATGAAAAACCCTCACATCACCCTGAACCAATCTCATTCGGATGAGTTTGTTTTGCTCTGGCTTTGTCTGAGCAGCTCCAGCTCCAGTAAACCAGTCTCTCCTCCTACCCCTTTGAATTTTCCTGCTGCAAAGAAGCAAACCAGGCAAAACCAGCAGCTGAACTGGGAAAGGAGAAGCAGAGACTGGAACTGGCCTCTCCCGGGATCCACAGAATCCATCAGAATGATTTTTGTGACCTGACTGCTCTACCCAGGGGGAAGTGGAACTCTGATATTTCCAAAACTTAATGCTCATTCCAGCAGCACTGATTGCTGGCTGGGAACTGAGTGTGTGATTCTCAGAAATATCAGGAATGTCAAGCCCTTTCCCTCTTCCAACTCCCAACTCCCTGTTAGCTCAGAGAAGTGTCCTGGAAGCTCAGAGAAGTGTCCTGGATGCTCTCCCTGCTCCTGGAGGGGCAGCACTGAAACAGGAGCTGCTAAATGTCCCCTGCTCCTCCAGGATGAGCAGGGAGCTGCAGGCATTCAGGGAATGCCACCAAAACAACAAACACCGGGAGCTTTCCAGGCTGCCTTTACACATTTGGAAAACAAACAAACAAGAAAGGCATTCAAACATCCCCTCTGCGTTTGACAGAACATTTTAACGCCAACACTAATAAATCCCAGGGGCTGGCAGAGGACAGAAAAAGCACGACTTTTGTGTGTGATCTAAACATCAAACTGCAGCTCACACTACATCTGTGCACCTCAATAGGCTGAAGCCTTCCCAGCCCAGGAAGCTGGAGAGCTGACCCCGTCCAGATGTTTCCACAGGACATTATCAGTTGTTCACAGAGGGAGCCCTTAGAGAAGCTGAAAAAATACCTGATAAAGCTGAGAGGCAGCAGAGTTGCACCCACCCTGTGCCAGGCAGCATTCCCAGAGCCGGCCTGGGAGAAGCAATCATCCCAGCAAGTTTAACACCTTGGCTCAGGGAACAAAGGAGAGCAGCAGGCTGAACTGAAATGGAAGGAAGCTGGGCAGAAAACAATTATCAAAACTGGAATTCGGCCAGGACTGCCTGGATGAACAGTCCGACATAAAAACCACCACGGGATAGAGATGAAGGCTGAGCAGTGAAAAAATCTCACAAAAAAAATTTCCCAAAAGGCTGCAGAGTCCTCCCAGGGCTTCAATGGGACCAGAGTTTCATGAATGGTTGAGAGCAAGAGTGTCAACCAACTTAATCACCAAACTGCTTCCGGCAGCACCCACGGGCTCCGTGATGAAACCTCACCAATTATTGATTGGACTCAGCCCTTTTGAACGTGCAAGATCAGATAAGGTCACAGCCTGGAGTGATTCACTGCTAACCTGGAATAATAAAAAAATAAAAAAGGCTTCATTACAAACAGCAACACTCATTAGCCACACTGCTTAATGGAAAATATGCATTTTAAAAGGGAAGAAAAACCCTTGCCAGGATTATTGTTCTAAATCCAGTTACAGATAGCTAAGCATAAATGAGTGCTTACACATGGCTAAAAATTGTTTCCAATTTGGAAAAAGGAAAAAAAAAAAAAACCAAAAAAACAACCATGCATACCAAAATCTCTACCTGGAAGATCTGAAAGATGTATTCCTCTAGAACTGTGGCACTGAAAGAGGATTTCCAAAGATTTCTTAGGCCTTTAATTAGTATTTGAAAAATTCATTTATCATGTAGAAAGTTTCACCAGATCACTCAGGTGTTTATATAAGGTGTTTTTCTTTCAGAGCATCAGACACCACTTCCACTGACTCACCCATCTGCACTGTCTTCATCCAGACTGCAAACAACAATGAACAGTGACTTTGAGCAGAAAATTTCCACTTCAGCTTTTATTTTTCCCCCCAACACAATATTCACCATCCATCACAACAACAAAAAATTGCCTCGCTGAAAGTTCTCTGGTGACAATCAAAACAAGTGAAATGCAGAATAACAGTGATGGGCTGCATCAGGCAGCAGGAATAGAAGAGCATTTGAGTGAAGTGCAGCTTGGATGGATCCCAAAGAAGAGATGTGCTGAGATTGTTTATAAATACAGAGATGTGAGTGCTCAGGCTGGAGTTTCTTGGAATCAGGAGGAATTCCCCAGGGGTTACAGCTTTGCTGTGGCAGATGCCCTTCACTGTATCACTGGGAAAATGGAAAGCTGCAAGAAATGTGAAAGTCTCTCTCAAAACAGGCAACCTTCTCCCAGTCTGTTTTTTCCTGTCATCCCAGAGCTTCACTGCTGATCATGAAGGGGAACTGAGGCAGCCACGTTGCTCTGCTGGGGTGCTGGACCTCTCCTAGTTTTGGGATGATTCCCTAATTTAAGTCAGAGTCCATCTTCTGCCCCTGCTGCAGCCCCTTTACACTTGTTGAAGAACACAGAGGGTCCATAAAAGTGACCACTCTGCTCCCTGGAAATTCTTCTGGCATAACTGGGATCTTTGTAGGGTGGCAAATCTGCACCACTGGGTTTGTAACCCCAGAATATCTCTGTTTTTTCTGGATTGATGTGTGGATGAGGGAAGCTGCATCCAGGTAAATTCTCTGAGCAATCTTGCAGGCCACCATTCCCCAGCTTTCTTCCAGGAACTGAATTCCCTCTCTGAGCAAACTGCTTACACAGGAACATCATCCTTACACTTTCATCCTTTCTGCTGAGGCTCCACACAGAGCTCTGGGGATGAGTGTGAATCTCCGACTGAGCATTTCACACGGAGTCAGAACCTCAGAGCATCCCCTTCTGGGGTCTGTGGGAAGGGAAAACAAACTTCTGGATTTATCCAAGCTCCTCTCCACACTGGGAAAACCCACATCCTAAAGGGAATCTGCTGAGTATCATAATCTCTCCCCATGCTGACCTGCAAGCTGCCATACTCAGCAGGGAATATCATATTTTGCTGGTCTTCCCAGCAAGTTTAAGCAAAAGTTTCAGCTGAAAGAATCTGAAATCTTTCCTTTCTTTGTAAGTGATGTCAAAAAAATATCTGAGCTAACACTGACCAAAGATACCTTTATCTGAAGGGCTGAGTGGGTCCGTCCTGTCCTGGATCATAAGGAAAATGAAAAAAATTACATTTAAAAAAATTTAAGTAAAATTTATTTTTTAATTATTTTATTTATTTATAAAAAGAGCAATAAATTCAGGTTTCATCCACAGAGCCAGAACTTTAACTCATAAAATTTAGTGGAGACACCAATTCAGAAGAGGCAGACTCAGCTGTTCTGAGTATTCAGTGTAGAAGATGATGAAATCTTGCTTTAATTTTACACCTGTGCCTTTCTGTAGATTTCAGTAGCCCAACACCTCAGGACCCTATTCCCATTTGCACTGATTTATTTCCACAAAACTGGACTTCTGTTTCACCTTGAGAAAGGTGTTCCTTTAGGAGCAGAGGGCTCATCCTCCCTCCCCAGCTCAGCATACAGATATTTATGGGTCCATACCATAAATGGGAATATTTCAGTCCCAGAAAGATAAAATTTCAGTGGATTCCATGAGGAGAAGACAGGTTTCCAGTCTTCCCTTGGGATGGGCACTCTAAACCTCCCTGGGTAGCCCCTTTCAAGGCTTGACCACCTTTTCCATGGGGAAATTCCTGCTGCTGTCCAAGCTGAGCCCCAACCTGAGGCTGTTCCCTCTCCTCCTGCCCCTGTTCCCTTGGCAGACACCACTATATGGCTGAAAACACCATCCCCAAGGCTGGCCACAGCTGTAAATGGTAACTCAGGAGCAAAAGCTGTGCCTCTGAGCCATAAAATGACCGCATTAAATAGGAAGGAAGTTAAACAATTATTCCCGTTGCTTAAGGTACGGGCTGACAACATCAAAAGGGCTGATAATTAAAAATACAGTAATGTTTTCCCAAAGTCTCTCCACTCTTATTTCCTCTGTCGAGCTGCCTGATCGGTGTTTTATGAAGTGTCATTTTATCAAGCTCTAAAAATACCTCCAGACTTGTTAGGAGCTGTCCCTGTCACGTACAGGACATTGAATCACTCTCTTTGCTTTAAAGGCACAAACCCTGCTTGAGCAAAGCCCTGGGGCAGGGAGATGGGTTTGCTGCATGTGCCCAGTATGAACCATGCAAAAATTCCACATAAGCCACAGTCTTGAGTGCCTCATTCAAATGGGATTTGAGGAAAAAAAAAACACAACAACAACAACAAACAAACAAACTCCCAGACACAGAAAAAACTTAGAGAGCAATCATCCAAGTTCTGGAAAATGCATGTGTGTTCCTGAGAGGAGAATTTGGCAATATTTTCTTAACTTTCTAGAGGTATAAACAAAAAAGCTAAAAAAAAATTTAAAAGCCATAAATTATTTAACTGAGCTTGCAATGAAACAGCTGAACCAACTTGTCTCGCGACGTGGTCCCCACTACCACAAGCTCAACAGGTCTTTAAAAAGACTACAAAAATGAGTGTAAAACCCAGATTGTTGGACAGCAAGCTCACCTCATAGATGTCACACACGCCTGACAACACAGACACAAATCCATTAATCTAAGTGTCCTGGGGTGACTTTGTGATGCTTGTATCCCCAATTGTCTGTTTATGCTCTATATGAAGTTCTACACCTTTAACCTAAACCAGGACACCAAGTTATGCCTCAGGCAGAGAGAGATGAGAAGTTGGAAGCAATAAAAGCAGCAAGACAAAAAAAAATCCAAAAGAACAGGACAAAACCTCCATCGCTGTGCTGGGCTTGGTGTCCCCACAGCACTCACAAATCCCCAGCTCTTTCTCTGAAAGCTCCCCATTGATACTGGTGGGTACCATGACACATTTTCTCAGCTCCTGGATTGGGAAAGACACTGATAACATCATCCACCAGCACCTGATGCTGGCACTGAGCGAGGCAGCCAGGCCAGCTCTGCTCTGCCAGCTTGGACACCTTCCCAACCCAGCTCTGCCCTGAGTCACCCGCCCGCCTTTCCCCCAGCTGCAGGCACATCAGGCTGATGCCAGCTCCTCCAGGCAGCCAACTCCATCCAGGCCATCTCCCTGGAAGTGGAATGCCACCAGGCAGGGCTGGGAAGGCTGGCTCTGGTTTCTCCACACTCTGATTTCTTGGGGCTGATTTCTCCCACACGTGGCACGCCCGCTCCTGGCGCTGAGTTTGCCCAGCGTGGGCGTCCCAGTCCCATCCCCTGACACCTTCCTGGGATAAAGAATCCTGAGATTCCTGGCACAGGGAGCCTGGAGCTCGTACAAATCCATAGGGACAAGCACCAGCAGCAGACCAAGGACTGTTACTCTCCCAACCACACAAATTAAGGATTATAAATAAAAATTATGAAAGGCAAGAGGAGGGAATTTTTTAATAGCTTGAGGATTCATCTGGACACCCTGAACTTCCCTGGAATAATCCGTACACCCTGAACTTCCCTGGAATAATCCGTTGGGCTGTGTGTCGCTCCCACCAGTTTATTAACTCTGGAAATTTGGACCAAAAAAAGAGGAATTCCATACTTGCACCACCTCACCTAATTTGTATTTACAGAATTAAATACCAAGCTGGTGTTCTGGCCATCTCTGCCTGGAAGATTAGCAATTATTCCACATTTTCAAGAAGCCATATTGCAAACAGTCAGTTCTGCTAATTGCCTTAATTATTCAACCCCTGATTTAAATGCAAGTTTTTCAGCATACTGCTGGTGACTTAATTAATTATAATTACACACAGGTCACGTTTCAGATCTATAATCTTTACAAATGATAGACAGATGAGTAAGGGGAGGAATCCAGATCTCCAAACACAAGTTCGGCCCCCAATTAAAGAACCGTGCACGTCCCGAATTTAACTGCTGCACAATAATTATTTCTATAAATAATAGTATCTAGAGAAGGAGCTGATGACAGAGCTGTATCCCAATAATTAGGAATGACTCCAACTTTGTTTACTATTCCCTAGAGATGCATGCCTCTTGATTTTGTTTTTAAGTGACCAGCTCATCCCAACACCTCGGTGTGTGCTATCAAATATTCAAACTGTCTCTTCAGCCACCTGCTCTGCAGAATTAACACCATCTCCCAGAGAAGTCATTCCTGGGGTGGAAATATTTTTTGTCCCAGTAAGAAAATCAAAATATCAGCCAACAGCATGATATATTTATTCTCAGAGCTTTTCTCTCAATTTTTGCCACTTCAAGAATGTTTTAAGCTAAAAAAAAAAAAAAAGTTAAATATGCTGTATTTTTTAAGTGAAACATACATCAGGTAACTCACCAAGGTGCGTTCAACAGAGGTTTAAAAGCTGTTGAGCTGATTCAGATATATTGCTATTTTAATCACATTTTTATAAGGAAATATGTGATCATGCTATATCTCACATGGTTGGCTGTTTTCCTCTAATAAATTTTGATCCTTTACCCAACTGCAGTCCCATTTGGCAGACAACAGGAGGTCAGGAATGAATTATGTATGTTCTTACCCCTCCTGAAAATGAGCAACTGGGTAGAGGAGAGGGACCATGTCAGAGTCCTCATGGAAAGAGAAATTTGAAGTAACCAGGAATCCAGCAGGGAGTGACACAGGGAAAGAGGCTGCCAGGAACTATTGCTGGGCTTTAAACCAGTATCCCACAGTGGAAGAATAGGAGACATGATTCTCCAAATTTCTCTTCCCTTTGGAGTGTTCCAATCTTCCCTCTGTCTCTCCCATATTCAACCCTTCCCTGGGAGCTGAGCTGAAAATTCTTCCACTGAAATCACCTGTGTGATTTGTCCCTCCAACACCCTTTTCCCCAAGGCTTTTCATCACATCAGCCACAGGGACATGACTCAGGAGGCTCATTCCTTCCTGCATCCCTGCTTTTGTACCTCCCCACCTGCCCCCACACTGCACTCCTGCGTGGCTTTGCTGCTTCTTCCACCTGAAAAAATGCAAAGCAGCTGGTGATCCACTGAGTTTCTTGTGGGAGAGCACAGAAAATGGGTTTAAATAAAGGAGTCAGACAGCAGGCTGATGTTCTGTGCTAATTAATTCTCTTGTTCTGTAAACCTTGGTTCAAAACCTGCCACTTACATGTTACCAAAGCTATTCTTTCACTCCTCTGCCTTTTGAAACTCCATGGCAGCTCTTTGGAAAAGAAAGGGATTGGTTTTCTTGTATAAAA
The DNA here is from genome assembly GCF_965231275.1 of Zosterops lateralis. NCBI lineage: Eukaryota > Metazoa > Chordata > Aves > Passeriformes > Zosteropidae > Zosterops > Zosterops lateralis. The sequence continues at coordinate 3,758,305 of NC_139763.1, forward strand.
CCCGACCTAAGAGGCACACGGAGTCCCCAGCAGCAAAAGCAAGCATGAAAATTGAGACCCAGAGGATAAAAACAAACACAGGGCATAATTGGTAATTCGACCTTTGGAGCTTATAGGGAAGGTTAGGGTTAAGAGCTTTACAAAGTTTGCTCTTGAATTCACTGTTTACAGAAGATGTCAGAGAGATAAGCAGAGGGCAGATTTATTTTTGGAAACCCAGAGACAAAAGATGTGCAGGTTCCCAAGTTCAACATTGATGAGCTCGTGCTTAAGATCATCACCTGCATAACAAGTGCCTCAAATATCACAGAAACTGAATGTCCCACCATTAATGGGCATGGAAGGTAAATCATATCTCTATAAAGATATGATTGACCATAATACCAGAAACATCGGAAACTGGCAGGATTTAGGAGGGAGCACTGAAATCCAGTCACAGCAGGGAGAAAAGTGTCACTTTTCCCACTGGGATGTCAAGCATGAGGTCCCCACATTACCTACAAACCTGGAATAAATACCTTCAGATAAAGGTATCTTAGGTCAGTGTTTCAGATTTTTTTGGCATCACTTACACTCACAAAGAAAGGAAATAATTCAAATTCTTTCAGCTGAAACTTTTGCTTCTCCATGAATTAAACTTGCTGGGAAGACCAGCAAATAAAAAGAAAGCATGAATGATATTCCTGAAATAAGGTGTGTGATTCACACATCTCTAGGGATGGATGGGTGCCCATTTTCCAGTGCCTGATCACTCATTCCTGGTAAGATCTGGCCAAGCTCAGTATCGATAGCAGTGGCCATTTGCCAAATGGGCTCTCGAGTGAAACTGCCAGCTCAGTCATCAATGGAATTGGAATAGCCTTCAGACAGTCACCACTTCCAGTCATTACTTATCTCCTTTGGGGAAAGGTTTTCCATCAGGGCTTGTAGTGACAGGACAGGGGGAAATGGGCTCAGGATAAAGGAGGGCAGAGTTGGATTAGACATTAGGAAAAAAAAAAATTTGTCGTGGTAAGATTGAGGAGGCCCTGGCGCAGTTGGGGATTCCCCACCCCTGGAAGTGTCCAAGGAACATGGCTTGGAGCAGCCTGGGATAGTGGAAGGTGTTCCCTGTCCATGACAGGGGGTGGAAAAGACCCTTCCAACTTTAACCATTCCATAATTCTCTACTGTGATTTTAGGAATGTTTCCATTTGGCACCACCTGGTGAAGCCTGGAGTCACCCAGCCCCACCACTTATAGGCTTGGAGTGGATTTCATGATTGATCCTCACGATTGTGCTCTTCAGGCAACACTGAGACAGCAATACAGGTCCCTCACACCTCAGCAAACATCCCCACAGGAGAACTGGCTCGGACAGAGCTAAGGGAGAGCTGAGCAACCACTGAATTGAGGTAAATATGACACTTCACCACAGCAGCACGTCCTTCTGCCAGCACGAGGACAAATGATGCTGCTCTCCCGTGCCTTGGGTCTTAGAGGGCCTTATCTCATCTCCAGTAACACACAAATTCTTATCTCAAGCCTGGTAAGATGTGAGCCCTGATCAAAGGTTCCTGTTAAGAGCATTTATTCCTTGTGTGATTCTCTGGAAACAAATACAGTCGACCCCACATTTCTTGCCTTTATCTCTGTGGGGGCACAAGGTCTGGTGTCTTTTATCTGCTCTGCTGCCTCTTATTTCTGAGACGTGTAAGAACTTTATTTCCCTTAGAGCAGGAGATCCTTCCCTGCTCTGGTTAAATTTGACCAAATGGTTCAAAAGTTATTTGGGGGAAACAGGAAACCAGAAGGAAAAAAAAGGCTGAGTGACTCCGTGACTCCCATTTCCTTAAGCTCAATCCAAGCTAAAACACAGCCTTGCAAAGAAAGCAAGAATCCCTGGAATAATCACTTGGTAAACAAACTTTTTCTTTAGGGACGTGCTCTTTTCAAAGGAATACATGCAGAGGTGGGAGAAGGGAATAGCCTAGAAAAACTGAATTTCTTTAGGTGTTTCCCATATGCCTGGGAACAGCAAAAGGAGTGGAGTGTGCTTGTTTAAAATCCCTTCACCCCTTCCTCAGTAACTAAACTCTCCACTGGAGCATGAAACAACACAGGATACAGAGCCCTAAGGAAAATGAGGGAAGATTTTAATGGCAGAGTATCAGCTGTGGAAAGCCAATGCACTACTAAGGATTTATGCAATATTTTCTATACAATCCTTTTTTTTTCTTTTTTTTTTCTTTTTTTTCTTTTTCTTTTTTTTTTTTTTTTTTAACGTCAGGATAGTGTTACTACATAAATGCTGGGCTTTATGGGTTAAAGTCCACCAAGTCCCATTTTGGAAGCATCATTTGTCCCTCCGAGAGACCCCTCCAAGGCTGTGTCCAGTTGTGTATCCTGCAGGAGAGCCCTGGAGGGGCTGGAGCGTGTCCAGGGCAGGGAAGGGCCTGGGGAAGGGTCTGGAGCCCCAGGAGGGGCTGAGAGAGCTGGGGAAGGGTCTGGAGCCCCAGGAGGGGTTGAGGGAGCTGGAAAGGGGCTGAGCCTGGAGAAAAGGAGGCTCAGGGGGGACCTTGTGGCTCTGCACAAATCCCTGCCAGGAGGGGACAGCCGGGGGGGTCGGGCTCTGCTCCCAGGGAACAGGGACAGGAGGAGAGGGAACGGCCTCAGGCTGGGCCAGGGGAGGCTCAGCTTGGCCAGCAGCAGGAATTTCCCCATGGAAAGGGTGCTCAGGCCTTGGCAGGGGCTGCCCAGGGAGGTTTGGAGTGCCCATCCCTGGAGGTGTCACCTGGAGGTGGCACTCAGAGCTCTGGGCTGGGGACAATGTGGGGATGGGTCACAGCTGGGACTCCATGGGCTGGGAGAGCTTTTTCAACCTCAGGGATCCTGGGATTCTGTGATTCACAACTCTGCCCCAAAATGTGTTTAGGAGCTGTAGCAAAAGCTCAAGCAGCCTGAGGCAGGGCTGCAAACTGCAAAAACGTTGGGAAGAGACAGAGGGTCCAAGTCCAGGGAATGAGCATTTAAAGATGATTGCCGACCATAAACCTTGACACGCGCTCGGTGCGGGTTCCCAGAAATTGCAGGTTATTAGGAAAGCACAGAAGGAATTTAAAGAAGGTGAGATCAAAATCTCCGTCTCTTAAAATCTGTTCAGTTTCTTTCCTGCCTGGCCAAAGTGTGCATTCCCCTGAGATAAGAGCTCCACAAAACTCCAGTTTTTCCTGGGTTTATTCGGGAGCACTAAAAGCAATCCAGGTTCTGCTTAAAGAAATCCAATGGGAATCAGCCGAGCTCACCTGACGGGACCTGAGAGTGTATTGCTTCCAAAGTTCAATTTCCATGCATAGTGAAAGCTGAGATGTGGGGGGCAATCACTTATCACATTGATAAAAACCAAACTGAATTATTGCCATAATGATCATAGTAAAAAATCTATGTTCTCATTGAAAGATTTCTGGGCAGCCCTCAGCTTGCTTTCTGAATTAGCCACGTTTAGAAAACCAGATTGCACCGAGACAAAGGAAAGAGACTGCACAACAGGAAAGAAAGAAACAATGTGGACAGTCTATTTCTCTCCTAATTAAAATATTTCCAGAGCTGGGAGAAGCAGCAACAAAGTCCTGTGGCTGCTTATCTGCCCCAGGCCAGAGAGCAATCCACTTCACACCTGGGAGTGAGCAGTGACTCCAGAAATCTCGGTGCTGTCAGCAGGACAGCTCAGCTATGGAAACACTCATCTCCTGTGAGGAGAAAAGCACATCTGGCCCACAGAGGGGAATTCATGCCAGTGGGGGAAAAGCTACATGGAGATCTGTGTGGAGAGGAACTGCTTACAGCACACCCTCTCCCTTTGCTTGGTGTGTCCAAAAGCCACAGTTTGTAAAAAAGACAGTTCAAAGTAAAAACATGTTTTAAAATAATTAAAGTAAAATTTAAAAAGAGCAAAAAGAATACAAGTGTTTGGTCAATCATGGCTTGGATTTACTTTGTTGGATTTTTTTTTTCCAAAATAGAATTCACAAAGGGTTTTTTTTTTTTGAGACTGACTTTGTTGTTCCTAGAGGAGGAAAAAGCCCCAGTGCCTAAGGTCCAGCAGATTCTTATGGGCTAAGGAAATTATTTCCCCCTGTTTTATGGCAGCCTGGCACAGCCTGTCCCCCTCAGAGTGTTTCCTGGCCAGTGCCATCAGTCCTGTGTGTCACCAAGCCCATGGTGAGTGCTTGCAGCATCTGGGCTTCACACAGGACCAGGAGGCCACAGTGGACAGGGACATGTGGGCACAGGAGTGGCCCTGTCACATCCTGCAGGAATGTCTGTTTTGGGAATACGAGCAAGGCAAGGGGACACAGTGCTCTGGGGCTTCTGACACTGACAAAGCTGCACACGGGGTGGAACAAAACTTATGGCTGGACACTGGTGTGGGATATCACACCCTGTTAACACAGCCCCCTCCCAAAAAAAAGTGAATTATTTCACACTCCAAATACAGAATTTGCTTCCTAGGGTTGATCAACACAATTAAGTTCACTTTTTTGCTCTGCTAATAATAGTCTGTGAAACCAGGCTCGCTCCCAAGATCCCTGGTACACAGCATATGTCTTATGTTCTCCACAAATATTAAACATACCCCCGCCCCTCCCTTCCATACTTCTCCCTCATTCGCTGCTGTGACGAAGATATTCTTTAATGAATCTTAATGACTCATCCCAAATGTTGGTTTTTTTGAGTTGTGATAAGCACTAGACGGGGTGACTAATGGACTGTGTGCAACACCTAGACAACGTGAGCAATTCCTTGTTTGCTCAAACCATATTAGATACTGATAACAGATACAGGCATTGCACCTGCTCCATTGTAAAAAAAGGAAAAAGCAACCAGGGCAGATACAGCAACTGCTGCTTGTATTTGTATAAAGTGAATTTATCTTGTCACAGAACGTATGTTGGGGCTGCTATAAAGCTCCCCGCTCTTGTAAAAATGACTAATTTGACATTGTGCCCCTGGGGGAGTAAAAGCAAAAGACAACCACCTTAGCTGGGATGGAACAGAGCTTCCCAGAGATGGCTGTGAAGGAAACACAGGCAGCTTTTCAAGTCTAACAAAGTCTGCACTAGTGGACACAACCATCTACTCATCCACTTACACCTCACTCTGGCATCACCTTTGCTTTTCCTACTTCTGTGGGAGAAGGGTTGAATTCCTTGATGGAAAGGCCTGAACAGTCTTCCAGCAGGAGAGGAGGTCAACAAAACAGGATGTAGATTTACATATAGGTTATTTTAGTCAAGCTCACTCAAGAGATTATTTTTTTGCTCCAGACACTTCAGGCTGAGATCCTCAACATGGAGTAGGGTGGATGCTCCTGACTACAGTGCTCTACTCCTGAATTTTAGCTTAGGTCAGGAGAGAAGCCATCAATTCCCCCCTCACTCTTAGAACTGAAAAACTTGTCCCAGTAGGATGCCAGAATAATTTAGTTGGAAAAGACCTCTGAGGTCATTGACCCATCCCCACCTTGTTCCCAGCCCAGAGCACTGAGTGTCACATCCAGGCCTTCCTTGGACACCTCCAGGGATGGGCACTCCAAACCTCCAAAGCTTAACAGCCCTTTGGTGCAGAAATTCCTCCTGATGTCCAGCTTGAGCCTCCCCTGGGACAACCTGAGGCCATTCCCTCTTGTCCTGTCTCTCATTCCCTGGGAGCAGAGCCTGATTTCCCCTGGCTATCCCCTCCTGTCAGGGAGTTGTGCAGAGCCACAAGGTCCTCCCTGAACCTCTTCTCCAGGCTAAACAACCCCAGCTCCTTCAGGTCCCAACACACAGCACCTGCCCAGAGTGAATTTCAAAATAATTGTGTAAACAGAGATATTCTTATTCACTGACCACAGTGAGAGTCACTGCTGTGCTTTTTGTAAGGATGTGTATATGCACATGCAGTAAGAGGGATCCATGGGTGAAATCATGGCATTCACTGGCCAAAAGGAACCAAGTGATTAGGAGTGACTCTGTTCTCACTTTCAGTGCCACGAGTTCTGCCACTACCCAGCACTTGGCTTGCACAGCTCACTCCACAGACAAAAGTCTATAAGATGAAAAAGAGAACGGGGAGTTCGCTCTGGGAGGTGAAGGATTAATCATAGAATATCCTGAGTGGGAAGGGACCAACAAGGAATATCAAAGTCCAGCTTCTGGCCCTGCAGGGATACCCCAACAATCCCCCCTGGTCATCCCTGGCAGTGCTGTCCAAAGGCTCCTGGAGCTCTGGCAGCCTCGGGGCTGTGCCCATTCCCTGGGGAGCCTGGGCAGTGCCTGAACCCTCTGGAGGAAGAACCTTTCCCTGATCTCCAGCCTGAGCCTGCCCTGGCCCAGCTCCAGCCATGCCCTGGGTGCTGTCCCTGTGCCAGGAGCAGAGATGGGAGCTGTCCCTTGGGAGGAGCTGCAGCCCAGGGGAGCTCTGACCTCAGTGTCCTCTGCTCCAGCTGAATGAGAATGAAGTCACTTGAGAATAATGAAGAAGGTAAAAGAAAACATAAAAGATTAACAAATTCTGGGATGCCAAGGCCTGAGCCCTGACACACACAGTAGAATATGTCAGCATGAAATATATAATCTTAAGTCATTGTTCCAAAAATATTCCCAGTGTTCACATGGACAGTTCTCACTTAGAGAGGCACAAGAGCAACAGTGACAGATCTCCAAGCCAGGGGCTCTCTCACTCTGTGCTGTGAACATCATTATCTACACACCTAGGGCTTAGGCAAAGTTTTTAAACAGCTGTCACACCTCACCAAAGTGCCAGCACACAACTTTTACAGCCACGGACCAACCATGCCAAACTCCACCACCTTTTGGTGAGGGGATAAAAAAAGAGGGCCCCACACCCGGGAAGATAAATTCCTGCTCTCACTGCACTGAAGGGCACAGCACAGTGATTAGTGAGCAGACCAGAAGAATCACAAGCTTGTGCACAAGCAAAGTAATTCTTAAATGAAACCAGCAGGGAATAAAAGAAAAAGCTCTGCTGCTAAAGGAAGCTCAAACACACTTTTTTGAGTCCAGTCATCCAAGAGCAATTATTAAGCTCTGTTGTTTCTGAATACACTTGGCCTTAAAATATTAACATGTGCTTTTTGTTTTATGCCTCAGACTGCATGAAATGAATTAAATACACCCAAAATGGTATGAGCAATCTCTCAAGCACTAGCTGGTTTAACAACTAATCTACTGCTTTTGTATGAAAGGTTAAAGGTTTAGGTTTTTCAGTCCTATGAGGCATCATTCTACACTTCATGTGTTAGGCATCTCTCCTCTCCACCACTGGCAACATTATTTGAGGCATGCCTGCAACATTTTCACTTAATTAAAGAAAAAAAAAAGCTGCATAACCACTTCAAATTTTTATACTTTATGCAGCTGGGAGTTTACTTGATTTCTTTGAGAGTTATGAAGGTGAAACGTAGCACTTTATGCACAAAGTGTAGCAATATCTGCTGCTGCTGCTGCTCAAACTTTGACACAGTATTTTTTTTTTTTTTTTTTTTTTTTTTTTTTTTTTTTTTTTTTTTTTTGCTGGGCAGTAATTAGCCATGTTGGTTTGCATGTGCTCAGAGTAATGACACACACACACACACAAATAACTCACTACACTTTGTGACTCACTGGGATGCCTTCGCAGAAATTACCTCGCTCACACTTGGGGCACCAAACACCGTGGGGAGAACTCTCCAGTGGGGACAGTCAGCCATGTTCTATTTTAGCTGTGAACAATCCCAGTGAAAAGCCATTCCATACCCCCTCTTTCCCCCTCCAAAACCTGTATAAATATTTTGTTTCAGTCGCGTTTGAATGGCAGAGTAAATGAGTTTCATCCTTTGTTTCAACCATAACAGCGCCTTGTTTGAAGTTGCTATTTCAAGCTGGGAGAGCCGGGCCTTTATTTTTCAAAGATGTTATTTCCTGAGACCCTTTACTCTGTGAACTTACAGCCACCGCTGGAGCTTCATTGTTAATTGTCTTTTTTAGGGGCACAAATATACAGCCTTTCCTTTCAAATTCAGGACGGCTCTGTTTATTTACGCTGCTGAATGGAAAAAACTCCCTTTGGCGGAGGCATCCCTGGTGCTGTGCAGGGATGCCAGGAGCAGTGGGAAGAGGTGTAGGGTCTCTATTGGACCTCTAAGAGCCCACCAGACATTTTTGGGGCTCCCAGGAAAAGGGGCTGCTCCAGCCCACCCTTTCCTACAGCATCTGGAGGAGGAGAAGGAGAAGAAGTAAGAAGAGGAGAAGGAGAAGGAGGAAGAAGAGGAGAAGAAGACGAGAAGAAGAGGAGGAGGAGGAGGAGGAAGAAGAGGAGGAGGAGGAACACGTGCACCCCAAACCTCCCCAGGCAGAGGAGAGATGAGCCAACATGCAGATGAGGGTGCCATGCACACCGGGACAGCACGACAGGGATTTTCACTCCTGTTGAGTGTCTTGCCTCTGTGGCGCAAGAGGAATTCTGGAGGAGTTAAGTCACAGCTGCTCTGGAGCTGCAATGCAGCCCTGCCACATACCTGCCTCCTCACATTCCCTCTCCACGCTCTAAACATCGGCGTTTTTAGGATCTTATTCCCCCCTCTTTGTTGTCCCCTCAGTGAGAATATGGTGTGCAGAAGCCTTTCCCTGGGATGCCCTGACCATCAGCTGCTGCTCTTCTCTCCCTCCAGAGAGGTCACAATTTTGCCCTGCAGATGCTCAGAAATATGGGGCCAAATAGTCCCCTTGGGCAGCCAAGCATTGACAGGTAATTCTAAAAAAATCTAACTGGTCCTTTTAATTCACTACAAGAAAGTAACTCCTCTGCTTATTTTTGAGGTGTTGTTGCAGAAAAAGGCAGTTAAAAAAAAAAAAAAAACTGAAATAACTCCTTAGCACTCATTTTCAGCCTAACTCCCCATTCAAACAAAAAAATATTGATCAAGAAGTACTGAAAAACAAGTCTTACCTATCTGGAATACCACAGAATAGAAAACTTTGCAATGTTTTTTTTTTATTCTTACCAGTTGTCTTTCCTTTTCTCTTTCTAGCTACTTCACTCTTGAGCATCACAACTAGTTTCCCCTCACTCCTACAAAAAAAAAAAAAAACTAAAAGCAAAAATATCAGGGAAAAAAATATCTCAGAAGTTTGCATCTAGATGCTGATTCAATTATTATTCTTTAATTGATACATAACTCCCCTCTTTTGTCTCTGGCTCACAGAGTGCCAACACACGCAGGAATAAAACCACAGAAAGTTGTGAGAAGGAGGGACGATTCCTAAAATAGAACCAAACACAGAGGCACAATACAAAAAACCAATCTAAGCCTATTTTTCCTTTGACTCTCTAAGTTAATGATGCTACATTTTGAAAACGCAGAGGGATCGTGGAATTAAAGAGAAACTTAGGCTGGAGAGGAAAGTTTCAGGTCTCTTATTCTGACCTTCTGCTGGGCTTTGGCCACTCCAGATCAGAGGCTCCCCCAGACGAAGCTTTCACTCACACTGGGAACATTCATTCCCAAATATCGAGTTGGCATTTTCCCTGCTGCCTCTGTGCACCTCTGGAGGAGCCTGGCTCTCCCTTTGCTCCAACCCTCCCATTAAGGAGTTGAAATTAGCCATGAGACTCCCCATTAGCCTGCTTTTCTCCAAACTAATGAAACCCAGCTCCCCCAGCCCCTCCTCATACATCATCCAGCCCACTAAGCACAAACCACTTCTAATGAAGCCCATTTCTATACTAACAATAAGTAAAATTTAATGATCTTAAATACTCTTACATAAGAAGAACTGCCCTAAAAATGAGACCTTTCAATAGGGCAAAATCTGGCCAGGTTAATAATTTTGCTCTGGGTCCCAGAATGTTAATTTAGCAAGAAATAAATAACTCCCAGCCTTTCATCTTATCTTTCTGACAGATGTTTCCCCTATAAAAAGGGTGTCATAATTGTTTTTGTCAGTGTTATAATTAAAATTGCTATGCAGCTGACATACAGTTTTTAATGGTTTCCCCTAGGATTATAGCAGATGTTGCCTTATTAGATCAGGGCTCTCCTGGAGTATGAAATGTCATTGGCATAATCAAGACACTTCTTTAAGCCTCTCAAAGTAGACTGTCACAATTTTCCCAGTAACATTTGACCCTTAGGGATGAAATATATCCTGCTTTTCTAAAGGAGAAAGTTTTCTGAGGAGTTTGAAAGAAAAACTAAAAAAAAAAAAAATAAAAAACCAACAGTTTTTGCTACAGCCAGAAATAGCTGGAAGATACAGGAGGAAGTCCTGACAACTGCACCAGCAAGGCCAAAAAACTGTGGCTTTTTAATGGCAAAAATATTCACAGGCAAAGGTAGAGGAGCTGAGAAATAGCAGTTAGTGGGTTCTTATTATAAGAAAAGTTAGAACCCTATGACACAAGTGGTAATTTGAAATGGGGGTTAGTTTAAATAAAGCAAGTTGTAACAGCAAACTTCTCTCTAAGGGTAATTTGGGTCCCTGGTGTTCACTGAAAATCCAGGGAAGTCAAGGGGGATGCAAGAAGAAAAGGTGGCTCCAATGGTCAGCTGGGAAGGGCACATGGATCCCTTGTCTGAATGCACACAAACCATTTAATATCATTATAAATCATTTCTAGGTGCTTTGGCAAGAGAAGCAGGCAAGTTTAGATGGCTCCAACCTAAGAAAAGCCACCCAGGCCTTTTGCCTGCCTGTCCACAAAATCCCTCCATCCCCTCAGATTTGGGCAAAATAAATTCAGCAGAAATTAACTTTTACATTTTTGGTGTGTCAACTGAGCTCCTTGCAACTTTCCAAGGGCCACCAATTTTTTTTTCCCCCAAGATGCGAGGAACGCCAACTCTGTTTCACAGGCAGGATCTGGGATTCGCAGGCTGCAGCTTTTCCACGTCGCTTTATATTAAGAACTCCCCAAAATAATCATGGAAGGTGCGACGTGACATCATCTGCTGAAGCTGCACAGCACCGAGTGTCGCAGTTGGCTTGTGAAAAGTCACAGAAACAGGTTGGAAAAGATCTCTTGAGCCCAACTTTTGACAGACCATCAAACCCTGGCACTCCAAGGGATGGCGACTCCACCATCTCCCTGGGCAGTTCTAGTGCTTAATCAGCTTTTCTGTGAAGAAATGTCCGAACAGACATATTTCCATTTGGAATTTTAGCGGTTACCTCTCCTAATCTCACCCACCTCAACGAGAAATAGGCATTAATTAAAAAAAAAAACAAGCATGGAAAAGGTCCAGTGTAAATTATCTCACGCATAACCTGGGGAGAGGGGAGGGAGAGGAGGGGAAGAAAAAAAAAATTAAAAAACAACATTAGAGTCTTGGAATGACATAAACCAGGTGTTTTTTTGGTTTTTTGTTTTTTTGTTTTTTGTTTTTTGTTTTTTTATTTTTTTTTTTGTGGTTTTTTTGGGTTTTTAAATTGGGTTTTCCTGGAATTTTTTTTTGGGGGGGGTTGTTTGTTTGTTTTGTTTTGTTTTTTTGTTTGAGTTTTTTGTGGGGGTTTTTGGTTTTGTTTTTTGGGGGGGTTTTTGGGGGTTTTTTGGGGTTTTTTGTTTGTTTGTTTTTGGTTTTTTGGGGTTTTTTGTTTAGGTTTTTTTGGGGGGGTTTTGTGGGGTTTTTTTTTGTTTGTTTTTGGGTTTTTGGTGGATTTTTATTTTGTTTTTGTTTTTGTTTTGTTGTTGTTTTGTTTTTTGTTTTTTGGGTTTTTGGGGGTTTTTGGGGTTTTTTGTTTTTATTTTTTGTTTTGTTTTTTTGTTTGTTTGGGTGGTTTTTTTGTTGGTTTTTTTTTTTTTTATTTTGTTGTTTTGAGGGTTTTTTTGGGTTTTTTTATTTTTATTTTTTGTTTTGTTTTGCTTTTTTTTTGGTTTTTGGGTGTTTTTTGGGGGTGTTTTTTTCTGTTTGTTTTTGTTTGTTTTTGTTTGGTTGGTGGAGCTTTTTTTTTTGTTTGTTTGTTTGGTTGGTTTTTTTGGTGGGTTTTTTTTTTTTTTTTTTTTTTTTTTTTTTTTTTTTTTTTTTTGTGTGTGTGTGTGTGTGTGTTTTGGTTTGCTTTGGTTTGGGTTTTTTTGGGTTTTTCCCCTTTTTCCCTCCCGATCCCCTCTCAGCACTCCCGGCGCTGGCGGCGCCGAGCGCGCCTGTGCCTGTGCCTGTGCCTGTGCCTGTGCCTGTGCCTGTGCCTCTGCCTGTGCCTGTGCCTGTGCCTGTGCCTGTGCCTGTGCCTGAGCCTGTGCCTGTGCCTGTGCCGGTACCAGCGACGACAACAAGCGGAGGGGCCGGGCTTGAGGGGAGGCGGGTCCGGCCGCCTCCCCCCGCCCGCTGAAGAGCGCCTGCGAGGGCGGGCGGGCGGCACAGCGAGGAGAGGAGCCGAGAGGCATCAGAGCCAGCGCAGAACCAGCGCAGAAACACCGCGAAAACAGCGCGGCATCACCTTGGGCCTCCCGCACCCGCGCCCCGGCCGGCAGCGCCCTCACAACCCGCGGGCACCCGCCTTTGCCTTTGCCTTTGCCCGCCCCTTCTGTGCCCCCTCCTTTGGCCGGGACTCTCTCCGCCGGGGATTCAGCTCTGCTGCTCTTGTTGCTGGTGGTGTTGTTGTTGGCCGGCGCGGCCGCATCGAGGATATTTTGGCTCGCCCAGAAAAGGCAGCGGCGCCTCCGATCCTTTGGACGACGCGGCGTGTGGGGCCGGGGCCGCCGGCGGGGAGGGACCGCGAGGAGCGACGGCAGCGGGGGCCAGGTGAGGCGGGGGCGGCGGGGATGGAGAGAGAGAGAGAAAAAGGGGGGGAAGAAAAGGAGAACGGGCTTATCGGTGCTCCGGGACCCTTCCTCGGGCCGGGGAGTCTCCTCGGAGATGCCGATCCCAGCACCCAGAGCCCCCGCTCAGCCCCCTCAGGCGGTTTATGCCCCCTCAGGCGGTTTATGCCCCCTCAGGCGGTTTATCCCCCTCAGGGCGTTTATCCCCCTCAGGCGGTTTATCCCCCTCAGGGCGTTTATCCCCCCTCAGGGGATGCCGCGGCCCCGGCGGGAAGGGGTTAATGGGCAGCGCGCTCTGGATTTGGTTAGGACTTTAAAGGGACTTAAAAAAAAAAAGAAAGAAAACCAGCCAAACGTTGGGCTGTGTGATCTAGCCACCGAAGTTTTTTTTTTTTTTTTTTTTAAACGTGGGCGAAGCGTGTGTCATGTGTGTGAGGAGCCGGGCAGGGAGCTCAGGGACTGCACACGGGGCACGCCGTTCTCTCCTCCCTTCTTCCTTAAAAAGCCTGTTTTTTCCTTGAGAAAAACCTTCATTTAAAAGAGAAACAACAACCAGATCTAATATCCCCCTGCTCGCTTTCTCCCCCTAAAGAAACACCCCCAAAAAAGCCAAGGAAAAATAACATTTGGGACACCGTGCGGATGCTGCCCAGCTGCGCCCAGCTGTGTGGGGCAGGCACCTGGCTGTGGCTGAAAAAGAAGGCGATCAGAACTCAGTATTAGTTAATAAGTGCCTGATCCTGTTGACCCTGTTCTGGTTCACCCACTCAGCTATTGCGGGGGTGTTTGAGGAAGGTGTCCTGCCAGTTAAACCAATTATAGCTGGCAAGTCGCAGTCATCAGCAGCAGCGTTTAGTGTGTGGAGGGCTTGGAGGTGAGGCCCAGTCGCACCGTGTTGGGCCGGAGTGGCTTTTTCTGAACTTAAAACTTATATACAGCAGCTTTCTAAGTGCAGCAGAAAGGCAGATTAAACCCTCTGTGCCGTGGAAATCCGCCTTGCCTTTCTAGCTCTGCTTGTCTTGTGGTATCTCTGTAAGGGTTTCGTGTCTCAGGGCTGGGGAATTTGTGCTGCAGATGGGGAGAAAGCTGATGTGTGATGAGCAGAGGGTGTAGAAATTCCTCTGCTTGAGATATTCGCTTGGAGTGTTGCAAAAAACCATGCTGAAGGATCTCCATGTGTTTTTCACAGCCAGAGCTCAGTGTCTCATTTTTTTTTCCCAAGCTTTCCTTCGGAACAAACCCGGCGTGGAGAAGAAACAGGGGCTTGGGTTAATGAGCAATGCCGTGTAATCAACACTCGGTATAAACCTTTTGTCTTAGGGCCCTAAACACCTCTAAAGAAACAACACCAACCAAAAAAAAAGGACAGGAAGGAGAGAATGTCAGCCTTTTTAGTGGACAGGGAAGTGCCTAACAGGATTTGTGGAGAGGTCAGAATTGCGCACAAGTGCCAGGAATCTTATTTGTACTCCGAACCAGGGATCAGACCTCAACTTACAGAATATACATATGATATTTTCACAAAAGCTCAAATCCCTAAGCCAGTTATCCCCGGACACCAGGGCAGAATTCAAAGGCTAAACAAAGGCTGTTGGAAATTGCCGTATACTTTTTCAAAAGCCCAGCCAAATGCAAGGATAAACAGTTGTTTAAACTGTGGCAAATTTAATGAACAGATTAGGATGCTTGCTGAGTGAGACTCACGCTGTGTGAAATTCTTTGCTGCTCAATGAGATGTGTAATTTAGACCAAATATTTGTACGTGCTGTTTGAGGTAAAAAACATCGTTCAGTAGGTTGCACTTTTTGAGTTGCATTAATGAATATTCTTTTCAGTGTCAGTTGATTTATTTGCTTCAATTATAAGGCCCAGTCAAGTTGAAATAGGTCTTCCATGTTAAGGACTCTTGCTTTTTTTTAATTTATTTATTTTTTAAGTGATCAGCTATTTCAGAGGATGAAAGAGTTCCTTGTCTTTAGCTGTTGGTTGTTTTTATTTTCCTTTCTGGTTTTGGATGTATTGCCATTTTTATCAAGCTTATTTTGTCAAGATCCTAGTTTACAATTTTTTCTGAATTTTAAAGTGATTTTGGGTTTTTTTTCCCATGTGTTAACATGGTGAGTGATAGGTTTGGCTTGTAATAAGTGATCACAGTTTTGTGGATATCTTGATAGTGTCCTCTGTGGCTATTTAAGTACAAGTGCATGTTTTCAGGGAGTTGCTGTGGAGCCAGGGAACTCAGCCCAATGCTCTGAAAAAAGGGAAGGAAAATTAAGAGTGTGGCTTGATAAGGTATCGTTCACTGACACCTGAATTGCAGCATCACGATAAACCTGAATAATGGCCATAAAACTGCCTTTATTCCTTATGTTTGATCTTTCCCATAGGGATATGAATCTTATCACTCTTCTCCTTAAGTGACATATAGGAGAAAAGTCACACAGGCCTCACTCAGCTCTGTTCCTGGTAATAAAGGCAATGTGATAAAGGTTTGACTTCAGTGGCGTGAGCATATTGAAAGTGGTCCCATTATCAACCCTTTAAAAAGGGTATTTAACTGCATAATCCCCTTTTCAATTAAAACTTAGGCCCTCTAAAGCTTTATAAATGTATTAGTCCTGTGTTTAGAAAATGTACAAGATTAATGTGGTTTGGAGTAAAGTGGTAAAGGCAGGAGGTTGGGGACACTTAGGAACTGGCTTTTCTGATTATTCATGAAGGGGTGAATGTAGGAGGTGAAGGTGCATCACAGTGTCACTCTGTCACTCCTCTTCCTCTGAAAGCCAAAGTCTGGAGTGAATCACAGCCTGTGAGAGGGCACAGAGTAAGCAAAAATAACACAAAACTGATTACCTAAGATAAAGGGTGAAAAGTTGAAAAAATACCTCAAAGAGACAGGTACTCAGTGGGCAAGAGGTTTCTGTGGGCTTTATAGGCAAACACAAATTTTGTGAAGTTCTTCAATTCTCTAATTCTCCAGCTCTCCCAAGCTTTCACAAAACAAGGTGGGAATTGCCCTGTGTGGTTGGGATGTTGGAAAAGCTTTCCCTGTATCCCATATCCAGAGCTGCTCCACACCCTGAGCTGGAGTAGTGGGGTAACATCTGATAACATCTGCTCCCTCCCTGCTCCCTCCTGCTTTGGCAGTGTTTTTAATGTGACCCCCCTCTTGTTTTCCAGATGAGTGACTTTGGGATCAGGAACATGGATCAAGTGGCTCCCGTGTCCAACATGTACAGGGGAATGCTCAAGGTGAGTACCTTGGAGCTGGCACCTCCCAAACACAGCTGGGGCAGCTCCCAGCCTGTGCTTTTGTTGTGTTCCTGCAGTGCCAGGACAGGAATTGGATAAGCCAAGTGAGCACAGGTTTAATTGCTCTCCTGTAATCTTCTCCCAGAGTCCCATTCCCGTTTAGTTCCACAGAGATGTGAAAAGCAGGACTGAAATGGGAAGGTGCAAATCTTGCACCCTCAACTCTCTCCCCCCAAAAAATGTTCCCTCTCTCCATTCCCTAATTCATAAGAATTTAAAAGAGGTAGACAAGAACTAAGTTCAAATTTGCTGGTGTTGGTGGAACTTCTGCCAAAATAAATGTTAAAGAATGGGCAGCAGGAGAGTTTTTGTGTCTTTAGTTTGATGACACTGACAGAGGCCTGTCCTGATAAAACTGGTCAGGTTTGGTACCTTCCTGAATATTGTTTGGCATAAAAGTAGGTTATTCACTTACAGCTGTTATTAATGGAGGCCAAATACACTGTAATAACTCCAAAAATCATTGAGTTTATTTTAGTTTTAGGGGTAGACTGTGTCTGTTGCCTTGTTTTGAAAAGAATTGACAAACTGGAGTCAGCAGACTCTAAAGGCTCAGTCTTAAAGGGCTTCTTGCCCTTTCCATTCATGCAAGTTGCTTTTTAATCCCAGAATCAATTTTTTTTACACTCCATTGATTAATGTAAAGCAATTAAATGTTAGGGAGACCCTTTCTGCTCTCAGTAGCTCTGAGGAATGGCCATGGTTTTGAAGAATCAGTGAGGCTCTGGGATGCTGACTGCTCTGACTCTTTATTTTTCTCCCCACAAAAAAAAATCCAAGAGATCCCCCAAATTCAGGTCTGTGTGCTCTTAACACCGTGGTTGCCCTAGGCAGTTATTCAGTGTTCAGTTGTTGTAGAATTAAGTCAGAGATTTGTGTTCTGCTGTGCTGTAGCTGTTCACATTCCATTTTATTTCGTTCTGCAATAATTACATGTATTGGGAAGCCAAACAAAGTGTTTGTGTAACTGATAGGACAAGCAGAATTCATTCTGGATTGTGTTTTTCCTCTCTTTACTACTATTAAATGAAGAACATGCTTACACATTAATTCTCTCCCCTTTGAAATATGAAACTAGCACGGTATGGATTTTACTCATTCACATGCCACAGCATTTTTTCCAATGACTCAGGATAAGGGTCAGCTATTTACACAAAATGCAGGAGTTTCCAGATTGTGTTGAAAGAACTTGTCCTTTCTTTTAGGTGCTAGAGATGAGTCAGAGCTTTTATCTAGTAACATAGAAAGAATCTTTTACCAGCAGATTTGGCAGCTGTTGCTAACTCGTTTTATTCAGGCATGAGCCTTTCCAGGGGCTGGCTTTGACTTGAGTTGGGGAGTACCTGAACCAGAGGTCCACAATTTGGCCCTGCTGGCCAGGAGATTTCTGAAGCCACTAAATAAGGCATGATAGTGTTTGTGGAGACATGAAAAGTTAGGAAATATGAGGGGAAATTCATCCTAAATTGCTGCTCCAGGAACATAGTTTAGGTTGCTTTTTGCATTGCACGTGAGTAGTGCCCTCAAAAAAAAAATCCTTGCCTTGTCCTCAGCTAAATCCACTCCTTTGGCACAAGCTGGCAAATCAATGTTTGCCTAAACCAAATAAACATTTGCTCGTTGCCTTTGTCTCCAGCTCCCTGAAGGGCAGGAGCTGCCATGAGCCAGCTGCAGCTTTCCAGAGCAATGTCCTATCCTCAGGTGCCTTGAAAAAAAAATCTCAGGAGCAACTTTTATCCATCTTTGCCTCAAGATATTGCAGATATGGTTTCCCTGTGACTAACGAGCAAGTTTCATAAGCTGTTTCTGAAGTTATTTCCTCCTCTGCTCACATTCCTTCTGCCCCTCAAAGACTGAAGTGGTGGGGGGAAATTCAGTAAATTCATACCAGTATTCCTGGCATACACAGTTGGCACAAGTCAAGCTTGAAGGGAGTTGGGTTTTCAAAATAGAACAATATTTCTTGGATGTCAGTGTATCAGTAGAATCCGCTTTTATCTGGAACATTTTTATCAGTCTTGTTTATCCCTTGCTGTAAAATGAAAGTAGAAGTGTTTCACTGAGCATCTGAGCACTTGAAAAGACTTCAAAATGTGGTTGCTGGCAAATGCAGTAAGGCAGAAGTATAAAAGTTGCTGCAACATCCTTCCTCAAGTCCTGTAAAGCTGGATGTGTAGCTTCAAGTGATGTGGTTCAGATGAGTTTTATCTTAAAAAAAATAAACAAAGCCTTCATAAACCTCCTCTAGGTTTTATGCTGGCAGTTTTCCCAAAATTTACTGATCTGCCATCAAATCCTCATCAGGTGGATGATCTATTTCAAGGGTTAAGGAAATGAGGATTTTTTTTTTAAATGTACCTGGAAATAAATACGCACGTATGTATTCTCTATTGTTAAAAGCCTCAATTACAGGAAAAAAACTGAGAATATCTTGATCTGGCTTTACTGTAAGCTGCAGAACATCCCCCTTATCAGTTGGGTTTTATTCACGTAGCAGAAGCTGTGCCCTCACTGTGGTTACATTTCAAAGCTAGCTCATTCAAGACAGTGGTTGTGCATGATCTCCAGATCTAGGAAACCAAACCCAGACACTTCCTAGCAGTGCAGTTCACAGCTCTCCAGCAAAATGCTGACGTTGTTCTGTGTTTATTCTCTTCCTTTGCAGCGTCAGCCAGCGTTTGACACCTTTGACAGCTCAAACTCGCTTTTTGCCGGATATTTTTTCTCACTCAGTGAAGACCAAACGCTTCAGGAAGTGCCAACAGGATTTGACTCTACTTCTTATGGTAAATCTTCACTTTGCTCCTCAGTCCAGTCAGCACATGAGAAATTTTTGGGGTCTAACTAACGTTTCCTGGGTGTGCAATATGGATTTCTCTAAAAAGATGTGGCTTAATATGCAGATTTCTGTGCTTGGTTTTATTCATGTGAGTTTCATCGTGGATAGTTGCTGTTTCCTGTACTGAAAAGAAATAGGAACTGGGATGCTGTAGCCTAATAGACTGATTTTTCATGGAAGAAGCCCTGGTAGGAGTTTAAACAGAGCTAAAAATCTTTTAAAAGAGGGTTTTGTGTATTTAAATTTGCAACATCTCAACCCTAATTGAAGGGCAAATATTCTGGAAAGCTTTTTTGATTCTCTGGTGTTAAATCTCAGTATGTTTTATTCCATACCTTAAAAAACAGGGCAGGGATGTTTTAAGATTTTTTTAAATTATTATTTTATTTTTTTAATGTGTGTAGGTCAATATCCCACCAAGAATCCCCTACAGATCCTTGCCTAAAATCCCTGACAAAATGTAGATATTTTACCTGATGCTGCTTTTATCTCCCCTAAGGGGAAGGAAAAAAAGCCTTCAGCCCTCAAGCCCAGAAAACCACAGGTTCTTTGTTCTAGTGTGATTCTAATCAGTCACTGCTCTGGTCAGCAAAGCAAGTCCTTGCAGATATTAGGAAGGGTGTGGTAAGAGCAGAAGTTAAACATGAGTGGAGCTTGTAGATAGTCTGGGAGAGCAAGAAGAGCTGCACAGCTCTGAACTGATTTGGAATCTGCCAAGAGCAACTGAGATAGAGGAAGGTGTCCCGTCCCATGGCAGGAGGGGACAGTGGGTGGGCTTTAATGTCCTTTTCAGCCCAAACCATTCTGTGACATCATTCTGTGATAAAACGAGGCATCTTCTGGTAAAAATTGACAGATAAGAAAAGCCGAGTGGGAGCCGAATTTATCCTTAAAATAGAATCTTCCTGTAAACTTGAAAGTCAGTGGAGTAGATCAGTGGTTTGTGCTGAAACATAATGGTGCCAGCTTTGTGGTTTGGTGCAATTATTCACCCCCCAGCTTGTTACCAGTTGCATTTGTTTGGTCCAGATGATGGAACAATCCATTGCACCCTGTGCTTGGGTGATGAGATACATGATAAGGTCTGAAATGCAGTGCTGAATAGAGCAAGCTGGCTCTTCACAACCCTGCTGTCAGTTACTTAGCTCTCAAATTAAACTGAGATTGTCTGGAGATGCAAAGAAGTCTCAGGGCAAATTATAGGTAGTGAAATAAGAATAAGCAGTCTCATTTCCTTAAAAAAAAAAATAAAATAAAGTTTCCCTGCAACAAAGGCACTTAATGTAACTACCGAGAGTAAATAAGGATCTGTGCATGGAAAGCTGCAAAGCTCTAATTAGTGATGTAGTCTTATCAAACGAGTAGCACAGAGATTTTAGAGCATGATGATTTTTTTTTTTTAAACACCACCTTTCTAGCTCTTTTTTTTCCCTTTAATTCTTCAAATAGCAAAACCCAGTCCCTCCTTTCAGTGGCCTGAAGTTAATGTCCCTTCTTCCTCCCCCCCCAACCCTTTTTCTTTTCTTGCAGAGTCGAACAACTGTGAATTGCCTCTGTTAACCCCGTGCAGCAAGGCTGTGATGAGTCAGGCCCTGAAAGATACTTTCAGTGGTTTCACAAAGGAACAGTGTCGGCTGGGTATCCCAAATAGTAAGTGTTTGCTATTTATAAGCTTTTTTTTTTTTTTTTTTTTTTTTTTTTTTTTTTTTTTTTTTTTTTTTTAATGCTAAGGAGGAGGCTGAATAGCGGCTCTTTGAAAAGGAAAGAATGATGTCAGTAGGAAATACAAGAATGGATCCTATGTGAATCTGGCACAGCTTTGCCTTGGAAGGGCCAGATTTGCTGGTGTTAAAAATGGGTGCATGGAGAGCTCATGCTTTGGCAGCATGAGAGAGAATCAAGCAAGCTGAAGACATCTCTGGTTGCAAGTGAATGCAGAAAGAAAAGAGAGGACTGGGGTTTTGTTGGTTTTGGTTTGTTTTTTTTTTTTGTTTTTTTTTTTTTAATTCAAGAATACATCCATTCTGAATTCATTCAGAACTCAATAACTTGGCTAAACGATTTTATTATTTTTTTTTTAATTGACTGCTGTCTAAGGAAGATTATTTGACAAGGGCCAGGAGTTATCTCTGAATGTTGGATCCTTCCTGTCTTGTAGATCCCTGGCTGTGGACTGAACAGCAAGTTTGCCAGTGGCTTTCATGGGCTACCAATGAGTTCAGCTTGGCAAATGTGAACTTCCATCAGTTTCTGATGAGCGGCCAAGACTTGTGCAACCTGGGCAAGGAGCGTTTCCTGGAACTGGCACCTGACTATGTGGGTGATATTCTGTGGGAGCACCTGGAGCAGATGATAAAAGGTAATTAGAGAGCCAGAAAAAGCTTTTGGTTTGGGGCTCTCCTAACAGAAACAGAAATGGGACTTGATTTCAACAGTGGTTTCACTATGAAGGGCTTTATTGCATATGAAAACTGGAAATGAACTTTAAAACTTGGTTAATAAAAGCATTATCAGCACTGTCAGTACATCCTTGGTATGCAAAGCACAGATGCAGATGGCTGCAGACATTCTGTGTGCAGGCTGAGTATATTTGTGGGCAGGTTTTATTTAGGAAGATCAGTGGAATAAATGAGATTGGGGTACGACCACTGTAAATACCCCCTAAATAAAACAGTTAACCCCATAAAGACAAAGTTAACCAACAGTTGGACCTTAAAGCACACTGTAATTATGGTGGATGCTTTTTGTATGTGAAAATTCAATTGGTGTGATGTTTTTAAAGCCTGTTAGGTGTTGGTTGAGTTTTTTTGATGTGATTTCTTTCATGAGAGAGAATGCAATACAAATAAGAGTGTAATACTAAAATTTTTGTGAATGATGACCCCAAAATACTCCCAAGAGTCAGAAGCTTTCCATGGCATACAGGTCAGATCTTTAAAACTGTAAAACCAAATTTTCTCTTTTTCTCCTCTCCCCAGACAGCCAAGAGAAAACACAGGATCAATACGTGGAGAACTCTCACCTCACCTCAGTTCCTCACTGGGTCAATAACAATTCCTTAAGTAAGTATTTTTAAAAACTCGTGTTTTGCATCGCTCAGTTTATTCTAAGCATGTCACAGATTCCAGGGTAGAAACAAAAAGCACCAGAATAGTTACTGTGCTTGAGGAGAGCATTTGACTTCAGCTGCTCCAGCCTTCTTTCCTTGTATTGTTCAATTGTCACCTAATTTGTATCGGAAATCATTTGAAGAGCAAAGGCTTTGAGAGAATGAAATTTCCTCTTGCTATGCTAACCTGTCCATTTGTGGAGCAGAATGACCACTCCCATCTCCAGCAAACCTGGAGGCAAAAACTGGGAAGCAAGCAAGAATTTTCTGTTGAGGCCTGTTTTTTAAAGGCTCTGGAAGTGTGCTAGAGCTGTTGGAAGTGTGTGGGATGCAGTGCTGGCTCCCTCGGATTGCTTGATTGATGGTGTGTTTTATTCTACCACAGTCAGGCTTCAGCTCAGCCTGATTACACCACTTAATGGGGGAGCCTTGCTCAAAACCTCTTAAACTTCCCCATATTTTTTTCTCTGTAGTTTCCTTGAAGAACAAACAATGGGCATTTGTGGCTGGCAAGTTGGAGAGGGAGGATTTGCAGAATCTGATTTAGTGTATTTAGTGTATTAGTTTGTTTAAGGGTCTCCAGGGGAAAATCATCTAATCCTTTGGTTTCTTTTTTCAGCTGTTAACGTAGATCAGAATTCCTATGGAATGCAAATGCCTGGATACCCTAAACCCCTCAGTTATCCCAAACCCAGTCTCCTGACTGACGTCTGTCAGACTTCCACAGCCCCGAATCTCCTCAACCCAGAACAAGACTTCCCATTGTTCCCTAAAACCCAAGCAGATGCTGTTGGTGTGAACTACTGTGCAGTAAACCAAGATTTCCCAAGGAGCAATCTCAATCTGCTGATGGATAACTCTGGTGAGTCGTTATCTGCATGATAAACACGAGGCCAAGGCCATGTTCCGAATTCCTCTTCCTCCTCTGCATGATTTATATGGACAGGCTGCTTTGAGGGGGAGGAAAAAAAAAAAAAAAACCACCCACCAACACTTTCAGTTTTATTTATTTTACTGTTTTACTTGATAAAGGCAAGCTGAGAGAGCATGAGTCCAGTGATAGTGGTGCTGAGTGCTGTGAAAGCTCAGATTCCATGCTCCAGTCCTGGAACAGCCAATCCTCCCTGGTGGAGGGAGGATTTTTATTTATTTTACTGGTTTTTTTATTTTATTTTATTTATTTTATTGTTCTATTTCATAAAGGCAAGCTGAGAGAGCATGAATCTAGTGATAGTGGTGCTGAGAGCTACGAGAGCTCTGTTTCCATGCTCCAGTCCTGGAACAGCCAATCCTCCCTGGTGGAGGGAGGATTTTTATTTATTTTACTGTTTTATTTATTTTATTTATTTACTGTTCTATTTGATAAAGGCAAGCTGAGAGAGCATGAGTGCAGTGATAGTGGTGCTGAGAGCTACGAGAGCTCTGATTCCATGCTCCAATCCTGGAACAGCCAATCCTCCCTGGTGGAGGGAGGATTTTTATTTATTTTACTGTTTTATTTATTTTACTGTTCTATTTGATACAGGCAAGCTGAGGGAGCACGAGTCCAGTGACAGTGGTGCTGAGAGCTACGAGAGCTCGGATTCCATGCTGCAGTCCTGGAACAGCCAATCCTCCCTGGTGGATTTGCAGCGTGTGCCATCCTACGAGAGCTTTGAGG
This sequence comes from Zosterops lateralis, assembly GCF_965231275.1. Classification (NCBI taxonomy): domain Eukaryota; kingdom Metazoa; phylum Chordata; class Aves; order Passeriformes; family Zosteropidae; genus Zosterops; species Zosterops lateralis. Next base: position 3,782,002 of record NC_139763.1, read on the forward strand.
ATGACTGCAGCCAGTCCCTGTGCCTGAGCAAACCTACCATGTCCTTCAAAGACTACATTCAGGAACGGAGTGATCCTGTGGAGCAAGGGAAACCAGTTATACCAGCAGCCATCCTGGCTGGCTTTACTGGTGAGTAGTGAGGCAAAATGGTCACTCCTCCTTTTTTTTTATGTAACATCAGTCTTCCCTCTTAAGTGTGTGCCACAGGGGTAGAGACCACTAGTCATAAATAATTTCAGTTTTATGTGTTACTAAACAGAGTCTTGGGGATTATCCACCCAAAGCAAGAACAGGCAGGCGCGTCAGATCAAGTAAAAATCAAATGCACTTTTTGATCTGTTTGAAAAAGAGGGGAGCTTGGACAAAATCTCTCAGATTTGGAAATTCCCACAGGTGTTGTTAAGGCCTGTTAAGGCCTTGTTGCTGTAGTCCTTGCTGAAATTGTTTCTTTCCTGTAGGATGTTTGCCAAGCCAAAGACTTCAGGACAAGCCCTGGAGCTCAAAATGCAGCTGTTTGGGAGGTGGGAGTGAGGGTTAAAGAATCCATATAAGAGGGAAAGCCATAACTTTTGTCAAATCCTTTGTTTCCATGAAAAACCTGACTTCATTTTCACATGGATAGGAGCAGATTTGTGCTATAGAATAAAACCTTGGGTTTCTCTCTGATCTATGTAAAAGATAAATCAGATTAATTACCAGGTCTGTGATATGAGTCTGATCATGTACGTTGGTTGTGGTTAGAGCTGGCAGAGGTATTAATTTGTGGTTTTTCCTCTTTCCCAACAGGCAGTGGACCAATCCAGCTGTGGCAGTTCCTCCTGGAGTTATTGACTGACAAGTCCTGTCAGTCATTCATTAGCTGGACAGGAGATGGATGGGAATTCAAACTTGCTGACCCAGACGAGGTATGTGGCTAATTGGGGTAAAAACAAAGATTTTGGGGTCTGATCTGACATCTGTGGGTCCAGTCTTGGGTATAAATGTGTGTTTAGCTCCACATCAAATATGGTAGTGCTGCTTTTCAAGTATTTTGAGACCTTCACTCATTAAAAGTGATGAATTTTCATTTTTCTGATACTGTTTCCAGTAGGAAAATTATTGTAGTAAGAGATGGGATAAAAAGTCTTTGAAACTTTTTGATTCAAAAAAAAAGAAAAAGGGTGGGATTGTTGGGGTGTCTGTGCAGGGACAGGAATTGGGCTTGGATCCTTGTGGATCCCTTCCAGCTCAGGGTGTTCTGTGATTCTTGGGGTTGTCCTGTGCAGGGCCAGGAGCTGGACTGCTGGTGGAGTCACTGTCCCTGGGGGTGTTTAAGAAAAGAGTGGATGTGGCACTCAGTGCCATGGTCTGGTTGACAAGGTGGTGTTGGGTCACAGGCTGGGCTCAATCTCAAAGGTCTTTTCCAGTCTGGTTGATTCTGTGATTCCTTCCAGCTCAGGATATTCTGTGTTTCTTGAGGTTGTCCAGTGCAGGGCCAGGAGTTAGACTTTGGTCCTTGTGGGACACTGTCAGCTTGGGATATTCTGTGATTTCTCCATGAACCCGACCTCCTCAAGCATGTTTTGTCCCACCCCCTACAAACTGGTGCCCTTTGCTGTCAGCCACCTCCTCCTGGAGCTGCTGTTGAGGTCTCTTGTGTGATCAGTCACCAACTCTTCTCTTGTGAGGTTGGGCCATCCAAAGCAAATAAAACACTCAGACTGAGAAAGGGTTTTATTTAATCAGCCACTGAGAAGGAGATGTGTTGGAACCCTGGGTACTGAGAATTTTAGACTTTCTGTGCTGACAGGCTCTGACTCCCAGGCAAACACTGCATTTGACCTGAGGCCCTGGAAAAGGCTCCCAAAATTGAGTGACAGCACTGGGATTGTGGGTGTGGAGTTTGAATAGAAGTGTGTGATACCAGAGGGTGGAAAACTGAGAGTTTAAGGTTTTAGAATATAGTAATATATATAAAGCAAGATGGATGGTTTAGGGCAGAGGCTGAGTCCTTTTTCACCTTCTTCATGGGTCTGGGTGGTGTTCTGTAATTGGATAGAAAAGTCCACATTGCAGGCCATGGGTAGTTGGTTATTGGGTTAAAAGTAAAAATAATTCAGGTGTCATTTCTTAATTGGACAGTTTATCCTTAAAAGGCCTTGTAGAGGATGAGATGGGGGTCATTTTTCAGTTTGTTAGAAGCTAGAAATGCTGTAGAACTCACAGCTTGTAAGACTGTAACATAGGTAAGAATTAGTAAACATCGGTGTCCAAACATGAAATACCATCTCGAGCATTTAATCCCAACTAGCAAGAAAAAAAGAAGATAAAGAGATGAGTTGACTTGTTGGAATTCTGGAAACTTGGATTTTGGGATTTTAGTAGATAGGAATACATGTGAGTCAAGATGGAGGACTTCAGGCATTGTCTGGGTCCTTCTTCTTTACCCTCTTCTTCATGGGTTTGGGTCGTTTTCTGTAATTGGGTGGAAAAGGTCTGCGTGGTCATTATTGGGTCAGAAATATAAATAATATAGGTGTCACCTCTTTATTGGGTAATTAGCACTTAACCTTGGAAAGAGATAAAGTAAAATGGAGATATTCTCTAACTTGCTAGTTAGAGCTCACAGCTGGTGAGTCTGTAAATAGATAAGAAACAATAAACATCCAAGTCCGAACACGAAACCTGCGTTTCCCCTGTATCAATCCCCACCTTGTCAAGGGAGAAAAAAAAAAAGGAAATCCAGAACCTTCACACTGAGTAACCCTGCCCTTTCCCTCCCTGGCAGGTGGCACGGCGGTGGGGCAGGAGGAAGAACAAGCCCAAGATGAACTACGAGAAGCTGAGCCGGGGCTTGCGCTACTACTACGACAAGAACATCATCCACAAGACGTCGGGCAAGCGCTACGTGTACCGCTTCGTCTGCGACCTGCACAACCTGCTGGGCTACACCCCCGAGGAGCTGCACGCCATGCTGGGCGTGCAACCCGACACCGAGGACTGATCCTGGCCCCGGGGTGGGGAATCTGGAGCCTCCAGTCGTTTGGGGGAGGGGGACAATGCCCGGGAGCCGTCGCCAGCCAGGCCCCGCCGTGCTCGGGGAGGGGAAAGCGGGACCTTGATCCATTTTTTGGGAGCTGGATGGAGCCGGTGGGGGTTCTGTGGGAGCGGGCACAGCCCTGGCTCTGGTGTGAGGAGATGATGCTCCTTGGGGTCAGCATTTCAGCTGCCTGCCCTGCCCTATGAAGCTGCCCCCTGTAAGGATGGGTTGGCTTTGAAAAACCAAAGGTTGGCTGTGAAGAGAGACCGGCGACGACACAGCAGAACTCGTGCTGGGATGTTCTCCCAACGCCGCCGTCCTCGTGCAGTTTTATTTAAAAGCAAACTAATTTATTCTAAAAATGAGCAGTTAAGGAGGACCGGTATTAGTTTTGTTTTTTAAAGCACGTTTTATTATTGTTATTGTTGTTATTATTATTGTTACTACTCCAGAAATGCGCTGCATAGGTACATAAACACTCTCGTGTCCAAAACCAGATGTAGCAACTGTTAACACACAAAAAAAACAACCCACCCTTTAAAAGAAGGGAAGGAAAAAATCATACCATTTCAATATTCAGTTTGTATATATTCTGTGATTCCTTTGGAAACTCCTGATGTTCCTATTTAACAGATACTGTATAGTGTAAATTAAACTAATTGTATGTGTGTGTTTTGAAATAGGATGAATGTAAACTTACCAGATGTGGGGCTTTTTTTTTCATATTTGTCTAGGATATACAACCTTCTGCAAATATTTAATTGGCCTGAGAGACAGCAGAAGTTCTATGCTCAGTGTGCATGCATTTTGGGGGGGCAGGGAGGGAGGTCAGGCTCAGGATTTTGCCAAGACTAAAGCTGGCAATTCTTTGTGCATTTTGGCATTTTTACAGGAAACTAATGTTGTATTCTGGGACATAAAAGGGCCTGTTTGTGGTTTCTTCTGTAACTGAAAAATCAAAATATTAATATGGGTAAAATTACCTTTTTTCTTTATAAATGGCATATGTTTTTCAACTTCTATGCATGTACTTTTAAAAAGAATTTATATACAAGCCTTATTTTTTCAGTTCACTTGTCTCTCCTGCAGTTTATTCTGTATGATTAAAATATGAATTCTATTTTTGGAAATAACTGTGACTCCTTTTCAAAGATCAGGAGGGTTTTATGTAGCAGCTATTTTTACTGCAAAAAAAAAAAAAAGGAAAAAAAAAATCACTGGAAAAACGTACTTTGTAAGAAAGCCTTATTTTTTATCTGAGCTTGATGTACAGTTAAATGTGTTGTACAGTGTGAGAGGTTTAAAAATATGCCTCTTCATTAAAACCTCTTGAAAAGAAAATTTTGTGTGTGCTTTTCAATCTGGAAAGTTTCAGAGGAGTTCCTTTCTTGTTTGTCCATCCTGCTACCACCACCCTCAGCAGCTGCAGGATGAAAAAAAAGAACCCAAAAATAAAATTAAAGCCAGGCTTAGGGCGTTTTGGAGAGAATTCTGCACAGGCTGATGGTCTGGAGCTGAGCTAGATGGGTGCAACCACTCTATCTGGATAGAAATTCAAGTTTTAACACCTTTGTGTTGTGCCTCTGAAAGAAAGCTGGCACTTCTGTGGTGTGAAAGAGCGTGTAAAGTGGCGGGGGAAGAGAAGGAAAAACAGAGGTGGGAAGACAACTTTAGCTTGAACTCTTCCTATCCTCTCCATCATCCTCTTCTTCATCCCTCCACCTTCCAGAGAAGCAGGAAATAATAAATTTCCACACATTTTAAAAGTAAAAAAATATAGATATTAAATAATGCTGGCCCTAAGCCTCTTGATCTTTCTACCCAACTCTGTCATGCTGGTGTTTTTGGTGTAGTCACCATGTGAAAAAGCGTGGGCTTGGGTTTTTTTGGAGAATGTGTCTTTCTAAATGGGAGGAGTTGAGGGGGTTGGTGTGTCTTGCACCACGTCCCTGGTCTGCCCTGAACAGCTGCAGACTTGTTTTTCCTTGTCCTTCAGCCTTAGTTTTCCTTGTCCCTGTGAAGGAAAAGAATCAGAGAATGGTTTGGGTTGGAAAGGACCTTGAAGCTCATCCCCTTCCAGCCCCTTGCCATGGACAGGGGTAGTGCTACGTCCTGCCTGTGGTCCTGATCCTGAGGGAGTTACTTACTTTGCATGAAAATAAAGTATGGGCTGTCATGATGAATGTGGGATATTTTTTTCCCCTTTCTCCCACCGTGGCTGCAGAGCACTAATTGTTCTCTTAACCTGGTCCAGTCTCATTTGCAGCCTTTTTTTCCCCCTGAACCCAGAACTATTTCTTTATTTAGACTGAAAACACGGTTGGCTCTTGGCGTGGGTGATCACTGAAGGCTCCAAATTAGAGGCTAAAGGGAAGTTGTTTGTTTTCCTCCCCCAACAGAAAAAAAAGAAATTTCATAGTAGCAGAAGTATCCTGATCCATGCAACCCACGCTTAGTGTGTTTTCCAGAAGTAAAAATGTTCCAGCAAAAGCCTTGGAAGGGGCTGCCCAGGGGAGGTGGTGGAGTCCCTATCCCTGGATGTGGCACTCAATGATCTGGGCTGGGGACAAGGTGGGGATGGGTCACAGCTTGGACTTGATGATTTTGGAGATCTTTTCCAACCTCTGTGATTATTCTGTGTGATCTATTCCATGCAAACCTATGGATTGTGCCCACTCTGTAGCCCAGGGTGGCCCAGAAGACAATCATTAAAGGATATTTTGTCACGGCACACACAGAAAGCCTCACTCTGTGTTCTCTGCCACCCAGCATCAAAGAGGCTGTTGAAAGCAGCCTGGCTGAATTCTTCACCTTCTTCAGGACATGCCTCCCCGTGCTCCCAGCTGCCAGCTTTCCTCATGAGACAGCAGTCAAAATAAAGTCTTGCAGTTGGCACCTACCCACGGCTGGCATATCACCTCTAATAACAGAGTTTGACTTCAAAGTCTTCTTTGCTTTTTTTTTATTATTATTTTTATTTTTTTAAATTAAAAACAGAAAAAGGAAAAAGTAGGATTCCATCCCAAGTAAAACACCACCTCTGGGCTGGGAATTCTGTGAGCTACAAATGTGTAGTGTAGCTCAGTGTCCAGGGGACTTTTCTGGGGAACATCTGTCAGCTGCTCCTTATTCTCATACTCACCTTAGGACTGAGCTGTCAGCCACAGCTGGATACAGATGAGGAGTGAGGATGAGGCAGAAGATGCATCGTTTATCCCAGTACTTTATCTCCATCAGGGGCAGGAGAATTGAGCAAACCTGGCCACTCTCTGCTGGTGGTTCCCCAAGTGAACCCCCATCCCCTCATGGTGCTCAGCCTCTTGGAAAGGGACACCCTGCCTGTTCCTCTTCCTTCTAAATTTGGGATTTCTTGCCTTGTCCAGCCTAAAAGGAAGGAGCCCCCTTGGCCACTCTCTACTGACTTGTCCTCAAGCACTGGAGGCCAGCACCTCACCCAGGCTCTGAGGTGAGGGCACACTGATGTCATGCTCAGCAGCAAAACAAAGCTGTTTTTTCTGTACCCTTATGCTTTTTTGGCTTTTTGGCAGTCCCTGCACACTGAGCTGATGACTTCAGAGAGTTGTCAGTGATCCATTTCCTGGTAGCTCTGGTTTCCAAGTTTAGCATCAAACACACTCAGGGTGGGTTATTTTTCCTTGGGTGGAGTTCTTTAAATTAACCTTCACCGAGGCTCACCTGCCACCTTCCTGTGTGTTGTGAGTTCGTCCTGGAGTTCCTCACCAGCACTCTGGCTTTTGGCTACTGAAACTACTCTGCATTATCTGCAAACCTGGAGGTTTCTCAGCCCTGGATTTCTGACCCTTCTGGCTGTTAACATGCCAAGAACCAAAGGGATGAATGCAAGATTCAACCTTTCTTCTATTTCTAGTTCTCATCTCTTCCATGGCTTTTTTGATGCTCTTTCCAAGGATGGCCCAAATTTTGATGGGGTAAAGACTTGCCAGACCTTGGCCATGTGAGTTTATCTTGTGTCTCATGTCTTTTTTTTTTTTTTTTTTTTTTTTTTTTTTTTTTTTTTTTTTTTTTTTTTTTTTTTTTTATTATTTTATTTTATTTTATTTTATTTCCCTCCTCTGTGTGAAGTGGAGCCTGAGTTGAACTCCCTGTGCTCACAGTCACCATGTGACTGCAGCAAGGTTCATATGCCAGACATGTGAATGTTCAAAAGGCTCAAGAGGGAATCAAAGGTGTCCCTGTAAGGCAGAAGAATGAAAAAAAAAAAAGTCAGCCTAGGGTTCACAGCCTTTGGGAAAGGTAGAGCCAGGATCTCATGTCCAGCGTGTGCCATGTGATGTGCACTCTGCAGCCACACAATAAGAGAAGTTATTAAAAATAAATGAGATCTGCTGGTCAGTAACAGCAGAGTTTGCTCCGTGCAAATTGAGATTTTTCAAGTGATAAGCTTTTGGGTATGAATAAAAGAGTTATTAAGTAATTCTGTGCTTTGGGGAAGAGGCATCAAAGCTCGAGGTTTTTCCTCCTTCTGCCTCTTGGCATTTATAATGAGGTGAATGATGAACTCAACAAAATATGAGTAGCAAGTATAACAAATGTAATGAAACCTCTGCACATACAAAATACGGAGAGTTGTTTGAAGATATTTTTCCCAAGTGCTGTGCAGATAGCTAGAAAAATTGTCCAAAATTCCATATATAGAATGTTTACCATGGTTTTCTGCATCCTGACCTAAAATCAGGGAGCAAATGCAAAAGTCCTGATACAATTCCTCCAAAGCCTGCACACCCCAAAACGGTTTGTTCTTTATTATCTTCCACTATGAGCAGAGCCATAGGGGAAAACAGGTTTGTCTATGTATTCCTTGGGCTCTGGAGAGGGAAATCCAGAGCTCAGAGGGAGGTGGGCAAGCTGAGCCAAATTGATGTGGTTTGGAAATGGAGGGAGACCCCACCCAGAGTGTGTATCAGGGTTGGCTCACCCCGCTCTCCTGATCCCATCCCAGAGGCCAAAGACAACACACAGAGGGGTAAAACCTGCAATTCCTCTGGGAAGCTGCTGGCTACGTCCTTCCTTTCTGGAAAACCAGGGCTGGACTCATCCTCCTGAGGCCAAGGGGGGCAGTGATGGAGTGACAGCCCCTGGCTCTGTGCACAACTCACTCACCTGCCTGGTGAGATCTGGGGTGGGATTGCTCTGCCACAGGGAGATTTCCAGAGCGCATCTCCCACCTCAACCATCTGAGTGAAGTGCAGAAAGGAAGGAAGGAGTTTTCCATGAAATTGTTGCAGGTTAAAAGTCAGGTGCACTGAGCATAATTCTCCTTCATCTGGTTGTTTGAACCTGGGATAGTGGGAGGTGTCCCTGCTCATGCAGGGGGTTAGAGCTGGATGAGCTTTAAGATCTCTTCACACCCAAATCATTCTGTGATCCTTAGGCTAAAGAAATCCATTCCTGCTTGGCTGCCTGTCTTTGGCCTGCTGTATCTTGAATCAAACTTCATTTCTTTGTCTAACTTTTTTTTTTTCCTCCTGACAGAAGGCAAAGAACAATCCAGCAGATGCAGTTCTCCCATTTAGCTTCCTGCCATTCACAGGGAGCTCTTGTTCTCTCACAGGATGGGGGTTTTTTTGCCCTGTGGAAGAAGAGGAGCTCTTCCAAGAGAAATATCATTCCTCCTACATGTCTTTGAACAGACCTGTTTGTTTGTTTTCCCCATCCTGAGTGCCAGCCCCGGGAGATGCCAAGAACACTCATCTTGCTGAAGCCAGGAGTGAGTCCCAAATCCCCTTCTCCCACAGTGCCCATCCCACAGCCAGCCCTCCCTGGAGCCAGCAGGGACATCTCTGCCTAAGGATGGGCTGGTTTGGAACAGCTTCCCCAATGTCCTGTGCACAACACTCCCTTTCTTCCTCATCAGGGCTCGATGTCTGCTGGTTTCTCAATTTTTTTCCCTTTTTTAGAAGACATAAACCCATTGTTTTTTATGCAGAGAAAATTCCACTTTCTCCTCAAGGGGCTTTGCCAGGTTCCAAAGGCTTGGGATGTATCTTTTCCACAGGCAGTGCCTTCCAGAATTCAGAGGTCTCTCCTTCTCTTTTTTGTGCACATGAGCACTTTTCATTCCTTGTCTTTAAGCAATCTCTAAAATCCCCAGCTAAGCCCAAAGCTGTGATTGAGTCCTCATCCCATGACTGTGACAGGGAAAGGAGATTCCTGGTAGTGAGGAGTGGACAGTGAGGCTGATGCCTGCACAGCTCTCCCCGTTTCCCTTCCCAGACTTGAATATCTCCAGCCTGAAGCAGCTCATGAATGGGGGATTTTCCATTCCCCTTGCAGGATCCCTGTGCAGACATCACCCAGGTACTCAGTCAGTGCTCTTTGGTCTCGTGGGGGCTTCTATGGGGGGGGGTCAGCATGGGCAGCTCTCTGTGGTGGCCTTGGATGTTTTCCAAACCTTGAGGACTCCAGTGCCAACCTGTAGGTTGAGGGAGCTGATCCTCCCCCTCTACTCTGCTCTTGTGAGACCCCACCAGCAGTTCTGCATCCTGGTCCAGGCCTCCAGCACAAGAAAGAACTGGAACTGTTGGAATGAGGTTGGAAGAGGCCACTAAGTTGATCTCCAGGCTGGGAGAGCTGGGGGTGCTCACCTGGAGAGGAGAAGCTCCAGGGAGAGCTCAGAGCCCCTGCCAGGGTCTAAAGGGGCTCCAAGAGAGCTCAGAGGGACTATTTTGGAGGATATGGAGTGACAGGACAAGGGAGAATGGCCTTCAGCTGAAGGAGGACAGGGTTGGATGTGATATTAGGAAAAAAATTCCTCCCTGTGAGGGTGAGCAGGTCCTGGTACAGGGTGCCCAGATTTGCTGTGGCTGCCCCTGGATCCCTGGCAGTGCCCAAGGCCAGGTTGGACATTGGGGCTTGGAGCAGCCTGGGACAGTGGGAGGTGTCCCTGCCCATGGCAGGGGTTGGAATATGATGATCTTTAAGGTCCCTCCCAACCCAAACCATTCCATAATTCCATGAAATGATCCCTGCCAGAGGTAACTCCAGCACTTGGGCAATTCTGACCATCATTGTGTGAGTTTACCCAGCTCAGCCACGTGCGGTGACTCATTCAAAAAACACCAAAAAACCTATCAGTGGGGACCATAGAGTTCCATCCCTGCTCCATCTCTCCATCCTAAGTGAGCAAAGCTTTCTGCCAGCAGGAGAAAAATGTTTATGGGAAGCGGGATGGTGCTGGCAGCTCTCTGCAGAGCACAGCAACCGGAAAAGCCAGCACGGAACAGCCTCCCAGGGAAGAGCTTTCCACTGCACAGAGACTGGGGCCCGAGATGTTCATGTTTTATTACATCCATTTTTCTCCAAGAAATATTAAAATGCTCTCACTCTTTGAAGGGAAGGGGGGGAAATAAAGCGCAGGAGGTGCCGAGCTGTCCCTAAGCAACCTATCCAATAAAACAATAAACTGTTTGCAGGCAGAATGGCTTTAAAAGGACCCACAGCACTTTTCGGGCTGTCAAGGGAAGAATAGGAATGGAAATGATTCTGAAAATTATTAGTAGTACCTTAACAACAGCCCTTTAATAACTCCCACAGAATCTTCTGTCACCGGCACAGCTCCATGCCAATTACTGGCCCTGCATTTCCCTCTGCTTGAGAGGGATTTGCAGAGGATCCAGCTGAGATCTGAGTGAGATTCTGCTGCTGTTGCAAGTCCCCACTGCAGCAGCAGAGGTGGTGTTGGGTGGAGGTTCCCCCCAGCTCCCCAGAAATAGAGTTTAAACGTGGCTCAGAAAAGGAACTGGGCCCTGCAGCTGTATTCCTGCAGTTTCTTCACTGCAGGGACTGACTTCCCTTGCAGGAGGATGGAGTGACAGGACATGGGGGGAAGGCTTCAAGCTGAGAGAAAGTAGGGTTAAACTGAATATTAGGAAAAAAATCTTCTTCCCTGTGAGGGTGGGGAGGGGCTGGGATGGAATTCCCAGATTTGCTGTGGCTGCCCCTGGATCCCTGGCAGTGCCCAAGGCCAGGTTGGACATTGGGGCTTGGAGCAGCCTGGGACAGTGGGAGGTGTCCCTGCCCGTTGCAGAGGGTGGAATTGGATGACTTTTAACGTCCCTTCCAACCCAAAGCATCATGATTCTGTGGGTCTCACATTGCTCATAGAGGCTCTTTTTGCTTTGAAGTCCAAGATTGTGCCAGTGGAGGATCTGCAAACACTAAATGCAGGGAGAAGGGAGAATGTGGCTTCTGCCTCATCACTGCAGCCTGGCAAAGACTTTCCCTGCCCTGTTGCCACCACTTGACTCCTCATGTCCTACAATGTTCTTTTTCTCCCATTTCTGGACAGCATGGGAGGGGCTGGGAATGCCAGTGGAAAGAGGGTCATGATCTTTATTGTTCTTTGTTCCTGTGTGTGGGAGGCAGGAGAAATAAAGAGAGCTGGTCCTTAGCAGCCTCTTTGGCCTGGCTATAAATCAGCTCCATCCAGGAAACACCCAGAGCACCTTATCAGTCCCTGACAGCCAACCCAGCTCCCCCCTGCCCTTCCTGAGGACAGGGACTGTTTTTGGCTGCTCTGAGCTCCCAGAGCTCCTGGAGGACTGTGCAGAGCCTCTGTCTGCAGGGAGGGAAACAATCACATCCTAAAGCAGGGTTTGAATATCGAGTGGGACCTGCATCCTGGAGTGACTCTGCTCCCAGGATGGGATAAACAGAGCTAGGGGATGCCACAGGAAATACTGCACTGCTGCTTTTCTGATTCATTCTCCCACCTAGAAATGCCTAAAGTTAAAATAACTTCAGCTTTCCTTTTGTGCCTGGAATAGGAAGGAAGAGGGAGCATGAACTGGCACATAAAGTGTCCCTGTGGATACTTTTCCTCGCTCTGCCCCTGAGGTTTTATCTGTGGATGGGACAACCCTTCATCCCTTTGGATTTCAGGGCTGGCTACCAAGGCACCATCACCTGCAGATGGAGAAGAGCAGTGCTGGTCAGCCCTGCCCCCCAAAAATAAATAGAGGAACAGAAAGTGGTCCCCGGGGTGAAGTCATGGGTGATAACAGTGAACACAGAGTTCTCCACTGGGTTATGAAATCCCAGCTGAGCTGCTAGGAAAGGGGTTTAATGTTGCAGCACAGCCTCTAACACACTCAACACTGCTGCTTTACTATTAAAAACCGAGGAAGTTTGCAACAGAAAACCACACTTACAAAATGTGGGAGAAGATTACATCACTGTATTGTAAATGTCCTCACTATCCTGGCTTTGGCAGGCTTGCATGTCAGGAACAAGTGCTCAGCTCTTGAGCAACCATGTGTGTCAGCACACAGAAAACCTGGCTAGACAGTCAACAGTGTCACAAGGAGCAGCTGCTTATAACATTTTAAGGTTTTTTTGTGTTTTTTTTAATTGTTTTAAGGCTTTTCTTACCTGTAGTGTCAGGGTGTTTTTAAAAGCAGCACTCCCGGGGAAGATGCTTTGTGAGGAGGAGACCTTTTTTGGAATATTTATCTGTCAAAAAAATTTGCATGTGAAACCAGTTTAGATGATTCAGATTTGTGGCAGACTTGTCCCTGTTTCAACTGGGGGGAAAAAACCACCATAGAGGATGTATTTGTAGTCTTCTGTTTCAAAATGTTCTACTGAAAGATCTGCTTTTTCATCTCAACATTTCTGCCCCCACTCCTGACTCTGCCCAAAACGAGAACTGAAAACAGAACATCCCATACTTTCTGGGGATTTATGAATGAAAAGTTTTATCTGGTCAAAAGGAAACTGTGTGTTTGGGGGTGGGGGAAAAATACCATCAAAATAACACTGGGGAAAAAAAAAAAGTTTTAAAGCTGGTGTTTTAAACTAAGAGCATTTGATGTTTATCACCCTTTCATTTGAATTACTTAGGAGTGCTTTAAAACCAAGATAAGGTGGTTTACATATTTCCCTTGCATTGAGATAGGCTGTTTGTGCTTGCAATGTACAAAGCAGTTTAAGCTTTACATTTTAATGTGACATATTTATGGGAAATAAAGAAACAAACTACTTGCATCATCATCATGTCTTCAATTCTAATGCAAATTGCCTTTCCCACTGATGGAAAAGACAAATAAAACCAAGGCTCGATCCATGGAAGTCCTGACAACATCTCCCTTCCTTGGCTGTATTCATCTTTCTCCTCTCTCAGGATATAAAATCAGTCCTTGTTACAAGTCCCAAGTCTGGACAAGGCCTGAATTTCTATGGAGAAAGACAAACAAACACAGAAAAATTTCATTTAGGGAAGTAGTCTGTTCTTTGGTTGTTTGCTTGTTCCAAAGGAAATAAACAACTGTGTAGCAATTTATAAGAAAACCTCAGCAGGTAGCAGGAGAGTTTTAATTGAGTTTTCTCCTTAGATCTGCAGAGAGCTAAATCTGCTTTTTAACTTTGTGAGTCAGGTTTGTGATTATTTTATTATTGGTATCTTCCTATTTGAATCTTCAGGTGGAATCATTAAAAATTCCTATTATTATCCATTAATTCAATCCCATTAACAAAGCATTACCAGCTGGAAAATTGTCTGTATTTGGATTCAAAGGCAAGGGTGAACTCACAGTTACAAACATTTTTAGCATTTTCCAGGTTTGGAAAGTTTATCAGCCTGGAAAACATCCCATTCCCAAAATGAAACACGCCGTGACCAAACAGAACCAATTCTCAGAAATATTTGTGAAGTTTGTGTTCCAGCCTGGAACTATCCAGACTCCTGGATATGGCAGGAGAGGCCACCTCAGGGAGTGCACAAAGCTCAGAGACATCCAAGGGCTTCCCTGGGGAACATTTGAACACCTCCAGGGATGGGATCTCCACCACTTCCCTGGGCAGCCCCTTTCCAATGCTTGACCAGCCCTTTCTGTGAAGAAATTCCTCCTGAAATTTCTCTCTTGGGAGGGAAACTAGTCTGGTGCAGAAAACTCAGCCTTGTGGGTTGTTTCTGAGCGCTGCTAATCATCAGGGAAGGGAACAGAGAGGACAGACTCCTGATACAGGGACAGCTGGGGAGCTGAACTCCATAAACTCAAGATAACTGAGTGTAAAAACATAAAGCCTGCGGGAGAAAAAAGTAGGCTAGGGAGGAAAAAATTTTGACCACGGTGATGTTTCTTTCTAGAATAGCTGTGCATAATACAAGAATTGTGGAATGGTTTGGGTTGGAAGGGATCCTAAAGATCATCCAGTTCTGACTGAGTGAAGGGAATCATCAGGCTGCTCTGGATCATCCATCCTGGCCTTGGACTCTTCCAGTGATCCAGGGGCAGCCACAGTTTCTTGGGGCAACCTCAGCACCCTCACAGGAAACAATTCCTTCCGAAAACCAAATCTAACCCTGCTCTCTGTCAGTGTGAATCCATTCCCCCTCATCCTGTCACTGCAGGCTCTTGGAAATAGTCTCTGTTCACAGGATGAACTCCCCATAAACACTCCTGAGCCATATGGTAAAAAGTGTATCTCTGGAAAATGCATGTCTAATGATGGAGTAGCTGAGGAAGATTCAGCAAAACTCAGTGTGTAAAAATTAAAGCCAGATATGAGTGTTCTATGGAAAATAAGCACTTTTTTTACAGTGAAGAAAATTAACCAATGGAAACAACACTTCATGTTGTGTACTGCATTCTTCACCTCTAGAAATGCCATCATCAACACAGGAAGGGGTTTTTTCAGCTGATGTGCTCAGGCTCAGATGAGAATCAGTTCAAGGAAAATTCATTTCAAGGAAACCCAAGAGATGACGTGATAGGTCTGACATCAGATCGTGAGATCAGGTTGGCCCATTTGTTTCTCTTTGAGCAGGAAAAGCCCCCAGCCAGCCCTGGGACTGTCTCTGAGCTTTGGCCTTTTATGGAGTGACAGTGACACAACCTACAACCCTTCAACAGGAGCCTGAATTTATGGAGCATTTCTACAATAAAACGCAAGGCAGAAATACCCCCTCACCCTTTCTTCTGCTGTTCTCTCCCCGCACCCAGCACAGCTTCTCTGATTCCACTAAATTTTTTTCTCACCAGAGGCTTCAGCTTGGAATGCAACTTAATGGAGCTCTGCTCGTGCAAATGCCTGGAAAGACCTTCCATAAACTGTTCCTACCAAACATCCAAAGCAATGCCCAAACATGCAGATCTCTCGCTGTTGCTCAAGATCATTTGACGTCTCATTAAAGAGACGCCGCTGCTTAATCCTCATTCTTTCCATGCCTCGAAAAACAATGACATTTCAAGGAAAAAAAAGGGGGCAGGTTTTGTTTCTGGAAGTGTCTGTACTCTTTCAGTTTCCTGTCGAGTTTTACGGTGGCCTCACCCTGAATAGGTGCAACTTCGGGGCTGCGCAACTCTCTGCCCGCAGCGCTGGATTTCTGTGTTTGGGACGTGTATCACACACAATTACAGCACAACCACTGGACAGGGGAGTGCTGCTGACACTCTGCCAGGCTGAGACCACACATTCAGTGGCTCCTCTTCCAGGAGCCAGCTGCCTGATCAGCTCTGAGCTGCAGGGCTTACACTTGTGGACGAAATTATTAGTGGGATAATGCACATACCTGGCTCTAAACCAAAATCAGTCCTCCAGCCAAGCCAAACCCAGCACTTGGTGCTGGATGGGAATAAGCAGCTGGTTTTGGTGCTCCAGCCTGGCAGCAGGTTGAGCTCAGGGCTGGATGGAGTGTTTTTTTTTTTTTCTGGGAGCAGTGGAGTTGTTAAGGGACTCAAAGCTGTCGCAGAGGATGATCAGGAGCCAAGTGTATGAAATTCAGCAAAGGAAAATGTCAGATTCTGCACAAATTCTGGGGAATGAGATGTTGAAGAGCAGTGCCATGGAAAGGGTCCTGGGGGTTTTGGTTGATGGCAAGTTGGATCAGCCAGGAGGGACATCCCTGTCATGGGGGCACCAGGCACAGCATCACTGGCTGGGACAGGGAGGAATTGTCCCACCCTGCTCTGGGCTGGGATGGCCTCACCTTGGTATTGTCAGCAGGTTTGGGCACCAAAATATAAGAAAGACATGAAATTATTAGAGAGTGTCCAAAGAAGGGCAATGGAGGTGGTGAAAGGCCTTGAGGGGAAGCTTTGTGAAGAGCACTTGGTCTGTTCAGGCTGGAGAAGAGGAGGCTGAGGGGAGACCTCACTGCAGCCACAATTTCCTTGTAAGGGCAAAAGGAGGTGACAGTGGTGACAATGGTGACACTGACAGGACCCAAGGGAAGGCCTGAAGCTGAGTCAGGGCAGGTTTAGGTTGGATATCAGGAAAAAGTTCTTCACCCAGAGGGTGGTTGGGCTCTGGAACAGGATCCCCAGGGAATGGTCACAGCACCAAGGCTGACAGAGCTCATGTTTGGACAACGCTCTCAGGCACAGGCTGTGGCTGCTGGGGATGGTCCTCTGAAGGACCAGGAGTTGGACTTGTGGGTCTCTTCCAACTCAGCTTGTTCTATGATCCTGTAATGTGTGGAAACCCCCATCTCCATCCACCCCTGTGAATTACTCACCCTCCAGACACTCAGGGAATTTGCAGGTGCTGCGAGGAGCAGGCAGATTGCCAGCTCCAAACCCTTGGGTATGGCACCATTGCCCAACTCAAGAGCAGCTGGCTTGAACAGGCAATATAAAGACAATTAGGATATCTAATCACAGATCAAGCCCTCTGTTTTACTGATAGTGGGGAGGAGAGGAATACCAGCAGAGGTGGCACTCCCAGGTGAGTACATTTTGCACATTCCTTGTGCTGGGGTCCACCTGGTCAGGGCAGAGCAGCCAGCAGAAGCCACAACACATTGCAGAAGTGCTCTTTGCTTTCATTCTTGTACTAGTTTCTGAGCCTGGGGCAGCAAAAGAAACAGCAGGAGCATCTGTGCTGCACTTTGGATCCAAACCCTGTGTGAAGAGAGTGCTGGATCATTTCTGTCACAAGATTGAATGGGTGCAGCCAGGTAACAGGATTCCACATCCCATAAAGATCTGCTTTTCTCAGAAATGAGCTTCGTGTGTCAACACCTTTCCCTGCATCAGGCCTAGACAGCCACTGTGATCCATCATCCACAGACCCCTGTCAGGCAGAGATTCCAAGGGCTGACAAATCCCTCGTGATAAGGGGATAAATTATAATCAGCTGTGAAGATTGGACACACATTTACTGCAGATGCATCTGCTGGGGCAGCTCACGACATGCCACGAGCTCTTCTGCTGGCGAAGCCAATGTTCTCTCAAAGGAAAATGGAGAGGACAAGGAAATAAATAAAAAAAAGCAGCTTGAGGATTGCATGGTCTGTTTCATTCCAGTCAAGGATCACAAATCAAATGGATTCTCGAGTAACAAACGTTTCCTACAAAGCAAAGGCAGATTTGCCTCAATCTCATGCATTGAATCTCATTTTCAGAGCTTCATCAATGAAAATTGCTGCCACTGTTAGAGGGGGACACTCCTGTGCTCTTCTCTTGGCTGCAGATCAGTGGTTCAGCACAAGGAACTTGACTGAAATACTACTGAAGACAAGTAATAGGTCATTTCAAGCCCTGTGTGTTAGAACATTGTGAAACAGGAGTAGCTCACTATGAAATAACAGGCAAAGAAACTGCCCAGGGCTGGGCCATAAATGTGATGTCTCGAGGAAAGTTACACAAATGGTTTGAACTTCAAAAAGGAAAAAAAAAACAACAAACCACAAACAGCCAAGCCATACACAAACTCTTTAGGAAATATACCTTTTTCCTGTCTCCATGTCCCTCATGAAGAGTCCTAATCCTCTTTCACACCCACAAGACACAATCTTTAAACTGTGGGAGATTATGGTGGCTTTCTTTGTCTTATTTGTTTTTTCACTGATACCCTAGAGCAACAAACAACCTCCACACAAGGGACTTTTCTTTGAAACCTGCCCTCAGGTGAAACCAGGCTGTGACTCACCTCTCAGGTAGCCAGGGTAGGTGGAAGCCAAGAACATCAGAGGTGTCAACCAGAGGTGACCAGGAACCAAGGTCATAAAAATACCAGAAGCACTTTTTATTTTAAGCATGGAAATTAAACTAAAAAGATCTCCCTAGCCTTTCAAAAACTACCTGTGAGTCTGATTTCCAAAAGGACTCTTGGCACAAGCAAGTCCAGCTTTAGCCCAGCTGGATCAGCCTCCTTGAAAAGCTCCATCCACCTTCTTCCAAAGGGAAGGACTCCCTCCCAGAGTCCTTGCATGGGCACAGGGAAGGACAAAGCTGAAACTCTTCCCAGACTGCCTGAGAGAAGAACTACTCAGTCAAGAAAAGCCATTAACAAATGTCAAGCTGTGGGGAATGCAGGCAAGGGGGAGAGCAACAATAAGAGCCAAAGCTTTTATAGCTTTTTTCTGCTTGAAATTTGTGTGAATTGATCTTACTTAGAGTTGCTTCCACGTGGTGTGACCTTACAGAAATGTATGATTTTAGGAGGCAAGTGGTGTTTTTTGTTTGTTGGGTTTTTTTTGTTGTTGTTGTTTTTTGGGGTTTTTTTGTTTTTTTTTTTTTTTAAATCAAGTGAGTATTTCAGAAGTAAAAAGAATCTTGCATAACTCCCAAAAAAAAAAATCCATTAAAATAATGAAATCTAAAGCAAAAGAGGTAGACTACTTCTTATTAGCAGTTGCTTCCATGTAGTGTGATTTGACCTTACAGAAATGTATGATTTTAGGAGGCAAGTGGTGTTTTGTTTTGGGGTTTTTTTTCTTTTTATCAAGTGGCTATTCCAGAAGTAAAAGAATCTTACGTAACTTCAAAAAAAAAAATCTGTGAAAATAATAAAATCTAAAGCAAAAAAGGCAGACTACTTTCTTCTCCAGACTTCAGCTCATTGTACTTTGACAGACCCAAGCAGAAGTGAGGGAAAATGTTCCTACACATTTAGTGCTCAGTGGATCCTGTTGACACACGAGTTAGGGGTAAAATGTGCTGTGCAGCTCAGCTGCAGAAGTTCCCTGCAGATGTGACACCAAACTATCTTGGGGCAGGGTTGAATTCCCGGTCAGGACATCTTATTTTGCTTTTGATAAACTTCTGGTCCTGCTTTTCATGTGATGCCCATGAAACCATTGGGTTTGCTGACTGAAGCAGAGTTTTCAGCTGCTGAGTCCTTCCAGCAGCTATTTATTAAAACCCTTGACATTCCCAGTTGAATTATCCTGATGCCAAGAAGTCCAGAAAACAGCTCAGGGACAGATTTCCAAGCCCTTTCATCTCTGAGTTGTCAGCAGGAATGTATGACTTGAGATCTGACTGGACTGCTTGAAATTCTTACTAGAATTTCAAATAATATCAGTTAGAAACAATAATAAACTCAACTCAGAAACCATCCAGGGTTGCAAAGAAGTTATCCCAGTGCTCCTGCTGTAAACTGTCTTTAGGTCTCACTGTTTTGATGGAGCAGAAGTGCATTGTTTCCTGGCTAAATTAAATAAAAGCAAGTCTGTGTGCATTCATTCCTGTGCCCACACTCTTCACTTCCCTTCAGTCCCTTTTTCCCTGGGGGAATGAAGTGAGGACATGCTGCTGTCTGCTCCAAATTATTCTCTACTAGACCCATGTAGAGCCCAGTGAGTCCTCCCAGTGACCCCTGGGTTTATGATTATGCAGCACTGTGATGGAGCAGCAAATCAGCAGCACATTACTTGAGAGTCTCTTTTGCACTCATTCCACAAATATATATCATGGAGATAAAACTTCTGGGGATAAACTTGGGGCTGTGAGGAAGTGGCTAACACAGAACAGCAGGTTTTTTGGGGTTTTTTTGCAGGAGCCAGGAGAAATGTGTTGTTTCATAAGGGAACTCCAGTAATGCAAATTATTCCCTGAGTGCAGCTCCTGGAGATAAAACAACAACTTGTCTTTGACACAGACTTGGTAAACTCCAAGTATTTCATCTTTCCAGATGGAAATACACCACCTAACCAGGATGAGATATTGTGATGTGATGGTGTGCAGCACTCCAGACAGCACCAGCTCCCTGCACCATGCACTAACAGAAGCCTGGGTAAATCGGTGTGGAAAATTGGGTTCAATTCCCCACAGGCTGCCCATCAGCTGAAGATTTAAACCCTGCACTGGTCACAAGATGCAAGATTATGACAATGCCCTCAAGCATTATCAGGCCCTGCAATGAGATGATC
Organism: Zosterops lateralis; assembly: GCF_965231275.1. Lineage (NCBI taxonomy): Eukaryota > Metazoa > Chordata > Aves > Passeriformes > Zosteropidae > Zosterops > Zosterops lateralis. The sequence goes on from NC_139763.1 coordinate 3,802,158, forward strand.
CCTTATGTTGGTAAACTGAAGATAAACTTCCCAACCTAAATTTGGTGCTGCTGCACTAAAACTCTAAATAACTTGGGGGCATGATTTAGCAGTTGAAGCATTTCAGGGACTGTTCCCAAAAGGTGGATTGCACAAAGCCACCTTGTTTTGGGTGGTAAGCCAGTTCAGCAGCACAGATACAGGACTGGCCTGTGCCTTGTGGTGTCAGTGCTTGGAATATCCCTGGTCACATTTAATTTACCAGTATAGGCTCAGGCTGTTCTGCTCCTTTGTTAAAACAAAGTGAGTTCAGTTCTTCCACCCATTTGGTGCCAGTGTGGATGTGGTGCCAGTGTGGATCATGGAGCACCCTGTGGTCCTGGAGGGAGAGGAGATAAATGTTTGTGGCAAATGAGTTGGCACAGTTAATTCCCCAAGCAAAATCTCAGCCAACTCACTGGAAAACAAGTTTCCATGTTGGCTAAAATAAGAGTGATTTGGCACTGAAAACCAACCAACTTACAAGGTCCTACAGTACAGAAGTAACTTCTTCCTCTCCATTTTGGTGGGGTTTTTTTATTTGTAATCAGACTTTTTTTGTTTAATGGCTTCAGAAGTGTGAAACACCAAGTGAGTAAACACAAAGAATCAGAATATTTAATAAAATTAATAAGTGTGCCTTGAAAGAAAATTGAAAGAGTATGAACATACATATATATCTGAACAAATTTTAAATATATGTATGGCTAATTGTGGCCATTCAGTATTTGATGGGAGTTGATAAGAAAGATGAAGAGACACAATTTCCAAGGGATGGAGGGACAGGACAAGTGAGAATGGCTTCAAACTGACAGAGAACAGGGATGGATGGCATTTTGGGCAGGAATTGTTCCCTGGCAGGGTGGGCAGGCCCTGGACTAGAATTCCCAGATTTGCTGTGGCTGCCCCTGGATCCCTGGCAGTGCCCAAAGCCAGGTTGGACATTGGGGCTTGGAGCAGCCTGGGACAGTGGAAGGTGTCCCTGCCCGTGGCAGAGAGTTGGAGTTGATGATTTTTAAGTTCCCTTTCACCCCAAACCCAACCTCCTTTGGAAAGTAGGGCACCCCAGGATCTGGGAGCCAAGGGCTGCAGACCTGGATCCAGAGTTTGGTCCAGGTGAGGGTCCCTCAAGGCCAAAGGCACCAAGAAGCCCTGGGGAGACAGGAGAGGTGCAGCCATGGAGTTTGAACCCCTGCTGCTCCTGTGCCCCTGCTCTGCAGCAGGTAGACAGTATTTAGGACTTAATAGCTGCCAATAACTTTTTATTGTCTGCAAAGTGTTTTCAGAAGGAGCTGGTTTTGAGGGAGTATAATCTTTCTGAGAAAAGCAAGCCTGTTCCAGTAATTATCTTTGACAGTTAAATCAACCTTCAACTTGCTTGAAAAGGGATGATGGAGGAACAAGCCTTTGCAAGCTGAAGCCTCTCTGGAGCACGAATCCTCTTTCTTGCCCTCTAAGAATAGCATCCATCCCTCCCAGTCAGCATTCCCTGGAGACTCAGAGCATGCAGAGAGACCTGCAGGAGCAGTGTGTGTGTGTGCTTGTGCAGCCTCTCTGCTCAGCTAAGGCCTGGGAGGTCATCAAACCCTGACAAAACTTGTTACAGGCTGCTTATAATGGCCAGAAATGTGTTGGGTTTTTATAATTTGCACTGGGGAAGGGAGGCAGGAGCTCAGCAAGGAAGAAGTCCAAGCCTGAGCTCCTGCAGTGACCCACTGCCTGGCCAAAAATGACCCCTTGGGCACCAGGGGTGGCTCCCCCTCTCCTGCTGCCCCTGTGGCCTGAGCATCAGTGTTGGCTCCACTCTGCAGGTGTTCTCCTCCTGCCCTGCAGTGCCAGAAAACAGGATGGAGGGGTACAAAGCTGGAGAAAACTTCCACTGCCCACTGGAAACCCTCCTTGCCAGTTGCCAGAGCGGGATCTCTGCCCTCTGGGCATCTCTGGTGAAAACACCCACAGATCAGACACTGAAAAGGTGTCAGCAAGAATGAAGGCACCCAAGTGAACCTGGCCTTCACCTCCAGTTTTGGAGGCTGAGAACTCCCTGGAAAACTCTAGAGTTTGAGAGGAGGATTGACACCATAAGGTCACTCTGGACAAGCTGTTCCCTCATGTTTTCCAAAACAGCCCAGAGAAGGTGACTCAGGCTGTGTTGCCTTGAGGAGAACAGTTAGATACTCTTGGTCTGCTGGCCTTGCTGCAGGACTCTGTTTGAGCCCACTCAAACCCAAAAAAGACAATTTGTGCTCCCCACAGCCAGGCCCTGCTCTGTCCCACCTGTGTGACATGAGCACAGCTCCTGAAGGAGGGAATTTGGGAATTTTCTCTTGCTGCCAGGGCACCAAGGAGATGCTCACACAAAGAGTGACCACCCCAGAGGGAGCAGAGGACAGGCAGGGGGTGGCAGCTGGAGCCAGATCCCTCTACAAGGCACCAATTCCCGAGGCAGCACCTTCTTGCAGATGCAGAAACTGAAGGCCAAGGGTGTGCCAACTTTTACAATACTCCCTGGCTCTCATAAATCCGTTTTATGAGCCGCCTCAGAAGTGAGGCTTAACACCTGAGGTCCTGACCTGTGAGTAAACCCAGGACAGGGAGCAGCCTTATCCTCAGAGCTGCTTGGGAGCACAGACCATGTCAGCTTTCCATTTCTCTGTCTCAAGGAGCAAAGGTTTCAGCAGAGGGAGAGGGAGCAGCCCTCATTCGTCACCTGAATCATACCCCAGTCACCGTCTGGGCCTTATCTGCAGCCACTTGTGCACAGCCAGCTCGCTGCCTCTTTGAACTCTCCTCCTCTCCCTCCATCTGGACACACCTGGGAGGTCCAAGCTGGGAGCAGGTGTAGAGAGAGGCCAGGTCATCTCTCGGGTTTTGGTTTCTCTCAAAAGATATGTATGATTTTAGGAGGCACGTGGTGTTTTGGTGTTTTATTTTATTGGTTTTTTGTTTGTTTGTTTTTGTTTGTTTGTTTTTGTTTTTGTTTGTTTGTTTCTTTTGGGGGTTTTTTGGGGGTTTTGGGGGGTTTTTTTGGTTTTTTGGTTTTTTTTGTTTTGTTTTTGGAGTTTTGGGGGTTTTGTTTGTTTGTTTGTTTGTTTGTGTTGTTGTTGGTGGTGGTGGTTTTTGTTTTGGTTTGTGGTTTTTTTTGGGTTTTTTTTGTTCAAGTGGTTACTCCAGAAGTAAAAGAATCTTACATAACTCCAAAAAAAAAATCCGTGAAAATAAAAAATCTAAAGCAAAAGAGGCAGACTTCTTCTTACTAGGAGTTGCTTCCACATGGTGTGATGTGACCTTACAGAAATGTATGATTTTAGGAAGCAAGTGGTGTTTTATTTTGTTTTTTCTTTTTTTTAATCAAGTGGGTACTCCAGAAGCAAAAGAATCTTGCATAACTCCAAAAAAATTCCGTGAAAATAACAAAATCCAAAGCAAAAGAGGCAGACTACTTCCTACTAGGAGTAAGATTCCAAGATTCCAAGCTAGTGGTTTGAGTGGGTCTTTTTTGCCCTCTGTGACCTCTGAAGGCTTTGAGTCTGTGTCTGTGCTCGTCGTGAGAATGAAGTGGAGTCTCAAGGTCTTGGTTTTCTTGGTTTCTTGTGTTGTTTATTAATTCTTATCTTACAATTCTCTGTGTCCTGCCAAGGTGTTCAGAGCAGCTCGGACACGATGTGACTGCCCCATAATGGGAGGTCACTACCTCTTATACAGATAATTACTTACCTATTATTTACCATTTCATACCAATGCCTAGTAACTAGACTAGACGGGTCATTTCTACTTTGACCCAATCCTATCAAACCACCTTGTGCCCACGTCACTGCAGAAGATGGATGACAAGGGAGAAGGAGAAGGACTCAGGGTTCCACCCTAATTCCTCCATCTTGTCCCTTTGCACCTACATTCTAAAAACCCAAAACGACAAAATCTTCCACAAGGTGATAAACTATACCACTGTCTGTCACACATTTGTGACTTGCAATTCTTCTCTGTGTTGGATGATTTTCACATGGACCAAAATCAAAACCTGTGTCCTCCTGGGCTCTGTGCCAGGCAAACCCCCCTGCACAGACCCCAGACCCTCTTTCTCGGGTCCCAGGCCTCTCTACTGAGGTCTGTGACCTTCCAGGACACCCAGAGGGATGCCTGGACTCTGACAGTCATCCCCTCTGAGGCAGGATCTGGGCTAAGAGTGGGACTGAGCAGAGAGAGTGGGGTCCCAGAGCTGCAGAGTCCCCTCCTGCTCCACATCCTGGGGCTTCCATTAATTCTGATAAAGTGTGGAGGGCATTGCAGAAAGCAGCACAAGAGGTGCCCAAGCCAGCATTTAGCTGCTGTCAGCACCTGTGTGTTGCCTGGTGGATGATGTTTTAGAGTCAAGCATTAACAGCCATCATTAGGGCTTTGGCTTTTCTCGATGTTTATTTATAAGCTGGAGAAGGCTTTTGAATGCAATTGGGAAGGATGTGGGCAAGCTTCTTGCTGAGGAAAAAAATAAAAATAATAAAAAGGAGATCTGGCGGTAAAATTGAAGAAAAAGAGGAAGAGAAGAGTTAGAATAAAAAAGAAGAAGGTTCCTCCCACAACCCAGAGGAGCCCCATGCCATCAGAAAGCTGATTCCTCTCAAGCTGCTGGCGTGGGCCCCACATGTGTGGGTGCAGCCCCTGGCCCAGAGCCCAGCAGTGTGGGAGGTGTGCTCAGTACAAGGGTTCAGGGCTGCCAGACGAGCCGTGTCACCCACACAGGGGACTTTGTCCTTTCAGCCACCAGCTCCTCTCCTCCCTGAGGCACAAAGGGGTGTCCTGGCTGAGCCCTCATGGAGCAAAATCCGGGAATTTGCTGGCACAGCTCACCCTGACAGGGAGTGATGTCACTCTCAGGACAGAGGTGCCCCAGGAGGGCTCAGGGGTGGCCTGAGGGAACAGAAAGTGGCTGCAGAAGAGGGACAGTTATTTTGGGGAGTAAGGTGCAGAGAGATTCACACCCAGCACAGCAACACTCACCAGCAGTGTATTAACAAAGGCTGGACACAAGCAGTGTTAACCTTGGCCTGAGCTGGTGGGACAGGAGCCAGCACAGCTCCAAGCCTTCCTCGGCTGTCCAGCTGCTCAGATTGACACAGCAGCCCCTGGGCTGGGCTGATGGGGCTGGAAGCAACCCTTGCAGTCCTTGGTTAGGGCTGGAAGAAATCCTTGCAACCTTTGGTTTGGGCTGGAAAAAATCCTTGCAACCCTTGGTTTGGGCTGGAAAAAAATCCCTACAGCCCTTGGTTTGGGTTGGAAGCAATCCTGCAGCCCCTGGTCTGGGCTGGTTAGGGTTGGAAGCAATCCTGCAGCCCAGGTGGGGCTGTGGGCTCTGTGCTCACTCAGATGCAGCCAGGGAGGACCAGCCAAGAGCTCGTTGTCAGAGCCTCCAAGTTTCTGTCTGGTGTTTTGTACCAACACTGATGGTGCAACACCAACAGGTCACCCATTCCAGCGTTTTCCTGGGGGACAAACACCTGTCACCTCTGCCACAAAGAAAATCCTGTCACAAAGAAAACTGAACTCAGATGTCACTGGCTGTGAGTGACAAGGAATACAGAAATCCCATTTACACCTTTTCTGGATCTGAAGGAGGTGAAACCGTGACCCAACTTGCTGTGCACATGTCACAGGGGCTGTGTCCTCATTCACTTATCTCTGGTGATTCACTGTCCTCCAGGGAGCCTGTGGAAATGCTCAGGGCTCTCTACACATCCCCAGGCAAAGTGCTCTCACCAGACCCAAGGCAGCATTTGCACCTGCTCAAGACAAATTATTTGTGTAATGTCCAAGACCAGGATATGCAGAGCAGATCATCAAACCCCTTATCCATAAGAAAGGGAAGGAGTTAAATCTCCCTGCAGCAGGCTCAGGTTGCTCATCAAAGAGTCATAGAATCATAGAATGGTTTGGAAGGGACCCCAAAGATCCATGTCCAATTCTGTTGGAAGAAGACAATCTTTAAGGTCCAGTGAAACCCAAAGCATTCTATGATTCTCTGAAATTTGGACTGGGCAGGAGGGACCCTCAAAAACATCTCAAACTTTTCTCCTTTCAGGATGCCAAAGAAATAAAAGAGAAGTTGCCACTCTCTTACTCCGCCCTGAACTATTCTTAAATTCTTGGAAAGTGTATCACACTTCCCAAGAATTTGGGAAAGAAGAAAAAAAAAAAATCCTTGGTCTCAGTGGTAGCTTTTGGTCTCTGAAGTTCTGTTGCCTTGATAAACATGAAAAAAGGTCCTGGGAAGTGCTGCAGTTCAGAGTTGCCTCCAAATAACCTGTGGCTAAATTGTCACACTTGTTACTTTGCTCGTTAATTATTTTTTAATATTTTTAATTAATTAAAATATTTTTAAAAAATATTAAAAATAGGCCCTGGAAAAAAGAATGTCTGAAACTCCTACATTGCTCCTGAAGACTGTGCAGATAGAAAGAGTTTATCCCTGTACCTTGTAAGGGACACCCTTTTATAAATCTGTATTTTTTAATGAGAAACTGGTGTTCAGAAAAGCCCACAATCCTTTCCAGCAAAGGTTTTCACTCAGGGTATATTGCCACTGGGGAAAAAAATAGCTGTTTTTTCAGTTTCTTCTCCCACATTCCCAACAGCAGGAGATACGCAGGATTTCAATATTTGCAGTTAAAAATGGGGTTTATGCTTCTAAGTTAGGGGAAGTACTGGTAAGTGTGTGGATTTTCAGATGTGTCAGCCAGAGCAAAACTCCAGCCACCTCCTCCTCTTATCCAGTGCTGAGCTCCCAAATCCTTGAGCAGCAGATCATCAGCCCTGGCCCTGATTTTTCAAACATGTTCATAAAAGCCCAAGGCGAGCCTGACATCTCCCTTGAGCTGCTGCAAGGAGCTTAACAGAAAGGCTCCATTTAAAAATTAAAAATAAAAGTGCTGGCCTCCAAAATCCTCCACTGCTGTAAGAGTTTGCCAACACTCCTCAGCTGCATTCCTGGGAACATTTAATGACAGTTTGCTTTGCTCTACATGCATGGGTAATATATAATCCTTGTGCCACCACTTGCTTTGAGTGTTCTTCATGACTGGAGGCTTTTTTTTTTCTTTTTTTTTTTTTTTTTTTTTCCTTCTTGCTTTTGATCTCAGGGAGACTGTTATTCCTGTAGTAGCAAAGCTATTTGTCCTTTTAAGTAAGCATGTGGTAATCCACAAAATCCATGATTCATAATGAAATTGGCTTCAGTCTGCAGGAGTTTAATGGTTGTCTCAACCCAGGACAACTGGCAATTTTGGCACCGAGCACTGCAGCCCCTCCTTGAAGTAATAACCTCCAAAGTGTTGGACTAACTGGGTAGCTGATGATAACCAGTGTAAAACATGATATATGGCCTAGCTCTGGGTAAATTAGAGAGTGCTTTAATTTGAGCTTGTGCAACCATGTTTAACAGGAGTGCTTGTTTTGACTGTGTTAGTTATAAAATTAATATCACAATTGGGCCTGACTCTCAAAGATCTTTTAGGACCACCAGCCATGCTGTGCTCCCCACTAGGACCATGTGGAAAAATAGCAGTGTATTTATGGTGATGCTCTTCAATTACAGAACTAAAGGTGTTCACACCAAGTCTGCACAGGGAGCTGTATCATTTTTAAACCATATTTAGGTGTTCTGTTGGGTTTTTTTAAGTGATATATATATTCCTGTTGTATTAGATAAAATATATTTATGTCTTTGCATTTAAATAAAAAAGCCATGCTGGCACTACAGAAAGGCTGGACACCTTTTTAGGCAAACACAATCCCTTCATCGTGCACAACCTTAAATGCACTTGCTGTGCCCTCAGCATCCTGTTAAAATGCACATTTGGGTGCCAGAGTATTTCACTGAACCTGCCATGAAACAAAGCTACCTGCTCACCCTGATCTGCCCTAAAAACCTGTCCCCTGCCTCAGAAACCATGCCTTATGAATGAGAGGTGGCCAAGACATTCTTTTTTCCTTGCAGGAGGAAAGAAATAGTCTGTTTGTAGCCGTGGCTGAGCACACACAGCTTGCTGGGTTTGATGAGTGAAGCTGAGCCAGTCCTTTGTTTCTTTTGATCCATTAAAGCCTGGGCCCCGTTTCCTTCTGTCGGAGCAACATCACAAGCAGCAGCAGCAGCATTCAAAGCAATGTTTGTTTTCTTGCCCCTTGTTTGTTCTCTGGCTTTCTCAAGGATGTTCCTGTTGGTTTGAAATTTCCCAGGATTAATTTTAGCTCGCAAGTGATTTATATTTTTTTTCCTTTTTCTTGGAAAGCCAAAACCAACGAGCTCCTGGACAGGGACTCTTGGCACTCTAAGAACAGACACTGTGTCCCTTTAAAAGCAAAAATAAAAATGACAAGTGGTCTTTGTCTTCTGCTGCCCCAGGAGAAAAAAATAGCCTGTCCTTAAATCAGCTTGGAAGAAATAAAAAAAAGACCCACCAGAAGGGCTAAAAGGAGACCTGAGAGGAAGAGGAGAAAGAGTGTGAGTGTTGAAAATATCCTTGCACAAAGAGTTTCATGTTTTGGGTGCTTATCTACATTTTCCTCAGATTTAGCTAAAGATGGAGGGAGCAAAATATGTGTCCAGCACAACACAAAACCAGATCTTCTGGTGATTCTTCTTCTCCTGAGCAGTGCAAGCTTGGCTCAGAGGTAGAAATGGCCACATGCATCTCCTTGAGGCTTTGGAAACACCCACAAAATCTTCAGGCAAATACAAAGATTGACCCAAACACAGCTGGTTTTTTTGCATTTTCAGCTTCCTACAAAACAGTTTTAATCTGAGTAGCCCTGACTGGTCCATGCCTGTGCTAGACCAGGCGGCCAGAACTCATTTTTGTTGCCAGTTGCAAATTCACCACCAAAATTAGGAAGAAGTGTCAGAGCTTCCAGGAGGCACTGGGAGACCTCTCTTCACCAGGAGCATCCCAGCTCTGCCTGTCCCTGTCCACCCAGGGTGACTTTCACCCACAGCACCACAACAGGTGATGTTTTCCTTTCAGGATGAAGGATTTTCACCCTCCACTGATTTTTCTGGATGGAATTGCCTCTCTTCTCCTGGAGCACTGAACTCCAAGGAAACCTCCACCACTGGGCAGCCAGCAATGGTGTTGTTTAGGTCATCATCAATTTAGATTTATTTTTTTAATCTTGGTCTCTCTCCAACAGCTCCACGTCCTCCCTGTGCTGGGCCCCAGGGCTGGGGAATATCTGCAGGTGGGGTCTCACCTGAACAGGGCACAGGGACAGAATTTTCTCTCCTGGCCTGCTGACCACACTCCTTCCACTCTTTTTTCACAGCTCAGGTGAGCAATCAGCAAAAACCATCAGAGCTGCACCTTTCCTGTCTTTTGGATGGTGAAACCTCAATGCCATGACCTCCACATCCCCAAGGCTTTCTAGCAAAGGAACGTGGTGAAAAAAAAATCACAAAGAGAAATGCACTCCCTTTTCCAGGTGATTTCCACTGTTTTCCTATGAAACCCTGTGGTTCCTGCCTTTTCCCTGGGTCTTGGCTCCTGTGTGGGCATCCAGACCACAATCCAGGGAGGAGATGTCCCTGCTGAGGCAGCCTGGCTGTCCTCCACCCCTGTGGGAAGTGCTGCCGTGGACACAGCTCCCTGAGAGGTAATTAGAGCCTTTAATTCCTGAGGATTATATATTTCAGGCCATCTATGGAGGGGAGGAAGTTGGCTCTTCCTACCAGCACTCCACCCAGGAGCAGTTTATCTCCATCCAGATAGGGCTGGAGAGGCACTTGAGCCTTTTGTAAACGTGAGCAGATCAGATAAAGGTGATTTAAGGCAGAGGGAGGCACAACAATTGCCTCAGCCCGGGGTTGGAAAGGTCTCCTGTGCCACTGGACAGAGCCACATCTTCTGGAGAGCTTTCAAAAAACACTCCCAGCAAATGCTGCTCCAAAAATCCAGGCTAAGCAGATGATGCTGATACAACAAATATGTTATGACATAATTTTTTTTTTCTTTAATTTACTTAGGCACATAAATAGCTTTGTTAATTGCCATTCCTTTCGAAATGTTGGAAGACATAAACAGTGTCTGCCAGAAGAGTGGGGAAAATACATCTGAGTTTCTGTGGTGACAAGGGGGGACTATGTCCCAGTAAACACCACTTAGACAGGGTTCTACAGTGGAAAGTTGTCTGGAATTGGCTTTATTTTTTTTACAAGTTGATCTTATCATGAGCTTTCAGGCTCACGAAATGTACCATACCCAAGTCCTGGAATTACAGGGAAGCAGAAGAACGTAAGATTTTGTTTAAAACAAAAAGACAGCACGGGGAAAATGGAAAATTTGGTTTCACATAAAGGCTCCAGACGCAAAAATGGCACAAACAAAACTGCAGCTCTGCCCAGAAGGGGGCTGGGGCTGGGGTGGGGGTTTCAGGAAGGGATGTTCCATGCCCTACAGGCACTACTGAGGAGTCCCCACCTGAATTTCAAACGCTGGTGCCAAAGGATCAGCCAAATGCTGTCACCAACACAGGGTTTATCCCATGAGGAATGTCTGCACACTACCTGGCCCTGCTGTTGCACCACAGGGCTCTGCTCTGAGTATGGGGGAGGCTGACCAGAAGACCCCAAAGATCCCTTCCAGCCTGAATGACCACACAGAATTGCCTGACAGACCTCCAAGCCAGCCCTCAAAACCTCTGCTGCAGCAAGGGGAAATCCACACAGCCCCAGAGACACTCTGCTGCCTTCAGCACATCCTCTTGGTGCCAAACCCACCACCCTTTCCCATATTGGTGTGGATCTCCAGAAGGAATGGAAGTTGCAGCCCTGGGATGCTCCTCCCAGTGAAGCAAGGCAGCCACGCACGGGGTGTGGCCAGCTGCTCCCTGGCTTTTTCCCTCATTAGATTACTTTATTCATCCCTGTCAATGATGGCCATGAGTAAGGCTGCAGCTGCAATCCGTGGGGATTGCACACAACACCCCTCACAGATATGTATTTTCCCCTCTCGGCGTACGCCGTGTCACGTCTGTCTAAACTACAGGGCTGGTTTGTGAGTCAGCACTGGAGGCAGAGGTCATCTCCAGCTCATGCTGTAAATCCACACCTGCCTCCATCACCTATTCCTCCTGGAGTCTGATCTCTCCACCTCCTTTTCCTACTGACATCACCTCCCGTGTGCAGCAGACACCGACAGCGGCACGGCTGTGACCTCGCTAACTCTGACCTCTCCAACCCTGAGTTTTCCATTCTTTCTGGATTGTTTTTTTTCCTTTTCTGTCATTTTTCATAATAAATTATCGGCGATTGAAGGAGAGACGGGAAGACTGACCATGATCAGAGTCCGATTTTACTCAGGTTTTCCAAGAACTTATATACCATTTCAGTAAAGTTAATAATTTCTACTACAATAATTAAATTTAAAAATCATACAAACAACTCATGCATTTTTTAACATCTTCATTGTAAAGAATTGATTGAATCTTCTTCTTTAAGCAGGTTTCTAATTCCATCTTCTCATGAGCTCCAAGTTCTGTTTGTCCTCTCCAAGGCATCCTAGTCACCAAACTAAATATACTAATTAAGTCTATCTCACTCTCGTGAATCCCCACAATAAATTAATGAAATTCAAACTTTATGTAATTGGTAAGAAGTTTAGATTGGTGTTAGAACAATGGTTTGCCTAAGAAGATGTAGATTTCCCATCCCTGAAGGTGTTCAAGACCTTGGTTGGATGGGATTCAGCAACCTGGACTAGTGGAAGGTGTCCCTGCCCATGGCAGGGGATGGAATGAGATGATCTTTAAGGTCCCTTCCAACCCAAACTATTCAATGATTTCATAATTCTAAGTCATACTGCATTTTTCAGAGCCTGAAAAGAAACAGAACCTTGTGCTTCACCTTTGACAAATGAAGAAGTGGAGAGATAAATGGATTTTCCAATCTGGCAATGTCAAGTCTGCCCACTTCTCCTGTGTGTCAAACAGCTGAATTTGAAAAAAACACTCTGATTCACAGTGTCAAAAAACGTTACAGGGAGGGGTAAAAGTTATCAGCACCTGAGATTGTGATAGGAGAGAGGACATGCTCAGTCAGGCTCCTCCCTGCGTCACCCAGAGCACAAGTCCTGGCACTGCTGTGTCCCCTCCTATCGCTGCCATCTCTGAGACGTTTCAGGTCTTGCACAATCCCCACGTGGTGACCGACCCCTCGCCCTTCGGCCAAAGCTCATCATCCTGCTGCTCTCATTCTCCTTGTTTTGTGCTCCTCTCCCTCTGTTTCTGCTTAGGTTTTTTAAGTTTTCACAGAATCCCAGGACCTCTGAGGTTGGAAAAGCCCTCCCAGCCCAGGGAGTCCAATCTGTGACCCATCCCCACTTTGTCCCCAGCCCAGAGCTCTGAGTGCCACCTCCAGGTGACTCCTCCAGGGATGGGCACTCCAAACCTCCCTGGGCAGTTCCAAGGCCTGAGCCCCCTTTCCATGGGGAAATTCCTGCTGCTGGCCAAGCTGAGCCTCCCCTGGCCCAGCCTGAGGCCGTTCCCTCTCCTCCTGTCCCTGTTCCCTGGGAGCAGAGCCCGACCCCCCCGGCTGTCCCCTCCTGGCAGGGACTTGTGCAGAGCCACAAGGTCCCCCCTGAGCCTCCTTTTCTCCAGGCTCAGCCCCTTTCCAGCTCCCTCAGCCCCTCCTGGGGCTCCAAACCCTTCCCCAGCCCCTTCCCTGCCCTGGACACGCTCCAGCCCCTCCAGGGCTCTCCTGCAGGAGCCACAACTGGACACAGAGTTATCCTTACTCACATCATTTTTCTCTCTACATTTCCTGGCTTTTTAGGTCTGTTTGTCCGTAGTGTTGTGTTGGAGTTATTTTTATTTCTTGCTTAATACCACAGCTGGAAATCCCTATTCTATCTTACCATTTTAAACTTGGGCTACTGCAAATTCCTTCTTTATTTTTATGACACTGCTTCTGCCAGAACCTCAAGGAATCCAAATTATTCAAACTAATTATGTGTCCTTAAATCTCATTTTAATTGATTCTCTTCCTTATTGTTTGGACCTCTAAAGGAGAAGCACAGAAAAATTAGCCATGCAAAAACCAGTTTCTGTTTAGTCACAGGTGTGTACAGTGTGCCACAATTTGAATCTAAATCAACCATGCTGGTCCTGTGGGTGGATTACAACTTACAAAATCTGACTTTTAAAGGAGGTTGAGTAAAGGTATCATAATGAATAAACAAATACACCTTGAAATTCCACTCAAGGGGACTTTGTAAGGGAAAATTCCTCTCCTGAGTCACATTCTGATCTCCCTTAAAGACAAATAAAACCCAGGAAGTCTTTCTGACAGCAGGTACCAAGTCCTCACTGATGATGCTGGAAAAGGGACCCTCATAGAAATGCATTTCAGTAAAATTATCTTTTAACAGAAAGAGGCAGATCCTGGATTCAGGAAAACATTATCTCAGCTAAACCTGACAAAGGGACATTTGGTGGATGCTTTTTTTGATGCCATTTCACAGGTTTTTCTGACCACTGCTGGTTCCAGGTGAGTGACCCATCCAGCAAACTCACCAGGGAATGGAGCAAATCTTGTCCTACAGGAGGACCTGGTCTCCTTCCATTGCCTTTGAAGTGAGCCTGGAGCAGATGAGCTGGACACTCTCATGGTGTGAATACCTGAATCTTCCCTCTTATCCTAAAACAGATGACCATAAAGGCCTTGGAGGAGGTTTCCCAGAGAAGCTGTGGCTGCTCCATCCCTGGAAGTGTTCAAGGCCAGGTTGGACATTGGGTCTTGCAGAAACCTGGGATAGTGGAAGGTGCCCACAGTTTGGAACAAGATGATCTTTAAGGTCTTTTCCTACCCAAACCATCCTGTGATTCCACAGGGAAACACTTGAATGCACATGTTTTTGTGTTAGTTACTGTTTTTTCCTCTGTTAGCCACGTATTTGCTCATTTTAGGAAGACAGGACTGAAATCAAGGTCTGTTATTTTTTTTGACTGCAGGCACCAAAGCCAGCCTGAAGTTTCTCCTCTTTTCAGAGTAAATATTTTCGGCATATGGAGGGGAAAAGCTGCCAAGTGAAGAAGGGAACATTAGCTGAGCTGCCTCTCTGAATGGGCTGACAAATACCTACAGGTCCCTCATCCCTCACCTCCTGGGGTTGGCCCTGGCACCCTTCACTCCAGAGCAACCCCAAAGCCAAGGAAAAAACAAAGGTGAGCCCAAGGTTGGCTCTGTCACTCAGAGAGCAGGAGGAGCACGGTGCCAGCAGCACTCACACAATTATCTGGCTCAGGTTTTGAAACCTCTGCTCAACAGTGATGATTCAGCAGCTGATTGCTGTTCATTTACTGGAAACTGCTTCTCATCACTCAGAATGAAAAAACAACTGGAAAAAGCTTCTATCACTCAATTTTACAGTAGATGAGACCACTATGGTTGACTGCAAACTTACAAAAAAATAAAAGCATGAACTGGAAAGCTCCAAACTCAAAACATTTTTTTTTTTAAACTTTCAATAACCATTTGATTTTCATGTAAATATAACTTTCCTTTTATTTGCTTTTTGTTTTTCTCCCTCCTGCCTGAATAGTTCCTATTTCCTTCTGATCTCATCAATACCAGAAGCTTCACAATATATATAGCCCACCCCCACAGATACAAACACACACAAAATTTCTTCTTATAACTGGGAACTGAGCACTACAAGAAAAAAGAAAATCCACTTTTGCAAGATCCAAGAGGATTCTCAAGAGTTCCTGTTGTACCTGGAATCCCAGCCAATGTGTCAAGGACTAACTTGAGACTCTCCAGAGCAAAAAGCACAAGAGGCTGGCACCTGTGGAAACAATTTTTAACTGGAGCTGCCACATATGTCTGTAGTATTGTGTTGGAATTATTATTTCTTGCTTGCTGCCACAACTGGAAATCCCTATTCTATCTTATCATTTTAAACCTGGGCTACTGCAAATTCCTCCTTTATTTTTATGGTGCTGCTTCTGTCTTGAATTTGGATTCAAGGAATCCAAAGTATTCAGACTAATTAGGTGTCTTCAAGTCCCATTTTAATTGATTCTCTTCCTTATTGTTTGGACCACAGCCCACAGGACTGCAGGAATATACAAAGCCCAGCCCTGAGTTTGACTACATCGCTTTGTCATTTCAGATGGTCACATCCCTGGGGCTGCTGCTTCAACCATCAGTGGTGTCTGGTCCTGGAGGTACCACACTGAAAAGCAGTGGCTTGATCTGGTACCTTCACTGCTGGGAAAGATGGGACAGGAAGGGCTTGGGGATATGATTGCCTGGTAAGAAGTACTGGAGATGTAAAACCTGTGAGTGAAATAGAAATGAAGGCCAGTTTTGAGATGTGATCATGGCAAGCAAGAAGACAGGGATTAGCTAGAGTCAGGTTGAAGGACAGAAAACAAAAGGATCCAAGGGTGCAGCCCCTCTCCACCCTGCCAAGGCATCAGGGAAAAGGTAGATAAGAAAAGTAGTCTTTAGAGTTTAGAATATAGGATGATATGGTAATATAGCAGTTCTCATAGGCTGCATGCAAAGTTTGTAGGTTTTGTATCTGGGGCCGGTTGGTCACTGTAAATTAGAATATTCAACACAAAAGGAGATATAATGGATTGTAACAAGGTCCTCGCTCTCTCTCTTACCTCTCTCTTACCCCTCTTAGCTTTTTTACCTCCCTTATCCACCCTCTGTCTCTCCCTCTCTCTCTGGGACTTCCCTCCAGCCCAGGCTGGTGGCTGAAGGCAAAGCCCTTTTTACCCATGACCCTTGCAATAAAACCACGTGTTTCTACAATATCTCAGGTCTGCAGAGTTCCCTCTCCCTGCCGTCCACAGATGCTTCTACACTTCACCACTATTTGGATGCACCTGCCCACTGAAAGTCTGACACCTGCCAGGAGAGTCTACCCACAACATTTGACATGATTTACTCTTTGGGGACTTCACCAGTGGTTGGGAGCTCTGAGTGTCATTTTAAAGGAGCATTTCACAGTGACGCACGTTCCTCGTTCCGTGTCACTGCAGTGACTTCAAAGTAGCCCAAAGCCCGTTTGCTAACTCAGACTCGAAAGTGTAGATAATGTTTAGCAAAAAATCCTGTGGCTTCAAGTCTTTCTGGCCAGGTCATCTGAGTTCAGGTGTCAGCTACAAATTACAGCAGCTATCCCAGCCTCATCCTGCCTGCTCTGCCCCCAGCAGTGTCCTGAGCCTGACATGGTGATGCACTGGAGGATGATGACACGATGCCAAGAAGGGCTCAACCACTTCAGCTGACTGAAATCCCCATCAGCCTCATTTCTAGGGTGGGTGTCTTGCTGCTTGGTTTGGTTTTGCCCTCCCTCCTCTGCTCATATTGACATTTACACAGCAAAACAAGGCCAGTGCTGCCCATCACAGCATCCTGCCCAACACGGTGGCCTCATCACGTTTGCCATCCCAGCAAAGGCTGGACAGGCATTGCAGCATTTTTCCTGAGCAGGCACGTGCCCAAAAAATCTTCCACTCCACTGGGGTTGTCCATGTAACCTGCCTGGCTCGGTGACACTTCAGGCCACATCCTGCTACAGGCAGTGGGAGATGTTTTTATCAGGCGTGTAATGGCTGCTAATGAAGAATTAACCAGTGGGAGTTGCACCAGACCATCCCACTTAGGTGATATCATCTTGGCAAAGGGAGCATCCCAGAGGGATCACTCACAGCCACTCTCAGGCTCTGTCACCAAGACAGCAGGACACGAAACTCTCCTCAGCTCACTCCTTCCAGGCTGATGGAAGCTTTGGTGCCACAGTTTGTCACAGCAGGTGGAGTGGGCAGCCCTGAGAGTGGTTTCAATTATGGGTTCCACAGCTTCAGACCTATCCCTGATTGCCACATCATCCACACATTCCTAAGAAAATGTTGGTTCACCAATATATATAACAAATCCCTGATTTTTTTTTCCTTTTTTTTTTTTTTTTTAATGTGATTTATATTTGGAAATATTGCCACACATTCAGTAACAACAGTGGTTTGTGCTTGAATCCTCATCTGCTTTTACATATTTCTCCTAGTGTCTTCACAGCTGCTGAACTCCTCTCTGACCAGGTGTATCCCATTCTCACATAAAGTTAAAGAAATTGGAGAGGTATTTTTAAAAATACCTGTTTTCTCATGGTGGTCTGGGGGTTCCTTTATACTCCTTTATCTATTAGATTTATAGCTATTATTCCTGATACATTTTGAACCTCTTGGAAAATTGTTTTAATCCTCTTAGTGGATTCTCCTCGTGCAAGCTCAGGAACCAGGTGGGTTTTGGGATGCAGTTTGTGAGTGTGAGTTGCCAGAGCTCCTGAAGAGAATCTTTATTATGGGGATTTGTAGACATTCTTGTCCTACCTGGGGAAGGGAAAAGCCTTGCCCAGGATTCCCCCTCCTGCTCAGCATCTCCTCTCACCCCTGCACACACCTGGGATATGGTTCCATCCCCCCTCTCACTCAGGTTTTCCATTCCCCTCTGTGTCTGGTGGCTCTTTGTCCCCATTGCTGATCCCAGAGGTGGAATTCTGCTGCCTCAGAGATGCACATCTGCCTCCCTGCTCATCCCTACAATTTTCCTTCTCCCTCCACACCTCTGGATGCCAGTCCCAATCACCTTTGGATCAAGGGGCCTGTGGAACTCCAGCAAATTATTTCAGCTCTCAGTTCCAGTTGCTGCTCCCTCCTGTGTTATGTGATTTTGTGTGGAACGGTGGAACGTATCTCACCAAAATAATTTTGTCATCTAAGAAGGTTCAAGTCTTAGCTCAAAATTCTTCTTAAAATCATCATTTAGTTGTCTAGGACTGGAAGGATGCCCAAGCCACTGAGTTGCCCATTTCTCCCTGTGCTTGGCAGAAGGAGTTTGGTGTGGGCACTTCACTTGGTGACTGCTGGTGTTAAAGGAAATGGAACACATTTAGGTCACCCCTCTTCTCAAAAACCACCTCTTGCCACCATCTCCCTGGATCTCTGGACTGCTGCTGGACCTGCCTCCAGAGTTAACTCTCCTGCCTCATCACTGCCTTGCAATCTCTTCCTTCTCTTATCCCATTTTCCTTGCCTCACTCATCTTGGGCTGTAATTACATTACTCACGGCGGGTCAAGCAAATGTGATGTCACAGGGCTGGTAAAAAACACTGGCCAAATTTACCCCTTGCTAAGCCAGTAGGATCTGAAATTTTGGCCCCAACCCCATGAGCAGGCACATGCCTGTTTAATTGCAGGCCTGAGTCGTGGTGTGACCTGCTCTGGGACTGTGCCCATGTGGGGAAGGGAACACGTGTCACACACTCAGGACCCCAAAGAGACCCTTTTCCACTGTGCCTGAAAATGCTGTTACATCCCAGATTAGGCTCTGCTCTCAGACAGGGAAAACAGGAAAGGACACAGAGTCTTGTGGCCCCGAACTCTGAGTAGGCTCAAGGAACCTCAGAATGAGAAAGAAACAGTATATAATTTTTTTCTATCTTTTTATAAAAAATAAAATATTTTTTATTTTATATCTGCATTTTATATATGTAAAAATATATAAAATAAAAATATTTATTTATAAAATAAATAAGAAAATAAAATATATAAATAAAATAAAAAAATAATATAAAATAAAAACTAATCTAGTGGAATATAAAATAAGAATAATCTAGTGGAAGGTTCCCTGCCCATGGCAAGGAGGTGGATACTAGATGGTCTTTAAGGTCCCTTCCAACCCAAACCATCCCTTGATGCTGTGAAAATCCAGCAGCCAGAATCCTCTCAGCCTCATCCTGGTGCAAAAGTGTCCCACCAGAATCCTCTCAGTCCCATCCTGGTGCAGAAATGTCCCACTCAAGGCACAGGTTAAGCTGGAAGTGAATCCCTCCCTGTGCATCAACATCCATCCATCACCACAGTTATTAGCCAGGCCTGAGCTGTAACATTTTATGGCTTTTAGGACAGGCACACTTTTCTCTCACTTAGCGGTATCTCCTTCACTCAGTGACAAACCTGTTAGTATTGTGATAAACCTCGAAGGCAGGGAACAAAAAGGTTTACACACAAACCATCAGGGTTTTGAGGCAGGATTTGTTAAAAACTGCTCAGTGCAGGTGCCTGACTCAGGTGCTGCTGCCTCGCTGAGCTCCAAGTGAGGGTTAAGTGAGAGCCAAAGCATCCAACAGAGCCTTCCCTTCCCTTCCCTTCCCTTCCCTTCCCTTCCCTTCCCTTCCCTTCCCTTCCCTTCCCTTCCCTTCCCTTCCCTTCCCTTCCCTTCCCTTCCCTTCCCTTCCCTTCCCTTCCCTTCCCTTCCCTTCCCTTCCCTTCCCTTCCCTTCCCTTCCCTTCCCTTCCCTTCCCTTCCCTTCCCTTCCCTTCCCTTCCCTTCCCTTCCCTTCCCTTCCCTTCCCTTCCCTTCCCTTCCCTTTTTCCTCATTCCAAAGCAAGGCTCTTTTCTATTTCTACAAAGGGTTTCCAAGGTTTTTTTTGCTTTTGCAGGGATTCAGTCCAGATCCAGTCTGCTCAGTCAAAGAAAGATCTTCCTCAAGGCTGAAATTAGCCTTGGATCGAGCCCCAGGAGAAGGGATTTTTGTAGGTTATTCATTTCTTACACTTTTGCATGTGGATCACAATTAAAAGTTGTGAAAAAATTCTGATTACAAAATGAATCACATTAAAAAAAAAAAAACAAAACAACAAACCACCAAACAAACAAGAAAAACAAACAAAAAACCCCCAAGCCAATCAAACCAACAAACAAACAACAACAACAACAAAACCCAAAACCACCACCCCCCCCCCCCAAAAAAAAAACAAAACTACAAAAGCAAACCCCACCACAAACAAACAAACAAAAAAACCCCAAAAAACAGGAATACTGGAGATGATATTTCCCCAGAAAAGGACCTGGCATTTTTATTTTGAGCCAAAAATTCAGAAGTTCTTCAGCAGGTAAAAATGGCTTTTCCATGAAAAAAGCTTGTCAGATTCAGATCATTTTGCCATATGCCCAAATTTTCTCTCTTTTTTTTTTTTTTCTTGTACACTTCGGTTTTAACTGAAGTAAAGCCATGAATTCGTGCCAGCCCTTTATCTTTCCAAAAAAAAAAAAAAAAAAAAAAGGGGGGAGAAACTCAGTCACAATATATCCATCATTCTCAATTCCTCCAACAGCCTGAAAACATCAACAAAAAGGCTCAGTCTAATGAAAAAAAAAAAAAAAAAAAAAAAAAAAAAAAGAAAAAAAAAGGGGGTGGGGGCAACTTTATTTGGAAAAAAAAAAGAAGTAAGTAAAACAAGCTTCCATATGTTTACCATAAAAATAACCTGGACTCCACCTTGGGGTGTATAAAAATACAGGCTACAGCTTGTGTATTTTGGCATTAGTTTAAAAATGCCTTTGTAAACATGGCCTATTAAAATTTAACTGCGGCTTTTATCATTGACTCGAGTAACATATGAAAGGGCCTGAACACTTATCACAAAAGCAGTTGTTTTATCAGGGCTTAGTAATAGCAGTGATGGATTGTGCAATTTGCAGGGCATGCCTGGTTTACAATTGCAGATGTGCTGGTAAGTGCTATCATATACATCTGTAAAGTCTCCTTTAAAGTGTGTCCAGAAACATTAACACCTATTAAAAAAAAAAAAAAAAAAAAAAAAAAAAAAAAAAAAAAGGAAAAAAGTTATAGAAGTAGCAGAGTTTACAATCCTGCAGATAAAACTTAAATTAACACAAGAGGCTTGTGGCCAGATTTTTGGCCAAGAGAGAGGGACGTGCAGGTGGTGCTTTTTTTACTGGTTGCCGGGACTAAATTAGGACAAATATTCCCAAATAGCTCCGGATTGAGGCTCGGTGTCACTTTTTGGCCGTAGTTTTTACAGTATCAAAATAGATGTTGTAAGAACCCATCCGACTCCTTGAGCTGTCGCGTCTGGGTTCTCCCCACTCAGTTTTGGATTTTAATGAGCCAGAGAGGCTTGATCTTCTTAAGAAGTAGCTTATATGACTCACTAATTTTGCATTAGCCCAGAAATTGCCTGGCTAAGCACTCGTGCCACCCACGGGCCTTTGGGTAAGGCAAATCCTTGGCATCATCCTCAGTGCCAGTGACAACAGCGAGATCAAGAGGGAGCAGCAATGAGCTCACCCAGACCCCGCAACTCCTACAAAAAATCCCTTCAGCAGACACATTCTAAGCCTTACAAAGTAGTCACTGTTTCTGCCTCAAAAAAAAAAAAAGAGAGTTTTAATGAAATAGTGACACTAAAGCATCACTCCTGCCAAGGAACAGCTGAGGAGCTCCTTGGTTACTCTGCCAGGGCAGCAAGAGTTCCTCACATCTTGGGTTTGAGGAGCACAGAGGCTGGAAAGGATCCTGGAGAGCATCAGGTTGGTGTGAGAACAACGTGCCAGGGTGAAGAACAACGTGTCATGGTGACACTCACAGCCAGAGTGTCACACCATGGGGTCGCCACACAACATTAGCATAATTATGTATTTACATAGGAACAAGACACCAAAAATGTGCAGGAACTGAGAGGTTTCCTCCTTCAGCTTTTGGGAGGTTGCTCAGTTGTGTTTTAAAAAAAATAATAATAATAGGGGGATGCTATTTATTTTTAGAATTGAGGGATTTCTGTATCTTGAGTGCATGGCCTGGAAATTCCTCATAGGAAGGTCTGCAATTGCACAGAAAAGCAATAAATGCCCTTTTTGTGCTTTCCAGTGGAAAAGCCTTCATCATCACAAAGGAGGAGAAAGCAGGAGGAGAGTTAAGAAGCTTTGACTTGAGGGGCAAAGACAGTTGCTCAATAAACACTCCACCCTTTTTCATTTTTTTGGGAGGGGGGGTTTGGTTTTGGTGGGTTTTTTTTTTAATGTGTGTGAGATTGGGAATTCAAACTATTATATTCAGCATGGTTTAGCCTCAGTAAAACATATATTCCTGCATGCATCACCAAATGTTCCAGTCCAGACTTGAATATATCACTTCTGTTGTTGTTTCTGCTGCAGGAAAAAAATCCCCTGGATGCAGGACAATGTTTGATTTTGCATCAAAGCAGATACTGGCAGTACGTGGATTAACTAATCACCTCCTCCGTTTACACAAGGAGAAGTTTATTTTGGTGGGGGATGAAAATGACTGGAAAACACGAGTCAGACATCTCATCTCTTCTTTCCCAAGTGCCAAGGCACACGTGCTAATAATATCCTCCAGCCATTCCTCACACCTTCTGTTTGCTGTGTCTCAACCCCATGGAAGGAGAATGCTCCCTGTGCCAAGCTGGGAATATGAATTCTACAAATTTGTGCTCCAGAAGAGTATGTTTGGGTTTGGGGTTTTCCCTCCTCTTTTCTTGGAGACTTTAAAAAACAGGGCATTGTGTTCATGCCAGATTGTTCTTGGAGGTAATTTATGTACCAATGGGTTCAAACTGAAAGAGTGGAAATTTTGGTTAGATATACAAAAAGAATAGTTCTCTGGGAGGGTGGGCAGGCCCTGGCACAGGGTGCCCAGAGAAGCTGCTCCTGGATCCCTGGAATTGTCCAAGGCCAGGCTGGATTTTGGGTTTTGGAGCAACTTGGGACAGTGGGAGGTGTCCCTGCCCATGGCGGGGGGTGGAACTGGATGATCTTTCAGGTCCCTTCCAACCCAATCCATTCCAACCCATGTGGTTCCATGATTCTGGGGAAGGGAATATCCAGCAGGCCACACTGATGAAAAGCTTTCCAGTGGCAAAGAGCCAGTGGGATTTCTCATTCCTCTGACTGCAGGAGGATGTCTCCAGTCAGCACAACGTCACCGAGTCAATGGCAGAGTGGCCCCACAAGGCCACTTGGGGTAACCTGTGTTTGCACTTTAACATCTGCTCTGCTTTATCAGTGCATTTTACAGCCACTGCTGGTAAATGAGCTGTGTTGCTGCCCTGAGGTACCTCTGAACTCCAAGGTTGTTGCCATGCACAAAAAACCCCTGAGGCAGGTGGAAGAGAGAGAGGGTGGGGAGGAGTCTGGAGTTACTCTGGTTATAGAATCGTCCTGAAGGACACTCCAGGTAACTCAGGGGGGCAAGAAACACACCTGAGTGACAGCTTTATCCAGTCCACAGGGCTGTTCCCTCTTTTCCAGGGGACACAGAGACCACTCTTGAGAGCATTTCAAGGGGTGTTTTTTTCTCCACCAGCAGTGACAGGCACTCAGAAATTGCTGGCTGCTCCTGCCCCATGAAGACCTGGCCCTCAGCACTGTCCTGGGGGCTCTCTCCTCATGCTCAGGCACAGCAGAAACAAGGCAACCCAGTTTTGCAAGGCTGCAGGGGAGAGAGTTGAGCTGTGCAAGCAGAGGTTTCACCCTCAGCACTGGAAAATGAGAACTGATCCTTTTTTTTTTTTTTTTTTTTTTTTTTTTTTTTTTTTTTTTTTTTTTTTGCTTCTGCTGTAGGTGTGACCTCCAGCACAAAACTTAAATCTTGCTGTGGTCTGGTGGATTCTGCCTGTGCACCTCCTGGCATTACTCATTTGGGTACCACCTTTAACTTTTCCTCTGTTTCAGGGGGTTTTTTTTGTTGGTTTTTTTTTTTTTTTGGTTTTTTTTTTTTTTTTTGGTTTTTGGTTTTTTTTTTTTTTTTGTTTTGTTTTGTTTTGTTTTGTTTTGTTTTGTTTTGTTTTAATATTTGCTTTTATTTTCTCAGAGCGGCCAGGAGAACATTTTTGGCACACTTTTACACGAGAGATACTGTAAATTCAAGGAGCAAACAACACATATTCATAAAGCTCTGATGCCTGCAGTGAAGATCTGAGACATCCATGCTTTCCTCTTCTCTCATGGCTGTGGAGAGGTCCTGCTGCCTTTGCTGGGAGCAGACAAATCCCTCCCCAAGGGCATTTTACAGTCATTTGGTGGCCAAAAATCAGCTGTGTGCTTACACAGATTCAGGGGAAAAGGCATTTTCCAGCATGGGCATCCTGGTCCAGAGTCACTTTCCTTGTGTTCCCTACCACTTTTAATCCCAGATGCAGGCAAGGTCCCAGTCTTTGTCCCTCATTTTGGGTTTGCATTTTCAAGCTGTGGAATAATGGGGGTTATGAAGACGTAACAGGAGAGGATCTCTTGTACCACACATCCCACTGCAGAGGAAAAGCAGCAGAGTGACTGTGTCTCCTCAAATCAGCACAATCCCTGGGGAGATCCCCTCACCCATGGTGGTGCCTGGGAAGATGCAGTAATTCCCTCATACCACCAGCAATCCCATTGTCTGGGCAGGATTTAGAAGGCTGGGATGAATAATTGCTGAATTGTGGTGAGCCTGAACAAGGAAAAACACCCACGAGAGCGCCGAACGTGCCGTCCAATGGTTCTGTGGGTGACCACAGTCATCCCTTCATCTTTCCTGAAAACAAATTGTCCAGCGAGGCCACACAAGCTACAGACTGGTTTGTTCCAAGGCTGGCAGGGAAATAAATATCACAAAATAATTCCTGGAGGATTGTCGTGGTTTGAAAGCAAAACGAGTGAGAGGGTCCAAGTCAGAAATATAATTTAATAAGAAGAATGCTAAAAAGTAAAATAAAATAAGAGCAATAATACAAATAAACACTGACAGTAAGAATAGCACATGAGCAGGGTGGTGGGAGCAGTCCAGGTGAGGGGCTCTTCCTGAAGCAGTGATCCCACAGAAAGGTCTGGGAGCTCTGCTCCTCTGGGAATCCAGTGGCTCAGGGCTGCTTGTCCTGTCCCAAATCCCAGATTCTCTCCAGGTGGGAATGCTTGGCTCCTCCCCCTGGGCATTGGGAGCATCTCCCAATGGGATGAGGAGTCGTGCAGTGGCTCCTTGATGGCCCATTAAACAGAGAGAGCTCCTGGAGGGAGTTCCCTGTGAGTCCTGGGCAAGGCATTGATGGGCCATGAGCAGAAGAGCCCAAAGGAGGGGCCTGGGAAAACACTGCCCCACCTGGTTCCAACAGCTCATGGAGATGGTGATAGCATAAATACTTTGTGCACATTCTACACTACAACCCAGGACAGGGATATTCCTCTCCTCTGTGCACAGCTCCGGGCTTCGGGGAGAGCCTGGCACAATAAACTCCACCTGGCACGAGCTCCCTGGAGAAGGTGAGCACACAGCTCTCCCTCACAGTGGGTGGTGGGGCTCAGCGTGGCTGCTGACGTTTATCCACACCCCAACTTGCCAATTTTGTGGGTTTTTTGGAAGCATCTTTCTGGTCACTAGCAACCCGAAAAAATGCCGCGTCCACGCGGCGCCCGTCCAACCACCCCAGGTGGTTCTTCCTGCACGTCACGTTTGGATCATCACAAACCGTGGGGATGTTTTACCTCCAGGGGGAGGGTTCTATGGCTGGGAAGACTTTATCCTTCCTAATTCATAATTGTGTTGCTGCCAAGGAAGTTATGGAAGCCTGGGTCGCTCTAATTATCTATTTTCCCAACTTTTTTGTAAGTCGTGTTTTAGTAAATTGAAGTACTTTGGCATCTCAGCCCTTCCAGGAATAATTTAAAGTTATGCAAATTACAATTCTAGCTCCTTTATTCTAGTTCCATTCTCTCTCTATCCAAAGATAACTTGCCAATAGATAGCAGAGGCATAATATAAAATTGCAGTGAAATATTGAAGAGGGAGGAGATAATGAGTTTGCTACAAAAACTAATAATTAATAGCTTAATATACCCCAAACCTATTAGAAAATAAGAGTTGCCAATTTGGAGAAGAAAAATGTTTAATGTTGTAAAACAGAGGTTAGGATGAGCTTATTTTATATTTAATAAACTGATTTTTTAATCTAGTATCTGATCTAAACCTTGCCCTCTGTCAGTGCAAAGCCACTATCCTCTCTCTTAGCACTCCATGCCTTTGTTAAAAGTCCCTCTCCAGCTCTCTTGGAGCCCCTTTAGGTGCTGGAAAGTGCTGGAAGGTCTTTCCAGAGCCTTCTCCAGGCTGCAAAACCCCAACTCTCATTAATAACCACATGTATTCCATTAGGGATCAATAAGGAAAATTGCCCAGTGAAGGAACAGGTTTTTACATCCTCTCCTTTGGTGTCTGCAGCACTCTGGTGTCACTGTCAAAGCCTGGCAGATCTGGCCCTGGGTGTGTTCAGGGACAGGGTTTAGTGGTGGGTTAATGGTCAGAGAGGAGGATCTTAAAGGACTTTTCCCACCCAAACAATCCTGTGACCTTGAAAATCAGTGAATCTCTCCTGGTGCCACCAAAGCCACACTGGTTCACGTTGCCAGTTCAAGGCACAGAAAATAATTTCAAATTAAAGCAGTTCACAGGTTTTTTTAAGGACTGGTCAGGCTGCTCTAAATTGTAGTCTGACTGCCTTCCCAAGCCCTGAAAAAGGCTGCAAACAAATCCCAGGGAATGACGAGGTTGGTGAGTGCAGGGGAGATGGAGTAAAGTGTCATGGAAATGTCTCAGCTGTCTGTGGCTTCTCCTTTGAGAAAGCTGAATGAGCCTGCTGCCCCCCAAAGAGATAATCTGACCCCTTCTCTTTTCTGAGCAGTGTTTCCATACCCACAGCCTGCAGAATTATTTGGGATATCACATTGTACATGCTGCCTGTGGGTTTGGTATGGGGAGAAAGTCAGGGGAGTTCACTGCCTGACTGATTGACAGGAGATGTGGTCTGAAAAGACTGTGATGGTCCCCAAGCCCCTTCTGAAACCTCAACCAATACCCACCTTCAAAAATATGAATTTCTGAAGACATTACCACCTTAGGAACCCTCAGCCATTACCCACCTTGAAATTGTGAATTTCTGAAACCATTACCCACCTTGAAATTGTGAATTTTTGAAGCCATTACCCACCTTGTGAACCCTCAACCATTACCCACCTTCTCAAACATCCCTCACATCCTCCCCCAGCTAAAACTGAGCGCTCCCAGTTACCTCGAGGGGTGACAGAGAAGGTAATTCAAGGGAAATTGCAGTGACACAAAGCAAAAGTAGAATTTCTCAACTGAGCGGCCACCATTTCTCTGAGGACAGGCTGACACTGTACTGAATTTACCATGTGAAAACGTGCCAGTCTCACCTTTCAGCTTCACCTTGTGGAAATCTCTATTTGTACCTCCTTGGCAGCTGAGCACCTCCTAAGGCTTGGCATATGGTGTCATCTGAAGCACAAAATAAAAATATTGCATCCATCTGTACTTCAGTTTGTTTTGGAGAGCCAATTTCTATGCTCAGAAAAGCAGGTTGTTTTAAGACTACATTTAAAAAAATAAATTAAATACTCATTGCAATGTCACAAAAATATTTTCAGTTTTGTGGATCTGAAGTGTTTGATCAGAAGAAACACTTCCAGAGAGGATCACATTTACTCTTAGGCTGTTATCCAAGTTGTTGTTGGGATGAATGGGCCCTAACATGGAATTAAATGCAATTAGTGCCCATGGCAAGGCTCCTTTGCACTCCTGTGAAATAAAGGAGAATTCATTCCTCATGTATTAAAGTCTATTCAAGATCATTAAGTGCATTAGTTACTAATGCTCTTACTCCTGTAGCATTTGTCAGCTCTTTTAATGATCCAGAGTCCAGGCCAATTAGAAAATAAGACTGGAACGACTGGAGATAAAACTGCCTTTGAAAGTCCCAGTTTCTCTCTCTTCTGTTGCCTTAATGTCAAAAAGTGCTTTACTGGGGCAGGCGCGAAGCCAAGTCCTGCCTGGGGAAATTCCCTTCCTCCCAAGTTATCTATTTAATTCCAGTGGCAGAATTCTCTAATGGCCTTTCCTGGTACTTTCTCTTTGCTTCTCAATTTAGCTGCTCTGCAAAAAAAGTGCTGCCTTTTGTTTTGTTCAGATTTCATGGCCTAAGGTTTTTTGGGTTTGGTTTTTTGGGATTTTTTTTTTGGGGGGGGGTGGTGTTTTTTGGTTGGTTTTGTTTTATTGGGGTTTTTTGTGGGTTTTGTTGTTGTTGTTTGTTTTGGGTTGGGTTTTTTGTTTGTTTTTTGCGGGGGGGGTTTGTTTTGGTTTTTTTTGGTTTTTGGGGGGGTTTCTGTTGTTTTTGGGGTGGTTTTTTTTGGTTGTCATTTTCTGGTTTTTGATTTTTTGGGGGGTTTTTGTGGGATTTTTGTTTATGTTTTTGGTAGATTTTTTGTTGGATTTTTTTAGGGTTTTTTTGTTTGTTTGTTTGTTGGTTTGGGTTTTTTTGTTTTGTTTGTTTGTTTGGGGTTTTTTTATTTTTGTGGGGGTTTGTTTGTTTGTTTGTTTTGTTTTGTTTTGTTTTGTTTTGTTTTGTTTTGTTTTGTTGGGGTTTTTTGTTCATTTCCTAAACCACTGGACAAGCCTCCCAAACTTTAAAAACTCAGGGTTATTTCTGGATGTCTAACCCCACCCCATTTTCTAGGGAAGGCTCCTCTTGCCAGCTCCAAACCCTTTTTCCCTACCTGACCCTCTGGAGAACAAGACGTATCGGCTGCTCGTAATTCACCCAAAAACGTCCAACATCTCAGGGCAAAGAGAAACAGGCTGAATTATTTTTATCTCCTCTCCCGGAATAAATCCCCCCACAGTTCATTTCCAGGCATCCATCACCTCACACCAGGGGCAGAGCTTTGGGAACGAAGGGAGATCTAAGCACAGAGGCCTCGGGAGAATTAACCTGCTCCGAGTGGGAGAGAAGCAAAGCAGGACCACATTCCACCTCAACAAGTCAAAACCTTGGTACCTTTAAAGCAAAAAAAAAAAAAAAAAATTACCAACACGTGCACAGTTCATTTAATTAAAAACCACCAAAAGCAGCTTTGTTGTCTGCACTGGGTCTGTCTGGAAGTGTTGGATACCAAGGACAGATAGGAAACACAGCGCTCACAACGAGGAGAGCTCAGTGGGAATAATCTGAAAACAAATATTGAAAATATAATAAATCCTGCCTCTATAGCTGCCCCAGAATGACCACAAGCTGAACTGCAAATTTTGCTGCAGCTTATCTTGTTTTGTATCATTTATCCCTGCATCAAATGGTTCTTGGTCTGTGAATTATGTAAATTCATGTAAATAACAGCAACCCTGTCTGTGTTCACCAGCTCTTGGCAGGAAGTGATGTGTTATTATTCCAGCCCTCTGAAATGAAAGTGTAAACTCTGAAATGCTTTAAGAAAGTGTTCCTATAAAATAAAAAAGTTTCTTTCATTGCTGCAGAGCCAGTTTTCAATATTTGGCATCGTTGCAGGGGACATTCCTGGTTACCTGGCTCATCTTTGTGTGGGCCATCAGCATGAGTCAGGAACTGAAAAATTATTAAACATTAGTCCCCAAAAGACTGAGGAAAGGAGCAAGAATTGAAGCAGGCTGGGCTCATGGTTGGTAAAACTTGAACCACCAGAGAAGTGGAAAGGAGCCAAAAATATATTATATAGAACATTATTCAGAATATACCTTTTCATAGGTATATTATATATATATATCATGGTATATATAAGGAAATATATATTATATATCATGGTATATTCATAGGTGATGTGCTTTTTGGTTATCAGCTTTCTCTCTGCCCAGAGAAGCTGTGGCTGCGCCATTCCTGCAAGTGTCCAAGGCCAGGTTGGGGCTTGGAGCAACCTGGGATGGTGGAAGGTGTCCCTGTCCGTGGCAGGGGCTGGAATTGGATGGGCTTTAAGGTCTTTTTGAATTTAGTCCTAATGGTAGAATAATTCAGGTTGGAAAAATCTCCAAAACCATTGAGGCTGAGCTGTGCCCCATCCCCACCTTGTCCCTGAGTGCCACCTCCAGGTGACACCTCCAGGGATGGGCACTCCAAACCTCCCTGGGCAGCTCCTTCCAAGGCCTGAGCCCCCTTTCCATGGGGAAATTCCTGCTGCTGGCCAAGCTGAGCCTCCCCTGGCCCAGCCTGAGGCCGTTCCCTCTCCTCCTGTCCCTGTTCCCTGGGAGCAGAGCCCAACCCTCACCTGGCTATAACCTCCTTTCAGGTAAAAACCTTCACTTTTTTCTTCCTGAAGACATAGAAATGCTGATTTTTAAGATCAATCCCAGGCTCTGTGAGCATTGTGCTGAGCTGGAGGCAGCATTTGCTCTGAAAACAAGAGCTGGCAGCAGGTTTGCTCTGAGCCACAGCTCCCCATCATCCTGGCAGCCACTTAGGAAGTCATTGCTGTCCTCGGTCTCCCAGCTGCTATTATTTATTTCATTAGTAAACAGCATGCTTCCAGTGCTTGCAGAAAGTAAATTTCCAGTTTCTGGGAAATAGGAATGAAATTAAATTAAATCGAAACTTTCACAGCATTTCCAGGGAACAGAGGCCGTGCTGGCTTGGCATTTTCACCAGTAGTTCAGGGGAAAAAAAACCAAAAAAACCCAACAAAACAGGCCTTCTGTGCTGAGCTTGGGTGTGACTACACTTGAAAATTTAGATTTAGGTTTGAATTTCACTCTGAATACCTCCACATTCTTAAATATCTTACAGAGATTTTATAAAAATGAAAAATCAAGGTCTTTTAAATCTTTAATGAAAGCAGCACAAAAATATCTTGAACTTTTGTGAATTCATCCTTCCACCTGTCCGAGTGTCTGTGAGGGACTTTAGAGCTCAGCACAAAGAATAATTCCATTTATTCCATGGGGACAACACCTAATCCTCAAATACAGAATTTGCAAAACTCTGTGGAAAAAGGGAAGGGAAGGGAAGGGAAGGGAAGGGAAGGGAAGGGAAGGGAAGGGAAGGGAAGGGAAGGGAAGGGAAGGGAAGGGAAGGGAAGGGAAGGGAAGGGAAGGGAAGGGAAGGGAAGGGAAGGGAAGGGAAGGGAAGGGAAGGGGAGGGAAGGGGAGGGGAGGGGAGGGGAGGGGAGGGGAGGGGAGGGGAGGGGAGGGGAGGGGAGGGGAGGGGAGGGGAGGGGAGGGGAGGGGAGGGGAGGGGAGGGGAGGGGAGGGGAGGGGAGGGAAGGGAAGGGAAGGGAAGGGAAGGGAAGGGAAGGGAAGGGAAGGGAAGGGAAGGGAAGGGAAGGGAAGGGAAGGGAAGGGAAGGGAAGGGAAGGGAAGGGAAGGGAAGGGAAGGGAAGGGAAGGGAAGGGAAGGGAAGGGAAGGGAAGGGAAGGGAAGGGAAGGGAAGGGAAGGGAAGGGAAGGGAAGGGAAGGGAAGGGAAGGGAAGGGAAGGGAAGGGAAGGGAAGGGAAGGGAAGGGAAGGGAAGGGAAGGGAAGGGAAGGGAAGGGAAGGGAAGGAAAGGAAAGGAAAGGAAAGGAAAGGAAAGGAAAGGAAAGGAAAGGAAAGGAAAGGAAAGGAAAGGAAAGGAAAGGAAAGGAAAGGAAAGGAAAGGAAAGGAAAGGAAAGGAAAGGAAAGGAAAGGAAAGGAAAGGATTACCCAGCCTTGCAAGGATGGTTCACTCTGGGGGTAGGAAAGCTCATCCTCTGTGCTCACCATCCCTGCCCAGAGGGGGATCAAATTCTTCCATCCAGCCTTGCAATCAGAAAAATTGGTGAGACATCCCTTGCTAATTTTTCCCTCCACATTTACGTATTTAAACAGAATTTTATAGTCTTGGGATATTCAGCAATACCAACCCATTACATTCATACAGAATCCATCAAAAAAGAAAATGCAACTCCCTAACACCAGCCCAACCTATTAACTTCTCTCATATCCCATTTTTCCCCTTTTTTTTTTTTTTCTGTTATTCAAGTCAAAAAGTCATGACCTCTAGCAGAAAAAAAAGAGGTGTGTGAGAAAAATGCTAGCCTGGTGCATTGACTCTCTCTCTCTCTAAAAGCCAGGAATACATTTCCAGAATCATAAAAGGAAGAAGGAAAATCAAATAAGAAATCAACCAAGTGCAGGAAGCAAGAGAGGAACAGCAACATCAGTGTGTGAAGGGTGAGTGAAGCCAAGGAAGCTTTACCCAAAGCCATGGAGGAGCAGTTCCCAATCCAGCAGCAAACCTGGAAGAAAATATCCCAAAGAAAGAAGAGGAAACATCCCCCAGCATGGGGCTACCATTGGGTGAGGAGTCAAGGAAAGATTTTTAAATGCTGGCTGTATTTCATATCAAACCATAAAAGAACCCTGAGGTAATGAGAAGGGCTGGCTGAGACCTCTCCCATAAATCAATTGTCTTGAGGAAGGGGGAAGAAAAAAAAAACTCCACAAAGAAATGCAAAAACAACAAGAGATCAAGATTTTTCCCACACTTCATAATGTTTTACACAGCTACAATAAAGGATCTCCAGGGAGTGCAGCTGCTTTGTAGAGCCAAGACATGAACTTGGAAAAAAAGCTAAATGGTAATAGAGCTCTAGATGTTGTACTCTGGGAAAAAAAATCCCACAAATATATATATGTATACATATATATAAGAAAAGCTTTTAAATAAACACTCCTTTAAAGGAAGAATGAGGAAAAAACAAACCAGAAAGGAAATGCATTTTCAAGCATCAATGCCAACCTGCTGAGAAGGCTGTTAAAGAATTAACTTAGTTATTTAGATTATTGTTTAGTTCAAACAGCTGCAGGTCTTCATGGTGGAACTTTTTTGGGGAAATATATCAAATTTTATCCAGGAAAAAAAGAGACAATATTAAATGACTGGACAAAGCTCCTTGTGCAGACATGCAGTGACCAAACTCCTGCCTGTAGTGGATGGAGTTGAGAAGAAATTGTGACAATCAGAGGCAGCTCCAGACTTCAGAAGTTTGTTCTAGTCCAAGCAAAGACTTAAATTTAGGGCCCAAACGTTAATCACAGCTCTGAGAAGCACCTGACTGGCTTTTTGAGTAAATCAGACCTCAGCATTACAGGTGTTTAAGGCATAATTGTGGTTAATAAAATCTGAATTACAGTAGAACTGGAAAGGGATTTTCCTTTCAGTTCCTGGCTGACACAGAATTTTTGAGTAACCACTGCCTCAGAGGCTTGCTTCACTCTGCTCAAATGGGGATAATAATGTTTCTTTTGTCTTTTTAGCTCTTAACCTTTTTTTTTACAAGTGCTTTCTCCATGTGACCCCCTCGTGACACAGAGCTCTGCAAACACAGACTCACCAACAGTGTGGAATCCTTATGACTAATGGCAACTCCTTAAATGCACTCCGGGCACATTCTGCATTGTTTTTTAGGCATTAAACAATAATATTAACCATTAGGAGGCAACCTGGAAATGTTCAGGGCCAGGCTGGATGGTGCTCTGAGTTCTGGTGGAAGAAGCTGAAGCTCAGGAGAGTTGTCCCAACATCTCTCCATGCCTGGAGGAGAAGCATGGGGAGGAGCCAGTGATATCCCACAGCAGCTGAGACATTCAGAGATGCTGGGAAAGTTGGGACAGGACGGGCTTGGGGATATGATTGCCTGGTAAGAAATACTGGAGATGTAAAACCTGTGAGTGAAATAGAAATGAAGGGCAGCTTTGAGATGTGATCATGGCAGGCAGGAAGATGGTGATGAGCTGGAGATGGGTTGAGGGACAGAAAACAAAAGGACCCAAGGGTGGAGCCCCTCTCCACCCTGCCAAGGCATCAGGGAAAAGGTAGATAAGAAAAGTAGTCTTTAGAGTTTAGAATATAGGATGATACGGTAATATAGCAGTTCTCATAGGCTGCATGCAAAGTTTGTAGGTTTTGTATCTCGCGCCGGTTGGTCACTGTAAATTAGAATATTCAACACAAAAGGAGATAGAATGTATTGTAATAAGGTCCTTGCTCTCTCTCTTACCTCTCTTATGCCTCTTAGCTCTTTTACCTCCCTCACCTCATAACCCTCTCTCTCCCTCTCTCTTTGGGGCTTCCCTGCAGCCCAGGCTGGTGGCTGAAGGCAAAGCCCTTTTTACCCATGACCCTTGCAATAAAACCACGTGTTTCTACAATATCTCAAGTCTGCAGAGTGCCCTCTCCCTGCTGTCCATGGATGCTCCTACACAGAGAAAGACTCAGCACTCCTCACACTTCAGCTGAAGAGCAAACAGACACCTGAACCTGAACTTTGAGCACCCCTGTCCTGGTTTCTACAGCTGGGAGTGGAAGCTGGGTCTGAGCTCCACTCTGTAATTGTGTTTAATGGCAGAGCACCTTGCAGACACTCCAGGAGAGGGGAATTGCATCTTATTTGCATTTGTTTCTCTCCTGTAAAAAGGATTAAGGGTGACTGGTCGAGAGGAATCTTGCCTGATAAGTCTCCTGGTGCTGCTCCCTGGAAATACAGAACACAGCAGGCTGTTGGCTCTATGAGAGAAGATAATTTAAATTAGGAAAAATAACCAAAACAACCCAAAGCACAACAGCCCAACTTACACAGTGCTGGGATGTGATGCCTTGCTCTCTAATTTCTATTTCTAAGACACCAGGAACACACTGAGTCACAGCAGGCATGGGAAACTTCGCTCTGGGTTGTGCAACCTCTCCTGCATCATGATCTGATGGGAACCCAGCAGTGTCACTAAACTGGACCAACACTGTATGGCTTGAAAGGCCATCTTATACCATGTAAACAAACAGCTTTTAGTCCCAGAACAAGAGGGTGTTGTGCAAGATTGTGCATCATCACTGCATGCCTCAGACACCACTGACCTGATATGGCTGAGAAAGAAGCAAAATCCTGATAGCAGTGGTTCATTTTAAAACAAGAAGTAACTCAACCTGATTTTGACAAAGATATCCACTACTGGTGGACTGTGATATCCCATAATCTTTCCCAGAGGTGGGCCATGAGAAAAGGATTCAGGTTTGAAACACTTCCCGTTCTTTCAACTACTTGTTGGATACAAGTCCCCTGGCCTTGGCTTGGTGCTCTCATATGCTGTGAACTCCAGCCAAGCCCAACCCATTTTTCAAAGGGATGTTTTGGTTTATCTCTTCAATGGGCACTTTTTGTTGGAGTGAGCTGCTTTTCCTTGGAATGAGCTGGGGGAAAGGAGAGAGGCCACGGCACCAATGCTCACACTGACAGTGACGTGCTGCAGCTTTCCTGGAGGCAGGAGGAGAAGAGCTGCAGCTTCCTCAGGCTTCCCACAGACCCACTGGCACAGGCTGTGCAGGAAGACCTGCCAAGGAAGTGTCACCCTCTGGGTGTCCCAGCCAGCTCTCTCCACCTCGGGGGCTGCAGCTCAGCTCCTGGGCACAGCCAAATAAAGGTTGCTCCAGGTGCCAGCAGATTCCAGGCAATGAACACAGCCTGTACAGAGGCCTGCCTTCACCCACCAGCTGGAGAGAAACACAGCAGCCATTGAAACTTATTTTAAAATATGTGGTGTTTACCCAGAAAGCCTTTATGGCCTTTTGCTCCAACACTTGTGCTCTTTGGGCTCAGGATAATGCACAGAGAGATGCAGGTCTCTCGAGGCTTGTGCATAATTTAAAGTTGCTGCCTTGGATTTTTCTTTCTAAAACACAGAAGTCCCCTGATTTATCCCGGGGACAACTATCTGGGCTTTGAATACAAAAGGCAAAGTGCCTTTTAGTCTCCAGCACTGCTGCCAGGTCGGGAGGGGGCTGGCTTTCCCCACTGGAGAGGCTTCCTGGTGGGAATTCAGAACTTCAGAGGTTGATTAGGTACTGGAGAGGAAGACAGGGACATTCACTGGGGAATGAGTGATTTCAGGATTGCAGGTGAACTGCCCAAAGTGCACTCATTGCCAGGCCCCTCATGGTTCCCTTCAGCTCTCTCCAGAAATGCAGCTCTGCACACCAGTCCTCACTTGTTTTCATCTTCATTTCAGAGGTTATATCCCCACTCCTTCATCCCTCACCCTTGTTCCAGTCCTGGCCCTCCATCTACATCCTGTCCTCTGTCTCCTTCATCTCCCATCCCTCTCACCCTGCTACTGCCTGTACTCTCCCATTTGCCCAAAATGGTCACTCCACTTTGCCCTTTCCCATCCCTCTCTCTGGATCAGAACTTCCCATCTGTTTCCCACTCTCTTTGTGCATCATCTCTCAATCCTTGCCTTCACACCCAGTCACTGTACATATGTGTTTTTACACTTTCCAACCTGTCACCGCTGACTACTTTTATTTTGCTGGGACCCACTCTGAGCTCCTTCCTCCCTGCAAGTCAGTGGCATATCTCTGATTCCTTCCTTCCTCCAAATCCCTCCTGCTGGCTCCTGCTTCCTAACACAAGGTCTGTCCTGGCCACTGACATCTCTTTTCTCTGTCCCTTCCTTATACCACTGATTTTTTTTGTTCCATGACTCCACAGACTTCCCTCCATCATTAACCTGTCCCACTTTCCTGAGAGATTCCTACCTGGGAGTCTACTCTGGATCCCATACCAGAAAGCCCAGCTTTCTTCTCATCACCTCTGACTCATCACTACACTCTTCCATCTGTCTCCAGAGTGAAGTTTCCCAGTTTCAGATGGCAGAAGATGAACAAGAAGCCCACAGACCCTTCTGTCACTTCTGGTCCCTCTCCTTCTGTGACTGCACCGTGGAGCACAAAGGAGATGAGATTTGTTGTTGGTTTATCTGCACATGATCCCTCTATTAAATTGTCTTGGAAGACAATTGTCTTGCCTTGTCTTCCCTTGGAAGGAAGAGCCACACCTCTTCAAACATGTTTCTTTTCACATTATAAGTGCATTTTATTCTTTCTGATACTACTAATTTCTTTTCAACCCACTCCAGCTGTAGACTGGTCTCTTTTTTCCTTCTATCTCCAAGTCTATTCACCATTTTGAGGTGTTCCTTTCTCATTCTAGACCCTCTTCTAATAATTTCCTGCCATAGAGACACACTGGAAACACAGTCTCATTAAATGAGATTTTCCAAGTCTTCACCCATCCAATGAAGATATTTTTACTTATATCACCCTTTACCCTGAGCTGCAGTTGCCTGTTGATTCTGTCCCTAGATTTTAAACTTCTTTTAGCACATGAAAGGAGGACCCATCCCATGTGTAGCCCTGCCTTTAATCCTTCATGTTAATTCTTGTGGGCAACCTCATCTCCATGGAGAATCTTCAGGACTGGGAGAGACCTCATGGGGATGTCAGGCCCATCCCTGGCAGCAGGGCAAGCCCAACCACCCTTTATGAACCATTTTTGATTAGTCAGGTTGAAACAACCTCCAGTGACAGAGATTGCAGAGCTTCTCCAGCCAATTTAAACCTGATTTTGCTATTTAGACTGGTAGAAGGTTTTTTTTTCCTGATGTCTGACTTATTCCTGCCATAATTTAAGGGATTTCTTGCCCTCATGACCACAGAGAAGAAGAAGAAAGGATTCATCTTTGCAGCACCCTTTTATATTATAATATTGTCTCCTATTGCACACTTTTCTAGACCAAACCACCCCATTTCCTACATAACCATGTCCATCCCTGTTCTCCTTGGTCTCCATTCCAGCTGTGGATCTTTCCTGGAGCACAGTTCATTCACACCTTTATTAGTGCTCACTACAGCAAAAGGATGAGTTCAAATGTCCTGCAGACTCTCTTTTGCTCCACATAGCCCAGAGCTGAAGAATTGTTTTTTTCCTGAAGAAATTCCAGAGAGCAGGGAGAGCTACATGGTTGTTTTCTTCCCAGCTAAGCCCAGTACTTTACATAAGACCTTGTTGAACAAGATCCCATTTTTCACCTGGTTTCTCTGACACCTTTGTATCGTTTGGGATTTAACCAGCAAGATCAAAGGTCCCTGTGGTGGCTTTGTCCAGCTTACACAAATTCCCTCTGTCATCTCTCTAAATTATGTGGCCTCCCACCCCTCCAGGCAGCTGAAAATCCCCTCTGTGGCCTTTCAATGCCTTACATCTGTGCTCAGACAGCACTTTTTTGTTTTCCTTTAACCTTAATAAATAAAAGCTCCTTCTGCTTCCACACATCTCAAATACTGCCAGAGAGATGATTTCCTCTCCCATTGGTACACTCTGTCCATGGGGAACTTCCCTCACCCTCAAAACCACACCAAAACCATCAGCATCTCATCATCCCTTCACACATCATCCCTCTGGGATGCTGGGCTTCCAGCCTGGACAGTGCTGGGCCAGCAGTGCCCCTTCCATCTTCAGTTTGCCACTTCACAAACATCTGGGTTTTCTCCCAAGTTCTCCCTATGCTCCAGGGCAGATTTGTGGAAAGAACTCTCAGGAATTTCATTACCCTCTTTAAAGTCTTCTTAAAACCTTTGTCTTTGCCAGGAAAGCTGCAATAAATAAAGGCCAAAAGAAATACAACAATGAATGCTGAGAACACCAAACTCCCTCCTGATTACTGTCCCTTCACCTGCCAGCTGCTGCCCTGCACTTCCAACCATAATTTTTTTTGGAAGGAGCTTCTCTCTCCAATATCTGGCTGGACAAGACCCAGTCCAATATTGTCTCAGTTTCTGAGGTGCCCTAGACACAATCTAACAACAAATGCCCCAAAGTCATGGCAGACCACACTGGAAAGTTGACTTAGATAGCAAGTGGCTGCAAGTAGTTTGCAGTTGACCACAACCCGGCCCTTCCTGAGTTGTCAGGGTGATGATATCAGCTCATTTCCCAGCAAGAAAAGGTGTTAAAAAGACACCAAAATTAGCTTCAAAGTAAGTTTGATGGCATTTTCTGCACAGCCCTTCTGTGAAAAAAACCCTCATCTTCTAAGGTGGCAGTGGACCTGATATTTTCTGAGCCTGAGAATTGCTGAGCTCTTCCCAATGGAAACTTTTCAACAGTTTTCTTTTTCCCAAAACAACCTTGTGTAAACAATATTCCTTTCCCATAAAAACAGGTGTTGTTTGCTATTGGTGGCCCCTTTGGTTTAGAAGTAAAATACCTGTGGAAGGCAGTGAAGGGAAAGGAGCACTCCTGCCATAAAGATTTTGAGGAATAAAGAGAAAACTTCAATTTTCAAATCCCTTGGACATGGTGCTGCTAAATAGAAAGCCCATAAGGAAATCCAGCAGTGAATAAAACATAACTCTATCCTGGTGTCAGCCTGAAACAGCCTCTACACTGGTCAGCAAGTTAAAAAAGTTCAGAAAGTGTGAACACCTCCCCTTGTTTTGCAGCAGCTGCTCTGGCCCTGCAGACCTGTGCCTGTAAATAAAGGACAAAAAGCAGCTCTGAAGAAGGACACAGCCACTGAGAAAAAGCCCTCTGTGTGTAGCAGCAGTAGCAGCACTGGTGTTGCTCAGAAGGGAGTGCTCTGTATTTGTGTTTACATATTGATTGTTTTGAAGCCTCTTTCAGTTCCAGGAATGGGAGACTATAAAAAAATTATATATATATTTGTGGTTTGGCACCCAAAGAGAGCTTCACTCATGCATCATCGCCATCTGCCAACATCTGCAAATTATTACACGTTGGTTTGGGGTATTTTTTTTTTTAAAGCCTCAAACTACAAAAACTAACGTCACTTGGTGGTTGCACCTACTGCCGAGGAACAGGGTGGGACTTTGGAAAGGGATTTTCACCAGGGCAGGTCACCGGGTTTACTAATAAACAGGATTTCATGGTAATTGCCTGTCCTCACTGCTGAGGAGTGAATTCTAGCTAAATAAAACTCAGAAAGAAACTTCAGTTGGTTCTGGAGAACGACCGGCGAGCGAAGAGCGGGGACATTTGCTTTCGAAACGACCTTCCAGTGAAAATGCAACCACGTAAAGACACCTCGCTCTGTCAGGGGAGGGAAACGATCTGCTCAGATGATTTTTTGGAACCATCTGTGTGAGCAGTGGGGAGCTGGCAGAGCATGGAGCCCTGGCTCTTGCCGGAACACTTGGCAGCGACCCGCGCGCGGAAGAACGCGGTGCCGGCAGAGCTCACCACGAGCCCAGCAGATCTCGTGAGCCACACAGAGCAGCAGAGGAGATGTTGTGCACAGGGGAACCATCCCTAACCAGGCACAGCTGCCTCAGCCACAGCTAGGGAAGAAAGCACCATCCTGGATAAATAAGCCACAGCTGCCAGGCAGCAGCAAATTCAAAATGGGTCAGGCGGCATCAAGGTGTCAAAGTCAAACCTCATCAGCCTCAGAAAATGTAGCACCATTTATTTTTTTTTTTAATTTTTTTTTTTGCTATTAACAAGCAGAGATAGGCAAATAGGAATGTTGTGACATGAGCTTCTTGCAGGTGTAAGTTCAGGATCACAACAGCAAACCCCACCTCTGCATGGGAAAACGGTGCTCCATGGGGCTGGGTGTGTGTTTGCAGAGAGAACAGGCATGGCCATAACACAGATGGGCAGCCAGAGCTTATTTGGATTGGAGTAGAAAAGAAGATATTAAAAGTACTGATTAACAAACTCAGGTTCAGTCTCTTTTTCTTCAGCTGGAATATTTCAGGCTCCTTTGTCTTCATTGCCATTTTAGCTTTACTTTGAATGGAATCTGTCTGAAGCAAAGGCACAATGTTGGCCTGGCATGTCCATTGAAGAAACTAATTTCATCCTCTGGTTAATCTTGCAACTGCTTTCCAGGACAAATTTACCCTAAACCTTCAGCAGGCCCACAGCACTGAAGGTTTTTGCTCTGCTTGCTGCAGGCAGCAGGCCCATGGGAAACACCCAAGCCACAACAAAAGGTCTGCAAAGAGAAAAATTAGAAATGCAAGTTTGCAAAGCCCACGCTTTGTAAGCCACAGTGAAACAGCTGAATCTGCTGTAGGAGGAGATGTAAAGGCCAGGATATTTCTGCAGGGCCATGACTTCACCAGCAGGAGCCATAAAAGGTTTAAACAGATTTCCCAGAGAAGCTGTGGCTGCCCCTGGATCCCTGGAAGTGCCCAAGGCCAGGCTGGAAAGGGCTTGGAGCAACCTGGGATAGTGCAAGGTGTCTCTTCCCATGGCAGGGGTGGAACTGGATGATCTTTAAGGCCCATTCCTACCCAAACCATTCCATGATTCTATGATAAAGATCAAGAAGCAGCTCTCCTCTTCAGGAATATTAATTAATTAAACCTAGACCAGGACAGTGATCCTCCCCTCACTTGCCCTGGGCTGATATTTTGTCCATCCAGTTTCAGCAAGCTTTTCTCTTTCTCTCTCACTCACAAGATGAATCCCAGGTCAGCACAGTCAGACACCTTCAGACCCCCCAGTTTCTGGCTGCTCTTTTTTTAAAGCTACCACAATGATTTTTCCATGACAAACCATGGAAACCTGAGCTACTTTCCCCAGCTCCTGCTGAAGGTGAGGAGTGGTTTTTCTTAGCCCACAGGTTACTGTGTAAATGTCCAGGTTTCCAACTGTCCCCCCTGCAACAGAGCTGGCAAACATGTGCTGCCTCTCAGCTGCCACAGCTCAAAGTCCAGCTTATTATTTAATACATAATCCTGAATGGATGAGTCATAAACCCACCTGCTTTTCTGCTACGGGAATAGTAACTTCTTGAGGAAGGAGGAAACAACTTTTCAGCCTCCTGCAGCAGGGCCCTTCACACCTGAAACCCTGAAATCCCATGTGGGATGGGCCGAGGGCACTGTGTGACTCAAATCATCTCACTCCCTTCAAAGAGAATTTAGAAGAAAATGAAAAGATCTCAGACCTGGTCTAACACTCAAGTTTCTCAATGCACGTGCTCATCTTCTGCAGCTTTGGGGCTCCTTTCCCTTTTATTTGAGATCTCCCTTCTTCTTGAGATCTGCAATTTCAGCCTTAAAAGTCACAGGAATTTCCCCCCCCCACCCCTCTTAAAACTCCCCCACTGTTTAAATTCTCCCTCCCACACAAGGTAAACAGATGGCAAAGTTCTGTGTGATGCTGTGTACAGTAAAATCACCTGTTTGCTGCACAGCCACTATCAGTGATTTTCCACATGATTCCCAAGAAATCCAGCCTGGGTTTGGTGTGTGGCAGGAGAGACAGAGCCTGTCTGGGCAGAGCACTGGGACACAGGGTGAGCACAAACAGTGATGGGTGACATCCCAAAGAGGGATGGGGAGGGCAATGGGGGCACCCCTGCATGGCCACAGGGTGGGTGGAGGGTGTTGTGGCTGCCCTGTGCTTGAAGCTGCTCCTCAGGATGGTGGAGAGGGGGCCTGGGCAAACCTGGCTCTGCCCACTGGCCTTACTGCCCTGCTCAGGGGTTGCTGCTTCTGTCTTTCAAGCAGGGATGGAGTGGGGGGAAAGTATCTGGAAAGCTCAGCTGGGACAGCCCAAGAGATCTGGAAAATCCTGGTTCCCCTGCTGAGACAACCTGGAGATGGGTCAGGATGCTCCCAAAGACAAAGCAGAAAGAAGCAAATGAAGAGTTAAGCGAAACTAAACAGAAGATGAACAAAAATAGTCCTACACGTCTGATAC
The DNA here is from genome assembly GCF_965231275.1 of Zosterops lateralis. Taxonomy (NCBI): domain Eukaryota; kingdom Metazoa; phylum Chordata; class Aves; order Passeriformes; family Zosteropidae; genus Zosterops; species Zosterops lateralis. The sequence goes on from NC_139763.1 coordinate 3,844,363, forward strand.
ACCATAAATCCTGTTCTTCAGTGAAACATGAGCATTTTGCAAGTCTGAACCATCTGTTAGGACCTTTCCCCAGTCAGATCTGGAGGCCAGGCTTGCTCACACAGTGTCCATCAAGATAAAACCCCTCAAAATCTGGGTCACTGGGGATCAAGGCTGGAGCCTGGGCACAAGGAAAGAGCCCAAACACACGTCCCCAAGCTCTGCAGGGAGCAGGCAGGCACTGACCCAGGTCACAGCAGCACCCACACAGTGACCTGACTCCCTGACACCTAATGGAGAGCCAAGCTGTAATTTAGACAAAGCTGGTGATTTTCTATCAGCTCCAGCAAGCTGAAGAGGTTGAACCCATGAGCTCACACGGCTTGGTGTCATCTAACTGAGCTGGCAGCACCAAATGAATGAACTCCTGGTGCCCTGTGCTTCAGCTATGGCAAAGAAAGCTGGAGAAATGGCACAGCAGCACTGCCCTGTGGGCAGGGTGGGGGTCAGCCTCTTTGCCCAAAAGGAAATGGACTCAAATTCCACCAGGGAAGCTCCAGGTTGAAAAACAAGAGGAATTTCGTCAGTGAAAGGGTTTATCAAGCATTTGAAGGAGCTGCCCAGGGAGGTGCTCAAGAGACAACTGGACCAGTGCTCCAATTTTGTTGAAAAGGTGGTGATCCGTGAAGGCTTGGACAAGATCATTTTGGAGCCTTTTCCAATTTTAACCACTCTATGATTCTGTGTTTCCTGGTCAACAAAGGTGCTGCTGGGACCAGGTAAGGTAATCCTGTTCCCAGGTTTGTCTCTGCCAGATGTGCCCATTCTCATCCTCCAGTTCAGTGCATCACCTCTAAGCCAGCACAAAACAAATTCCCACTTTTCCCCCACGCCGCTTTTACACACACAAACACTCCATTCCACGCTTCCCATGGGGCGTTTCCCACTGGATCTGCTCTGTTGTAAAGTCCAACAGATGGCTGCCAAAAAAAAATTACATCCAAGACAAACAAACAAAATAACCCCAACAGCATGGCTGGAGCTGGTGTGGTGCAATTGCAGGGCAATGTGGTTCCCTGACCGCTCCATGGCTCCCTGTCATTACTGGTAAATTATTCAATCTTTTATCAAGGAAAATGCTTTAAACATGCAATCATCTATTGTTTATCTTGTGTTCTAAAAGTGTGTGTGGCTGTGCCAGATATGTCCTAAATTCTTTCATTTTATCTGCCCAGCTGTACACAGATGCCAACGTAAATAAGTACCAGGTACACACACACACCTACGAGTAATGTAATAGAGTCAATCCTCTTCTGATCTTGCTCTTTCATCTCCAAGGAAAGAGAAGGGGAAAAAAACACTGTTCCACCTGTGTTCACACAATCTCATCACCACCAGCTTACCCGGCTCCAATTCCAGTGAGGATTTTCCTGACCGGGATGTTTTTTAGCAGAGATTTACTGAGTGACCTTAGGGACCAAATGGCATCAAAGCTTCAAGAGTTCCCAGCTGGGAAGTTTTGCAAGGGAAATATCTGTATAACTGCATCACTAAACTGGAAAATAAGAGGTGTGGATATCTTGGAGTTGAACATCTGTAGGAACACTGCTGGAAATTGGGATTTCTGACTGGAAGTAAAACCAGTTTTCTATTGGTTACTCAGGAGGGCACTGGACCCTTTGTGCCCAGGCTGGTCCTCTCCCTCCCTGCCTGCTTTGAGCTGCCCAGGAGTGATGTCTCCTTGAGCAGCAGGCATTGCTTTCCCCTGGGAGCAGCTCCCAAACACTCCAGCACTTGGAATCATGGCCCTGCTTGCAGAGGTTAATGGGACGGGCACATTTCCAAGTGGGAAGCTTTGCCCAAAAGTGGGTTAGCAAGAGGGCGGGGAGGAGACAGGCCCTTGCAAAAACAAAAATTCACTTACCCAGCAGTTGTGACTGGGCAAGGCCACTCGCAGTGTGACAGAGGTAAAGCCCAGTGTGACAGATATTATTTGATATGGGGAAGTGGATCAGGTCACTCATCTCCAGTGAGGATCTGCTGCCCTGGCACGGTGCTGGTGGGAATCCTGCGCTGAGGGGTGTCCAGTTCAGGGCTGGGCTTTGTACAAAGGAGCAGAAACATGAAATCATAGAATGGTTTGGGTTGGAAGAGACCTGAAAGATCATCAAGTTCCAAGCTGGGGGCAGGATCATCTTCCACTTGAACAAGTTGTTCCAAATCCCAATGTCCAACCTGGCCTTGGACACTGTCAGGGATGGGAGAGGCACAGCTGCTCTGGGCAACCTGTGCCAGGGCCTGCCCACCCTGCCAGGGAACAATTCCTGCCCTAATATCCAGTGTAACCCCAACCTCTGGCAGTGTGAAGCCATTCCCCGTGTCCTGTCCCTGCAGCCCTTGGCAATTGTCGCTCTCCAGGTTTCCTGGGGCTCCTTCAGGCCCTGCAAGGCCACCCTGAGCTCAGGCCAAAGCTTCTCCTGTCCAGGCTGAACAATCCCAGCTGTGCCAGCCTTTCCTCCCAGCAGAGCTGCTCCATCCCTCTGCTCATCCTGGAGCCTCCTCTGGGCTCTCTCCTGCAGCTCCACGTCCTCCCTGGGCTGGGCCCCAGGGCTGGGGCAGCTCTGCAGGTGGGGCCTCACCTGAGCAGGGAAAAGGGACACAATCCCAATCCCTTTTCCTGCTGCTCATATGGTGGGATCAGCCCAGGGCACTGTTAGTTTCTGATCCCAGCACACACAGACAGGGCATGTCCAGCTCTCCAGCACCCCAAGTCCATCTTTTTTGCAGTCCAAAATGCCAAGGCTCGACTTCGATTTATGTCTGGTGTTAATAAAGTCACCTCATCTTCTTCCATCCCATTCCTGATGTGAATAAAGTCACCTCATCTTCTTCCATCCCATTCCTAATTGTGTTTCCCCACCCCAAGACACCTTCCCACTACCCCTTTCATTCCATCTCACTCAAGTTCTTCAGAACATACAGGATGGGGAAGCACCACCACGACCTCTCTGCAGCTTACTCACACCAACAGAACAAAAGCAAAACCCACCAACAGTTCTTGGAAAACGAGGGCTGAAACTTCTCTTCCAGCACAAGCGAGCTGCAGCTCACACTAATCACAAAATGAAACCAAAGTGCTTTTCTCTCCCTTGACAAACACTGCTGCTCATGTCTGCTCAAATCTATTTCAGGCATCACTGCTTATTCGAGGCAAATCTCAGTCCTGTGTAGGTGTGGCAGGGATGATTCAGCAGAGGAACCTGCAGGGCTGGAAACCTTCCATGCCTATGGAAAACAGAAATTTTTGTGGACCCCTTGCTGGCCAGATTACAGAAATCTCCCTTTTTGTCCTCACAAGGGGGTTCTGGTGTAACCAGCTGCTGCTCCCAGCAGTGTAGGGGGTCAGTCCTGCAGTCTGGATTAAATAAAAAATGCCATATGACATGAAAACACTGATGTCTGGGTGGTGTTTTACTTTCATGGGACAGCAGTGAGGTTTTCCACACTTAAGAATCAGGGATCACAGCACTTTGGTGATAAATCCAGAATGTTTGCTTAGGTATATCCATGTATTTACATAAAGAATATTTAATAGAAGTAGGGAAAGATATTTATGTAATGCCTTTTGTACCAGGAAAGCAATTTATGAGTTTGATCAATCAGTTAGATTTTTACAGTTTGATTATTAAACCAAATTAACTCCCACTGTTACACACAGTTCTTGCATGAGAGGTATCACACACACCCACATATATACAAATATTTACTCCTGAGAAGAGCTGACCTCTCTTAATGCACAAAGATTCTGTACTAGTCTGATTTAAATGTCATATTGTAAAAAAAAAAAAAAGAGTCATGGGAAAACAGGCTGCAAATAGCCATTATGTCCACAAAAACATCTCATTATCCAAAATGGAGTTATGTTTAAAAGTGTCATGCTTATTTAAAGCTCAAGTCCTAGAAATAAATTCCACATTTCTCATTCTCTTCAGAGAAATACTCATTTACTTAACATGTTTATGGCACTGGAATGAATACTGGAGTGTTCTGTTGTTTTTAAAAAAATAAAAATATTTTTTTAAAAAAAAGTGTTGCAATGACAACCAAAGATTTAGTAGCCATTTTATTTGCTTGAGTTGACCTCATAGGATGTGCTCGTGGAGAAAGACAGGCTTTTAGCAGGGCAGTGATTTAATACGTTGAATTCATTGCAAGATAAATAAGCAGGAGTCACACTATTTTCGAATCTCTCTATTTGTGCCTATGTGAGGTCCCCACAAGGAATAAAATTACATGGATCAAGAGGCATGCAGCTGACTTGTCACGGGGCATTGTAGGAGAAACTCTCTCCCTCAGCTCAGTTCTCATTAGCTGTGAAGGGCTGATGCTTGCAGATTTTGGATGGAATTGCAAAAGAGAGTTGCTTTTGCCATTAATGTCACGGGGTCCAGATGTGAGGAGATGAGAAGCAGACTCCTCACCACACTGCAGCTCTGGCAAGAGGCTTCCAGCTGACAAAAAGCCAAAAAGCACAGGGTGATGTTTCCAGCATTTCAGGTTTTACACATCAGGAATTCCACCAAAGTGCTCTGAGGGTCCTCTGGCTGGACTGGCAGGGGAGTTATTCCTGGGTTTTCCACCAGATCCTTTTCTGCAGGACTTTGTCAGGATTAGAAAAGTGATTCTCCTCTGACTTAGATACGGATGTGCTGTAGCTATTTACCTTCCATAATAAAGATCAGAATCCCTGAGGTTGGAAAAGCCCTCCCAGCCCAGGGAGTCCCAGCTGTGCCCCATCCCCACCTTGTCCCCAGCCCAGAGCTCTGAGTGCCACCTCCAGGTGACACCTCCAGGAATGGGCACTCCAAATCTTCCTGGGAAGCTCCTGAGCATCCTTTCAATGGGGAAATTCCTGCTGCTGTCCAAGCTGAGCCTCCCCTGGCCCAGCCTGAGGCCGTTCCCTCTCCTCCTGTCCCTGTCCCCTGGGAGCAGAACCCAACTCCTACCTTGTTCCTTTCAAGTAGTTTTAGAGAGTGAAAAGGTCCCCCCTGAGCCTCCTTTTCTTCAGGTTCAGCCCCTTTCCCGGCTCCCTCAGCCCCTCCTTGTATGACCCTCTCTCTAAATATCTAAGCAGATCCAGCACTTCCCCTCAAGGAACCACAAAACTGAGGATCAAGTACACCTGTGCCAAACCTGGGCATTCCCAAAAGCACTGAGGTATTTGAAGCCTCTCTTATGGCTTTTCCCTAAATGTGATGCCAACATCTCTGGGAAAATAAGTCTACTATGAAATTGTGGTGTTTTGGTGAATTCGCTTAAGAAAACCAAAATGGGCAAAATCAAATGAAAGAAAAACAACAATAAAACCATTTCTCCTGAGAGCTTCACACTCAGGAAGGGAAGTTGCCATTAGGACATCAGCAGCAGCCCTAACAATGTGTGCAGAGGACGGGACATCAGAAGAGCCATCACTGGCCATGTCCCCAGCTGCTGGAGGAAGCAGCCAGCGAGCACAAACCCTCTCCAGCCAGCCCTTCCCCTCACTTAAAATTCCAGAATAATGAACACTTTGCACAGAAGGGAAAATGTTCAGCTCTGACTCAACCAGGATCATTACTTTTTTGTTTATAAGACACACCCACTAATTCCACGCTGGATCCATCACGAACCGCGGGCACGTGATGAGCGTTGGGAGCACTGATGCTGCACAGCTGGATTCAGCCATCCTTGTTTCCTTGGAGTCTCCTTGGAGCTCAGGGACAGGCCCTGAGCATGCTACCAGGCTGCTTCTCACAGCTGCAGGGAGAGCTGGTACACAAAAAACAGGGAAAATTTAAGTTTTTCCAGTGGCTCCAATGCAGAAACTGCAAGCAGTTTCTCATCATCATCATGATGCTTCCCTCATCCCCAGCACCTCTTGGATCAGCAGGCCCAAGGCTCCACTGACTGCAGGAATAAATCCCAGCTGAGATTTTGCACCTGGTTTTTCATGCAGCAGGATCTGTGAACTGACCCAAACCAGAGGAATTGCACAATGCAGTGGTGGGGATGGCTCCCTCCTGGATCAGTGCTGCATCCAAATCCTCCTTCCAACACTCAGGAAGAAGAAAAGGACCCTCGAGTGGGTGTGAAAGTTTGTGCTGCCAGAGTGTAAATGGGAAGCAGGCCTGACAGCCTTTAAACAGCACACAGCAGTGCAGAACCAGAGGGGAAGGCTGTCCAAATGAAATACCACTGATTTAGGCAACCAGAAATTTGGAAGCAACAAAACAACCGGTGGGACTGAGGTGAAGACTGATGCTAGCATATCTGCCAGCTCCAAAAATAAACTGTAATAACAAAAAAAAAATCACGACCCACAGCTGAAACCGTGAGTTTCTAAACCTTAATCCTGACCAGTTAATTTGGTTTATTAACCCTACAGGCATATTGTGGTCACCAGTTTGAGCTTTGCCCTAAAAATATGAGATCTGGAAGCAGGTTTTGTTGGTACCAGGGGCTCCTGGGCACCTGCCTGAGGTGCTGACACACAAACCATGGCTCCCAGCATGACCAGGAGAGTTGGTTCCTTTGGGGGAATAAGCCACTCCCACTTTGCAACCCCCCTTCCCACGTTCCCACCTGCAATCAGAGGGCAGAATGTCACCTAGTGAGCTGCTCTTCCTCATCATCTTCCTTCTCCTCCTCCCTGCAGCCCCCCAGGCCTCCCAACCCTGCCCCACTGCAGGGGCACCCCCACAGCAACTATCCTGGCTCCTCATTCCTGTTACAGTTCTGGCAGCAGCTCCCAAATTTTCCTGCTCACCTGCAGGCTTCCATCACTGCAGGAGTGGCTGCTGCTTGCCTGGGAGCTGCTCCCACTCCATGATGCCCATTTTGGATCAGCTTTGCCCAGTGTCTGTGCCACAGAGCAGGGCATCTCACAGATCCAGGACACAGGCCAAGGAAGCAGCACAGCAGAGCAATGGGAGCCCTTTAAAGTTCCATCCCTGCTGATCCCATTTCCATAGGAGGGTCTTGGCAGGCAGAAACAAGATCATGGAAGGGACACGAGCTGCTTTGTGAGGCCTCATCTGATGTAACCACTGCGTTCTTGATGTGGATTCTTGGTGCTAATCACAGGCTGGCTGTAATTGGAATGGAGGTTTTCCCACTCTCCCCAAAATCAAATTCCTCCAGGCATGTCAGGAATCTCCCTATTTTTTTTATTTTTTTTTTTTTTTCCCAAACCTAACAAAGAGAACAGGTCGTATTTTATTTCTGAAAGCTGGAGAGATAATTGAAGCCATCCTTCATGAGGAAGAAACCAGCTCAGCCAAATTATAGGGATCCCTCCCCTCCTGAGAGGCCTGAGTATAACAGAGATGCAAAAAAATGCCTCAGTGAAAATGTCTGAAAATATTCCTAAAATAGTGAAAATGTCTAAAAAATTCCAATCAATCATTCACCTTTGTCCATGATGTGACATCATAACGGAGCAAATAATGGAGCACCAGGGAAGTAAAACCAGCATTTAGCAGGGTTTTATTCCTAGGAAATATGCTGGACGAGCAGGGAAAAGAGGCAGGGTGGAAGATGCTTGGAAACCCAAGCACAGCCCAGGTAGCAGCTCCAGGCTCAGCTGACCTTGCTGCTGTTGTTGTAAAATAGGAATGACACCTCACACAGGTAATTACAGCCACTTAAAGCCTCATCTGCATTCCACACAATGCAGCCAAGGAATAAACATAATTACCTCCTTGTCTGGAGCTGCTGCCCGGGTTAACCTCCCACCAGCCCCAGTTAAAATGATTAATATTTAAAAACCTTAAACCCACTGCTAAATTCAGGTTTTAGCAACTCCCCAGTGGATCCCCACCATGCCCAGTTTTTGTTGTGAATGACCAGCAAAACATCCCACAGCCCAAACATCCAAATAATCAAATTTACAAGAGCATGTAGGACACGGGGCAAGGGGGAATGGCTTCAAACTGACAGAGAGTAGGGTGAGAGTGGATATTAAGAAAATATTTTTCATTTTGAGGGTGGGGAGGCCCTGGCACAGGTTGCCCAGAGAACCTGGGGCTGCCCCTGGATTCCTGGAAGTGTCCAAGGCCAGGTTGGATATTGGGGCTTGGAGGAACCTGAGATAGTGGAAGGTGTCCCTGCCCATGGCAGGAGGTAGAAGTAGATGATTTTTAAGGTTCCTTTCAACCCAAACCATCCTGTGATTCTTTGAAAAAAGGGGTCAAACCAAGAGCAAAGCAAGGTACAAAATAAAATTTAAAAAAAGGTAGCTACAAGAGAAACCTTCCTGGGAGGAAACCAACCCATACCTTCTGTTGACTAAGAAAAAGGGAGTTTAGCAATTTGCTTGGGATAATTCTCTGACTGTTCCTAAGTCCAACTAGGAGTGATGCCCAGCTGGCAGTGATTGGGACAGAGCAAAAAGTGATGGGAACTTTCCATCCCGACTTTCTTGTGCTGATGCAAGTCGGTGCAAGACCACTGGAGCTGGTGGAGGTTGTGTCTATTTATATCCCCTGGAGGATCTGGCTGATGAATCACCCCCTTGCTGTGGCTGGAAAATACTGCCTCACCGGGAAAATCCCATTGCCAGTGACACAAAAATCTCAATGGTGTGGGGGGGGAAAAAGATCTCCAGAACAAATTCACTTCAAATTAGGCGGTGCCTTGTTCTCTCAACAATGAGATCTCACTCCAACCTCTCCATTGCTACTCGGCTCAATTGAGGCTGTCAAAACATTTCTTATGGGGTCTTTTCCTCCTGGTGTTTCTTTCCTCTCCTTCCTCCAGGCTCTTATCTGCCTGCACACGTCCTGCCTCACGAGAGAGCGACCATAACAAACCCTGATTTATGGCGCACTCGGAAAACGCGATGACGTCCGGGGCCTCCGCTCGAATTCCTTCACGTTTGCAAAGTTTAGATGTTGTCCCAGGAGCTGCCAAGGAGCCCAGAGCAGGAAGTCAGCAGGAAAAAAAAAAGGAAGATAAGGGGGGTTTGCTGGGGCTGGGATAAATCCCCAGCCATATGGTTTGTTTTCATGCTTTCTCATGGTTTAAAAGTGAAGTAGAAAGGGTCTTCTTCAGGTTCTTGCTCTCCTTTTCCTTATCCCAAAAAAAAGGCAGCCTTGAGCAGAAGTGATTGTTTCCTTAATGAAAATTAGGCCTAAGGGAAGGAAGGCACCTAAAGCACAGTTTGCATTTGAGATTAAGTCTGTTTTTTTAATTAAATTGGTAATGATTCCAGAGGCCTGGTTACATCACATCCCCAACCAGGAAAAATCCCAGGGATTGGGAATTGCATCTGCCCTTGCACTGGTGAGGTGCAGTGGGGACCTTTGGGGAAATCAGCCCTGCACACAGTTCCTCCTTCTCCACAAGGGGAAGAGTCAACACATGGGGCACCTGCACCCCACAGATCCTGCCTCACCATGCCAGGAGAAAGGAGACATCCCTTGGATTCACCACCAAATGATATCAGGGTGATGATATCGGCTCATTTCCCAGCAAGCAAAGCTGTTAAAAAGACACCAAAATTAGTTCTGAAAGTAATTTTCGTGGAATTTATTGCACGACCCACATGTGACAGGAAAACTCATATTTTGTCACTCTTTTGCACTCAAACAGCAAAAGTGCAGCTCTCTGTACTCAGCAGTAACTTGGTCTGGGCCATTTTGCCAGGTTGGGACAGTCAAGTCCTGGTGGTTGGATTTTTTAGAAGGTGGAGGGGCCTTTTCTGAGGATACAGTGAGTGGACATTGGGCCTTTTCCCAGTGCAAATCAAATGATAACTTGACCTGGAGCTGGCATATCCAGTGCACTCATATTGAGGCATTTATGTGTCTGTGAGCAGACCATAAACCACAGAACTTTCCACATTTACCCAGCTCTCCCAGCCTTGCTAATCTTTATTATTATTATTATTAATCCATATATTGTCTACTTAAATTACTAGGCAGCTCTAATTAACTATTAAGCAAGCGACTGCACAAACACCTATTATCACAAAGTGGTGAAAAATAAAAATATCTTTCAACTAAAATTCTTCTAAAAAGAAAAAGGATTAAGTCCTTCAGTATTAAAGAGATCCTAGGAAACCTTGGCAAAAGAATGGGAAAAACCAAGCAGGAAAATTGACAGTCTTCAGCAGAGGAGTGCACTTTGCCTTCTGTACATGCTGCAGAAAAATATTGAATATCCAAATGAAATTACTAAATCCAGAGGGGGAAAAGAAGCCTCCAGTCTGCTCCTGTTTTCCAGGAGTTCAGGGTTCAAGCACATGAGATCTGTTGACTCCACCAAAAGATTTTGGGAGCTGAAGGGTTTGGGGATCATTTAGATGTAAAAATTCTGCCTCAGTCAGGCCTGTGGTGTGCAGACCAGTGCAGGACACAGAAAAGTAAAACCTCAATGTGCTTGAAGGGTTGGTTCTATATTAAGGCTTTTGCTGCCATAAAAATGTTGTAACAACAATTGTCACCGACACACTCAGTGGTGACTTGCCACTCAATATAAGAGATTACAGACAGATACAACTGGTCTCAAGAAGTTTTCCACCAGCATTCCCCCTCTGAAAATTAGAAGGAAGTATTTAAAAAAAAAAAAAAAAAAAAAAAAAAAAAAAAATTAAAAAAAAAAAAAGTGAAGCACGAAACGCTTTTTGGTACAAAGTTTTCTTTGGAGAGCAGATTGTTTGCAGAGAGATGAAAAAGCATCGCAAACACGCTGACAATTTGTGAATGTGCATCCGTACACATATTTCCAGCCGTGCTCACGCAGCCTTCCCTTCCAGCTCCCTGGCAGGTCTGATGAATCACAGCCTGCAAACAGCCCCACTCAGGCAATAGTCACGCTGAGTGGCTCATGACTAACCCCTCCGAGCAGGAGTTTATTCACAAAGTGTATGCAAATAGCAAACACATCTGTAAGCAGCGGCAGCAGCAGCAGCAGCGCTTTACTCCAGGATAATTTGCAAACAAGAAAAAGGGGTTAAGTCTGTCACGCTGATTGCTTACAGAAAGTAGATCTCTCAGCCTCAGTCATTTGCATCTCTTTCTGGATTGCAAATCCTCCCTGGCACAGAGTACAGCAGGCCCTTTGATTTGTTTTCCTGCTCCTCGTCCTCCAGATGTTCGAGTCAGACTTGTTTTCTGCAGTTGTTTTTTTGTTTGGTTTTTTTTGTGTGTGTGTTTTTAGGACTTCTCAGCCAGATAATGAAACTTACTACAGTTAGTACTTTGCAATAGTCAAGCTCTGAAAACTCAAATATATACTTGATTTGTTACTTCCAGAGGTCAATCACATAAATCCATGAAGCTTTTCCAAAAAAGAAATTTGTAGAAACATATCTTAGAATGGCTTGGGCTGGAAGGGAACTTAAAAATAATCTCATTTCACTCCTTCCACTATCCCAGGTTGCTCCAAGCTCCATCCAGCCTGACCTTGAACACTTTCATGGATGGGGCATCCACAATTTACCTGGACAACTTGTTGCAGGGCCTCACCACCCCCATAGTAAAGAATTCCATTCTAATTTCTAATCTAAATCTACCCTCTTTCCATTTGAAATTGTCACAGGAATATTCTGCTTCAGCAGCATCACAGACTAAATACTGAAATTCATCTGCAGAAGGAAACAGCAAAGCAAATTGTTTCTCAGCAGCACAATTATTCAATAGGCTCAAGTTCAGTGGGTCCTGTGAAAAGGCCTGTGCTCAGACTTTAGAAGAGCAACTATACCCAAAAAAACCCCTTCCAATGGGTCAGAATCAAAACCAGAGACATTCATCCTCAGTGCCCCTTGTATCTTAACTCTGTTGCCCAGAGCACTCCAGCACTGGACCTCCAAATTTCAGAAACATCAGTTCTAAAGTCACCTCATCAAAGGCAAGCTCTGAAAACTCCTTTCCTTTGAGTCTGGAATGGTAACAGCTGCAGTGCATCAATAACGGGTTAATTTAGGCACAGATTTAGCTCAGAGCTGCTGTGCTGAGCTCCTGGAAAACAGAAAGTGTAATAGGAGGATCCTCCACCCCCAGCAAGGAGCAGGTGAGTGAGCAACAGGCACTAAATTTGTAGTAGGTGTGGGTAAAATCAGTAAGTCAGAGAGCTGGAAGGTTGAGTGCATCCCCACTCCTTGGGCTGCCTCTCGTGACTGCTGAGGCACCTCTTGTTTTGCAGCTTATGCAACATCTTCAGATTCTGCCAGATGATGTCTGACTGCTGGGCCTGCTCCTGGGACTGCTCTGTGACACCTTTTCTGATGTTTTCTCAATGCTTAACTCCAGCATTTTTGAATTACAGCCTACCTGGGCATGTGCCTTCTAAATTCAGTCTCTGTGTTCTTCTGTACTATGGAAAGTAAATTTTTAGGAGCACATTTGCACTTTACCCTTTGATTGAAATCTGCTCTCCAGAACATCTGTAGACAAAGAATGCCTCTACACACTGCTGTCCATCTCTTGATTTATTTTGCAGGAAGTTGCCCCTTTCCCTGGATTTGGGATGTTACCAGGAACAAGAAGTGAGCCACTCTAAAGAGTCGCTGTGAATATTCTGTATATCTTTCAATTCAAGCCCCTCATCTTGCCAATGTCACAAATGAATGGCTGTGAGCTTCCATTGATGCTGACTTGGTTAACAATCCCAAGGCCGGATGGGATAAGTAATTCCCACATCATTCCCATCACATCTGACTCCATCCTCACCATCCAAAGGCTTGGGGTCACGAGGATGAGGTTTCCAGGTAGAAGATCATGGAAAACCTGTACTCCTGATCCCTCTCACTGGAATTAATTTCTGAGATTTGGGGATAGCAGGTAAATGCCTGACAGCTACAGCAGCCAGCTGGCAGTTTTTCTGGCTTTAGGAAGCAGGGATAAAGGCTACATCCAACTCCCAGGATGCCCTAAAAATGATCAGGCTGGTGTGAGCAAGAGCTGCTGCCTCGTCTCACTGACCCTTTCCTAGTGGCATTTTTAAAAATAAGCAATTGTGCTCCAGAGGAGCCTCCTCTCCTCCAACAAAGACTCACTTTTAATTTCCAACTACCAAATAAAGCCATTTTCACTAATTTCAGCCACCAGAACACATAGATAATGTAACACATGCTCATAAATAACCTGGTGATGGAGACAAAAAGAGAGGGAGACACTGAGTGTAGACATGGGTGCATTCCTTTGGAAAGGGTGCTACATCCTCACCACAAGGTAAATCCTACATTATGTGACCCCAAAGTGGCAATAAAAGGGTTGTATATGTACTAAACTTCTTTGTGTATGACAGGTTTATAAAAAAGCAGAAGTAATAAGAGCAGAGTGTTTTTTTTTTTTTCTGGTTCTCCAGAAATGTAACTGTTGATATTCCTGGTCCACTGACATAAACAACTTTTCCTGCTTCTCTTCATTCCTGACTGGTTTGAGTATTTGGAAATTATTTTGGACTTGTGTGTTGCAGCCAATTAGACCTGATGATTTTATCATGTGTACTTCTCTGTCCTTCTTCCTAACTAGAATCAAACAGCACTTAGAACATCCAGTGCCACCCCTGCCATGGGCAGGGACACCTTCCACTGTCCCAGGCTGCTCCAAGCCCCAGTGTCCAACCTGGCCTTGGGCACTGCCAGGGATCCAGGGGCAGCCACAGCTTCTCTGGCCACCACCCTGATGGAGAAGAATTTTTTTCCCAATATCCCATCTAACCATTTGCTCTTTCACCTTAAGGTCATTCCCTCTTGCCCTGAACCCTCCAGCCCTTGAGAATTATCTCCCTCCAGGTTTCCTGGAGCTCCTTCAGGCCCTGCAAGGCTACAGTGAGCTCAGCCCAAAGCTTCTCCTGTCCAGCTGAACAATCCCAGCTGTGCCAGCCTTTCCTCCCAGCAGAGCTGCTCCATCCCTCTGCTCATCCTGAAGAAATCCTTGCTCAGAAGGAGGGCTGCAACCATGTCCAGGGTAGTGATGAGGAGATGGGATGGAAAATGCTGCACCCAACAACTCCAAACCTCCCTCTGATCTCTGCCAGGCTCTCTGTGCCAGGGAATTTGCTGGAGCAGCCACGGGGACACTCAGGAACCTGAGCCCTGGGCTCTGTTCTGCATCTGCTCCTGCAGACAAACAACCTGGGACTGTCACCGAGCAACGGGGGAGACGCTGGTAATTTAGGAAATGACCGACCATTTGTGTGGTGTCTGCACGCTGGGAAAACACAGCCAGGAAAGGTTAAATCTGCCTTTGCAGCAGCACAAAAGAAAAGGGAGCGAAGGTGAACATCGAGCTGGGTGTGGTGCCCCTGGAAGAGAGGGATACCCCTGCTGTGGTAAAAGATGTCACCATGTAAAATGTCATATCACATCCTGCAATGCTCTTGTTTGTCCCCATCATGCCACAGTAAAGTCTGGAGGTTGGGGTTTCTTCGTTTGTTGTTGTTACTGGTTTTTGGGGTTTTTTTTGTTTGTTTGTTTGTTTGTTTTGGGTTTTTTTGTTTTTGTTTTTGTTTTTCTTTTTCTTTTTCTTTTTTTTTAATTTAAATCAAAAGAATTCTGGAAGTAAATTCCTTCAGATTCCTCACTCGATGTATTGTTTGGCAGTTGATACAGAAATAAAACACCATGCTGGATGCTACCTGAAAAAGTGGTGGCTCTCTGTTTTATGTGTGTCCAGGGACAAAACTGGCAGTCATTCACCTCATGCTTGTTTTTAGAAGGAAAAACATCATCTCTGACCTGAAGTTTTCCTCGAAGACTCTGGTCAGTGAGGGGGAAATGATGCAGCTTGTGCTGTTTCAGGCACCAGCAAAGCACAGCTGATACAAGCACTGCTTAAACCCTGGTTCTGTTCCCACAGGAATCCCAGGCAGGCCCATTTAGCCAGAGATGGAGATGGATCACTAAACAACTGAAGTCCTCTCTGGAGGGCAGGGAAAAGGCAATTTGTGCAGCTGCAGGGCAGAATTTCTGTATAACCACAGCCCAGAGCAAGAGCCAAGCTCACACCTGGGCTGTTCCCCAGGTAAAAATGCACATCTGTCCAGCTGTGAGCCTGCTGGACTCACCTCCTTGCAAGCAGTTCCTCTGCATATATTTTAAATGAGGAAATAAATAAAACATGGAGCTGAAGGCACAGAGGTGGATGTGACAAGACGCAAGACAGATTCACCATGGAGTGAGTTTTTGATTATTCTTGTCAAACCTGGCATCTGATTTTCTAGAGATCAGATCTGAGACAAACTTTTCCTCTCTCAGTTCTAAAAATGCTGCAGGGCAAGGTATGGGTTTACCTGGAGGAGGAGGAGGAGGCTGAGAGGGGCAAAACTAAAGGATGGAGCCTCAGGCAGTGGGGAGAAAAGTCAGCAACAGGGGCTCCTTCCCCAGGACCAGTTCCAAGGCTGATCTGACTCAATTTTCCTCACAGCCTTGGCTCAGAACGTCAGCATGTGCTAATAAGATTTGCTGATGTCACAAAACTGGGAAGCAGCTTCAATTCAGAATTTTAGGGCATGTTACAGTAAAACCTCATCATCCAAAATAGCAGAAAAGGGAGTAAATTCAGTAGTGAGAGGTCATGCCTTTGGGAATTGATGATTTTCTTTCTCCAAACAAGGAATTCATCACCTGGCAGCAATAGAGCTCTTTCCCTTGAGGAAAAGGCAGTTAGGAATGATAACATGATGCAGATGTGAAGAGGGAACTTCAGCCTTAAAATGCTTCCTAAGAGGTGCCTCTGTTAGGGATGTCCTAGAGAGGGTTGAAGTAATGCCACTGTACAAGCTTTTGGTCCGACTTCCTTTGCAACTGCAGGTACAGTTCTTGCTTCCAGTTCCCAGCATGAACTCCCAAGGGACAAAAAATAAGGGTGGAGAAGGGTTGTCAGGACAATCAGAAGAGAAAAGGCTGCATCACCAGAATACTTTTGCTAAAAGCTTTTGCCTTGGGAAAAGAGCAGAATAAAAACTCTAAAGGGGATCTGAGAGAAAAGGTGTGGAGCTGCTTCAGAGGAGGTTTGGGGTGGATATCAGACAAAAGTTCTGCCCTAAAAGGGTGCTGGGCACTGCCCAGGCTCCCCAGGGAATGGGCACAGCTTTTGGAGCCTTTGGAGAGCACTGCCAGGGATCCCAGGCTGGGATTTTTGGGGGGTCTGGGCAGGGACAGGATTGGGACTGGATGATCCCTGTGGGTCCCTTCCAGCTCAGGATATTCTGTGGTCCTATAATTCTGTGAGTCAGGTGTTCTCTATAAGTTTGCTGGGCACAAACACTTGGGAAGAGCTGCCACGGTAATTTCCTCATAAGAACATATGGATACACACTGGCCATCCATTTCTTTAGGCTGTAAATGAGATGAAATGTTTAAATCACTGGGATAACTGGATTTAGGAAAAGGCTTCCTATGGGATCACTGAGTCAAATAATCCACCTACTCTTTGATGAGTTAGAAAAGGGAGGATATACCTGGACCAGGTGATGCAACAATTCTTTTTTTATCCCTTCCTCTGTCCTGCTGGCTCTTCCTCAGTGCTGTCCATCAATATCATAAGTGATAAAACATGGAGCTTTGAAGATCCAAACTCTTCTCTGCTTTCAAAAGATAATTGAAGGCGTTTGCGAGCCTACACTCTACACCCTCCCTGCAGAGGATTGCAGAGTGTGGACTCAGATTTCTGAGTATAAATTAGCACACAGAGTATGAAAGTGAGATTTCAAAGGCAGGTCCAAACCACTTATATTGAATAAAAAAAAAAATCTGAATACAGCAAGGTCTTTTAAAAAACCCTGTTGAAAGAACTGGGACTAGTAAAGACTTCAAATCCTTTTATTTTGCATGCTGTCCTTGGTCTTTTCCCACAACAAATTTTAAGCACAACAGATTTTTTTTTTTTTTCCGTTCACCACTGAGTCATCTGCAAGAGGCTCAGAAGTTGTTTCCCATTTTTCTGGTTGCATTGCTGCGGTTCCACAGAGCCCTACAGGTGTACAGTGGTGATAATAGATATAGAAACCATTTTTAGAAACTTTTCCCCACGGACTCACAAAAGCTTGAGTTCTTGGCCTGGCAGGTTTGGCAGGAAAGGCATTTTTCCTTGTGCAGCATTTTTTTTTTCGATGCCTACAGCACTGTCCAACAAGAGGGAATTGCACCGTTTTTCATTCTTTGGCAGTGCTCTATTTAAAATAATTACAGTCAATTATTATCACTCAACAACTGGGACTTCCTGTCCTAAAAGCTCTTTGTTTATAAGTCATCACCCACCTCTCTATTAGTGAACTCTCCAGTAATCCAATGTATTTGAGGACTACACGGAATGACATGACTAATGCCTCCCGCTCATATTTTCCCACTTTCCCGGTAAATCAGGAACAAAAAGCATCTAGAGCATCTCCATCTGAGCACTGTCCAGCTCAGGGGCTCCTTTTCTTTTAATCCTGTTTTTTTAATCCTGCTTTCCTCACATCCAGCCCCACCCTGCCCCTGCCCCTCTTGAGTCTTGCGAAAATTGAAAAGAAGCCAATTTCAATTTTCCTTCCCTCCCCCCAAAAATTCCCTCTCTTTCATCCTGGGCTGAGTCATCTGGGAAGACTTTCCTACACCCCTAGAGCAGCCTCCAGGCCCGCTCTGCTCACACTCTGCACCTTTGCCAACCCTCCAGCACTGCAGGCACCGCAGCTTTTGAATGGATGAGCCAAAGACTCCTTGAAGCACATTCCCATTCCTGCTCCTCACTCTGCTCCCCTGGAAGGAAGCCCTGCCTCATCCCTGCAGATCTTGGTGCTGCAGATCAGAGCCCAGAACAAGAAGCACTTAACAAAGTCCCCAGGGAATACCTCAGGTGTATTTTCACATTTTCACACCGAGCCTTACATCACCTCCCAACAAGCCTGCACAAGTTCCTGACTCCAATTCCAAGCTCAAAGCCAAGCTTTCCAAAAAAAGTTTTCACTCAGAACTTTTATTTTTTTGTTGTTGTTGCTGCACTACATCAACGTTGCGTGCAACCCCCACTTTGTTGAGAGTGTTGATTTTATGGGAGGAAAAAAAGAAGTTGTTTTATGTTATGCTAAGAGCCAGGGCTTGTGTGGGTAGACAGAGGGATCCATCACTTCCCAGATATTAAACCACATTTCTCTACTCGTTCCAGTGCTCCACAGAGCTGCAACTAATTCCTTGCTGCTTTTCTCCCTCTGAAACGTGTCTCTGTCTCCCTGGCACTGGAAGTGAAGAGGATTTAGCCCCAGGTGAGAGCAGCCAGGAGAGCAGGAGTGCAGTGACAGTGCCAACAGGAACATGGCCAGAGGGGTAAAGTTGTCTCATCCTTTTTGATCCTCAGCACAGACGGCTTTTGAGGCAGCCAAACAACACCTCTTGTGTCCCTGAAGTGTTGTGGGGAGGGTGTAGGGCAGACTTTTCTTGAAGGGTTCTTCAGCTGGGCTGTGAAGGAGACTTGTCTTATTAATACTTTCCTTAAATGCTCTGCAGCAGCACTGAAAAAAACCCCACCTTTTATTCCACACATAGCTGCCTTCAAAGAAAGATGGCTTGTGGAGAGAAGAAATGGCTTTTCTTAGGTTCCCTAACACAGCTGGAAAACACAGGTGAGGTTTTGGACACAGAGCCCTTTTTTATGGCTTCCTTCTCCTATAATTGCTTTAGGATGTGTAACGGATGTACAGCACACCTACAGCCAAAAAAATAAAAATTCCCTTTGAGAATATTAGCGTGGCTGTGAGCTTTTCAGCAGGACCACCCTTCCCATTTCTCTGCTAAGGCTTCTGCTGAAATTAGGAACTGCTTAATTACAGCCTGCTTGAATAGTGCAGGTCCCTGAACAGTGCCAGGGGAGCAGGGGCACTGCCCCAGCCCTGCCCACAAAGCCAAGAGCATAAAGGGATGGTTTTCCCCATCCAACCATCTCCTGATAGACTCTCTAGGTTGAAGTCACAAATCATTCTCAGACACCTCTTACAAGGCAAACAGATGAGCCTCAAAATCTTCCAGAGATTGCTAACGCAAGCAGAGAAACAAAATTAACATCTTGGCTTTCTCCTTGAATATTTCATCTGAAATATTCTGAAAACAAGTAAATCTGTTGAATTAAGCTGAGGAACGAAACACACTGAAGCCCTTCAAAAACACTCCAGGGAAACAATGGCACTTGCAGTGACTTTCCTCCAGCACATCAAGGAGGAGAGAACAAAGGGGCGATTTATGGGGCGCCTGAAGAATGGAATTATTGTTCCTTTATTTCCTACACATACCCACCCAAACAGGAGTGAGCCTTTCCTCCAAACAACACCAGGCCGTGGATGTCTCAGCTGATGTGTCTGTGCCACCAGGCAGGAACACAAAGTACTTTACCCAATTAACAAGCACTGAGCCAGCAGCTGTAACTCCTTGGCAAATACGAAGGGGTTGGGGGGGGGATTAAGCCAAATTTGCATTGAGGTGTAAAGACGTGGCTCTGACTTGTCTCTGCGTTTGAAACCTCATTAATTTTCCTTTTGATTCATTCATTCAGTTACCTGTTAGCATGTACCTGGCTGCATGCTGGAACTTGACCTCCAAGGGTGTTCAAAGCCCAGACACGAGTGCTAGCTTGATCAACATCTCCTTAAACAACAAATTTCCAGTAAGAAGAGAGATTTCTGCGAGATGACTGTGGCAGGAGCTGCTATGACGTCCTCCAGTACAACCTGGCCATAAATCACCACCCTACAAAGGCTCTTTTCCAGGTCAGGGCTTCACCTCTGGCCCCAGTGGCTGCTCACTGAAGCTGCTCCATCCTTCAGGAGCTTCCAGGAGGAAAACATCAAACGTGTGATCACCACCAGCAACTGCTGCTGCTGCTGTTGTTGTGATGAATTGGGACATGAATTCATCACCACTGCCTGACACAGTGGTGGCTTAACCCAAGCCCACCCGATAATAAACTGCAGCTGCAGCTCCAGGAATCCTGGATACCCTAATTTCTGCACTCAGGCCATGGTTTCCAGCCTGATGGGTAAATCTAGTGGAAAAGTAAAAGCAAATGAAGGCAGAAAAAAAGACATCTACCTCTGAAGTAATTCTTTCACTTCCCTCTGTGTTACTGTGATTTGCTGTGGAACTGTTTCCACCAAAACACTCAAAGAACCTTTTAACAGAAAAATCAAATTAATAGGAGGGAGCATGGCAGCATTGGCTTCATCACAGTTGGCCTTTGGTTTCTGAGCCACTGATTTGTCCTCTCTTCACACTGAAATAAAAAATAAGTTGTCACAACTCAGGGATCCCTACAGGCTTTCTTGCAGCATTAGCAAAGCCAACTGAAGTTCTGAGTTTGCCCAGGCTAGGAGAGGGCACATGGGCAGCTAACACTCAGTAACTAACTTGGGATGGCCATTCATCAGCCCACTGGGGTATCAAATTATCTGAGCTAATGTCCCTTAGCAGCAAACCGAAAGGAGGAGGAAAATTCAGAGGAATTCACCTTACCCTAAAGACAGAAAGCAAAATTAGGCCAGTTGACTCATGCCCAAAACACACCCATTTCTCCTGCTGCCAGTAAAGGGAGCCTTGGGTGATGGAGACAGCCCAGGTAAGTGAGTCAAATCCACCCCCACCTGGGAGCCCTCAGCCACCAGAGCCTGGTCCAACCCCTGCCCCCGAGCTGGCTGTGAAAGGAGAATGTTCTCATCCCTTCTCACACTTCATAAAGGACTGCAGAGGGTCTTCACTTCCCAAAGGGAACATTCCACACCTGCAGGAGTTGTGTGGAGAGATTTCCTACCCAGCTCTTGCCCCTCTGCCAGCCCCACTGCCTATGCCCAAGCTTGGCCCCTGGGAGAAGCTCCAAGGAGCAGAACTGTCTGAGATGGCACCTGGTGGCATGGAGCCACTAGGATCCCCTGCAGCCTGGGGCTTGGCAGGCTGTCCCCAGCCCTTGGAGGGATGTAAAAACCCAGAGAGGATGTCCACACTCACTCCATGCATGTCCCAGCTCTGCCAGGGAGATGTTTGGGTGTGCACACTCACACTAATAATTAATGTAGGGAAACAAGTACTGCACATGAGCCAGAGACCCATAAATGTGAAGCTTCTCAGACTTCAGCTAAGAGCAAGCAGGGGGAGGGAGGAGGAGGGATATCACCCAGCAAGCACACACACACCACCACGACCACTCAGCACGGAAAAGGAAAAAATAGCTGCTGCGTAGTTCGGAAATATAAAAATAGTTTGGCTGTTCCCTTACCCTTTCCTTTCAGTCATCACTCCACTGCAGCCCCGGGGTTTGTTTGTCTCAGTTGCTATGGGGAGGCTGTGGCTGCCAGGCCCTGCTGGGGAACAGCATCCTGCTGGTCCCTGAGCCCAGGGAAGTGGCTCTGTGACTTTCTCCCTGTCCCTCTGAGTGCCAGACCTGCTGCCTCCCAGTGCAGAGAGGCATCAGTGCATCTCCCCTTCCATCAAAGCATTTTCTGCCCTTTTAAGAGGGTGGCTGGGAACAAGGCTGTTGGGCTGCCTCTTGCCAAGAGTGCCACACACTCCATGAAATCCCTGTCACCACCACAGAAGAACGTGCACATGGCCAGTGTCCAACCTGAGCACCCTGGGAATCACCCTGGACCAAATTCTGCTGCCTCAGGCTGTGAGTGTGCTGGAACAGTGACCCTGCAGAGCCAGGGAAAGCAGAACAGGGAATGGCCGCTGTCCCCCTCCTCACACTCAGGGTGGGCTGGGGGCTCAGCACAGCAGCCAGCATGTCCCCAGGAGCAGTGCCAGCTCTGCAGGCTGTGAAGTGGTGGCACTTGCAGCCCTGCAGGGGCACAAACACCTCTCACGTGTCCCTGAGAATGAGTGTCTGCAGGCAAGGGCTTGTGGCACCCTCTTTTCCACTCTGGCTCTGCTCAGGGGTGACTCCTAGGACACAGCAGCCTCCTTTTCACACTCCCTGGCATCCAGTGCCCCAAATCACTGTTCTGTCAGGATGACAGATGTGACAGCACACTCAGGCTGCCCATCCACCTCTCCCCCCAGCGCCACTGGTCAGCAGGGCTGTGCTTTATGGAGTGCCTGTGGTCCATCACCTCCTCATAAACACATTTTGGCATCCCCCTTGTGTTTGCCAGCTTAAACATTCCTGGCTGCAATAAACCTGTCGTGCTCACCCCACGAGTGTCTGAGCACCCTATTTCCCTTTCCTGCAATGTACAAACATGCTAACACCTTCTGTGTTTGCAGCACTGTGCAGACATTCATTGGCATCTCCCAACAGCCTGGCGAGGGGGGCAAGCAAATATTATTCTCTTTTCTTGGGTGGGAAGAATGAAACAAAGTGAATGATGCCTTGGGAAGTCTGACCTGGAAAAAAGACTAAGCAGAGCTGAGAGAATAAAGTAGGCATTTATTAAAAGGTCTTTAAAGGTACACCTTGGGTAGGACAAGAGCCTGGCCAGGGCCACACCCAAGGTGGACCCAAAATGGTCACAAAATGGACAATCAGTCATGAGGTCTTACATTTTTTTAAGTTTTGCTCCATTTGCATATTGGATTTAATTGTCCAATTACAGCTGCAGGTTATGAAGTCCCATCCTTGTTTTCTCTCTTCAGTCCACCCTTTTTTATGCCTTTGGGCCTGAAAACTTGTAATAGTTGTCCTTGGTCTCCATTTGGGACAGGATTTGTTTTGTCTCCCTACTCTGTGAAGAGCTGAGTGACACTGAATATGAGGCTCAGGACTGCACCCCTTAGGCAGCACAGAACCTGAAAAACATGAAAGCTAAAATTTTCAGCAGCTTGTATAGGACCACAGGGCTGAGCCTGGTAGCTCCTGAGCCTCCTTTCCCTTTCTGAGAGCTCTGTGTTGGCTCATAACCCACCTCACACCTGGAGCCCATCCCTGCTGCTGGCAGAGGCGTTTGCTCTCCATGAGCTTGGCAGCCAGGGCAGAGTAACTTGTGAGCAGAGCATGAGTAAGAAACGTTTCCTGCCAGGGTTTAGGGCTGCTTTTTCACAACCCATGGTGTGGAAACACCCAGCTTTCAAGAGCAGCCTCGACCTTCTCCACTGGCTGGGCTGGAAGTGCTGCAACTCTGCTTTTTGAAACGTGAGTGTGAAAAAGGGGAGAGGACTTTGCAGAGCTCGTGGGTGGTTTGGCTGCCATGAGGGGCAGGACAGGGGATTTACAACCTCCCCATCTCCAGTCCTGTGCTCCTCCAGCCTTGCCTCAAGTGGATCCAGCCCCAAAAGCCAGGCCTTTGCTTGCTGTTTCACAGAATAAATGGGGTTTTGCACTTGAGTTGCCTTGCCCATTTGAATTTTTAATTGACATTGCCTAAGGATAAAGTACCAGCTGACTCAGGGATAGAAGAAAGCTGCAGTCCCACCTCTTCTTGCACACTTCCATTCATTTCTGAGCTCTGTGACCTCAAACACCAAACCCTGAGTATCTCCAGCCGTGCTGATAAAGGAAGGTGGCCTTCAAAGGGAAGCCTGGCTGTAAAAGGAGTACTCTGACTTTCCCTAATGGCTCCCAGGCAGGAAAAAAGAACAACTTCATTGTTTTCCTGTCAGGAACAGCCTTTATACAAGCTGGCAAAAGACCTAAGCTCCCATTCCTGGCAAAGGCCCTGGCAGCTGGGCTGGCACAGGTGAGCAGAGCCCAGCTGGCACAAGGTGTGCCCTCCAGCAGCACCAGAGCTTCCCTGCCAGGCTCAGAATTCCAAGCACTTTACAGCTGGAAACTGTGAACAGGCCACATGTCTTTCTAGGTACCTTTTTTTTCTCTTCCCTCTTCTTCAATCCAAAAGCTTGGTTTGAATGTATGGTCAAGGGACTTTTAAATTTTTTAACCAGCAACAATCTCACTTTTCTTCACATCACTTTCCTGTAGTTCCATTCAGGTGTCAGACACAGGTTTTGGACACTTGGCTGCAGCCCTGTCCATGAAAACCAAACAGGGGATAATACACCCAAGTGCACTAGGAAGTTTTTCAGGAATTCTGGTGGATCAGCAGAAATTTGATTGCATATCTGTGCCACAGGTATCAAAAGTACCTGTGCTGGAGTTCAGGGTTTCAGATTCCAGGGCACATTATCTAGGCTGGGGCATTGGTTCAAGATCTTGGTTTTACAGCCTGCCTGCAACTATGGAGAGCAATTTAAATAATTACATCCACAAAGAGCTGGAAAAATCAGGTGGCTGGGAGAAAGGGGAATGGGAAGGTGTGACAAACACTGCTGGAAAAGAGATTAACTGGGGAAATGGGCCAGAAGTGACTGGGGGACACCCTTGGCTGCTCAGGGATCTTTGCTGATTGGGCACCTCAGCACTGAGTGGGAACCTCAGGTGTGCTGCCCATCCATTATCCCTTTCCCCACCTGTTTCCTCTCTAGGAATTGTAGTAGTGAGTGCTCGGGCAGGGCTCTGTCCACCCTTCCCCCTCCAAGGTTGGGACTTGACAAGCATTAAGCTATTTATGGAAAACTGGGAAAATACATAAAAGATCTGGATGGAAGAAAAATGGGAAGGACGAGGTGGATGTTGAAGAAACTTGGGGTAAAACCTACCTAAGGTGGCACTGCCCACAGGTTGAGGAGAAGCCTCAGAGAGCTCTGAAGCCCTTCCCCTCCCTCTTGGCCAGTCTCTCCAGCTGAATGAAGCTCCTGCTCTGCACCACTTCCCAAAAAACACACAGGAGCACCCTGTAGCCAGCCCCTCACAGGCACCATCCACCTGAGAAGCCACTGAGCAGGGAGAGGAGGAATAAATAATCCATGGGGAGAAGTGGTTTGCACTGCAGCTGAGCTGTCCCAGGCCGAGAGAGCTTTCCTTGCCTGGCCATTTCCCCTGCAGTGGCAGGGATGAGAGGGAGGGGACAGTGGCCAAGGTCACCTGAGTTACAGCTCTGGGCAGTGCCAGCACCTCATCTGCCAAGAGAAAGGCACTAGGCCCATTCAGTGGAAAAAAAATGAGGGATTTAAAGTAGAAATCTCTGTTTAGGGCAGCATTAGTCATCTGCTGTGGGTGTGATTCAGGGCCAAAGTTAGCTGACCAAATTCCCTATATAGTCAAGAGAGAGACCAAGAAAGAGGGTGGTGTGATCCAGGGTGCCTCCAAAACACACCTGAAGTCCAACAGAGTCAATCCTACCATTGTGGACAGAGTGGTATTTTAGTTTCTGGCTGCAGTGAGGGTTTTTTTGGGTTTTTTTTGTGGAATCTGTAAAAGTAAACCAACCTTTTAATACTTCATCAAAGCAGTTTTCCTTTTTTCAGCCACCAGCAGGAGGTTTCACACGTGTTTTGCTGGTATGCACTGCCCCACCAATAAACTGCACTATTTTGGCTACGCTTGCCAGCTTTCTTTGAGAGTCAGTCCAAAAAAACACCTCAGGAGAAGCATTTTTGTCCCCCACCTCCAAAGCAGGGCTGGCAAGGAGAGCTGCAGGGCAGATCACAGAGAAAGGCTTTTTAAAGGCCTTAGAAATCCAATGGAAATACTCAAAACTTAAAACTGCGGAGTGAGAAGAGAGAAGAAAAAAAAAAAAGAAGCAAAAGAGCCCTCTAAGAATTCAGGGCATGGCAAACTGCTGGAATGAGGGAAACCCTGGGCAGTCACAGTCACTGCACAGGTGAAGGGAGCCAGAGCCTGGGAGATAATAGGACT
Organism: Zosterops lateralis; assembly: GCF_965231275.1. Taxonomy (NCBI): domain Eukaryota; kingdom Metazoa; phylum Chordata; class Aves; order Passeriformes; family Zosteropidae; genus Zosterops; species Zosterops lateralis. Next base: position 3,869,976 of record NC_139763.1, read on the forward strand.
TAGGATTAGTGAAACAGAAATGACGGAATAACTGAACCAAAAATATATCTGCAGGGACAGGGGGTCATTCACTGCCAGCTGCCAAGGAGCTGCGTAGGAAAGAGCTCCTATCTTTAGTCACCCACTGTCTGAGGAGGCAGAGAAAATGATGCAGTGAGGCAGCAGTGCTGGAAAAGAGTAAACACCATAAAAAGCTCCTCCATGAGGGAGGAAGGAGCAGGCCAGCTCTCCTAACACTGCTGAAACAACAGGCTGTCCAATCCCTGAGCACTTCTGCAGTTATAAACAGCACAACCAGAAGTGTGATCCCAGTTTTCTTACCAGATTTCCAAATTCCCTGCTTTTATCCCCCCATCAATCGTTTTACCTTCACACTATGCTTCAAATTCTGATTTTTCTTCTCTCCACATCACCATTAACCCCATTTCCTCCCAGCTGAAGGTGTTTGCCTGTTTATGTCAGCTTAAACAGTGACACCATGACTTTCTATCCTTGGAATAACCAACAGCAGGTCTATTTCCATCGGCACTTTTGTGACTCAAAGTGATGCAATCTCTCAGTTAGCATCCATCAATTGTTCTCAAAGTGTTCCCTGGGACTGTTTGCTGTTGGCAACGAAGTTTTGTTGGTCACATCAAGTTGTGTGCCATTGTTTCCATTTCCTGGCTGAAAGAAAAGGCCAGTAGATCCAGTGCTAATATTAACACCGATTTTTCCATTTGTTTTTTTGCATGTCCTGGTGTTTTGCAGTTTTGGTGGCATTACAGCTCAGCTAGCCAAACACAGGACTGGCACATGCAAATAGAAAAGGCCAGAACAGATCAGCAAATTTCATTAATTATATGCACAAATATGAGTGGATTTTTGGTTTAATACTCTTTGCCCAGTTCTCTATCACAACTGTTTTAGCCTGTTTTCCTATATTTGTGCTCCCTTTCTTTGTTCAGCTTCATTTCATGGTGGTTTTCCTTTTCTTCCCATATTCCCAAGATCTCCTCTATTCATTCTGCTACCTAGTGAGCTTTTCTCCTTCCTGACATGACTTATCCTTGGCAACCCTAAGAGCAAATACTCTCTATTATAAAATCTGTTACTACTTGAAATCTAATCTCCTGTTCAGCAAAGTTTATTTAGGATGGACCTGGCTTTTCCCTTGGAATTTGTTTTGCACACTTTTTTTTTTTTTAGCAAAATTTTTTAACCAGTTGGGAAAGACTTCAGCTCAAAATTCCCTCTAAAACAGGGACAGCAGCCACATTAATGAAATCAGAGGTTGGAAAGGAAGGAAATTGTTGTTAAAAGGAGGAAAGCAAATATGTTTCACCATCCATTCTGCTTTTGCATCAGAAGGGATATCTGGTGTGGAATGAACCCATTCTGATTAACCTGGTAAAACGGGCAAATTTTCCTGGATATTCCCTATTTAAAAAATTGTGGAGGGGAATCTTAAAGAGTTAAACATCACTATAGAGGAAATATCTCCTTTTCTTAGAGGAAGAGGTGTGACTTGCAGAATGAATGCCCTTCAGATAAACACCTTGGGATGATCAGCTTTGCCCCACCTTTATGTTTTCTGCCCTCTCAACAAGTGAGAGCTTGTGGGCACCTTCTTCCTCCTTCAAATGAGACACTCTCCAAACAACCTGAGCGGACAAACAAACCTCTGGTGTTGTGATATCAGAGGAGCAAGGTCTGCACGCACACCAGTAAAAAAACCACGTTGTGAAACACCTCATGTTGACACACACCAGCTGAAGAAACACACAATCCACCAAATGGAAGGAAATCAAAATGGAATTACCCAACGCTGTTATCTCCCTGTTCATTCAGCTGTGTTCCTACCCAATTTTCTCCCCAATTCATTTACAGTGAGGCTCAATGCAGATATGTACTCTATTTATAGCTGCTTTCTGCATTTTAGAGCTTGCTGAAATAGATGTATGAAAATAATAGTCTGGTTTAAGCACAGCTTTCATACCCTTACTGCACAGTCACATTGAAATAATGTCTGGGGATAATACAACATCATCTCTTTACATCTTTTATTATCTCTTATTACGGCAAATTCAACACACAGAGCTCTATAATAATAATAGAAATCAGGAACCTGAGACAGCAATGCAAATCCCCGAGCTCAGTAACGTGATAGGCACTTAGAAGATGCAAATTTGGTTATTTGTTGGGGCAGGCTCTCGGGTTTTTAGGTTTTCTTTCTGACCCGAGATTTCAAGGCTGGTGGTTCTGGTGGGCTCGAGGGAGTGTTTTACCCTCTCCAACCTCTGAAGGTTTTAAGTCTGAGTCTGGGCTCAGCATGAGAATGATGTGGAGTCTCAAGGCATTGGTTTACTTGGTTTCTCGCGTTGTTTATTAATTCTTATCTTACAAGTTATTTGTGTCCTGTCAAGGTGTTCACAGCAGCTCGGACACGATGTGGCTCCCCCCGTGATGGGAGGTCACTCTGCTTTTATTCAGATAACTATGTGTCTCTTATTTACAGTTCTGTGCCAATGCTTCACACCTATACAAGAAGGGTCATTTCTACTTTGACCCAATCCTATCAAACCACCTTGTGCCCACGTCACTGCAGAAGATGGATGCCAAGGGAAAAGGAGAAGGACTCAGGGTTCCACCCTAATTTCTCCATCTTGTCCCTTTGCACCCCTACATTCTAAAAATCCCAAAACTACAAAATCTTCCACAAGGTGATAAACTACACCACTGTCCGTTACACATTTGTGACTTGCAATTCTTCTCTGCTTGGAAGTTTTTCTCATGGACCAAAATCAAAGCCTGTGTGTTCCTGGGCTCTGTGCCAGGCAAACCCCCCTGCACAGACCCCAGACCCTCTTTTTTGGGTCCCAGGCCTCTCTACTGAGGTCTATGACCTTCCAGGGAACCCAGAGGGATGCCCTGGACTCCCATGACCAGGGAGACAGACACAAACCAAGATTCCCAATCCAACCACAGATTCCTGCACGACCTTGTTCCAGTCATTAATCCCATAGATCTGTTTACAGTGGGTAAAAGGAGAGAGTGCAGCTTTCCCTATCGCAGAGTGAGTACGAAGGCAAAAATCCCTTAATTGCCCTGAGGAATGAGAAGGGTTTGAGGGCTCTGACAACCTCTGGCTGGATTTTAAACACTTATTTCACTCCTGTGTCTGCAGGAGCAGGAGGGATGGACAGGACTTGGGTCTCAGGGGATGGTCAGACACGCTGCTCTGGCTGGACCTGCCGTGGATTTAGAGGTGACTTTGCCTCTAAAAAGGTGACTTTTCAAACCAGGCAACCACACACGGAGGTCGAGGAGAGCAGCTTGGAGGGTTTGGGATGCTCGGGGCTGGAATTAACAGTGATTAGTGAAGCTGTTGCGCCATCTATGCTCAGACACGGCTCGAAATGGCACAGAGAGATGTTTGTCTCCATCACAGCCCAGCTCTCAGCTGAGCTGTCCCTGCACTGACCACAGACATGGAGCACTGCGGGGTGACACCCGTGTGGGGCACCTTCACAGGGTCAAACAATCCCAGGATCATTTATGTGTTGGAAAAGATCCCCAAGATCGTCTTGTTTGAACTTTGATCTCCACCTTGTCACCCAGCCCAGAGCTCTGAGTGTCACCTCCAGGTGACATCTCCAGGGATGGGCACTCCAAACCTCCCTGGGCAGTTCCAAGGCCTGAGCCCCCTTTCCATGGGGAAATTCCTGCTGCTGGCCAAGCTGAGCCTCCCCTGGCCCAGCCTGAGGCCGTTCCCTCTCCTCCTGTCCCTGTTCCCTGGGAGCAGAGCCCGACCCCCCCGGCTGTCCCCTCCTGGCAGGGACTTGTGCAGAGCCACCAGGTCCCCCCTGAGCCTCCTTTTCTCCAGGCTCAGCCCCTTCCCAGCTCCCTCAGCCCCTCCTGGGGCTCCAGACCCTTCCCCAGCTCCCTCAGCCCCTCCTGGGGCTCCAGACCCTTCCCCAGCTCCCTTCCCTGCCCTGGACATGCTCCAGCCCCTCCAGGGCTCTCCTGCAGGAGCCACAACTGGACACAGCCCTGGAGGTGCAGCTTTCCTTGCTCACATTTGGGTTGGCGACTTTGCAAGTCACATTTAATGCTGTGGTTGCCATTCCAATGCCTTGACCGACATCAGGGAGGATCCATGAGGCTTCTTGTCTGGCCACCTGCAAGAGGGAAGCAGTACACCTTGATCCATGGAGGTAAAGCTCAGGATAAACAACTGTAGCTGGCAGGAGAATCAGCCTCTCATTCCTCAAAACCAAGAGACACCCAAGAGCTTTTTTTTTTTTCCTCACACCACTGCCCTTCTCACCACTTGCTTTTTAAAGTACTGTGGTTTTGTGTCCTCTTTCCTAAAATGCCAGGCACTGCAGGGCCAAGCATCTCTATTTTGGAAGTCCAGACTTCTTCCTTACTGTCTTCATCACAGCTGAACTCTGACCACTGCAGTGAAAGATTGTGATAAAGGAATCACTGCCTGGGCTGGTTTTGGCTGGGGTAGGGTTAACCCACGGCTGTGGGTTTGGATCCGTGCTGGAATCGATGTTGATAATTCAGGGATGTTTTGAGTTTTGCTGAGAAGAAAATATACTTTTTCTGGCTCTCACCCCATTGATGAGTGGGCTGGGGAGGCACATGGATTTGGGAGGGGACACAGCCAGGAGAGCTGACCCCAAATGACCAAAGGGATGTCCCACCCATATGGCATCATGCTCAGAGCCTGGAGATGGGAGAAGAAGAAGGTGTTTGGGGTGTTTGGGGTGATGGCTTTTGTCTCCCTAAGTCACCAGTAAATGGAATGGATCCCGGGTTTTTTGGGGATGGCTGAACACCTGCCTTCCCAGGGGAGGGGAAGGAACAGAGTCCAAGATTTGCTTTGCTTGCAAATGTGGCTTTTGCTTTGCCTATTAAACTGTCTTCATCTCAGCTCACAAGTTTCTGACTTTTGCTTCTCCAATTCTCTCCCAAATCCCACCAGCAGGGAGTGAGTGGGGCTCAGGTGCTGACTGGTACATGCTGTCCTTCCCATCTGGGAAGGAAAGGGCTTCCAGCAGAAGCATTTCAGATATTTCCTTCTCAGGAAAGCTCTTCAGTGGGTTTTCAGTGTAAAAAAGAGATAGTTCAGGTCAAACCTGTCAATGCCTCAGTTTAAATGTGCACAGAGTCTCTCCCAGGCACATCCCACCCCAGTGCCAAGGGAACCACTTGCAAACACACTCAGCAGAGCAAGTTGTCTCAGGGCTCTGCACACAGCCAGCAGTGCTTGTAAATCCCATTCATGAAACAAACGAGCACTTCACCTTCAAATGGGCAGGCTGGGTGTGGACCTGGCTCTGAATTCAGCGATTCTTTCTCTCTGCCTGTGATACCCTGTGCCTTCAGCACTGTCCCCTTTGCCTTTGTCACTCCCTGAGCAGTGACAGCACCTCCTGGGAGCTCACATGGAAGCCACATCCTCCTCCCCACCAACCCATCAGTGGGTTCTTGAGAGCAGTGACAAAAAGCAGAAATAGGATAACCCAAACTGGGCTCAGTGTGCTCACTGTTACAGTGCAGCCTGTTCACAGCTGGTATCCAACACAGGCTCCTCCTGGAAGAGCAGCGACTGAACCACTCACCCATCACTCACTCCCCTGCTCCAGGAAGAGCTTTTTGCTCCCCTGTCTTACTCTCCCAGCAAATCTTTATCTTGATTTCCAACCACTTTTGCAAACAGCTTGATCTCACTGCTCCTCCTCCCTTCTCCATCTCCCAAGGGTTAGGAGAATCACCCAGATGAAGGAAGACCTGCTCCCAGAGCTCAGCATTTCACATCCAGTAACCTCTGGATCAAATCCAGAGGAACCATTTGGGTCAGCACAGAGATGCCTTCGCCAGGTGCAAACAGCAGCAGCAGTGGCTCCTGTCCCAGTGTCTCCTGATCCCTCTGAGTGGAGCTCACCAGGTGCCTCCAGCCTGAGGCAGAGGATGAACAGACATTTCCAAGGCCACAGCTTCAAAGTGAGCCCTTGGATGGATCCTGTCCTTGTGTCTGTCAGTTGTAGAGCTCCTGCAAAAGCAATTCCCCTGCAGCTGAGCTGGAGTTGTGAACAAGGCAGATTTTCCATGGGAATTCCCCCAGGTCCAACTGGCAGTGAGGTACCCAACCCTCAAGGGCTTCCAGCTCTGCCTGTTACTCAACGTGGTGCATTCCAAGGCATATTTCAAAGGAGGGGATTGTCCTGGAAAGGTACTGAGTTGTTAATTATTTGACAGTGGTTGCAGTGGGCAGGGAGGGTTTGCAATCCATTCATGACTGCAGAATCACTCAGCAGCAGCACATCCAAAGCAGCCTGGGAGATATATGAGGTGTTTAGGAAAACTGTTTTGTTGTGAAAAGTGTCAAAGGCATCCTTTAAACTACTCCTCCTTGGAAGGTTTTATTAGCAATTCATTTCTGTCACACCTCAGGTCAGGCTACTGCAGATCTTGCAGGGATTTTTTTGGAGTTAAAGATGTTTTTATTTAATTGCTGTCTCAAAGATTGTTTTGAATCCTGAGTGTGCCCTGTGAGGTGCTGTCTGGGTCCTCTTCCAAGCCGACCTCCACAGTGAAGCCTGAAACTTAACTGTGTTTCCCTTTGCTAAAGGACCACTGCCACACTCTGGCAAACTTTGAAATACATTTTTCCTTAAGTCCTGCTGATGGTTTGAGACTTTTTAATTTTTTTTTCCCGATCATTTCTTCTTTCCAAATGATCCATTTGGAAACAAAAATTCTTTCTTAACCAGATTTATCCCTCTGCTGGATTCTGCCAGGGGATGCTGCACAATTTGCTCTGCAGGTGACAGCACCACAAAAGCTGCTGGTACGGGAACAGATCTGGCATGACAAACTGAGAGTTTGCACACAAATAATCCTGAAAAAAAAAAAAAAAATCAGCAATGACCAGGAGAGGCACAAAGGGGATTCTGTGACTGCTCTGTCTTTATGAAAATCTCTGTGTGAGCAGCTGAGTGTTCTCCATGTCCCATCAGCTTCTGAGAAAGTCCTGGTGCCTTTCCACAAAGCATTTGCAGTTCAAGGGTAAGGCTGGTACAGAAACCTCCTGCAGGCTTTCAGCACTGTCTCAGTTCCTGGGAACACGACTAAATCTGTCTGAAAGGAGGAGATGTTAACACAGCTTGTCAAGAAAAACATCACTCAGGCTTCAGGTTCAGCCTGTGCTGACACCTCTCAGGCATTAGAGGAGGCCAAATCCTACACTGATCACAGGAGTAGATGGATGAGGCTGGTGTTTTTCTCCTGCATCTCAGCTCCATTTTTTTTTTCCTTCCTCCAGCTGGACATGCAGTGGCTCTGTGGTCTAAAACACAGACCTGAGGGTTGTGTTATAATAATAATATGATATATAATATTATTTTAATATATAATAATTCTGTTCTCTCTTTTACTACCTTGAGCTATTGTCATCCTTTCATAACCACAGAAGTTTGGGTTAATTGTTCTTAATACCCTGAGGAGTCCTATTTACATGTGACTATTCTGCTTTATCTGTTTTCTAGAGGAGCTTTTTTCTTCTGTGGAACTGAAGCTCACCACTTTCTGTCTATTTTGTAAGAATTCCTTGTAGCTGTGTGCTGGGAGTTGTGGTTTGCAGTAAAAGCTTAGCCCACAGCTATTGAAAGTTAACAGGACATGGGCTTTATATCCATTTTGAAATATTATCACTTCAACATCTACTTTAAAGTGTTTTCAGGTGTATTCTGCAGTTGTTTTCTTCTCCTCAGGCAATCCCTTTGAGGCTGCAGCTACTTCTTTGGCCCCTTGGGAGAAACTTCACCTGATTTTCAGAAGAATTTATAATATGCAGCACTTCCCTCTTTCTCTGCACACACAGCCCAAACAGCTCTGATCAGAGCAGTGCCCCAAGCTTGATTAAATGGCTCTCAAAATATTTCTTTTTCTGTGGAAGTACAGCAATAATTTCAATTTCATGTTCAAGGCTGTTACCAATAAGGGGGAAAACTGATGAGAAATGTGGTTTCAGTGTTAATTATGCCCCAACAATCCCAGCCCAGCTGAGTGAGAGGTGGAGAGAGCCCCCCCATGCCTGTGTCTTTCTGATTCAGTACAAGATACAAACAAAAACAAATGGAATAAACTCCTAAAAATAGCAGGTAAGTTTTCTATTAGTCACTCCTAAAAACTTGGAATGGTAAAGATATCTTTTATTTCACTAAAAAACATCGTTCCATCCTTTTTTCTCCTTTTTCTTGTCTCTCACACTGAACCCTTGAGCTGCTCTGACTTGCAACTCACCTCCCACAACTCCTTCACAAGCACATCCCAAAAATTGATGCTGAGGCTGTGAGACATGAGGGTTTTTTTAAAAACTAGATGATCACATAAATCTTTTGCCTGATAACTGTGGTCAGCTTTAGCTGGTGGGATTTTGTTGCTGGTGTTGTTACAACATTTTTGTGACAGCAAAAGCCTTAATATAGAACCAACCCTTCAAGCACACTGAGGATTTACTTTTGTGTATCCATGAACTCCTGGAAAATAGGAACAGACTGGAGACTTCTTTTCTCTTCTGGATTTAGTGATTTCATTTGGATATTCAATAGTTTTCTGCAGCATCTACAGAAGACAAAATGCACTCTTCTGATGAAGACTGTCAGTTTTCCTGTTTGGTTTTTTCCCATTTTTTGCTACCTCTTGTTTGTGCCATGGTTTCCTAGGACCTCACTTTCCTTTAGTACTGAAAGACTTTATCTCTTTTCTTTTTAGAAGAATTTTAGTTGAAAGATTTTTTTTATTTTTCACCAGTTTGTGATAATAGGTGCTTGTGCAGTTTAATAGTTAATTAGAGATTCTTAGTAATTTAAGTAGACAATATATGGAAAGCCCATTTTTCTTGGAAACCCCTTTCCCCTAAAAAGGCAAATCAGGGAGCAGCTTTTTGTGCAGCATCAGCATGATGGGACCCAAATTCCTGCAGCAGCACACCTGAGGTACAAGAGAAAACATCACTGAGACACAGCAACCAAACCAAGAGAGCTCTGAACTGTTGAAGTAGGAAATTGTAATTTCCTTATCTCAAATGCTAATGGAGCAAAAAGAGGAGAAAAAATGAGCTACAGAGGGTGAATTAACCATCCTCTCAGAGAACCATTCCTTCCAGAACCACACATGCCAACACCAGCAAACCACAGGGACTATTATTAGAGCCCAGACATTGACACAAAGAGGTTTTCCGTGAGTGACAACACTGAAATTTCACTCAGAGCAGTTGGAATGCCAATGAGAGATGTGCATAAAAATACTCTTAGACCAAGCAGACTGAGCTGTCTTGCAGGACAAAATGAGCTTTTTTTGCACAGGTTTTTTTTTGTTGTTTTTTTTTTTTTTTTTGCAGCATCACTTTTATGCTCAGCTTGCTGAACTCCACCTGACACACCAGTGCATTGCTGAACATCCTTTCCTCAGCTCCTTTTGCTCTGTTCCATTCATGCCCAGCAGGAATGTGCAGGCACAGCTCTCCAAAAAGCCTCTCAGCTTCCCTCAGCCACGTGGCAGGAATAATCTTCCTGTCTTCCCACAGAAGGAGCTGATCCTTTTAGGTCCTTTGCAGTATGATACAGATTTTTTTACAGTTTTCACTGGCTTGGGATAACTGGTGTCCTCTGCCCACTGGGTGAGATGGGAGGCTGTGAAACTTCCAATCCAAGGGCAATTTTCCCAAGTCCTGTGTAACAACCTGTAGGGAGAGGAAGGTGCTGGAATAAGTATTTCAACCTGGAATGTCCTGTCACAACATCATTATTGGATTTAGCACTTGGTAAATCCTCCCAGAGCTCTGTGCCATGTCTCTGCTGTCCCCTCACCTGCTGGGATAATTTCTAGTCCTTTTTGTCATTTCATCCTTCTCACAGCATCAGAAATGCTGCAGCATTGCTTACAGCAATGCTCAGAAATCCTCTTGTCTGTCTGTGCAGGAGGCACCAAAATGCCAAATAACAAACTGTTGTGCTGCGCCGTGCCAGGACCATCCCTGGCATTTCCTGAGGAATTTTTTTTTTTTATGTCTGACTTTTAATTTCCTACACTGAAAGCTGCTTGAAGCAGAAATCACATTTTCCTTTGTTTCTCAGCCTGGAACCCAGCAGAGCACAAGGCTTTTGTATCCATGAGGGGCTGTTTGTGGTGGGAGCTGGATTTTCCCACCTGGTTTTGGAGACTGTGGAGCTCCATACCTCACTCTCCCCAAAGTGATGCCTTAAGATTTTAGCTTTTCTATTTTCCATATATTTGTAATCCTGCAATTCTTTAGTGTATAACTCTAAACTCCATATGCAGTGTTAGCTGCTGCTTTCCCATTTTGGTCAGACAACACAATTCCTCTCCAGGCCTGGGAATCAAGGACACCTCACTGCCTCAAGCTCCAAGAAATGTAAACAAAATTGAATTGGGGAGGAGCAAACCTGGGGTAAATTACTTCAGTATCTGAAGCTGTATTTGGAAAATTAACCCCCAACATGGACCAAACTTATAAAAGTGTGACAATCTGTGACCCATTGTCCAATTTTTGGCTTTGTCTGCCCTGAATGTACCAGAAAACCCTTAAATAAATATAACCTCTTTTTATTCCCTTATTTTGTCTTGCCCAAAAGCCATCACAAGCACAACCCAAAGCAGGAGAGATGGCATTTCCATGGAACTCTTCTTTGGAAGAATTTCAGCGGGGTTTTTTTCAGCCCTGCTTTGCAGTGAGGTGCATTTTCCGTGAGGGCAGCGTGACCGCGGGTCCACCTTTCATCCCAACCCTTGTGCAATGCTTGGAAGAGCCTCCTGCTTTTTATGAGTCTACTCTTCATAACTCATCTGCCAAAGAGAGCTCGGCACAGCCAAGCTCAATAGAAAATATTCCCCTGGGGAAAGAGAAGCATTCTCCAGGCTTTGGGTATATTTACAGCAGGCAGATGAAATGCATAAATTAAAAGGGGTAGGTAGAGGCTCTGAGGAGTTGAAGCCAGCCAGGGTACTCAGACACTACGCACATTTATTAAGGATAGGGTTTGGGGTTTGTTTTTTTTTTTTTTTTCACAGGGAATGTTACTGTTCCACGTCTGAGTTTCACAGCTGTGGTAAAACACAGGGTGGCATTTTGAAAGAGGCGGCACCGCCGTGAATCCCCTCGCTTTGAGTGGTTCCCTGGTAGGAGACCTTGGCAGAGGCAAAATCCTGGAACAGACTGAGAGCTGAAAAAGCAGGCACGGCTAAAAAGCACAGGATTTAAATGCTGTGAATAGGGAGTTTGTCTCCAAAAGAGCCACACAGGCTTTATCCAAAGGAGATAGCCTGGAAGCAGCGGGGTTGTTTGGGATCTTCGTCCTCTTTCGTCAGCACAAAGTTACTTTCTGCCCCCGATGAGCACCCTGGGTGCAGGCTGGAGGCTGATCAAAGTAAACAAACAAACAAAATAACAAATAAATAAATGAGCAGTGCCTGTCAATCCCAGCACTCCGAAGGCCAAGCAGGTCCCAGCGCCAGGAGCCAGCCGTGATTCCACACACGGCCCGCGGGCGAAATGGAAACCAGACGGGAACTTCTCCAGCCCCACTGGGCTCGCCTTCCACTGGGTCTGCAATTAATTAAGACTGGAGGGGAGGTTTTGAATAACCCCTTTGTGGAGCAAAATACACGCAGTCAAAAACCCAGCTGACAAACACAACAAAACTTTTCTTATGAGAAAACCATTAATGGCCGGAGAAATGAAGAAACACTTTGTTCGAGTCACTGGTGTGAATGCAGCATATTCAGATTACAAAGCAGCCTTGCCCTGCTGTAATAAATATCCTATAGCTTTATCCATGGGTAACCAGGTATATAAAAGCCAGGAATAACACATTAGGTTTTTAGTTAGCATACAGTACCTACTATTGCATGTTCACAGAGTTCACTCACAAAGAGCCAGCCCTTCAATGCCTCTGATGCAGCAAGAAAAGATGTGGCAAACACCTGACCCCCACTGCCACAACTCTGGCTTGATTTCAGCTCTTGTGTCAGCACCCAAGGGAGAGCAGGGCTGTGTGCTAAAATGTTTAATAAAGAAATCTCCTTTACCTCATTGCCTTCTTTTCCACAGTGCTGATGAACTGTGGCAGGTTGCTCAGTCAGGCAGGAAGAAGTAGGGGAAAAAAAATCATATTTGGGGAAAATATTTACAGTCTCCAGCTCTCACTTGGGTGGCATTTAACAGTCTGTGATGTGGCAGGCCAGAGAAAAGGCTGTGACAAGTTTCTGTCCTTGTACAGGTGGTGAAAGTGATACTCACCCCTTGTTTTACTACCAGAACCCAAAAGCAGCTCAGGAGTGTCCAAGCCTGGCTGATTCCTGCCACAGATCCCTCTTGCAATGGCTGGTCACCCTTTCTCTGTGATGTTTGTGAACCCACCATCCATGAGCCAGGGAGAGTCAGTCCTTGAAGAACAGACCCAGCAGGTCCTGGTCTGGTCTCACATCATGTTCTCCCTCTGAGCACCTGAAATCCCTGAAATCTCTTTTTGCCTGCACCAGCCCCTCATCTCTGTCTGGAAGCTCCTATTGTCACCTGCAGCTGACAGGCCTGCAGATGAGACTGCAAAACTCTTTACTCTTCCAGACATAATCCAACCCAGGATCCCAAGCTCCTTGTAGGAAAAGGCAGCCACCACGCTAAGTCAGCATTCAGTCACAAATCTGGATTATTTTTTGGCAGTATCATTGTTACCATCCAGAAACACAGACAATTTTAAGCTCAGATTCCTAAAATGAGAAAGATTCTGACCAACACACCATATTTTCATCCAGTTCTCAGATAAAGCAGCACAGCACTGTGTCATCTCCATGGTTTGACAAGTAATTGACTGTCCACATTTGTTCCCATCATTTGGAATACTTTGATGCCCCAAGCATGCCAGGTGGGATAACAAATAACTGATTCCCTTGTAGAACATGGAAAGAATCCACTGCAACACAAATCGGAAAACCCTGTTTCTACACCTTCTCAAGCCCTCAGAAACCTGAAAGATTCAACTTGCTGAGGTGGCAAGTTGCACATTCAGCACCAGCTTCTTTGGGCTGTATTTTGAGTATTTTATTACTTCATGGCAAGTCATCTTTACACATTTATGACCTGGAGCCATGGCTAACCTTTCCCAGATGAATCTAATCCCAGGTGAAGCACAATCATATCATACATGAAGCTGGTCCTGCCTCTTCACCTTCTCCTGCCTGGTACAAAGCTAATTCTCTTCAGATCCCTGAAATATGAGATGACAGTACCATCCTCTGGGTAAGCAAGGTGTGCTGAAAGTAACCACGACCATAACGCTTCCAGTGCCAAGAAACTGAGTCAAAATCTCATTTCATACCTGACCCACTGAAATCAACCACATCACAGCTCTCACAGGGCTTTGCTGTATTTTCCAATGTATGCACAGAGCTGCTCCCACCTGGTAAGAGGTGTCTCCTTCCTCCCTCTCCCTCATTTGAAATGTGTGATCCTAAAGGCTTTGGTTTATAAGGAGGATCAGGTCAGGTCCTCCCCAGGGTGTTGTAGGGACAAAGATTTTTATGTGGACTCTGTCAAAACCAGCTGGGATTATCAATATCAGCTTTGCTTGATCAGCCACCTTTGGATTTTCACCAAAAACCTTTCGTGGAATCTCCAGTTTCTCTTGAGAGACCACATCAGCTTGATCCAAAGAGAAGGTTTGGACAGAACAGCTGGGGATCACTGTGGAGAACTGAAAGACCTGAATTTCCTTCCTCAAAGTCTCTGCAAAATTAGCTGGTACACAGGTGGCCTGAGGAAGATTTCTAACTACAATCCATCTGTGGCTTTAGATACTCAGAAATGTTAAGGATGAAGTCAAGCTTTTTATTAAGACAAAACTTAAATTTGAAAGGGACCACTGAAAAGCCAACAAAGTAATGACCCAGATCAAAGAGGAGCATTTCTTCAGGAGCACCAACATTCATGGTTTGCACTCCTCCTGTACCTGGTGCAGGCTTGGTCTTCAGATCATTTCAGGTGAATGGTTGGAGCTGCCACCATGGGTGAGATGGGACTGTCAGGGCCATTATTCCTCCTACAAATGCACAAGATACTTTATTTCACTGATTTGCCACTTTGAACACTCATTCAAATTGCAATTAAATGAATGCACAAATTCCCTTCTTTTTCTTCTCACTCACCACACCTTTGGTCAGAGCTGTTCTTCTTTCTCCTGGTAAATTTGGGGTTGAGTTTCACACTGTGATTTTCTGCTCCCATCCTTTAGGAGCCACCCCTTCTTCCAGCCCAGCCACTTTTTTAAGCCCTTCAGGGAAAACTAAGGAACAGGTTGCTTCTTCCCATCCCACTTTGACCAAACCACAGGGTTTTTTCTTAAATATCTGCTCTAGCAACCACTACACCACAGGAGTTGCCTCCTCCCTGGCTCTGATCCCAAATCCTTGGGGTAAATCACTGCATCATGCTCTGTTAGAACCCACTGAATGCAAGGACCTGCTCAGCATTTTACCTCACACTGTAATTTCTTGGGTATATTGTGAGTCAACAGGACACACCCAGCTCCGAGACCAAAATCTTGCCACATTTACACGCTCAAAACTTATAAAGTTTCTGCTCAGATCTGCCAGCTCAACCACACATTTGATGATCTTCACAAAATAAGGCAAGAACAGGGTTTGTTCCTGAAGATTTTAAGTGATACCCACACACAAAATTTCTCACCATGACCTCTGCACCACAACAGAAAGGATAAATTGTGTTCTGTCTGGTCAAACTTCACAAAGAATTTCCCTTCTGTTAAAAAAGACCAGCACTGAGTATTTTCTCAAAAAAATAGATGGACAGAGCTAGGAACTGATGGGGATTTTTATTTTTTCTGTCATAGATTTGTTGAAAGATCAACAGCCTCACTAAGAAGACAATAAAAATGTCTGGACAAAAGTAAATATCAGTTTTGCCACTGAAGGGAGGATTGCTTTCTACAGCTCACTGAACCCCCAAACCAGAAGAATGGAACCAAGAGGGAAAGGGGTTTTAATAAAAATATGACAAGTAAAAAGAGGGGAGAAAAACATAGAGCTCTTTAACTGATAAATTTTAAGACATGGTGACCTTTACAAAATGTAATAGTTTTATTTTGATCCATCTTTGTGCTGTTGAAGACTGAATAATTGACCCAGGATAAAAACAGACTTCATCCCTTTGTGGAGAAATGTTCACAAAAAGTCCACAAAAAAGGGGTTTTTAAAACACAAACCCACACATTGATTTTGTCCAAAGCACTACCAACAGCACATAAACATTGTTCAGTTCCTATGAACACAACAGTTTATTACAGCAATTTCTGTGACTGTTGCTCTGTGTGAGGATGTTTCCAACATCAAAGCAAGAAGGCTGCAGAAATCCTGCTTGGAAGCATTTTCTATTGTCCATGGATCATGAAAAGAATGATGTTACTTAGAATTTTAAAGACTTGATGTGAGTCCTGGAGTTTAGGTTTGAACACACAGCAAAGTGTGATGACTTTGCCCACTCAACGCCAAACGAAAACATGAAGTCATCAAAGAAAGAGCTCCTGAAATCCCTTCATTAAAGGAGATTCCTGGGGTCAGGAAAGGGTCCAGCTGCCTATGGTAGACCTCTCCTTGGGCCTGGGCATTGTGCATCATGCCAAGCATCCATCCAGGGGGGTGGCATTTCATCTTGGGTGGAGTTGGGGCAGCAGTGACAATCTCCTCTGCAGCCTCCAAACTGCAAAACTCAACCAGAAAACCCCTGAGCCACCTGAATTTGCAGTCATCCATAGTGGGATGTGGGTTTGGGGGTAGGGGCCTCCAGAGGACCCTTGAAAGAATTTTTTTTTCATTATTCCACCAAAAACATGGCATTTCTTCCCTTGAATCCAGTAAGATTTGACCCCACTTGAAGCAAATTTCCATTATTTTGAAATATCTTTTTTTTTTTCTGAATCAACCCTAAAATATTGTCTCTCAGCCCTTTATATATTGTCTCTCTCAACCATTAAAACCATCTGACAATCATTCAGTTTAACTGAACACCTGCTGCCTCTTTGTAATGGAGGGAGAAGTACAGTGAATTACATGCTGCTGTAAAAAGAGGAAGGGACTTAAGAGAACCCATAAAAAATCCCTCTGTGTCCAATTTCTGAGAAATACACTCATTATCTGGCTAGAAACATTAGCTGTCAACTAAATGTAACTTGGACACATACAGGAAAAAACAACTTGGAGCATTTTCCTCTGAATATCTGAGGATGATATTTCCACACCTTCGAGAGCTGAATCATAATGTGTTGTCTTTTACAAAGCTCCTACTCACTCCAATAGTCAAATATGCTTGGGAAGTGCATTTAAAAAAATATAAAGTTTTTTTTTTTTTTTCTAGACAGATGAACAGCAAGGTAAGAGGTTGTTGATTTGCAATTTGCCAGTAGAGCAGAGTGAGGTGGAGACCACAGTGAGCTTGGCACCAAAGGGAAAAGCGACAGAGAACTTGAATCTGCTGTCACTGATTGCTGTTTTGATTTTCTTTTACAAGAAAATAAATTTTCCTTCCTTTAAGAGGCTCTGCAACAGAAATACATCCAGAGATGTGCTATTTTGACCTCCCTTAATAAATTAAGAACACCATATTTGTATTTTTACTTGGATATTGCAATTGATCATGTGCGATGATCAATTTTTCCACCTGTCCATAATCTGCTCATGAGTAAATCAAATTCATCTCAGACACACAGAAGTAAAGAATGATTTCTCTCTCACAAGGCCTTAAGCATGGGTAAGTCATTTTAGATTTCAGCACAATTAATGCCATGGCTTCCTTGCTGTTAGGAATTCAGAATAATAAAATAGCCTGGGTTGGAAGGGCCTGAAAGAAAACCTATTTCCAACCCCGCTACCATGGGCTGGGAATCACCCTCTGGAAGTTCCTGACTCTCTCCATGGATTAGAGAGGGGGTTTCATGTGAACCACAGTGAACAACAGCCTTTTGTTGTGACAGCACAGTCCCATTGCAGGCATTTCCAAAAACCCTGTTTAATATGGTGATCAGAGAGGGTTTCCCCCAGTGTTTCTATGGAAAATGTGGGTTTGTGCCACAAGCAGTCCAAGAGTGGATGGATGACTTGTGCAAGATCTCCTGTGGAGCTCCAGCTGAGTCAGAGTTGCTCATCAAGCAGTTCCTGATGGCCAGAGAGACACTTTCCTCATCCTTTTTTGGGTATAATCTGCACATCCCACCCCAGTCTCCCCAGAACTTCCTCTCAGGGCTGTGTGGTGCTTACACCACCCATGAGCTCAGCTGGCTTTTGGCATCCAGGGAAGAGACAGAAATGCCAACCAAAAAACTCCTCCATCCCTGGGTAGAGATCCTGAGAGAAGAAAAGCAAGAGGAGTACAAGAAATGCTCACTCCACTCACACAGCTTTGCACTTGCTGCCCTTTTTCAGGCAGATAGGGCTGTAGCTAATCACAACTACTGAGCAGGAATCCCAGATTCTTCTGGAGAGACTCACCTCCCTCTGGCAGTGGGAAAATTCCAGCAGGAGGGGATATTCCAGGTGCCTGAGCTCACTGTGGCCCTGCCAGCTTTGTGTTCAGGGATAAAATGCAAACAACAACAACCACCGCAAAAAAAAGGGCATTTTCAAACAGAAACCCCTGTTTCCCACAGGACCACAGAAATCTCCAGGGCTGTCCTTCTCACTGGAGCTCCAACTCATTAGCAGGGACAGGCTTGCAAAGAGCATTTGGAAAGAGATTAGCAGATGTGTGAGCAAGCTACTGAGGTGTTTAAAAAACACACCCAAAAAGGTGCTGGTTATTTGAGATTATTCATAAAGAGAAAAGTAACTTCACTCCTGAAGCCCACGAGCCGCAATGAATTTGGCAAATGCAATCCTCTGCCTCCTCCAGGTGCATTCTGTGGGGAAAAACAGGTTCAGTGTGCAGGGAAGCCCAAACCAGTGCCTTTGGCAGCAGAGGGGAGTGCAGAGGCAGGGAAAGAGAGGAGAGACAGCAAAAACTTCTCTTATTCTGCTCCCAGCTCAGCCAGAAAGCAACTGGTGGCAGCATGTCTTGAACCACTGTTTATTTATTTGCTTGGCTTTCTAAAGACAAATGTCACAGTTACATCAGCAGAGCTCTGGTTCCACCACAACCAAAGCAGTGGCACCTCAGAGGGATTTCCTTGGGACAATCATGGATTCTGCTGGGAAAATCACTCTTCCTAGTGCTGGTGTGGGAGGAACCATCACCCAGCTTGTCTCCCTCTGGCAGTTTAGTCGCTCACTCGACATGGTGCACACAGGGAAGGTGACCCACCTTTGTCCCTTCCAGGAACAGTGTCCATGCTGACACAGGATGTCCCCCAGTGCAGGGTCCCCTTTTTTCTCCTCAGCCTGAACTCCCAAAGCTCCTGAACCCAGCTCACAGTGGGATTTCCCACTGCTTTGCCCCCAGGATAATGGGTTTTCCCTGGCACATCTCTGGCCAGCTCTGCTGCCCCTTCCCCACCATCTCCTCCTCAGCGACCCTACACAGCCCCCTCACCACTCCTGTCCCCACTGGGACTCCTGCAAAGCTTCATTAAGGAAATCAGAAAGTAGCACAGAGCCTTTCCTGGGGTGCCCTAGCATTGATCCCCCATCTCTGTGATGCAGCATCTGCCTTGGATGCTGAAAACTCCTGAGGTTTGATGGCCTGTGGAGGCACTGACCTGCACAAAAAGCAGTGCCAGATGCTCATCATGCAGGGGAAAACTCTAAAAATGCCACCTCCTAGAGCATCTACCTGGATAGTTCATGAAATATTCAAGGATTGGGTTTGTTTTTAATACTTTGAGGAATAACACTGCTCTATAACCCTGTCCCAACCCCCCCCCCCACAAGTTTATTTTTGTCTTGACATCATATTAACCTTTGGGGAATTGCTCACTTCCAGGAAGATTGTCCTTAAAGGGGAAAAATGTGCAGTGAGAGAGACCAGATCAGGACCCACCTGTAAAAGAGCATAATCTCCATCATTTTATCAGCTTTTAAAAGCAATATATGTCTGAGAGAAAAAAAAAAACAAACAAACAAGAGATGTTTCTTTTTTTTGAGAGCTAGGGACCCACAAGAATCATGGAGTCCAGCTCCTGGCCTGGCACAGGACAGACCCAAAATCCTACTCTGTGCTTGAGAACATTGTCCAAACTGTTCTTGAACTCTGGCAACCCTGGGGGTGTCACCATTTCCCTGCAGTGAGATTATGGGAATGACATGAATGGCATCTGACACCAATTTGGTCTCCAAACTGGTGAGTGTGGACTAAGAAGTCACAGAAGAACCCCTTCCACTTCCCCCAGTGTGCTCCTCTGGTTGGTGTTGTGTCCTGCACAATGATAAATTATTATTTTTTTCCTATTTTTGTCCAGCTGTGGGCAGCACAAAGCTTTCCAGGGTGACATTTAGGAGAGAGGAATCCTGTAACTTCCTTTGCTTCATTCAAGGCCTCTGTTTTGTTTTTTTTTCCCTACCCAAATAATACATGCACATTTTTTTAATCGGTTAAAAAGAATTAAATGGGGGAAAAAAAATAAAGGCAGGAAAAACTCAGCCCCAAAACCCTGGGTGAAATTTAAGCAAGATGAAGACGTGCTTTGCTTTGAGCTGCTGGAACCTGGGTCTGCTGGGTTCCACTGGATTACTGCAGCACCCAAATTTTTCCAGAGATCTCAGACGAGTTTACCACAGCAATTAAGCCGTCTGCCATCTGCAAAAGATTTGCCCAAGAGTTTTCCTAATGTTCCCCCCCCCGCCCCAACCCACCCCAAAATACATTTAACTTAATTCTTTCAACATTTTGCCCATCATTCAAGTCCATGTACATTAAGCACCGCGGAGCTTGGCTGGATTTTTGAGGGCAACTTTTCCCTTCTAAGGATTAGTTGTGCGCTGGTGCACTGAAATTTTATATACGGAGTAACACTCTGAATATGAATTATTTTCTCGTGGAACACTGTGCCTATTCTTGGGGAGCGGAGAAGTAAAAACTTTACTGGGAGTTCCAGCCAAGGAGCTGAGATTAACACCCTTTATTCTCCTCCCAAATGGTGAGTTATTTCAAGAATTACTGGCCCGGGCTCCAGCTTGATGTCTCCATCACACTGTATAAAAGTGCCCTGAGAGTAAATACGTGCACTCAGCCAGTGACAATGAAGGACGTGGATGTGAATTCTTCAGCACACTGGAGAAGGTTTCCAGCTTTCCCAGGAACATTCAGCATGCCTCGTGGTCCAAGGAAAACAGTGGTTAGGAAAACTGAAGGGTATTCTTTAAGTTTCTCCTCCTTTGCACATAAACTGGTTGTTCCCAACTGCCTGACGCTGGTGGGTGTTCTCACTTTTCACTATGGAAACTATATATATATTTTTTTTTTTTTTTTTATGGAGCTCTCTAAATACAGATTTGCTTGTGTGACAAATAATCAGCCAGTCTTCAGCACGTTGTTTTCTCTCTCTCCCCTTGGCGTTTGTGCTTGCACGGCAAATTCTGTTCTTCCATCATGGGCCCAAATAGTGAGTCCCCTAAAATAACCTCCAGAAAAGTGATTTGTTAACAATTAAAAGGTAGGAGGGTTGGTGGCATAACTTCTCCTTTTTGGAGAGTGATTTTGATGGAATTTGGAACAATTTTAGGGTGGTCAAGCATTGGCAGGGGCTGCCCAGGGAGGTTTGGAGTGCCCATCCCTGGAGGTGTCACCTGGAGGTGGCACTCAGAGCTCTGGGCTGGGGACAAGGTGGGGATGGGGCACAGCTGGGACTCCATGGGCTGGGAGGCCTTTTCCAACCTAAATTGTTCTGAGATTTTGTGAATTTTATGCTGTTTCTATGACTTTGCAGAAGCACAAGATAAGGTCAGGCCTTAGAAGAACTGAGAATCAGAACTGGAGTTTTCACAAAGCCCAATTAAATACTGCATAGCTGAGAAAAGTGGCAATTAGGAAAAAAAATAACTTAATCCCTCACCTGGGTTCAGTGTAGGGCCTTTGGAATCCTTGACTGACAAGATCTATCAGTAAAATATAAAACTTTGCCCTTGAAAGCACATATTGAATTTTAGGATGATGAATCTGCATTTTAAAGCCATTCATCAGCCTCCAAGAAACCATTCTGTGATTCTGTGATTTTATAGATACTATTTTATATTATTTAAAAAGACTAACATCTTCGTCTCCTCTTTCACTTTCTTATGGTGTGTTTTCCCCGTTTCTGAGTGATGAAGCCCTTTGAACACGTTGTCCATTTCCCAGAATCCCAGAACGGTTTGGGTTGGAAGAGATCTTGAAATTCCAACCCCCTCCCATCTTCCACCATCCCAGGCTGCTCAGAGCCTCATCCAGCTCTGGACACTTTTAGGGATGGGGCATCCACAATTTTTCTGGGAAAGTGCCAAAAGGCTCAGAATTGTGATCACAGATGGGTAGTGATGTGCATGACCAGTCCCCCCACACTCACTGGGAACACTGGGGCAGCAAAAACCACTGTGCAGAGTCCTTAAATTGGGTTTTAGCCAGCAGCAGCATTCACAAGCTCTCCCAGCTGCCTTCCCCATGTCCTCCTGTCCATCCTCATCCCATCAGTCCAAACCTCACTGCAAAGCACATCCCATCCTCCTCCAACCTCCACCATCCTCCACAGCTGCAAGGTGGAGCTGTTTGTTCTTCTTTCTATAGAGAAAGCCAAATTTACAGCACTAAAACGAGGTGTCTCCCCACCCTGCTTTACACACACTTTCAAAAATACCGCTGCTATTCAAAGCAGTGGATGTCAGGCAGCAAAAAATAATAACCAAGAGCATGGAACACATAATTTCCTTTTTTTTTTTTTTCACATCCCATGGGCCCAGTGCTGGTCACACCAAAAAGAAACACACACAAAAATACAGCAAAGCCATCAGAGAGGCTGTGAGCTCTGCAGAGGTGCCAGCGCTCCAACCCTCTGCCATGGGCAGGGACAGTTTTCACTGTCCCAGGCTGCTCCAAGCCCCAATGTCCAACCTGGCCTTGGACACTTCCAGGGATCCAGGGACAGCCACAACTTCTCTGGGCATTTATTGTTGCCATGGTCCTCATGGGAAGGACGCACAGACTTTGTGTTTTACTCCAGAGTGCAGAATAAGGAAGGGCTACACAAACACCAGGTGCCACCTGCCAGACCTTACACCACACATTTTTCCTCCAGGGGTTGCTCCTCCAGCTCACTGGAGCCACCCATCACCTCCAGCACAGCAAGGTCCCAGCTCAGGGAAGTGTTCACACTGTGCTCATATCACACAGCAGCCACGGGGGAACCCTGGGAAACAAGGAACAGTGGGGTTACCACAGACACTGTGGCCTTTAAAATCTGTGGGACACAAGAAGAGAAAAATGAGGGTCTGTGGGGAAAGGCAGGGCCTGCAGCACAAACAGTGAATCACAGCATCAAGGATCATCCAGGTGGGAAAAGACCTTCAAGCTCATCCAGTCCCACCCTCGCCCCAGCAGCACCAGCATCAGCCCAAAGCCTGTCCCCAAGGGCCACCTCCAGCCTCCTCCTGAACACTCCCCCAGACAGTGACTCCAAACCTCCCTGGGCAGCTCATCCCAAGGCCTGACCACTCTGCCAGGGAAATTTCCTTGCCCAATCTCCAGCCTGAGCCTCCCCTGGTGCAATTTGAGGCCATTTCCTCTCCTCCTTTCCCTGTCCCCTCCTGGCAGGGACTTGTGCAGAGCCACAAGGTCCCCCCTGAGCCTCCTTTTCTCCAGGCTCAGCCCCTTGCCCAGCTCCTTCAGCCATTCCTCAATAACTCACATATTCCAGACCCTTCCCCAGCTCCATTGCCCTTCTCTGGACATGCTCCAGCACCCCTTCCCTTCCCTTCCCTTCCCTTCCCTTCCCTTCCCTTCCCTTCCCTTCCCTTCCCTTCCCTTCCCTTCCCTTCCCTTCCCTTCCCTTCCCTTCCCTTCCCTTCCCTTCCCTTCCCTTCCCTTCCCTTCCCTTCCCTTCCCTTCCCTTCCCTTCCCTTCCCTTCCCTTCCCTTCCCTTCCCTTCCCTCTGGACCTTCTTCTGGCTTGAAATCATCCTGCCCAGAAAATCTCCTTCCAAAGCATCTCTTCCAACCTAATGATTCTGTGATTCTGTGAAATCCAGCTTCACCTCCCCTTCTATCCCGTGCTCCCTCTGCACTCTGGGATTTTAATGGACTTCTGGTTCTCTCTCTGTGTCCTGTGTATAAATTTCCCAGTTCCTCAGACAGTTTTATTCAGCCACAGCCTCCAGTGGTCTCTGCTCAGAGCTGCCAAGGCCAGTCACTCCAAACCTCTCACCACACCTGGAAAAGCAGCAACAACCAGAAGTCCTGAGCTCAGGCAACGTCTGGAGGTGCCAACAGCCCATCCAAGCCCAGAAGGACAAAACCTGGTGCTGAAAATTACCTTTTGCCACTTCAGCTCGGAGTTCATTCTTCATGCCCACCAAAAAATTCATTCACCAGGTGCAGGACTGGTCTGCCTGTGTGGTGTGAGAAATTACAGCCAAGTCCATGGGATCTGTGAGTGCCCAACCCCAGATCATTTGGGCAAACATAAATTCTTCCTGATTTCACCAACACTGAGGAGAATTGAAGCAGGAAGACAGCAACAATAATTTCAAATGTTGGCTCTCTGTTTCTCTAAGGAGTGAATAATTTTAAAATTGACACTTTTCAGCCAGCAAAAAAAAAAAAAAAAAATCAAACCAAAACCAAAATAATTCAATAAATCAGCTTAATATGCCTTGGCATAGAAGGTATGTGCTTAGGTATGTGTCTGCACACAGGCTGGAGGTCTGCTAGTTGAATTAATGTATTATTTTTAAAGTGAGCTAAAATGCTGTCACTGAAGAGCAGGTTATTTATTTTTTTCTCCTCAAATGAAACCTCTGGCAAAAGCTTATAAACGAAATAGATCCTATTCTATTTCACATGTATTTTCTGCATGAAATCATCCCTGGACGTGTCCAAGGCCAGGCTGGATGGGGCTTGGAGCAGCATGGTCTAGTGGAAAGTGTCCCTGTCCATGGCAGGGAGTTGGAATGAGATGATTTTTAAGCTTCATTCCAAACTAAACCGTTCAGGGATTCTATGGAATTCATTCTGGGAAGAATAGGAAAGAGCACACTCATGGTAACAGCAGCGGTGCTCAAAAAACATAATTTGTAAAACGAAGGACATAACGAGAACAGAATTGTTGGTTTTAAAATGTCATTTTGTACTAGAGACAAAACCAAAACACTGCTCCATTTATCAAATGCTGCCAGGAAGAAAAACTTTGAGTTGTGGACATGAGTTATAAACCACAATTTCATTTCACAAAGATGCCCCAGCAGGGATCTGGGGCTGAACTGGGAGCACTGGGGCTTTGCTCTGTGGTTTCCCCATCGCAGGGCTCTGAGAGCCAGAGGGGTTTAAAGTGCAACAGCAAATCCAGAAGAGTGAAATGTAGACCCAGAGCACTGAAACTCAAATCCAGAGCGCTGAAAAACTCATTCAGCGTGGCAACACTGCCCTCCTGCTTCCAAGAGATCCCTGCCCTCTGCTCTGTTCAACACAGGGATGTTGAGAGGTGTCCCGGCAGCTTCTCCCACCACAAAAGTGTCAGGGATTAACTCTGTGTTTCCTTCAATCTGTTCAAATCAGCTTCTGCAGGCAGTAAAGACACAGCTCGGCAGGGAAAAGAGGATGATAAAAGGTCTGACCTTTAATTTTGTGGTTTTCTCAGGGGGAAAACACATAGCTGTAAAAATCACCTCAAAATCCACTGTTTGAGTTCTGGGTTCGGCTTCAGGCTTTGTAACTGAGCTTAGCACTATATATAAGTGAATTAACAACGAAAAGTGACTAAAATAAAATAATAAATAATAAATATAATAACCAATAATAAATATAATATTAAATAAAAATACAAATAATAATATATACATATAAATATTATTAAAATATGATAAATAAATAAAATATAATAAGTAATAAATAATAAATAATTATGATTTAGCACAGAAGCACAAAATCATCCAGGTTGAAAGAGCCCCTGAGGATCAGGCAGTGCCACCCCAGCAGCACCAGCATCAGCCCAAAGCCTGTCCCCAAGGGCCACCTCCAGCCTCCTCCTGAACACTCCCCCAGACAGCGACTCCAAACCTCCCTGGGCAGCTCATCCCAAGGCCTGACCACTCTGCCAGGGAAATTTCCTTGCCCAATCTCCAGCCTGAGCCTCCCCTGGTGCAATTTGAGGCTCTTTCCCCCCATGCTTTCACTTAAAACACAGCAGAAGAGATTGATGCCTCTCCTCCCTCACCAAATAAAAATGGTTTCTATCTGTTCTTTTCATTAGGTTAAACATAATGGAAAATATTTAAAAAATGGAAATGGATGATTGGATTAGACTAATCCTGTTCTTTCTGCATTCTGTTTTTGGGGATTGCAGGGAGGGAAGGATGCAATACTCTAGCCCTGGCCAGATTAAAATCTAAATTAAAATAGCATAAAATTTTTAATTATTTAGAATTAAATTAAAATATTAATCCCTATGTTCTGTTCCTACCTGCTCCTATTGGAATACTTGTCCTGGGCCAACAAAGCTACTAAAGGAAAGTGAGGAAGAAAAGAGAGGACACCTTTTGCTCCCTGCACACTCCCGGTGCAGCCTGAGCACAGGATGACTCAGAGGGTTAATTTAAGCATCTAATGAAGAAGTTAATTACTGATTTACCTGCCCTAATGGGTTGTGTCTCTGCCATAACTGGGGATGAAATGAGATGATCTTTAAGGTCCCTTCCAACCCAAACCACTGTGGGATTCTGTGATTTATGATGCTGCAAAGTAAGATGATGATGGGACCTTTGAATTCTGTGTAACACTTGTGTTACTTAATCCCTCTGTGTTTTTTCCCTTCCAGAAAGAAAAAACAATCTGAGATGTGCAAATAAACCAGGAAAAACTGGAGGGAAGGAAGGAAGGAACAGCTTGCAAGGCAATTGTGAGAAAACAAATAACAGCAGTAACGAGGAAGGAACAGAAAACATCTCCACAAAGAGAGGACGTGGGTCAGGATTTAGAAAACATTGGAAAGACTCAAAAGATGCAGAAAAAAAAAAAAAAAAAGCTTGAAAAGGCTTATTGAACTGAGGAGGTGAACAAGACTGAGTAACAAAATGAGGAAAAAAAAAAAAAAGAGGTTTACAAGGAAATAAATCCCCTTTTTTCCAAATTCCCATAAATCAGGCTGTGTACTGCTGCTGACAAACCCAAGTCCCAGGTGTTCATGTGTTCCAAACTTCCCTGGACTTCTGTCCTCCTTTGGAAATTGTCACATACATGTTCACACTTCAAAGGTAAAGGTAAAAACTGGCTGTGTGCTGATTCCTTAGGAAGGATATTTCCTCTTCCAAAGGAAGAAAAATAATCAGAAAAAGCAGCTACAGGCACAAGCCCCAAAGCCCAATGGCTTTCTGATTTGAACCCAAATCATTACCAATTTGTGGATCTCCAAACTCCATCTTATATCTCCTTCACCATCCTTTGCCTCTGACCTGACCCAAAACTTTTTTTTGGTGGGGAACACACTCAGGAATTAACTCAGAGCCCACGGGCTCCTCCTCACTCACCTTCCAGGTGTGTCACCACCAACAGCCCCCAGCACCATCCCTCTGTCCATCTCCCTTCTCCCATCAGGAAAGCTGCATATGCAGCATTGTGTTTCCTTTCCAGGAGAAGGGAAAGGAAGAGGAGCAGGGTTTGGGAGATCTGGGAGTTTTGCTGGTGTGTTGCTTCCCCCACACTCAGCTGAATTTTGCATCAACTCCACAGTGGAACAGTCCCACATCTTTTTTCACTGGAATATTCCTGCTCACTTAACCAGCATTGATCTGCACATTTGCCCCATTAAATTTAAATTTAAAAAATTTTATTTTTTTAAAAAAAACCTTCCAGGCTTCCCATACCTGTGGGGTTTTCCTTGACATGTGGCATTGCTTTGGTGCCCAGGAGTTTGGCTTTGTTCTGAGCTCCAAAATCATGCAGAGAGCTTATCTCAAAATATTCTTCAAAGCCAGCTCCCTGACAATGACAAATCTCAGTTTGCTGCCTGTCCTAAGGCCTCACAGTGTTCCCTAAGACATCCTAGTGGTGCTTTCAAATCCATCACTCTCCAAGGCGGATGTAAAGTAACCATGGAAAGCTGTACACAGCCATCAAACCATATGAACGGTTTTATAACTCCTGGCAACCCACTGAATGCTAAATATTGGATTAACCTTCAGCAGCTCTGCTGGTGCTTCCTGCACTTTGGCAGAGAGCTCTCCCCACCATGGAATGTTCATGGAATGGGCTACAGCTCTCATGAAAAAAAAAAAAATCTGAAAATGGAGGTCTTTGTTTGTTCTACTCTCAACGCGCAGCCAGAGGGAAACGGAGCAGCGCAACAGGGTCACAGCCTGGGAGATGAGGCTGCTGCTGCTGCTTTTCAACCTCTGTGAAATTAGTTTGTAACTTTTGACTTGTGGCTGGCCCAGGAAAAAAACACGTGCTGGAGTTGCTACCAAGCCAAACTTACTCTGTCATGACTTTTGGTTCCCTCTCCTCCCTGCCCTCCCACTAAGGGAGAACTGTGATCCCTTTGAGATCAGGACTGGTTTTTCTGTATGCAAGGTGATTTTGCCTTACGTTTGCTTGACCTTTCCTCCCATAACATGAGTGCTCCTCCCAGCAGGAATTTTTAATTTTCTCTGAGAGGTGGCTCCACATCTCTGTGCTCCAGAAATTCAAGCACAAGTCTCAACACTGCCTTGCAGCTCCTGACACCTTTTCATTGAGGAATTTCCTCTTTTCCCTGCTCTGCATCCCTCCTTGTAGGGTGAGGAGCCTCATGTAGGACCAAAGACATCTCTGGGGAGAGGAGCTGCAAGACCACAGGCACCAACAGGACCCTGTTACAGCTTCACCTCAGTTGGGCACAGATAGAGGAGCTGCCATGAGTGTAACAAACCTCAGGTACTGCACCTGCCAACTGTTAGACCATATCAGGGCAAAATAAATAGACCCAGCTCAAAGGAGCTGCCCCATCCCCGGAGGTGCTCAAGGACAGGTTGGATGGAGCTCTGAGCAACCTGGGATACTGGAAGGTTCCTTGCCTATAGCAGGGGGTGGAATGAGATGGTCTTTAAGGTCTTTTCCAACCCAAACCACTCTGTGGTTCTATGACTCTATGGAAGGCATGGGGAGAAACTTGATCCCAGAGGATGCCAGGCATCTCTGCTGGAGAAAATCCTTCATGCACATTCCTCTTCACTCATATTTTACATTCAGGCATAGGCTGCAGCATTCTCAGAGGCAGGAGGAGCCTGACTGACGGACTCCAGCCCTGCAGAACACGCCAGCAACCCCCTGACAGGGGTAATCACCACGTCCCAAACACCATTTAAAGAAAGGCAACCTGTCAAGTTTGCTTATATTTTGAGGCTCAGCCCCGGAGGACTCCAGCGAATTTCCAACACGTCGAATTAATTGTAGTTTACATTCACTTCACTCTCCATTAGAGCTGCTCCTCTTTCCAGGAAAAGCTAATTGGATCCACAGCGGAATTTTCTGCAGGAAACCCAAGCAGGGCTCTGGGTACCAGGCAGAGGGAAACGTGTACACGGGGCTGTGGCATGTCACCCTCAGCATCCACACTCCCAAAACCAGGCCCAGCTTCCTCCTCCCTGCTGGAAATAAAACATATGGAGTTAGCGCGGCCGCTGATTGGATTTTGATTGCTCTGAAACGCTGCCAAGTTTAAAGTAGGGGAGTGCGGCCTGAAAGGAAATACAGTAGACACCAGACAATTTATTTGTTTCTGAGCAGGGACCTGGCTGCCGGGCGGCTCCGAAGGTGGCTAACGAGAGCAGCATGTTCCCATATGGAATCCAGATGTGGGGATGGGGCGGGATCTGGGAGCGCGAGCGGCGTTATCGCGGCAGTGGGGAAAGCAGAGCCCTGTGAAACATGGGCCAACCACAACAGCAAACTGCTGATAAATGCCTGTTGAGGTTCTTGCCATGGAGAACATTCCAGAGGGGTTGGGATGGTGTGGGAGGTGGGGAGGGAAAACACCCCTAGAGACAGGAAAGTGTCTCCGTTCCAAAGGTCATCGTTGCCATCAGTGCCATGGGCAGACCCCTCCCAGCTCAGCGTTGCAGCCAATCCTGTGGATCTGAGGGACTATAAAACCCTGGAAAAGGGAAAACAAATCGCCCACAAAGTGCCACACCCATCAGAGCTCCACCCACCCAGCCCCACCCAGGTGGCTCAGCCCCGCCCACAAGTGACACCACCCAGCGGAGGCTGTGGCACAAAGTAACAGGAATGAAGTCAACAGAATTCCCTGAATTTCTGGATTTAGCACAAATTTATCCATCATCTTGACAGAAGAATGAAGAGATATTACCCTTCTCCCCCCCACTTTTTTGGATGTTTAAGACTGGAATGCTCTCACACCTTTATATTTCTAATTTTTTAAACAGCAGTGTTTTGATGGTGACATACGAAAAATAAGGACAAGTTTGTCTGGGTTTAAAAAATTAAATTTCAAAAAACTCAACAAAGCCAACCAATTTTGAAAATGGTCTCTTAGTCTGAATACAAATTAATCTTCTCTATCAATTAAAAAAATATAATATAAACCCTTAAAACTTAATATTTCCTTTGTATTTCATTGAGGTTTTTTGTCATGTTTTCCCCGACCCAGAATAGCCATTTTTCTGAGGCTGCTTTGCTTCAGTCAGTGAAGAGGAAAATAAGAACTATCAACTCCAAAGGCAGAAAAAGAAGGAAATAATTGACCATGTCAAAGCACAGTCCATCCAGCAACCTGACAGTGACCACAGGCACCTTCCCCACTGCTCATTAACTGCTGAAATGCTTCCAGGACAGGAGCATTTTGTGGAAAAGCAGCATCCATTGAGTCAGAGCCCATGACTAAACAAAGGTTATGCTGCTACGGTCTGTTTTCTCACCTCAGGAGCTACTAACTTTTCATTTCTTGATTTTATGACATGAAAGATACAGGGAACAGGGAGTTTGAAGCCATTGCCTGTGGAAAAGGCATCAGCTTTTCCACATTAACTGCTCAGGATTTACAGCTTTCCCATTTGCTGGTGACAGTGAGGGAAATGTTTCACTGGTTCGTTGCAGCTCTACACATTCACTGCATGTCCTCAGTCACCGTCAGACCAAAGCAGTGATTTTGTGTTTATTAAATTCAGGCTTGATTTATGCACAAGGAGGGCCGTTCCCAGGCCCACAGAAATCAACAGTCTTTGCAGAGACTCTGAGGAAAACCCTCTTGGGACAGGAATATATTTAATGACAGCTTTGAGCAGCCCCCAACTGAGACTTGGGTCAGTCTTCCTGGAAGACTCCAGGGTGCTCCTACCCCACATCCTTCCTGCTGCCACTCCTGGGTGCTCCTAGAAATACAAAGTTCCTAAAAACACCATCCTCACCCAGAGCTGAGTCTTGGAGAATTTCATGCTCTGTCCCTTTGGTCCCATGATTGTCTGGACACAAGTGCCCGTGAGTGCCCTGCTTGGAGGGTTTGAGCACCAAATCCAGAATATTTAGGGAAAATGGAGTAGAAGAATTAAGAGAGATGGGTAAAGAAACCCAAACTAGCCACACACCCCTCAGAGATGGAGTAACTCCTGAATGCTGGCAGAAGGAGGTAGAAGCCAAGGGGCTCTGGGGTCATGGAATGGTCTTTGGAGCCATGGAATGGTTTGGGTTGGAAGGGACCTTAAAGGTCATCCAACTCCATCCCCTGCCATAGGCAGGGACACCTTCCACTGTCCCAGGCTGCTCCAAGCCCCAATGTCCAACCTGGCCTTGGACATTCACAGGAATCCAGGGGCAGCCACAGCTTCTCTGGGCACCCTATTTCAGGGCCTCCCCACCCTCCCAGGGGGATTCTCCCCTGGAAATTCCTTCCTAACATTTAATCCAATCCTGCCTTCTGTCAGTTTGAAGCCATTCCCCCTTGTCCTGTCAGTCCAGGCTCTTATAAAAAGTCTCTCTCCACCTTTCTTGTCATCTCCTTCAGATATTGCAAGGCCAAAGTTGGGTTTTCACAAAGCCTTTTCTTCTTCAGGAATCTTTAATGCCAAGTGCCAAGAAACAACTTTAATGCTGAGCTATATAGCCAGGAAATCAAAATAGACACCTCAGTCATTGCTTGTGATGCTCTGCCTGGCTAAATAAACCAGCCTTCAAATGAAAAACAACACTTATTTCACCAAAAGATCAGAAGCTGTCAGTGTCCAAAGGCCTCTTGATACAATTTCAGCAACTCAGTAAATCAATATTTGCATGTCAAAAATCTCTGAGTGGTTATTTAAGTCCACATTTACACATACAACCATCATTTAGAACAAAAATGAAAAGCCATTGGGATGAGTTTTAGCTTATTTCAGGATAAAACAGTGAGTATCACTTATTTCAACATCACCTCACACATCACATAGCTACAGGATGATGCAGTTTTATTCTAATCATCACAAAAGTTTTGCACTGATTTATGATAAAAAAGGAAAATTTGCCCCGTCTCTGTCTCCAGCTGCAGATACTTCTTTTTTTCCTGTGTAACATCCATGACCTGTTTTCCTGCAGAAACAGAGAGGTCACATCCAGGCTGACACTACACCTGCAGCTGAAAAAGCCAACCAGGTGTATCTTTATGAGCTCCAGCAGCAGAGGAACTCAGACTTTTCACTCCCTAAGCCAATTTTTCAATGGCAACCCCTAAACACAGCAGGCAGGAGTTCCCTGAGTAATGCTCCTATTTCATGCTCAGAAAACGTAGCAAAACTCATTTTAGTTAGTCCACAGTCTCTAGAATATTCCAGTCTGTTCTTTAAGGAAAACACAACTCTGGGCCAAGGCTGAGCACCTGCCTTTTCACGTCCCACTTCTGGTTTAGTTCACAGAATCACAGAATATTCAGAGTTGGAAGGGACCCACTACAATCACCAAAGTCCAATGAATGTTAGAAGTCCAACCCAGTCAGACCTGGGCTGTCCAAAAGTTATGGGCAAGTAGTCTTTGAACAGAGGCAAAGTTGAAGTCCCTACAACCAGTGGTCTCTTGATAATTTGGTGACTTTAGGACGAAATCCTTCCTTGGGAGGGTGGGGAGAGGCTGGGATAGAATTCCCAGATTTGCTGTGGCTGCCCCTGGATCCCTGGCAGTGCCCAAGGCCAGGTTGGACACTGGGGCTTGGAGCAGCCTGGGACAGTGGGAGGTGTTCCTGCCCATGGCAGGGGGTGGGAATAGATCATCTTTAAGGTCCCTTCCAACCCCAACCATTCTGTGACTGTGATTCCATGACTTTGCCAAAACTTTTAATCACAAAGAAAATCCACCCCTCACAGTTACAGGGTGAATAAAAACCTCAGGAGACAACTTAAACCAACCCCAAATATACTCAGTTTTTAAAAATTGGTTCTAAAATCAACTCACAGCTACCTACACCTGGAGCTACCTGCACCAATGGAGACCATTTTATATATATACAAACATATACATATCTATGCATTTGCTTGCCAGCAATGTTTTAATCTTTAAAAGCTCTTTAAAAGCTAATTCACTTGGCTTCTTAAAGAGATTTGTTGCCCAGTCACATCAGAGAAGGACTTTTGCCTTTTTCCAGCAGGTTTTGCATTTCTGCCTCTCGAGTTCTGACCAAAAGGGCAATTTTTCAATCATTAGAGAACAGGTTTGGCACTTAGGGTTTAGTGCCCTGTAATGACATCTTTAAAGCTGGAGAGTTACAGTGTACTAAAAGAATATATATATAGATATATATGAGAAAGCTGGGCCAGAAAAATAACAGCTGAGAAACTTACTGGAACAAAATGTATATAATAAAAGTCTTTTTATCTTTTAAACACTCAAATAATTTTGTCCAACTGTAGTAAAGACCAGAACTTTTTTTAATCCTCTCACTTGGAGCACACCTTTAAAACAAACCACAACAATGGATGGAGCTTCCTGCATCCACTTCCTGCTATGATCCACTCTAATTCTTTGAAATAAATGTGTTTCGGGTTATTTTTGTAAGGGCAATGTTTAGTGTCTGTCCCCCAGTGTGTAAATGTGTAGAATGCACCAAAGATTTAACATCTGCTACGAATAATTTTACAGAGGATCTCAAGTTCTCCTAAGGTTATTAGGATATTGTACAGGTGGCCAAATTATTGAAATATGGTTTAAATCCAACACTTAGGTGTTTTCATAACGTGCATTGGATTTGAGGGTCTGGAAGCCACATGTCAACACCAGAAAACACCAGGCTGGCTCCCTGGAAGTCCCAAAATCAAAGCCACTTCCCAAACATTACAGCCTGGCTCTGCAGCTGCGGCACCCCCGGGGTGGATGGAGGGGATGGAAAACCCAGGGCAAGCTGCTCTCCTCTCAGACAAGTGACCTTTTCTATCAGCATTACAGCATTGCTTTCTCTGCCCCACGCTGATTGAGTCAAGACCTCCTCCAAGTGAGCTGAATTGGAACATCTGGCTCGGAGCACACGCTGCAGCACAGGGTGGAGGCCAAGGCACACAGAGCCAGGTCCTGCTGCTGGTCCTGTGTCTTTGTTCAAAAAGTAATGATTAAATGAGGAGGAATGAAATAAATGTGGTATCAAAAAGCCCTGCTTGCTCTTCACTGGTGACACTCAGGATTTGTTTCTGGTTTGAGCTGCTTTGTCAGGAATCCAGTGGGGCAGAGCTCTGGAATTTGGGTGCCAGTGGGAAGGAAGGACATGGACACGATTCACACCAGCACAGGCAGCATGAGAACCAACTTCTGCAGCCTGTGGTTCTGCCAGGCTGCTCTGGAGACCACAGAAAGTGGGGTTTAGTGCAGAAACTCTTATTTAAGGGAAGCAATTGCTGTATTGCAGCGAGGGAGAAGTTCCTGTAGCAATTCCCCCTGGGACTGGAGTAGAGGTGGACACCACACCTTCAAGAAGCACTTACAGCATCATCTCAACTTCTCAGGTCTGAGGATGTACCAGGATGAGCAGAGGGATGGAGCAGCTCTGCTGGGAGGAAAGGCTGGCACAGCTGGGATTGTTCAGCCTGGACAGGAGAAGCTTTGGCCTGAGCTCAGGGTGGCCTTGCAGGGCCTGAAGGAGCCGCAGGAAACCTGGAGAGAGACAATTCCCAAGGGCCAAAGGGACAGGACACAGGGAATGGCTTCACACTGAGAAATGACAAGTTTAGGTGGGATGTTGGGGAAAAATCCTTCCTTGGGAGGGTGAGGAGGGTCTGGGCTGGAGTTCCTAGATTTCCTGTGGCTGCCCCTGGATCCCTGGCAGTGCCCAAGGCCAGGTTGGACATTGGGGCTTGGAGCAGCCTGGGACAGTGGGAGGTGTCCCTGCCCATGGCAGGGGTGGAGTTGGGTGGGCTTTAAGGTCCTTTCCAACCCAAACCATTCTGTGATTTTATGAAGTAAAAGATTTAGTGCTTTAATTTGAATAACATACAGAAATAGCTGAGCCTGAACCAAAACTGAGTACAAAAATCATCTCAAAACAGACTTGGTACTAAATTTGATCTCCAGCCTTGACTTAAGGAAATATTTTTGCCCAGTATTTTCTCAGACAATTATTAAACTGAAAGTCAGTGAAAAACTAAAATTTACTTGAGCCTTAGAAAAAGCCTCATGGCCACAAATGGGCACCACAAGGCAAACCAAACCTGCAGCTTTGTCTGCCTGACCTCAATCACCTCCATATTGGGATGTTCAGGAAAGCAAATAATAGGATTTTTTTAGGATTTATTGTGTCCAGTAGGACACAAAGCAGAGCTTCACAGAATGATTTAGGTTGGAAAAGTCCTTCCAGCCCATCAAGTCCAAGCTGTGACCCATCCCCACCTTGTCCCCAACCCAAAGCTCTGAGTGCCACCTCCAGGACTTGGGCACCTCCAGGGATGGGGACTCCAAACATCCCTGGGCAGCCCCTTCCAATATTTAACAAACCTTTCTATGAAGAAACTCTTGAAAGAATTGTTAGAGCCAACAAAATCTTCACTGACCTTTATGCTCAGACAAAGCTGCACCATCCAGAATTCCTTTCCTTGCCAGGTAGGGTTATCAGCTGGGGACTGTGGGGATTCTTGTTTGGGTTTAAATCAAAAGAGCTCTACCACAAGCCTTGCAGGAGGTGATGTTCCTGTCCATAAAGACAGGAAATGTGCCTCCCACAGTACCTGGGAATAAGGTTATTTATAAAATTTATTTATTTATAACCCCCCCCCCAGACTATTTTTTGCTAAAAAAAAAAACAAACCAACCTACTAGATTTTAAAAGATGTTAAAAGTAAATATTCCTCTATACACACACTCTGAAAGGGATGTGGAAGAACACACACACAAAAAAGGAAACTGTAAGAGCAGGTGCTGAATCCACTGCTGCAGAGTATTTCCCTCACACATGCCACTACCAGGTTATCCCAAATTATTTCCTGCCACTTGGAAAAAAAACACAGCAACCTGATGGAGCTACATTGGGCTGTCCTAATTCCAGATTCAGGTAGAACAGTTGTGAACCAGCCTTTTCTAAGGAAAGAAAAAAAGATGGCTTGTTTCTGACAGCATCCACAGGGGTTCTTGCAAGTGTCCTTCAGAGTTTAAGGGTGGAAATAGCCATAGGCTATTAGGCAGTGCATTTTGTACTTCTCACTGTGCTTATTCTGCACAAAAATATCTTTATAATCCCACTTTGGAAGTGAGTTCAGTGGGACAGCACAAAGGGAACAGCAAACCCACCTCACAAACTGCTTTGTCTTCACCACAAGCCTTTCAAACCCTAATTTTATAGGATGATAGATGTGGAGATTTTCTCTGCTGTGCTCTCACCTTTCCATAGTGGCTGCCTCTGTTCTCATCAAACATTTCCTCCCACAGGTTTGCTTTGCTTTTTTTATTTTTCTTTAAATTAAATGAGGCAGTACATTCATCTATTCAGTAATCAGACTGCTGCCTTCAGTGACCGTGACTCTATTATTATTTTTTCATCTCCCCTTTTGTTAATTCCCCATGAAGCAGCTTTAAAGTCTCTGGAACTGACAGAAAAAAAGGCTGCTTTTATTTCATTACAAGGGATCAAAGTCAAACCTAGAAGAAGTATTAAAATATCAATGCAGAACATGAGTTATCAGTGTAGGAAAGCACATTGCAATTCTCTGATTCAAACACAGAAGAACATATGGTCTTCTCAATAAATACATTATGTTAATTTTCCTTTAAAGGTGCAACAGCATTCTCATGAAACATTTCCACCTTTAAACAAATGGCACAAAGTTCCCATTCAAAAAACTTTTAAGCATTTAATTATACAAATGTTTGAAAGAAAAAACATGACTTCGAGCTTCTCCCACACACACAGTTTGGGGTCTGAGGCCTTACCTCATACGAGCATGCCTTGATGCCAAAGTGAAACTTCCAGGACACCAAATTGTTGAGGCCCTGGGCAGAATTCCCAGATTTGCTGTGGCTGCCCCTGGATACCTGGCAGTGCCCAAGGCCAGGTTGGACACTGGGGCTTGGAGTAGCCTGGGACAGTGGAAGGTGTCCCTGCTCATGGCAGGGGGTGTAGTTGGATGATCTTTAAGGTCCCTTCCAACCCAAACCTGGCTGAGACATTCCCTTTGTACAGCCCTGCTCTCAGCCCTGTGGCCTCCACTGCACAGACCCCAACAGATTCCAAGGCAAAAGGAAAGGTGCAAAATGTACTTCAAATCCAAGACTTTTAGGTCAGGCACATCACCTTGGAGTCAGACCCTCCAGGGTAAACACCTCTGCCCACCTAATAAATTCTGAATGGACTTGTAGAGCCCTTGTTTTGGAAGACATTCAGCAGAAGATAGATCAGTGTTATCTAAAACCAGTAAAAAGTGGCTTAAATGACTTTAGAAAGTAGAAGAAACCCTCCCTCTTCCAGTCTCATAGTTTACTCTGGTTTCACAATTTGCATTTAGCAAATACCTCAGGAAACCAAGTCTTACACAATCTCATTTCAAACTTCTTCCCCCAAAGCTTTGAAGCCATCTGCCACATTTGACAAGTCTGAAATTTGTGAACTCCTACAAGGATTAAAGCCAGCAGCTGTTAGGAAACAAGAAAGCCTCACTGCAGGCTCTTGGTAGATACTGCAGAACACAGAAAGGGAAAATAAAAAAGGCAGCAACATTCAAATATGGGGGAAAAATCTTCAACATTGACATCTTATGAGAGACACAGTTCATCATTAGTTCTGAGGCTTCCAGAATATTTAAAGGGTGAATATGAGCTGCTTCCTACATCAAATTGTCTGGGTGGTCACACCAATATCAGAAATACATTCACAATTCTTCCAAGGGTCTGCATAATTTACTATTTAAAGATATTTCTTGCTACCTGCTTTTATTTATTATGAACCAAACATGTAAAAGTAAAAAAATGGTGCAGCCAACTTTAAAAACAACAGAATTTTCAGCTCAGATCACACATAAAACAAATTTCTGAATTATAAGGATGGACAGAAATGGGGGAAATGACCCAAACGAAGCTTCAGAATTTGTTCCAAAATCCAGTTCCAAAATCCAGCACAACTTTCAGCAAGATCTGCTCATCTGTAATTACCTGAACTGAAATTTATATCAGTGACAGTTCTGTGAAGGCAAACACTGCTCAAAAATATCCACTGAGCATCCAGTGTCAGTCAAAGTTACACCCAGCAGAGAACAGAATTTCCTGGGAGCAAATTAATACTTTAACACCATTTTCTTAAAGAAAATGTTAAATTAAACAGAGCTGCACCTCAATCCTAGTTAATACTTTAAATAAACTGCTGAAATTTTTACTGACTTCCATAGAATTTTCTGAGACACTTCAAAAACATTTTACTTTCCTCTAAAAATCACATGCCCTGCCTAAGAGATCTTTTATTGTTCCTACCATTGCCCAAATTTTGGTGTTTTAAAGTGAATTAAATCAGTTTGCCCCAGCAAATCCAGCTGGTGCAGGGTGTGATCCTGCCAGCCCCTTTGACCAGGAGAGGTTATTTTTCACTATCAAGTTTTAAAGGTATTTATCATACTTTAATTACTGCATTTTGTATCAATATATACATTAAAAAGGGCATGTGGAGCCATAAACAAAATTCTCTGTGGATGGAAAAGGACAGAGTGCATCTTCTCTTTCACAGACAGATCTCTGAAGAACATCAAATATTAGAAAAACCTTCAGGTTACAAAATAAAGTAAAAAAGGAGAGTTCTTGTTAGATACAGACAGAATTCTTTATCTGTGTTTCCTCTTTTACATATAAAAGGAATACTTTTAGGTGAGAGTATCCCTCCAGGAGGAGAAAAATGAGTTGTTTTTCATATCCAAGGTATCTTTCCTAAAATCACTCCAGAAGAAAGTCTCCCAAACCACGCAGAAGGGTGTTTGCAATGATGAAGTCAAAAGCAACAACAACAAAAAAAAAAAGAGTGGAAAAGTAAAAATCTACTGGAATTTATTCTACTTTTATGGGAAAAAAAAAAAATTCCCAGAAGTCCCCAAGAGAAGAAACGGGAGTTTACAAAAGTGCAGCATCAATGTTCTGGTCAGATGTAGATATTATTGTGAGTTTCACTGGTTGTCAGGAACTTCTTCAAAACCTTTGTGCTTTCAGAGGCATCCTGGGGAAAGGAAGAGAGAATCAGCATCACTCACAGTGCTGGGAACAAAGCAAGAGCCCCACTGGCCTCTGGTCCAGTTTTTGTTACTCTGAACATCACTTTTATTGAATTATTAACTGTGAGCAAAACTCAGGTCTTCTGAATGAACAGCAATCTGCAGTTCAGTAGTAAAATGGGATTTATTATTTTGCATTCCTCCTTGTTTGGACACGAGGGGAAGAGTCTCTGTCATTGTTCTCCTTCAGAGTTTAAGTATTTATGTCTTACTCAGCAGAACAGAATGAGCTGCACTGAAAACTGATTTTAGAAGTGAAATAAACACCTCAGTACACACAGACCTCTTTGGCATTTAAATCTGGGTTCAAAGTGTTTTCAACCAACTAAAATTCAATTAAAAGCATTTCAGAAAGAGGAGAACATTTGTTTTAGGAGCTGCAATGGGAATTTATGGCAGCAATGGGATTTACTGTGAGGGTGGTGAGGCCCTGGCACAGAGAAATTGTGGCTGCCCCATCCCTGGAAGTGTTCAAGGCCAGGCTGGATTTCACATTTGCTGGATTAGTGTAAAAATGTCTTCAGAAATTCAGTCTTTTAGCTCCAAAAAGAAGTTATAGGTCAAAATGGGTATTTTAAGAAGCTTTCCTGTATGCCAGAAGTGAGGCAGATACAGAGCTAGAACAGAGCCATCTGCTATATGAATAGAAAATGTAAAAAAATAGAAAAAAAAACACACAACAGAAAGCTTGAAAGTTTTAAATGAGGCAACTGCAAATGAAACTGCAGCTTACACAACAAGCACAAGAAATCCCTCCCTGATATATTCATACCATTAGAAGAGCCTGAAAATTCAAAATAAAGTTTTGAAGGAAGATTCTTAACTTCTAAGCCACACAGATGTTACAGCAGGTACAAAGAACTGTCATTAAAATCTGTATTTTTCTGCCTTTTCAGATGAAACCCTCACAGGGGAACAAAAACAGCAGAATGCAAGAGATGAAGACAGACAAAACCAGCCCGCAGCTGCCATTAATTTTAAAACATGGAATTTCACCTTGGCTAAACTCTTCAGGACTTTAGAAGAAAGCAGAGGCTTGAAGGCTTCAATGGTAACCGTGTCCAGCTTGATGACATCAGTGTAACACTGATACAGCACTGCAGGGATCTGCCACACCTGGCAGTAACTCAGAACTGAGCACAGGTGAAAAGAAAAATCTGTGTTAAATCCAGCAGAAAAGCAATCTCAGCTCTGTGTATAAAAATCAGAATTTTAAACCCACGGAAGTTTAATTAGCAGCTCATGATCCTGACTGCTGGAGCAGCCACTCCTCATCCCCCAGCTACACAAGGAAATAAACCACCAAAATTTAGTTAAATGCAGGTGTTTCTTCCTGGCACATACCTTATCTGGAAACTGTATTATTGGTAAGTAAAACAAATGGCAACATCTGCAAAAAACTCCAAACAAAACCCCAAACAAACAAACAAACAAACAAACAAAAAAACAACCCATAAAAAGAAGTGTGACCAACAGAAAATCATCCACTTTTAGCTCTTGCCAGACAAGCTTTTCCTCATGCTGCTACTGTTATTCTAAACTGAAAAGCTCAAGGCTTTTATTAAATTACATAATAAAACTGACCCTAACTTTTCCACGAGGTTGATCAGTGGCCCTATGCAAGTTTCCTTACCTGTAATATTCAGAAAGGACTTTATGAGCCTTTATTGTGGATGCTCAGATGAAAATAATTCTTAATAAAACTTACTTAATTACTAAGTAAAATTCCCAAAAAAACCCACTGTACAACATGCTTTGTAAAGCTATACTGAAGAATTTTCTAGTACTTCTGTCCCACACATAATGGATAAAATGATTTGTGGCTGGCTTGGAAAATGGTTCCTTATTTTCCAGGGCAATGTGTAAATTGTGACTCTGTCAGTAATTAATTTTTTAAAAGCTGATTTAAAAAAACTCCCACAATTAAGCAAAAAATTCTAATTGCAGTGGGATGCTCCTCAGGGGGAATTCTGTGTTTCCACCAGCAACCCTGTAAATAATTGGAATTGCAAAGTACCAGCAGCAGGAAGATCCCTCACGATGTTGGGCTGCTCCAGCAGCGGGCAGCAGACGGGCTCCTGGAATTCTTTAGTCTTCAAGGCTTTCAGGAAGGGAGATACAAGTGTCAGAGTGGATTCCTGAGTTTTATAATCAGCTACAGGACACGTGGAAAGGATGGTTACTTGCAAGCCTTTCTTCTGCATGGAGCCAAAAACCTGAAATTAAAAAAAAAAAATACATCAGCGAAATTTCTCACAATAAAAGCAGAGAAACCTCAAAGATTAATTTCGATTTCAGTGCAAAGGGCACTTGAACTCAGGTTTGCAGGACTAAAAACAGTTTGAATCACAGTCTTCAGGTAGAAATTTCCCAGGTATTGCTCCTGGGATGGAGATAAAAAAACCCAAAAATAACAGCTGTGACATATTTACCAAGTGTACTGATCTTCTGAAGAGGCTTTAGGGTTTCAGCACTTTATATTCAATGTATTAAGGTTCACTGCTTTAATTAATGGTGATTGTAGAAAGAAAAAAGATTCCAAATAAAAACAAGCAGTTCACTTAACAAGCTGCGTAACATTTGAAATGAAAATTGTGCTCCCTAGATGTCCTACAATATTGTAAGAGCCTTTAAATGCACAGATTTTATTTCATTCTATTCAAGTTGAATTGAGGAAGAGAACCCTAATTTGTCTTTCTCAAATTCAAAGAATAAGAGTTTTGAAGTATAGGATCATCTGGACATCAC
This sequence comes from Zosterops lateralis, assembly GCF_965231275.1. Taxonomy (NCBI): domain Eukaryota; kingdom Metazoa; phylum Chordata; class Aves; order Passeriformes; family Zosteropidae; genus Zosterops; species Zosterops lateralis. The sequence goes on from NC_139763.1 coordinate 3,911,597, forward strand.
AAAATACCAACAGGAAAAAAGAAAACAGAGAATTTGGAAACTGTGACAGAAATCTGACAGAAATATTCAGAAGCCCACATATTTTCCACTTGCTTTGTTGGGAACACTAGCTGGAATTCACAGCTGCAAAACTCCAACCTGTGTGTTCTGGTTTCTCAGTGATCCCTTACAGAGAAAACACACCCAGATGTAAAGATCTCACTTTGGGAGATGCTCAGTAAATCAGGATTTACAAAGAGAACAGGTCTGAAATTCACATTAAAGGCAAAAAGATTGCCACCACGTTGTTTCTGCTGCACATTTTAAAAATACCAATAACCACAAAAGCCTAAAAATACTCAGAACATTCACTTGGTACAACCACACTCCTACTGTTCAGGAACACCCACACATATCCACAAACAACTGAGGAAGACAACAACCCCCCAGCCATCTTTTTTTCTGCAATCCCACTTTAAATGAAATGCAGGAATGACTGCAATACAGCAAAACCAAAATATCTGAGGCCTCAAGGTTTTTACTGAGCCATGATCCTCCTGCAAAGCCACACTTATCTCTAAGCACAGCTTTAGAACCCCTGCTCATCCACCAGCTCAGCAGAGATTTAAAGGCAGGCAGGGAGGCAGACAGCAAGACAAAAATAAGCCACACTTCCTCCAGGCAAAGCAGTGACCCAAATCCATCAGGAAAATCAAGAGAAGGAACATTCCCCTCCCTGTCTTTATCTTGTTAAAATCAAAATGATGCTCTTTGGAGGGATTTCACTGAGCCAGCAGTGCTCCTGTTACCTGGGTGATGCTGGGGTGAGGCCCTGGGAATGTTAAATCTGGGAACAAATGGAACAAAGGCAGCTTGGGAGGCACCTTCCCCTTGGGAAAGGCACAGAACACACCCAGCAGCTGACACCATCCACCAGGAGTTCCACAACTGGTTTGTCTGCTCATCTTTTGGCAGCTGTACAAATATCTGTTGGGGTTTTTTTTTGTTGTTTTTTTAAGGAAAACTTCTCCCAGAGGTGAAATACAGCTGCAATGAGCCATGGGAAATGAAAACCAAGCAGGAAAAAGGTTTGGGAAGTGGTTAAGGGCCAACAAAACTGAAATTGTCCAAAAGGAGTGATTGCACTGAGCTGGGAGGTTACAGCAGATACAGCTGGCAGCATCTAGAAAAGGATGTCACAGATCCTGCAGAGAGTAAAATTTACCTACTTTTCAAATTTTAAAAAAAGAAAACCATAGGGGAAACTTATTTAACACTGTCATGTTTCAAGTATCAGAGAGGAAGAACCCCACCCTTAGGAGTTTATTACTCCATTTATTTTCTTGCCAGTTTTACCTTCTCAAGCCACTGGAACTGTTGATCCTCAGCCACGTAGCAACTACACTGGCACAATAAAACCTAAAAAAAAAGTAAAAACTTGTGTAAACAAGTGGTTTAGAGGGCACAACAGCAGCTCATAATCACGTGTGAGGATGATGTGGCTGCAGACAGTAACTTGTTCAGTTATTTTGGGTTTCCTTAACTCTGTTTCAGTGAGGATTTTTTGCTCAGAGATGCTGTGAAGCCACGAGGCTGTGACATCTTTGTGCTGAGCTCCTCACAGTTTTAGTGAGAATTAACCCTTCAGATAATTTGTAAGATTATTCCACGATCCTGCAGTGCCTTGTTTGGGGGTGGATGAAGCTTCTCTTTTTCAGAAAGCCAAAACACAGAGGAATTAATGCTCAGCTCACTTACTGTGGGATCTGATATCAATCTGTAGAACAGACAGAAAGAGTCTGTGGGGAGGACATTTGTGGTGTTGGATGTTCTGCACCACTCATTCCACAGCTTCACAACTCCAACCACCTCCCAGCACACAGAATCCAGGATAAAAGATGACAGGAAAGCTGCAAAAGCCATAAAAAATACTGTTAATTTATAAAGAATAAAACCACTCTTTCACAAATAAATAGCTGGACTAAATTAGATTATTGCACTCTGAAGGAAGAATAATTCATTTTTATCAACTTAGATTTATTGCCCAAATCTAAGAAACATCAGCAATGTGAGTAGCCCCACTGAATCCAAATTTAAAAATATGGAGAGCTGTTCAACATATACAGATCCCTAACATAAAAATCACTTGCTCTTAGGAATTATAGCCTCACAATGAACTTCAATTTCTTTAGTATTAATTAAGGATGTGAAATGTTAAGTTTCTAATACTAATATAGCAGATTTAAAACAAAAATCACTGAAGCAGCAAGGCAGAGCTATTACACTAATTCTAGAAAACAGAGGCAAGAGTGTGGCAAAAATATTCATAAATCAGATTCCTGTCAAAATCTACAAGAAAGAACCAAAATATCTGTTTTTCAAGGAAAAATGTGAACAAACCCCAAACATATTAGTGAAGTTAACTTTGAAAAAAATCTAAATGTCACTTAAATGCAAGCAAAACTTCTTGGTGCTGTTACAACAAAACTTTTGCCAATTAATAAACAATCCCAGAGAGTTTCCCAGACAAAAGCCAGGTAAAGGAAAAGGGGGATTGTTCCCAACTAAAAGCCCAAACTAAAACATACTTCACTTTTTCCTGTTCAACTGAAAATACATCAATTTTCAGGAGTAAACAGCTGTAAGAGTAACTGTTTTACATGTACAGAGGAACTCTGGATGACTCAGCTGCCTCCAGGTTTAACCTCTGCTCCTCAATGAGGAGCTGCACTCAGTAAATAGAGCGGTTTAATGGAAGCTGGAGAGGGATTTTTCATAAGGTAATGGGATGACAGGACAGGAGGGAATGACCTCAACTCCAGGAGGGCAGGGTTAGGTGGGGTATTGAGAAGGAATTGTTCCCCTGGAGGGTGGGAAAGAGCTAGGATGGAATTCCCAGACAAGCTGTGGCTGTCCCTGGATCCCTGCAAGTGTCCAAAGCCAGGTCAGACATTGGAGCTTAGAGCAGGGACATTTACACCTCCCCTCAACCTTCAGCCTCCTCAAACTTATCCCGCAAAAACCCCAGAAGTCTCCAGTCCTGCACATACCCGCGGCGTTCCTGCCGATGGCCACGATGAACCTGGAGCACACCAGGGGCTGCTGGGCACAGCTGCCAGTCCACAGCACATCGACCTCCCTGTGAAAGAACCACAGCACACCTCGAGCTGGGAGAAATCCAAAATCCAGCTCCTGTCCCTGCCCAGACCCCCAACAATCCCCCCTGGGCATCCCTGGCAGTGCTGTCCAAAGGCTCCTGGAGCTCCTAGACTAAAAAAACAAATAGACTAAGAGCGTTCTGAAAGCAAAGCCTGAACAAGGATGGTGCTTGAGCGGATTTGTGCTACGATGGAGCTCAGCCCAAAGAGAGTCACCCACAGAAGGTGTTGCAGTTGCTGCTGGCAAAGAGAAATAGGGATACAAAGACAAAAAATATGGAATATCCTGATTTGGGAGAGATCCCATCCAGTCCCACCCCTGTCCCTGCCCAGAGCCCCAGCAATCCCCCCTGGGCATCCCTGGCACCCTCCTGGAGCTCTGAGGCCGTGCCCATTCCCTGGGCAGTGCCTGAACCCTCTGAGGGAAGAACCTTCCCCTAAAATCCAGCCTGAGCCTCCCGCGCCTCCGGTACCTTTTCTTCTCGATCTCCCTGCGGATCTCCCGGTCCTCGGGCGTCTCCTCCCGCGCCTCCTCCTCCTCGTCCAGGCCGGCCCGGGACGGGGCCACCACCACCTCGCCGAAGAAGGTCGCCATGGCCGCCGCTGCGCCTGCGCGGCCCCGCCCCCGGAACAGCGCCCGGGAGGCGGCGGGGGGAGACGGGGACAGAGCTCTGTGTGTCCTATGGGCATGTGTGTGTGTGCCCCATCGCCGTGTGTATGTGTGTGCCATGCCCCTGTGCCATCGCCCCGTGTGTGTGTGCCATCCCCGTGTGCCATCGCCCTGTGTGTGTGTGCCACCACCGTGTGCCAGCCTCGTGTGTCCCATCGCCATGTGTGTGTGAGCCATCGCCCTGTGTCCCACTGCCCTGTGTGTGTGCCACCCCGTGTGTCATGTGTGTGTGTTCCATCGTCCCGTGTATGTATGTCATACTCGTGCGTGCCCCATCGCCCTGTGTGTGTGTGCCACCACCGTGTGCCATCCTCGTGTGTGTATCCCATCGCCATGTGTGTGTGCCATCGCCCCATGTATGCCATGGCCCTGTGTGTGTGTGTGCCATCCCCGTGTGTGTGTCCTATCGCCCTGTGCCATAGCCCTGTGTGTATCACCCAGTGTGTGTGTCCCACTGCCTTGTGTGTGTCCCATTGTCCCGTGTGTGTGTATCCCATTGCCGTCTGTGCGCCATTGCCCCGTGTGTGTGTGTCCCATTCCCGTGTCCCATCAACACCCAGCACTGCCCTCATCATTCCCCAACTTCGGCTCCAAGCACCACATCTACACAGCTCTGGCATGCTCGCGGAGATGGTGACTCCACCATGTCCCTGGGCCACCTCTGCCAAGGATTAACCATCCTTTCAGTGAAGAAAATCATCCAGTATCTCATTTAAACCTCCCTTGCCTGAACTCAATGGCGTTTTGTCCTGTCCCTGTTCCCTGGGAGCAGAGCCCGACCCCCCCGGCTGTCCCCTCCTGGCAGGGACTTGTGCAGAGCCACAAGGTCCCCCCTGAGCCTCCTTTTCTCCAGGCTCAGCCCCTTCCCCAGCTCCCTCAGCGCCCCCCCCCCCCCCCCCCCCCCCCCCGCCCTTCCCCAGCCCCTTCCCTACCCTGGACACGCTCCAGCCCCTCCAGGGCTCTCCTGCAGGAGCCACAACTGGACACAGCCCTGGAGCTCAGAGGGACAATCCCTGCCCTGCTCCTGCTGGACACACAATTCCTCATCCAGTCCAGGGGCCAGTGGCCTCTTGCCCACCTGGGCACCCCTGGACTCGTGTCCAGCCCCTGGCACCAGCACCCCCAGGGCCTTTTCCAGCCCCTCTGCCCAGCCTGGAGCTCCACAGGGTTGTTGTGACCATGGGCAGGACCTGTCCCTGGGCCTGGTTGAACCAAATAAGAGCACAGTGACATTCCAGGTGTATGTACAGCTTTACTTTGGTCCACTAACACATGTACATCATCAAAGCCTTTAACAGGAGAGAATTTGATTCCTTTACGATTCTGTCCTGCACTTTAATGTTTCCCTCTCTCCATGCTGCCTGATCACCATCACAGGTCCAGGTCCTGCTTTAAAACAAACCAAAACATCCCCCCAAATTCACATTATTAAATAAAGATCCTATTTTTAAAGGTCTACTACTTTACTTCCCTGAGTACCGCTAGACCAAACCAAAACTGCTCACTTTAAGGAAGGTGACAGGACTCTCAGTTCTCTAAGAGTCAACATGCTCCTTTAATAAATTATAAATAAATAAACTCTTAAAGGGTGAAAGACTCAAAACACCTTTCCAGTTTAATAATTCCTCTTCCTACCGTCTATGTGTATAAAATTAGGAAATACAGACCAGCACATGCTTTGCTTAGAAAATAAAAGTGTCAGGATCCCTAAAGCAGTGATTCCCTCTGGGATCCACAGCTCCAGAGGCCAGAACCTTCTCCAGCTTTCAGGGATCACCAGAATCTGTGCAGAGACAGAATACAGCCCCTGAAAGAAAACCAGCTTTGTAAATCTAAGCCTAGATTAGAAATAAAAACCTACCAGCCAAATTTTAGCTGTTCAAATGGAAAATTAATAATAACTCTGATGTTCAGTTATTCCCAGAGTGGAGGTTGTACTCCAGAGAACACTGAGAATAAGCAGCTGCTAAACAATGAAATTGATGGAAAATAATGGACTTACTAACCTTATAACAAAGTTTGTTCCTCAAAAAAACCAGAAAGTCATCTTCAAGTTTCATCATTAAACACAACTGTGTTTTGCATTTCAAATAAAGAAACCAGATAAACATTTATCTTGAATTTACAAAATTCTGCTGCATCCTATTAAAGACTACGTTCTAAATAAAACTTCCTGGGGCAATAACAATTTAAATTATTTTGGACTTCACGTCGAAGTTTTAAGGAAAAAAAAAAAGAGTATTTCTCTATGCTGAGGTAATATCCAGGATAGCAAAAGTGATGGTAAATGCAGACAATGTCAGTGAGGGTGTTGGAGAAGTGGCTCTCACTGATGCCAGCTCCCTTTTCCACGATGTATTTCCATTTGTCCGAGGAGTTCTGTCATTGTTCACCAGGATTGTGCAGCTGCACTAAATTTCTTTACCCCAAAACCCTTCCAGGTCCCACTACAAGTCCAACCTGCTGGAAAACCAATTCCCACACTTCCTATTTCAGTTCAAATGAGCTAGGTCAGGATGAATCTGATATTCTGCCACATCATCTGCTGAATGATGAAATCAGGAACCACCAGCTTTTCCAAAGTGTGAGAAAGGGAAGGTGCAAAGCAGAGGAGGAACCCTGGAGTGGGGAAGGAGCAGAAAGATTCCTGGTGTTGGGCTGGGGGCAGCCATTGTGGGGCTCCCACCAGCACAATTCCAGGGAAAACTAAGAATTTAGAGTTGCTGTGTGTTTTTGTTGTTGTGTGTTCAACCAGGGACTTCCCCATATATATTCCTGGAGAAATTTTCCTTCTTGGTCAGCAAGAGCCACCTCAAACATTGTGAAAACAGGAGATGTACTGCAATGCTCAGAAACTGGTAACGTTTAATCAATGGGAAATCCAACATTCAAACACTTTAAATATGGAGGAACAACAGAAATGTAGCAAAAAAAAAAAAGGTCTGGAATGTCAGAATCCTGCACCTCAAGCTTTCCACGCATAAAGAAAACAGAACAAGTGTTTTGTTTGTTTTTCTATTTTATAAAGAAAACACACAAAAACCCCTTTAGGCCCAAGAGTTCACCTGCATTTCATAATCTTAAAGTTTACAGTATAGAAGTCACATTAATGATGTACTACCTGTCAGCAGAACCCTCTGTTCACCAAAGCCTCTGGAACTGGCAAATAAAACTTCTTTGCTGGTAACTGTTTATCAGCAATGCCAGTACAGAACATTTAACACCTGCACTGAATCAAGCTGTGAAGTTATCAGCCTTTTCAATTCTCTTTTATCTACCAGGTTTTTAGAGTGTGAACTATTATTTAGAAGCCAGTTACTATTGTAGATGATTTCATACAGCATTAGAGATGTTTGAAACCTGTTTTTGAATGTTGCATGACCTAGGTAGTATTTCATTGCAGCACCCATAACAATAATACTCAACATACTGCCATTAACCTGTTTGCAGTGTTTTAACATTTTTTTAAACTCTTGTTTATATGTAATAAAATACCAGTAAAGACAAAAAAATTGCCCCTATAATGAGGCACATTTTGGCATCTGTGCTAAATGCTGCTACATGGGCAGGCAAGTGCAAGTCAAAAAATATGAAAAAAAGGAGCAAGTCATCATTCTAAATCACATTCATAACTTTTTCATAGAAAAATATAAATATATTCCCTGAAATGTAGGACAAAGAAGAGCCAGCACCCATCGGCAGTTCTAGTGCTATTACCAAAAAAAAAAAAAAAAAAAAAAAAAAGGGAAAAAAAAAAAGAAAAAAAAAAAAAAGAAGAGATGGGTTGGGCTTTCCTTTTTTGTTAAGGTTACGTTTCGCAGGCGGCGTCCTCGAGGGCTCTGTCGTCGTCGTCGCCGTCGTTGTAGCGCACGGTGCGCCGGCCGCCGTTGCGCGTGCGGATCTTGGAGCGCCGCCGCCGCGCCCGCCGGCACCCCCCGAACTCCACCTCCATCTCTGAGTCCTGCTCCTCCTGGCTGCCTTTCCGCCTTTTCCTCCGCTGAGGCCTCCTGCAAGGTTTCAGAGAGTCATAGTTGAGAGTTTCTTTCCTGACCGAGGGTTTCGATCTCCTCTTGCGCTTCCTGGTGTCCGTGGCGTCGCTGCAGATGGTGGTGTCGGTTGTGGAGTCTGAGGAGAGGCAGGTGAAGTTGGCTTTGGAGCTTCCTGCAGTCCCTGGTGCCTCCACGTCCTCAGAGACAGAGCTTTTCTCCTTTTCCTTGCCCCCTGTTTCAGATTCTGTCGTTTCTCTCAAGTCCTCCACCGGTTTTAATCTCTTGAAAGAAGCTCTGGGTTTTTTATTTGCTGCTACTCTGGTGGTTTTAGTTTCAAGTTTAGCTGAGTCAGAATCTACCTCCTCCTCGGAGTTACTCGTACAATGGTTGTGGGCTGAAGCTGCCTGCCTAGAACCCCCCCAGCTCCCATTTTCTACCCTGTGGTTTGTGGAATTCTCCTCCGAAGAGTTGTAGTCAAAATTATTCAGAGCTGCAGCACGGAGGGGTTTGTGTGGCTGCACGTGGTTATTACCACTCTGCTGCTGAGTCTCTGTCTCCGAGTCAGTCCTTTCATTCTCAGACTCAATAATATATTTCCTTCTAGAAACAGAAGACTCTGAGCAAGAAGGTTTTTTCCTGCCAGAAACCTGCTCGCTCTCATTTTCAGACTTGGAACAAGCCTCCACCTCCGAGCTGTTGAACAGCTTCTTCCTGCAGGCTGAGGACACGCTGCCGCCCTGGAGCTGCTTGCGGTTCTTTCTGACTGGGTAAACACTTTCTGAGCTGGATAACTCCTCCTTTGCGTGGCTCATGATCTTGATCTTGTTGGCTGCCAGCGTGGCACACCTGCGGGGGTTCTTCTTCTCCCCCACGCTGGACACCTTGATGTGTTTCTTGTAGTTGATGATGCACGTCCTGCTCCGCAGCACTTTGGCGCTCTGGCCGCCCTCCTCTGATGTTGGCTCTGCAAAAGAAAGACAAGTTCTTTATTAATGTCTTGCATTCCTGAAATCATTAGTTTATTATGTCCAAACGCTGCCAGCTTTAATGAAATACTGAATTTTGTTTTGATTTCAACTGTTAAGTGCAATTTATCTCGATTCTTTACTAAAAATACCATCGGTATCCTGGGGTACTTTTAACTCTTGAGATTGTCACTTTTCATGGTCTCCAAAGAGCTTTCTTTAGCATCACCCTGTTAATTAGCTCAGAAATTACCAATTCCCTCACTTAGCAAACAAATACTATCATATTATTAATACTTGTATCATTAAAAGTTAATTTTTTCTTACTAGAATAAAGCTTGCAACATTAATTACACATTTTAGGCCTTTTTATCTTAAAAAGGAAACTGTAATATTTCATGTGGATGCAAGTTTCACAATTTTAGATGGTTTCAGGTGGAGAACATTGAAACCCTTCAGATCCTTAGTGACTTTAACACTCAAATTGCTGCTAACAGTGAATCTTCCATTCAGTGTTTTTTTAATTAATACAGAACTTGCTTATGTTGTGTTTTAAAACAAATATTCAATGTACAAATCATATACTATGAAGATCAGTGTTTCTTTTCTAAATAAATTAATTTGTACATATGAATTTAAAAAAAAACCCAAAAGTTTTTGAAGCAAATTTAAAAAAATAAAGAGGGAAATTTATGAGACATAAATTCCAATGTCCAGCTTGAGCACCAATATTAACAATCTCTTCATATACCAAATCTGGTCCTTATTTAAATGTAGATCCTCTTATGCACCACTCCAATATATTCCTATTTTTACATTTTTAAAGGATAATTAATTTCCTTTCTTTGTTAAGAGTTTCCAGAAATGATACATGAACATTACTGCTTATAGTAGCTCTATTGTGTGATTTGACGGCCAAAGCACAACACATTTCTGCTGCTCACTGCAAAGTGCTGTATAAAAGGTGAATTAATCCACAGACTACAAAGAAGAGTTAGATCTTATATTATACACTCTCCTGCAATATTATTAAGTAGCTGGAACACAAGGCTAAAGAACAAAGAAGTCCAGCCTTTCTGCAACACTGCCAGAATATTAAAATTAAACTTTGTATAAGAGATCTTAAATTTGGAACAAATCTATAATGAAATGTGTTGAAATTCCCCACCAAACATCCAGAATTAAAAGCTGCAAAGGCCCAGCCAGGTGACACAGGCAGAAAGAAGGAGCATTAAACCAAGTACCCCCAGAAACTGGAAAAGCTTTTAAAAGACACAAAGATGTGAAGGTCTGGAGCTCAGGCCAAACCTGGAATATTGGGCAGGAAAATCCAGCCTTAGCTCCAAACAGCTCAGCTGCAGGGGGCACTACAGCCCACAAGGTATTGGCACAATTTATCTGGAAACTTTGCTTTCAGTCTTTTCTGATATATAAAATCCCATACTAAACAGTACATACCTATAATATATATTATCTATAGCATAATGTACATCACAGAACTACATATAGACTGTTTTACATATCAAAATAGATTATATGTTATTTTTATTATATGTATTTCCAAAAAAACCAAAGCAAAGCTTCCACATAAATTGTTAAGCTGGCTAATTGAGCAGTGTGTATAAACACATATATAGTTACAGTTGTATATATAAAAAATACATTTTTTTTTTTAAATAGAAACTCTACCAGGATGCCCCTATTAAATATATTAAAATATTAAATATAAGATCTTGGGACAAAACAAGTAAATATTCCTTGTGGAAAATGTCAAGACAGTGTCATCTTAATAGACAATAATTTTCTTAAGATTCTTAAAGCACCTTGACAGGCTTGGAAGGATTACACTGAACATCAACCTCTAAATAGACTTTTAAATTCCAAATCAGGACCCATTCCCTGATTATATGAAGGCATGATGTACATGACCTGGTTTAATAAACAGCAGCATCATTCTCATAACCTTAAAAAACCCCAATCCTAACCCAACTCTTTAAATGATTATCAGCCAGTGGACAAAGATCTGAGTGACAAATAAAATTACAGAATAAAACCCAAAAAGAAAAGGATTTAACTTTCTGAAACAACTGGAATATAAATCTTACTTCTGCCAAGTGCCTGACTGTGTTAAGGACTCTACACATCACTGACAGAATAAAATCTCAAAGTCAAATCAAATTTCAGGTTCTAGTGCACACCATGGATTTGAGAACAATTTAAACACCTTTCTATCAAATTAATTTTGGAAAATTATCAATAAAGTTACTTCAAACTGAAAAAAATAGTTGTAAATCTGCTGTAGCACAGAAAATCTCAACAGAAAATTAAAGCAAGTAACAGAATTGCAAACCAGAGGGTTTTAGTTACCAAAATCCTCAAAATAAGGAGCTGCACAAAGGGAGAGAAGACTCTGCACTCTCGGAGATTTGCTCTGTTAACAAATTATTATCTCTATTAACCAACAGAGAAAACAACTTTTAAAATGTTACCTTTTCTAACGTTTCTTGTTTTTCCTTTCCTCTTCCTCATCTTTGCTTTTGCAGAAGTTTCACAGTAATTGCTTTTATTGGAATCGCTCTCCGAGTCCGAATCAGAAGAGTGATGGAAGCTGGAGGCAGCTCCAGATTTGGAACTCCTCACAATCCTGGTGGGCACCAAGCTCTCCCACACAAAGCTCTTCTCCTCCTCTCTGGCTTCTGCTTCAGATTCTCCTGTGTCCTCTAAATCACTCAGGACTTTTGCCTTTTTTAAAGGAGGAGACAGCTGCAGCCCAGAGGCTTTCCTGCCATTCCACCTGTCCGACTCAGAGTCCACCTCGTCCTCAGAATTACTCACTGCAGGCTTGTGATGTGCAGGTGTTGACTGGTCAAAAACCTTTTGGCTGCTCTCACCCTCAGAATTATGGCTTTTGGAGTCCTCCTCTGAAAGGTCCAAGGTGGGACTTTTCACTTTGGGAGACAAAGAGCAGACAGAGCCCTGGAGCTGTTTGTGCCCATTGCTCTGCCAGCTCTTCTGCGTGGTCTGCGCGTCGGGCTCGGAATCCGAGCTTCCATTCTCAGATTCACTGACGAATTTCCTTCGTGGAGCAGAGCAGCCAGTCTGAGAAAGAGCTTTCCTCTTGCTGAGCTGCTCTTCTATTTCTTTCTCACTCTCAGACTTGAGGCCTGCCTCATCCTCAGATCCCTCCAGCAGCATTCTCCTGGCAGCAGCTGAGGCATTCCGGTGTGGCAGCTTCCTGTTCCTGCAGATCCCGATGCTTTCTGAGCTGGAAACCTCTTCCTCCACGTCACTCATCAGCCTCAGTTTGTTGGCAGCCACAGCAGCACTCCTGCGGGGGGTTTTCCTGTGCCTGCCTTTGCTGTTGCTGAGGGACTCAGATGTCACTGCCGAAGTGTTCTCAGAGTCGCTTCCATATAACTTTTTCCTGACTGTTTTCCTTGTATTCCCATTCTCCTGAAGAAGTGTTCCTGTAAAGGACAGCAGTGATTTATATCTGAAATATGAAATAGCAACTTTGAAGTCTTGTCAAAACTGGGACTGGTTTAACCCACAGACATGATGCATGAGATATATTCCTAGTGACAGTCAGGTGCTTTTGCTGTCATGAATTTCAGATTAATTCTGGTTTTGTGACAACTAGAACTTCTTTATGAATTGCTGCATTTTCATTAAAATAATGTTGCAAGTCATTCCCTTTAACCAGGCTCTTGGTTTCTGCCCTCTTCCCCTAGTCATGACAAAATCTTTTAAATTGAGTGTAGTGAAAGTTTCAAAATTGGCACCAATTTAAAAATTAATCTCTTACACATACAATGATTTTAAAAAATACTAACTCCAGTCAGTTATTCTTATAAATATATAAATATAAAAACTTGGACTTTTCTTGCTGTTCACAACAATCTCCTGCCACTTTACCTGTCTGTTTCCTCTGAGCCGCCCTGTTCCGAGTCAGCCTGCGACTGCTGTTCCTCCTGCACACCCCGTTGTGCAGGGGAGAGGACACAGGAGCCCCAGAACAGCCTTTGCTGTCTTCTGAGCTGCTTGAGGAGGATGAAGATGAAGAGGAAGTAGATGAAGAAACCCCAGAACCTTCTATTTCACTCTCTGTTAAAACACAAAAGCAATTGGCAGTTAGAATTCTAAACGCCTTCCAGTTAAGAGTTACACTCTGCTGATCCTGGAATCTTCAGAATTTTCCTCACATTATTTTAAAATGTATTCTCATGCCTGAAAGTCTTACAGGGATCAAACTGATACCTCAACAAAATCCATATTCATGCAGTGTTCGGTGACAGGAAGCTTCTGTATTTAAGTTTCAATTAAAATAAAACAGCTCTTTTCAAACACCAGATTGAAGTGAAAAGCATGTTTAGAAAAACTCCAAAACACAGAACATTTTCTAACAGATTTTACCAGAACTTGCATTCTGTTATTTGAATTTTTGTCAAGGGGAGGTGTAGAGAAAAAGACTCAGAAACTTCTGTCATTTGCTAATTGTGGATGACAATTTTTATATAACATATATGGGCATGTAATCTATAGTTTATATAGTATCAATTATCAAATACTGCTTCCCTGTTGACAGATTTAATTAATAAACTTACTGTATTCTACATGATTTCAAAGCAAAAAAAAATATATGTAGTACACAAATCTTTTTATAACAATCACTGTAAATAATGTAAGTGTCCAAAATCCAGTGAAACACACAAAAATTCTGCATCACACGAAAACCCCCAAACCTCCTGTAAAAAAATTTTCACGTTAAAACAGCAAAGCTCATTTAACAACTCAGAATGAAAATGGCAGCAATTCTAAACTCTGACCTGATGATAAAGCAGAACAATTTGTTAGTGTTGTGGATCTGGCTTTCCCATTCCTCTCAAAGGATGCCAGGCAGGCAGAATCCGAGGATTCTCCCGAGGAGCTCTGGTTGTAGGAGCCGGTGCTGGGTTTATGGCTTGTGACACAGGCGGCTCTGCTTGAGGTAGGCTGAGGACAAGAATCTTCCTGCTCAGATTCAAGTTTGGCCTGAGACTTCAGTGGTTTCTGCTTCAGATTTCTAGTGAGAGCAAAAGTAGTAAAAGCAACAGAGGTTGTAAAACTAGGAGAGAGAAGGCAATTATGTGTTTTAACAACATTTAATAAGATTTTGCATTTCTGGAAGGGTATTTTATGAGCTAATGTGTATGGGACAATTTTAACTCTGGCAAGGATAAACATGAAGTACTTTCATTAAAATAACAGTCTGCACTCCTAGGGAAGTCATGCAAGAGGAGACAATTTTTCTCTGCTCTGAGAAACTGAATTTAATGATGAATGTCCTCCAGACAATTCATGTTCTCTCATTTTCACTGCAGCAGCAGCCTCAATTCCTGTTGGATTCCCAGCCTCTGGTTAACTGCACATGAGCTTTCAACTAAATGCTATCCAGGTAAATTTAATTCCACAATAAACTGAGTTCCCAACACACACAGAAGGTGGAACCTTACAGACAGTTCACAGTTTAAAATAAAGAAAACCTCACTAAGTTGATCCTTCCTTACCTCCACATGCCTGACTGCTTCCTGTCATCCTGCTCAGTCCATTATTTTCACCTACAGAACTGTTTTGTCAGTTTTTTCCCTACATTGTAGTTTTTCAGACATTCATCCAGGTGGACACAGTGGATAAATTCTTGTTATCCCAAACCTCACTTTTGCTGTGTCCCACTGAACAGTTACACATAATTCTCCAGGTATGGGCACAAATGAGATTCAAAAGACAATTTCTGCCTATCCTGGTGTGTGGTTATTTTTTTTTTTTTTAATTAAAACTCTTACTCCTATCCTTTCCCTGCCAGAGAAGGAAGATTGGACAGCAGCAGAAGGGAAAAGCTCAGTTTCAGTAATTTAACACATTTAACTTTTGTATTTTGTCCCACTTTGTCTCACATGCAAATTAAGAACAGGAGTTAATCATGTCAAACAGCAGCTGTGTCAAAAGCTTGTTTGCCTTCAAAAAGAGAAAAGGCAAATCTGGCTCCCAACTGAATGCTACAGCAAGTGACAATTTCTAGAAATTCCATAGAACTCACTTTATTCTGTATGTAACTAAATACCTCATTTATGCCGATTTTCATCTTTGTAATATATCCAACAAGTAAATCTTTGTTTCATTCCTCATTATTTCAGTTATATATTGATTTTCTGATTCAAATACTAAAGAAAAATCCCACCTTTTCTACTCTTATCTCCTTGTATTTATCAGTTTTATATTATAAAAAAGCCCCTGGTTTTAACATATTTTTCCTACTGCATGAAAATTATAAAGTGTCTCACTGGGGTTACAAACCATTTAAAAACCCAATTGTTCTCCTCTTCAAAGACTAAATATGAGAGTCAATATGAATATCAGTCAGCTGAGATAAATATTTATACCTCCATAATTTGATTACCTGAGCATTTTGGTGGGCTGCTGCACTGAGCTTTGATTATTAAATCTTCTCGTGTACCTCTGGTTCCTCCGGAGCTTTTCGTTCTGTTTCTGCCCATTTTTGAAATCTGAAACAATTCTTCGGATTTTCTCTTCAAACAGTGCTGACAATCTCAAGGTCATGCTGTAAATCTAGATAAGGAAATGGTTTCTGTTAAAAAAAGAGCCTTTGATCCAACACTAGCATTTGTAATATTGAAAACTGCACAGAAAAGCAACAGGAAAAGCACAGGCAGTCCTGTGTAACAGGAAATAAATATATTAAATATTTTTGTCCTATTTCTCCCCACTGTCTATCCAATCAGCAGCTTTATCAAAAGTACTAATAAACAAATTGCAAAATAAGATTTAATTTCATTAAGACATTCACAAATCCCCAGATATTAATATTATGAGACATCATTATAATAATAAGATATTATAACAGCTACCTTTGACTTTTTGTTTGGAGTATAAGATTTTGCATTACTAAATATCAGTCTGATATCTTTGCACAGTTCCATTGGAGTGTCATAATTCCCAGCTTCCAGAGTTTCCTTCACTGTACCAAAATCCATTGGAGTGTCTATAATATGTCTGTAATCCTATTAAAAAATATGAAGAAAAGATTTCTGTGAAAAGTGTAAAGGAAAAAAAATATCCCTTTTGAATTTTATTTCCGTCATTTAGGAGTAGCTAAAATCACACAAATTATCTTCAGCAGCAGTGGAAAGAGAAGCACCACAGCAGAAAGTAACAGTTTTCTGCTGAGACAGGATGATTTAAAAACTCCTTTTCATTATCCCCTGAATTTTACTGTGAAAAGCAGCAGATCTGGTATAAAAAACCAGCCAAAAATCACCCCAAAACACAATGACAACACAAAAAACCCCAAATCAAACCCCATCAAAACACCTCAATCTTTCTCTCCTGTTCCTGTTTTTTTGGAGAGCCCAAAGATGTTGTTAAAACCTGAAGAGAGACTCAAACTCAAAATGTGGAGTCATCAGGAAAAGTTCTGTGTTGTAAAGAAGTTTTTGTCCTTTAAATTAGGTTTGTTGGGTTTTTAGAGAAAAAAGAGACTGAAGGGGTACAAAGATTACCATGAACAGTTAAAAGAGAGGGAAAAGATCAAATTCATAGCTGAGGCTCACTAAACGGATTTTAGACCTTCAAGAAATTCGTTTTAATTAAGAAAATACAGATCTTTCTAAAATAATTCCCTTACAAGGCACAGTAAAGCAGCAAGAAAAAAACCAATCTGTTAAGTTTATCAAGTACAACTTACAGGATATTGATCCAAATCAACTGGCTGCCTGAAAGGTTCAGAATCCTCACACTGGAAAATTAAATTCACCAGTTCCATGCACTGCTTCTTCCAACAGTTTTCATCATATCCACTTTTCTGGCTTTTTCCTTTTCTTAAGCCCCGTCCCTTGAGGGGAAAAAAAAAATTAGGGAAAGCATTAGTGGAATAAAGCAAGAAAAAATTCAACCTGATTTGGGGTGTAAGGTAAAGATTGGCCAACTCACTTTTCTTCTTCTATATGATGTTCTTGGAACACATTTTTCATCATCCTGCACAAAATAAAATCAATTATCTTAAAGTGATGTAGGGAAAAATAAAAAAAGTGATGGAGGCTAAAAGTGTCATTAAATTTGGGACTGTGGCAAAATTAAATTTTCTTCTTAATTCTTTCAATAAGACAGAAGATGAGCATAAAAAATAAAATACAGCATCTAGGAGACTTGGAAAGCAATATCCTAGATAAGGACAAGACCTGGAGTCTGGAATCTTCAGTGGTTTGAGAAAAGGAGAAACCACCATCAGCAATTGCAAAGAGAAGTTACCCAACAGCTTTGAACTTCAGTGACTAAATATTACCAGCAATGCAATTCACTGATAATAAATTACATAAAACATTCATCAAAATTCCCAATATAGTCCATGTTTGCATTAGCTATATAAATAACTCAGCAATTTTACCAACAATATTTGAAGATTGCTGGTATTTTCTTACCACCATAAATTAGTGGAATTTTCCACACCAAAACCCCAACTTACCAGATCAGCATCATGACAATCTTGTTCATCATCTGTTGTGCTACATAATTCAAAAATGTTTGTACAGTCCTGGTCACTGCAATGCAATTAAATCTCTGTTAGTGGAAGAGCAAAACCAGAGCTGTTGTTTCCTAAATTAAACTCAGCCACAACCAAGTGCTCCATATAAAAGGGAAGACAGTAACTGAGTATTAAATGGAATATAAAAATCAGGATTAGGGATTTTAAAGGAGCCTGCCCAGCTGCAGGAAGGCTGCCCACACTCATTTCATAATAAACCTCTCAGTTTATTTTAACCTTTCATTTAAGTCAGACAAGCTACAACAGCATCTTCTACACAGGACAGCACGGAAGTTACTTTTTACAGGCTGAGCTACTTAACACTCAATGCCAAGTGACATTTTGGGGCTGTAACACCAGGGAAAAAGCTAAAATGCCTCTAAGCTAAACATTTCAGTACTTAAGGTAACACTCAGAATTATACGCCTGTCCTCATAGTGCATTGAAAAGAGTCAAAGCAGGGCTCACCACAAAGGGATATGAAGCTGTTTTTACTCTCCACTGTCCAAAAACATGAGGATTCAAGCAGTATTTAGATTAAAATGCCACTTACTTGATAAACTTTAGGAGCTGGGTGGTGATTTTTTTTGCAGCTCTGGCAATTGCACTCCCAGGCTCGTTGAAGGTTCTGGCATTGCTTTCAATGTATCTGACTTCCCAAACCAAGGCTGAAATTCTCCTTCAAATTAGAAAATATTGCACCTTTTATACTAAAGAAAAGCTTAAAACCAGCAAAATTTTTATCTCTGTAATTTTCTCTCCATATAAATGTCCTCTGTTTTATATCCCTTTAGGGCAGTCTCAAACTTTTCCTTCATATGGAAAAAACCAAGGAAGCAAAACCAACAATGTACGTGTTCCATCGCTCATTTCCCAACTCATTACTGATAATTCATCCTTAGAAAGTTTGTGATATAAACTCAGTTAATTCAGCTGGCCAAGTAAGCACTATCATTTGTTACCCCTAAATCATAAAATACCACTGAAATCATCCCAAGGACCGTGGATTTTCTGGAATTTTTAAAAACATAAGCATTTTTAAAAGCTTACATGTGACTTATTCAAAAGGAGGGGGAAGAGTATAATTTAATTACTACTCTAAATTAGCACATTTCTTCTGGAAATATCAGAAGCTGCTTGTTACAAAGCCCAGAGAAATGGAACACAAGTTGAATCATAGCTGAGGAACTTTTAATTAATAAATACAAAGCACAAGCAATTAAAAAGGAGTAACAAGAGCTTTGTCCAATTACATTTTTAAAGACATCCCAGCTATGATGTCCCTTTCTGTCTTCCCTTAAAGGCCTTGCTTTGAGGCCAACTGACCACTGAGAACAGTGTCCCTGTAAAATGACAGATTTGAGAAACTGCTACAAATTGAAAATGTAACTTGATAGAAATGAGCTGCCACAAGCATGTCACTTCATTTCTTACAATTCATTTTCCCAATTCCTTATACCTGTGAAGCAGAAATATCACAAGTCTGCAGTTCTTCACCTACAGAATTTCTAATTATTTCCCAAGACATTTTTTCCACCTCATACAGGAGGAAAATCACTGTTAATGTCTCTTCACTGTATTTACAGACATGCTGAATGAAGATCCAGATGAAAAATATATCCAAATTTATTTTCAAGCTGATCAGCACATCCAGCAAATCAGAGCTTTGTCATGATTACACTTTTCCCTCTTTCTCTTCTCTAAGTTTTTATTATTTAAAATGCTGCTGTTAATATTTAACATTTCACCTCTGGTGTTTAAGCTCCTTTCTGAAAATAGCAAGAGCTTAACCTTCTCCAAGTTCAAAATAACTGAAGGACAGCACTTCCAATTCTGACTTATCATCAGCACTGAAGTAACTTCAGGGAGTTTTTTAGTATTTGCTGATACCAAACAGTGAATTTCTCAAAGAAAGAATGTCAGACTAAAACTAGTAAAAATCTAAAAGAGCTAAACTAACACAGCAAGAACTTCTCTCAGTTTTGCCATCTCTCTTCAAAGTGGCGAGAGGTTTTATTGTTTCATATAAGTAATGTTTCACATTCCTTATACTTGTAAGCATTTTGTTTCTCAAATAGTTTTTTCCACTTCTTCTCAAAAAAAAAAAAAAATTCTTTCCCCAAACCAGCTAAAGGGATAGGCCGTTTAGCTTTGCTGTCCAAAAAAAAAAACCCATTCAAAGGTTTCCTCCCAAAATTTGCCCTAAACCAAAAGAACTGTAACTCTGAAGAGTCCCCAGAGGAGTTTCCCCTGGCAGCACTGACCTGTAGAACCTGTTGGCCAGGCGGGTGCGGATGGTGTTGAGGTCGGTGGGATACGCGATCACCGTGCAGTACTTGGGGTACGTGCACAGGTCCACGGGGCCAGCAAAAGCTGCTGAGATGTCTGGTTAAAAACAGCAAAAACAGCAAAATTTAACTCTTTGACCTCATTTTTTTGGCCTTGCAGGGCCTGAAGGAGCTGACAGGAAAGACAGAGAGACAATTTCCAAGGGATGGAGTGACAGGACACAGGGAATGGCTTCCCAGTGCCAGAGGGCAGGGCTGGATGGGATATTGGGCAGGAATTGTTCCCTGGGAGGGTGGGCAGGCCCTGGAATAGAATTCCCAGATTTGCTGTGGCTGCCCCTGGAAGTGTCCAAAGCCAGGAGCATGGAGCAGCCTGGGATAGTGGAAGGTTGGCTTCCTGCTCTCTCCCAACCCAAGCCATTCTGGGATTCTATTTCAAAGTAGGTTCATGACAAGTGAGCTGGGTGTTATAAAACCAATGATGTACAAAATCATAAAGATCTCAGTACAAACTCAAAGAACTGCACAGAAGAACATTTTCTCATTGAAGTACTTTGTCAAAAGGAATTTTTAAAGTATGCCACGGATATTCCAGGCTCTGTTTATAAATGTGACATCAGGAGAAAACCACCTGAAGCTCGGTTCACACTCACCAAGAGTCATGAGCTGATCAATCCCACGGATGATTCGTTCACAGGCCTCATCACGGGACTTCATCCCCCACTCCCCCTCCTGGGGTTTGTACAGGAGCTTCTCCACCTCCTCCAAAGTCACAGAGACACTTGCTCCTAATTCTTCAGGCTGATCAACTACAGAGAGCAAATTAGGGAAAGAGTGAGAACAAGATAAATTGTTGAGCACTCACAGTTATTAAATAATTGTATGCTTGCAACCGGCAAGAAAAATCCTTGCCTTGAAGTAGAGTTTAATGCTAAGGCTGTGGGAAAAAATTACACAAAATGGATACAAACAGCAAAATGCTGTATATTCTGTTTTTCTGCAGTTTTGAATTAAGTTTATTATCTTTTTGACAGCTTATTCAGTAACGACTTCCTCAGCATCTCCCAAATTTTCCTCCCTCCTCCCAGCTGGTACTGACAAGGACTGGAAAAGTGAAATCTTGAGACAAACCACAAAAGCCACTCTTTTATTTACAGATAATCTGGATTTGACCAGCAAACTTTATAAAATGTTGGTTTTAAACTATGTACAGTAAGGGTTTGCTGACTGGAAATTATTTATGCTCCTCTTGCATCCCCTTGTATTATAGTATACTACAACAAATTCATAGTTTGAAACTTGAGATGCTTTTAGAAACCTGACATTTGGAAGTAGCAGGTTTTATTCTGTATGTCAGAGATTTAAACAGAGATAGTCACATTTAAATTATTTTTTTCAAAATTGCTCTGGAAGATGTGAAAGGAAAAAACATAAGTATATTCAAATTATTTCACTAAATCTGAATCAAGATTGCCTTTAAGACAGGAATCACTTCAGGCCCACTACCTGCATGAAACAAAGGAAGTGGAAAGAGGGAAAAGTACATTAAACTGTTTTATTAAATGGTTTCTACCTACCATTATCAGGGACTGGTTCCATGTCCCATGGGCTCAGCTTTTCAATTTCACCATTGTCCCATCTGATTCATCAAGTAAAAAAAATAAAATAATAATTTCAAGTTACCTTGACTCAGAAGTGTTTCCTCCAAGCACATTTAAATTACAGCTATTTGCAGGTATTGACAAAATACATTGTAAAAACATGTACAGACAAAGGCATTGGTCTGCAAAAAGCAAAAAGGAAACATTCTTCATAATCAATTTCAGATTAAAATTGTGCTGTTGATTTTGGCTGTATGCAATTTACCCAAAGCATAAATCAATTTTACAGAGATTGTATCAAGAAGATGAAGACGAAAAACAAGCTGCACGTTTGGAAAAGTGAGATAACATCAAGGGGAAGATTTGAGAAAAATACAGCAGAGGATTTTTCTTGCTGATCACAGCAGGAGTTGTGCAAGTTCACGGATTAAGGAGAACAGGAAGTGAGGAATTTCATGTGCTAGCATGCAAATTTATGGGGCAGAGCACATTTAAACAAAGAAAAGAACAAATATAAAATGAAGAAACAGAAGTTAATTCAAGTCCAAGACAAAGCAAAAGCAACGTAAGTGCTATTGGCAGATCTGAATATTCACCCTGATATTGAACTGTTAGGTGTGAACAGTATTCTGAGATTTCGCCAAATCTCATCACATTTGGGTAGATTTTTACATGCTTTTAAAAACACAGAAAATACCAATGAATTTTGCATTTTTCAAGGTAAGAAAAATCTGACTGGATCATCTTCACATCTCACTGATCCAGAGAGGCAGAAGTACCCTGTATGCAGTGCTGGATCCTTCCTACAGCTGGATTAATCCTTATGTTCCCATTTTTAGTTTTTATTACAAGCACATAGCAGAAACAAATAGATCAGAGTGCAGTTCACAAATTTCCCTCCAGAGCTTTGCCAGCAGTTTCCTGTCAGAGTTCTCCAAATTCCTGGGTCTACTTCTGATGCCTTAATAAACTCAGATATTTGGACTAATGCCTTCTGTGTATTTCTTTCAAACCAACTGGAAACTGAAATGATCATGCTCAGAGTATTTTATAACTAAACCCCTGCTCTGGCAAGAGCAGCTCTCTGTTGTTTTGGATTTCCCAATGCCTCAGGAAAACTTGGATGATTCAGCCTGTTTGGATTTTTATGAACTAAGAGTCCTAAAGGTTGATCTGTTTAGTTCTCTTCCCCAGTTACTGTACAATACTTCACAAGTTGTTGATATTCACAAATGGATATATTAATTAATAATTTTGCATGTAAGACTTTATCAAGAGTTGAGTATAACTTAAACCTCACCTAATTCTGCTTAAGTTTCACTCATCCAGGTAATGCAGCTTCATAATAAATCAAGCTGCTTCTACACAAACACCTATTATTGTCTTGCCAATAAAATAACAAATAAATTGAAAATTATCTTCAATTTATTTATTGAAGTAACAGCGATAAATTGAAGTTATTGTGACAAAAAGAGCAACAGACCCAGACAAGTCACAAAACCTAAATACAGCTGCCAAACACTCCAGGTATTTTCACACACATATCTTAGGATTCTGCTCTAGAAGAGCTGTTTGTGAGGCCAGGTAGAATAAAGTCCTTTTGGAAAGGGATCTTAAGGAACACAGCATTCCTTCCTTCAGAGCAGCTCTACTTTTCTGTTAAAGGCTGATGCATTAAAATACTGAAATATCCTTTAGGTCTTACAGGAGAAAGGAGCCCAGGAAATTGGTACCAGGTTTTTGTTTGTAACTCAAAACTTGATTTGGAATTGGCCAAGAAAAATCCAAAGCCCACCTGAACTTGCCCCTAAGGAACATCTGTGGTACACAACAGAACATATGGAATGGATGGAATATGGAAGAGAAGGCAACAGGCAAGAACTGGAGTCTGGGAGTTATTGCCACCTTCCCACCAAGGAAAATCATTAAGAGAGAAGATGAGTAGATGAGACAAGGAACCAAAACATGCAACACAATCTTGGCAGTCTCATTGGATTGCCTGTTAGCTATAAAATTTCCCTTCTCTGTGGTGAGCAACAGGTTCAAAAGCCTTTGAGTGAAAAAGCGATTAAGAAGTCCTCCAACAATGAAACTGTGACTATTAACTGTACTGTATAAGACATGGGAACTATCTCTGAGCATGATGGAAATAGGAATATTGAATATTCACTGTTTATTCTCCTTACAGTCCTCCCTTGCTGGGGAAACCAAACCAAGCAAAATCCCAACATGATCCTTTCAGTGCCTAAAGGGGGTTATAAGAAGGCTGGAGAGGGACCTTCACAAGGGCATGGAGTGAAGGACAAGGGGGAATGGCCTTAGGCTGTAGGAGGGAAGTGTTAGATTAGATACCAGGAAGGAATTCTTTACTCTGAGGGTGGTGAGGCCTTGACACAAGTTGCCCAAAGAAGCTGTGACTATCTAGCCCCTGGAAGTGCCCAAGGCCAGGCTGTTTGGAGCTCTGAATAACCAGGGATAGTGGAAGGTGTCCCTGCCAATGGCAAGGGGTTGGAACAAGATGACCTTTAAGGTCCCTTCGAACCCAAACCATTCTGTGATTCTATTCCAGACAGCTTGGACAGGGCAGGACAGGTCAACATCCTGAGTGTGAACACTGAAATCCAGAGATATCTTTGTTTACCATTCCTCTCCTTTGTGTGAAGGCCTCTTTGTTGATATGAAAAAGGGTGCACAATGTGAAAAACAAAGTGTGAGGATTTGAGGCCTAAGGACCTCGATGTCAGCAACCACAGAGCAGATTCAGCATCCCCAGACTAACTATCAGTGCAGACCAATAATTAATGCTCACAGAAAACTGCACTGCTTGCTT
This sequence comes from Zosterops lateralis, assembly GCF_965231275.1. Taxonomy (NCBI): domain Eukaryota; kingdom Metazoa; phylum Chordata; class Aves; order Passeriformes; family Zosteropidae; genus Zosterops; species Zosterops lateralis. The sequence continues at coordinate 3,935,655 of NC_139763.1, forward strand.
TGTGGAAGGGACCCAGAATTACTCAGTACAGGAAATGTGAAGAGGTCCACAACTGCTTTTACTATATTAGTACTCATTAACAAGTTGCCACAAGTTATTACATATCCACACTGTGCTACAGCAGCAATCTAAGCCCATTAAGAAGTGACAATTCCAGGAGTAAAATAATTTAAGTGAACAATTTACACATTCTCGTATCAATGAGGCAGTTGTGTGAGAGCAAAGGCACTCTAATAACGTTGTGAATAAAATCTTTTTGTACTCACTTGACACTGTAACACTGGAAGTGACTGTCTGGATATTGAGGCTGGTAAGGCTCCTGCCCCAGCACTGTCCCAAACCACCAGGCATCGTCAATAATGGAGCGGAACCTGTCGGCTGCAGAAAAGGTAGATACTCTGCTGAGAGGAGGATTTAAACTCTGTGCCTGCCACAGGCAATCAGAACAACTTCTGATAAATGTAGTGCTTGATTTCTCTCCATAATTAAAGTTCTAGATCCACTGATATGTAAGCCTGTTATTTAGCTTTAAAATAAAAAAAGGGAACAGAACAGTCTGGATACGTATTTTGGTGACCGTATTTACACCCACTGCAGTCCCTCCAAGGTTCAAATTTCTGACTCTTGCCTGGCAAAGAACCCTCTGACTCTACAAACAGCACATGAAGCCATTAGCCAAGGACACATTTGTGATTTCAAAACTGTTCAGTCCAGCACTCAACAAACACTTACAGGCCTGCCAGTTCCTCTGCCGGGCTTCGTCGTAGAACTGACGTAAGATAAGGAAGTCGATGACATCTGGCATGTCGTGGTACCTGGATAAAAAAAATCATCACTCACATGTGTCTCAGGGCTTTAGGAAGAACAGAAATATATTCTTAAACAATTTTCAGGGAACTAAAACTGCACATACCTGATGGAAAATGATTTGTCTGTGTGTTTCCCAGTGGCATGATCTATAAAGGCAAGCTTGAGGCAGCACAACGTGGGAGGACCAACTTCGTACCTAATTCCAACAATTTTTACCAATTCCTGATCCTACAGGTAAGAACAAACAGCTTCAGCAAGTTTTATCTTAGGGACCATGCAGAGAACTGTCAGTTTAACATGAATTAACCAACTGTACCCACATGCAAAATACTGAAATTAGATTTGAGATTTCAGTGGAAGGCAGTCTGTCAGCCTCAGGATTTTAACACGGGTATTTCAATTGGCTTCCCACAGAAAATTCTGAAGACAATCTGATAATTGCGCACACTTTTCCCATCAGGAAATATTAGTAACCTCACAAATCCATGTTCTGCAAACTTAACAATAAAATTCTTCAGTCACAGACTGTTATAAACCCACAGAACCTTCAGTGCAGACCTACCCTAAGCACCACTTTTCTCCAAGGCTCCTTGTGTGGATTCAGTTCGTAAATGTTATTTCTTCTCACTGCTTCAATGTAAGCTTCATGCCCTTGTCGGAAATATATCACCTAAAAAACACCCCAACAAGCCCAAACAGTGACTGTTTTCCTGTATTTAGCAATTATAACAATCAGAAGCATTGGAAGATTTTAATCCATGTTCCTACCTCATCCCCCATCTGAGGGACAAACGGGGACCTTCGGAGAGCCGTGTCTGTGATCCAGACTGGAGGGTGCCAGTCGTAAGACAACTCCAAGTTCATTGGTTGTGCTGCAGCATCATCAGCCTTCACAAAATCAGATATAATGGACATGAATTCTACACAAATCAAATTCCATTCTGACTTGGCAGACAACAGCTTAACTTATAAAGGACTAATCTGTAGCATTTCCAAACAGTATCAGCAGAATTTCCTCCAAGGCTTTGCTTGAGTTGTATTTGTATTTGTAATTCTAATACTAAACATTCTTTTCCTATCTGGAGATTTTAGGGAGCAAGTCATTATTATGCAGGGCTTAGCAGAAAGTTTTATAATTTAGATGACAGTCTCAGTACCCAATTAAAAATTAATCAAGCTGCAAGAAACTATTTGATTCTACTTAGAAGAAAGTGAAAGGACAGGGAGAAAAACAGACCAAATGTATCAAAATTATCCCAGGCTTAAAAGAAGAATTTGTTTACTCATTTATGAGAGAAAACAACTAAGAGTAGTTATTGTAACTTACAATAATTATTTAAATTAACTTTAAAAAATTCAGTAGCTTAAAATAGAGTAAATACAGTAATTTATAAAAAATTTAAAAATTCAACCTAAGTATAAAATGGCCACCACCAATGCAGTGACCGTGTCCCATGTGCATTAAAACAGGTAAAAACTCAGACAGTTTAAACAAGTTAGAGAGTCACAGAATGGGTTGGGTTGGAAGGGACCCCAAAGATCATCCAGTGCCACCTCCTGCCATGGGCAGGGACACCTTCAAATATCCCAGGTTGCTCCAAGCCCCATCCAACCTGGCCTTGGACATTTCCAGGGACAGGGCAGCCACAGCTTCTGTGTACAACATGTCCCAGTGCCTGACCACCCTCAGAGTCAAGAATTCCTCCCTAATATAATCTAACCCTGCCCTCCTTCAGTTTAAATCCATCCCCTCTTGTTCTATCCCTTGGAAATAGTCTGATATTCTGTACTGATACTTATTTAACACATTTCCCCTTTAATACCATCAACCTTGAGAACCCTTTTCATTTGGAAAATGAAAGTGCCTTCATTTGGAATGCAGATTCTTCCCTACAAATCAGCAGATCCTTCACACTGGGAATCCCAAACCAATTCCATGTACCCTGGGTGTGGTGACAGAAGGATCCTTGGCTAATGGCAGTAACCATTATTTTAACAGTTTCTAACCAAGAGACCTAACCCCTAGGAGAGAAATGAATTGGAGATTGCGCAGAAAAAAATGAAAATTGTACCTCGTCCTGCTTTTTTGGCTTGGGTTTTTTCCTCCTCTTCCTCCTTCTCCTCTTGGGAGGCGAGGATTTCTCAGCTGACACCTCCTCCTCGGACGTGCTGCAGTACCTGAGCGCTTTCCTGCGCGAGGTGCGCACCGGGGGCTGCAGGTTGATCCCGGCGTCCGCGATCCAGTCGGAATATCGGCTCGAGGAATCGCTGTGCACACAGGGAAGGGAAACAAAAACACAACCAACCTCTCACTACCTCAGAACACTGAGCTCTCTCAGAAAAATACCAGCAGATAGCAAGTGTTGTTGAAAGCAACGTCAAAACAGCTTTGCCTTGTTGTAATCGTGACTTGACTTGAAAGTTAATGTGAATTTTTGGGAGAATCCAGTAATTCAAAGCCTATTTCTTTAAACAACTCAAGTCTGGTGATTTCTAAAATCAATAATTCTATTCAAGAAAGCTGTGCAATGGAATTCTGGATTAATTAAGAGCCCTCCCTAAGGAACAATGAACCAAATGCTGCTTAAATTCTTTACACTTATTCAAATCTCAGCTACACATCCACACATTTCCTCTGAGTATTTTTTATTTCTAGTACTACAGAATTCTAAAAGAATATCTAAAAAAAACCAAAATTAAGTGATTAAAAAACTTATCTATAACAGTTCTACATAAACCTAGAAATTTTTAACAATTCAGAGTTTTACATGTTTTTTTAAGAGCAAGGAAAAAAAAAACACCCCAAAATTCCCCAAACGAAGTTGGGGAAAAAAAAAATCCCAAATTAAATTTTTCATTCCTCCAAAACCAACCAAAACAAAACACACTATAAAAATATTCCAGACTCTCATCTCTCTTTGCCATATGGTAAAAAATCAGAGGGGCTTGGAGTTACATTAAAAAATAGAAATGTTTTGGTGAAATGGAACAGTAAATAACAATACAATGTATCAGTGAAGTATATGAATTATACCTTATATGATTATTATTATTATTATCATCACACAATCACATCTGAAGCACAACAGAGCTTTCATACAACTCTTAATCTGTCAAAATCCAAGCAAAACTCATAATGGGATGTGTTTTTTCACTTTACCTAGAACTATTGCTGTTGCTTTTCTTGTCACTTCTCCACTCTTCCTCTTCATCAGATGAGCCAGAGCCCTCACTTTCTTCAGCTTCCTAAATTTAAAAATACAAACTCAAGCCAAACCTATGTTTTAAGGGCCTGAAACTTAAAAACATGTTGTCCATATTATCAAATTTAAAAGAAGTTTGGTAAAAAGTTGTTAAAATGAAAATAAAAGTAATCAGGTCATGAAAAGCATGTAAAATCTGACTGACAGGGAAGAATTTACATTACAAAAGAACAGATCAAGACAAACAGTCACACCTTCTCTCCAAACACAAAGGGGATATTCTGTCTCTGCTATGACTTTTTTCATTAGTGATACAAATTGAAATCAGTTAAGGGTGTTTTTTCCCCCCCTTAGCATCAACTGATTGACCCAGTACTAACTGGAGTACTCATGCATGTATTTAAATGCAATGCTAAACAGCAGAGACACACCAAAATATATTATGATTTTATTAATTTTCTGATTGCTCCTCATCAACTATTTGCATTAATATAATGTTTTAAATGTGTTTTCCATAAGTGAGTCAGTATGATGCATGGTTCAAGTTGTGTTTTATCAAGCAAAAAAAAATTAAAAAATAAGAGAAAATCCCATGAGATTTCAATTGTACCTTCAAGTGTTTGATTTGGTCCAGCTGATTGTCATTTTCAGAGTAACAAAGCCAACAGCCCTCTCACTAAAGCCTTTTCATACACTGTGCTGATAGACAGTACTCACTGAAATTCTCATTCAGTTTAAGTGGTTTATTATTTTTAGCCACACTGAAATTCTTCATTAAGAGGCAAGGAAAGGAGAGTCAATTTCTAAGGAATTTCATTTCTCATCTTACTTGCAAGATTTCCTAATTTCCCTTTTGTTCACTGTTTTTCCCTAACAAAGTGACTGCTCCAACAAGTCTGAGCTTCTCTGCTCCTTCCACTTCAGTTTAAAACTAATTCCTTGTGGGCAAGGCAAGACAAAGGCAGTCCTATCACCCATTTACAGTCTGGTAACACATCAGACACAAACAAAAAGCTCCTGTTACCCACAGAGCCCTGTGCCACCCCAGCCCAAGAGGAAAAGACCCTGCGGAAAAAATCACATTAGGGAGAACCTTCAAAATTTCCACTGAAAAACATTAAAACACACCTAAACTCCAAATGACACCTGAAACCAACCAATTGTCCATCAGATTTCTGCCCTAGGCTGTGGATTTAGTTTAGAAGATTCTCAGCAAAACCAGCTGAGCCATTTATAATCTGACAGGAAATACTGTCTTTATTAAAGCAACACAACAGGTTTGGGAAGTGCTAATAATGATGATGCTTAAAGAAATATTTTCTCTGGAAAAAGAAGGAGTAGGGTTTTTTGTTTGCTAGTTTAACACAGAAAAGACACATCTACATGAAATTTCATTTATTGAGCAACTTGGGCTGAGTCCAAACTCAGAAGAGAACTCACCTGCTCTATCAGGCCAAAGCAGCTGTCCCTCTCCTCCTCAGAGGATTCCAGCTGTTCAATGTTGTTCCGTGTTCTGTAGTTGGAATATTTCCGTCTGTGCAGTCGACGCTTCGATTGGATCAATGAAGACTCAGAGTCGCTCTAATTTATAAAAGAAGGGAAAGGAGTTAAATAAAAATATTTATCTGGCAAATTTTTATGAGTGGGAAAGGGTGGCTAAAAGCACTGCTGGATGCAAAAACTGAAACAGCATTATTAAGTTAAAAGTTCCTTTCACAAGAAATAATTTTCATGTAAGCCCAAAGTTCAAAATTTGCTGTTCCAAATTTAAGATTTATTAATCGTTCTAAGAAATTTATAAATTCTTTATAAACTACTGTGGCAGCTCCATTCACATCAGCTGATGAATGTATTTAAAGAATCAAGACGTTAATTGCCTACAATGTGTACTTATAAAAGCAGAGAATGGTTTGGCTTGGAAGGGACCTTAAAGATCATCTTGTTTCAACCCCCAGTAAAGGGGATCGTGGAGCAGAAGTCTTGTGTCAAATTGTTTTGAACCCTAAGACACAGCAAATCAGGGAACAAGCTTCTAAGAACAGCACAATAACCAATGTTTTCTTCTTGCCAATCTCTCCCACAAAACAGGTAATGAAAAAAGCACTTAAGTCTGAAGAAGTTTCCCCACACACAAAATTATCTAAAGTAAAATGACAAGGAACAGCAAAATAACCTGTGATTCCTCAAGTACAGCCTTGAATGCTCTCAGTGCTTTTAGCAGGACTTGCAATAGCTGTGTAACTGCAGTCAAACCAGAACAGCCTGAAAGCCATCCTGCCTTTAAAAATTACTCCCAAATACCTCACATAGAAGCAGGCAAGACTGAAAGCAAAAAAGAATTCCAGGTATCCATAAAAATCAATCAAACCTTGTCCTGCAATAACTGGGAGCTGAATCATCAGAGTCCTTGGAGGACCAAACCAGAAATCTCTGCATTTATTTTCTGCACCACCACTTGTCCTTGGGCACAGAATGCTCACTTTTCCAGAAGCTGCCACCTACCTTTTCCAGTGACTCAAATGACTTTTTCTTCTCTGTTGCATAAAGATCTCTCTCTTCTTCCCCTTTTGCAATCCGGTATTCTTCCTGTTTCCTACAAGAAAGCCATGAAAATCTAATTCTACACCTGTTTTGACAATGCTGGTCTCTTTAAGGGATCTCTCTCACACCCAATTCCATTCCATTTTTAATTTCAGATGTTATTGTTGCTCAAATAACTCTAAAGCATTCTATCATTTCCAGGTAAGAGTAAAAAATGTGGATGGTAAGAAAATCTTCCTTCCAAACATCAAAATAAAATTTAGGTTTTTAACCTCATTTTTAATTCACATTTTTCCATTTGCAATCGTTCTACCTCCCAACACTGGGAATGCTTCTTAAAATCCTCAGAGATGTGGTAGCATCTATGGTTCTGGCTTTAAAAGATGTTTAGCTAATAATTCTCCTTTTCACAGATGAATCCTGACAGTACTTTTGAAAGCAACTAGTTTAGCATTTCAAGGGGTTATAACTCATCACCTCCAAAAGTCTCAGAGAGAGTACAATTTCACCCAACTCTTCCATGGAAATTAATTCAACCTGTATCTTTTATTTTGGAGAAAGCAAGAATCTAGGTGACCTAGCTGGCCTGGAGATGACTTAAAATATTTCAATAGGGGAGAATCATTCAATTGGACAACTGCCCTTTCTTCTCATTGAATGAATCTTAAAATGACAAGTTTTTAGCACATCTGCACACAACGCTGAGCTATTCCAACAGCATCCATTTCTACCTTTGGTGTAACAGCACAAAATTTATACAAACCAAGCTGCTGTACTGTCCCTAGTGCTGCCTTAAGTTTTAGCTTTTATATTTTTTAGATTCTGTACTGTATTAGTGTATAACTCTGAACTCTATATAGAGTCTTAGCAAGTTCTCTTCATGTTTTTGCCAGACTAAACAATCCTTCTGGGCCTGGAAACCAAAGTCACACCAGCTCAGGCCCTGAAAAGTATAAACAAAAGTGAATTGGGGGGAGAAGCAAACCAGGGGGATATGACTTCATTACCAGAAGCTGTAATTGGACAATTAACCTCTGATAGGCAAACAGACCAAACTTTTATCTGTCTGAAAAACTCGTGAGCATCGTCCATCTCGGCTGGAGCCCGAGGTGTATCTGTTGAAGTCTTTTTAATAAATACCCACTTTATTCCCTAACTCTGCCTAAGTAGCCTCTGCAGGCATCACCTGCAGGCTGCTGACAGACCTGAGCAAGCTGGGGGGGATCTCTGGCACCACCACCCTGCGCCTCCAGGCCTGCAGGTCCCTCTCTGTGGCCATCTGGCTGCGCGGGGCGTTCTGGTGCATCTGCCGCACGCCCTCCACCTGCCCGCTGCGCCTCAGCCCGATGTTGGGTGGGGACTGGATGTCCAAACTCGGCCTCCTGAAAGCTGAAACACACACATCAAAAGGGTTTTGTCACGCTGTAGGGAACTGGAAGCTCGTTGCTTCTTGTTGCAAGATTAAAATAAAGAGTAATGGCCAAGTATTTATCTCTAAGTATGTGATTTGTGGCCTTCAGGGGATTATGTGTGTTGTAGAAACCACAGAGATTACACAAAGGATTTTTTAAATGGTTATTTCTGCCACTATTTTCACAGAATCAGAATCACAGAGTTATTCAGGCTGAAAAGACCTCCAAGATCCAGCATTTGATCAATCACCACGTTGTCAACCGGACCAGAACACTGAGTGCCATATTCCAGTGGTTTCCCAAACACCTCACAGTGAAATGAACCACGGTGTGGCTCTTCTGAACTATTTCAGACAGCTCTGAGGCCAGTGAGGCTCTGAAAAGCACTCTTCCTAGAGCTGAGTGCACATAATTAAATATATAATTTTGTAAGAAAATACATATTTTTCCACCTATATTATATACTTACATAATTAAAACTACAAAGACACAGCTTAGCAAAGTGTCCTGTTTAAATCTGTAAAGAAGTTTGAATAATGGCACAATACTTACTTTGCAAAAAGTATGGAAAGAAAAAATAACTTATGCAAACTTTCGCAAAACATTCTATTTTATATATTTGGCAAGTTATTAATGACATTTTCCTTTAAAAGTGAAAGGCTTTGTAATTTAATCACAGGAACAGCAGTGTTTTAATGAATAAAAATAATCAGGTATCACAATGTTAAAGGAATCTCAGTCCCCAAAACTACTCTGAAATTAAAATCTGTCTTGGTGTTTCACACAGCACAATAAAAACAGATACCGAACAATTACTAAGGAATTTATGAGTAGTCCTCACCTCTCCTGGGTGTTCCCTCCCCGTTTTGGGGGCCACTTGGAGCAGATTCTTGATCAGCTCCAGTTCTCTGATCCTGTTCCAGCTGCAGCTGTCTGATCATCCCATCCAGGATGCTGGGCTCCAAGCCTGGCTCATCCTGGTCAACAGTCTGCTGGCCAATCACCTGCTCAACGACTTCTCCATCACCTTGCAAGTGTAAAACAGATCAAATTAATGAACTTATTCCAATTATTAATTCCAAGTAAGACATTTATGGAATGTACAATCAAATGGTTTGTGAATGTCACTGCCCACAGAAAAGAACTGCAACAGCCATTTTAACAACTGATTTTTTTTTTACTTGTTTAAATTGTATTCACTGTAGGACCTTCCAGCATCTTTAGTTTACATAAACACAAAATATCAAGGGAAAAAAACGGTTTTTTAAAATTGCTGATGTCCCCTTGGCAACTAGTACATAACCTACTCCTGAATGTAGAGCTTTAGTGATATCCTTACTTGTTGCTACATATCCAAGCTGAGGAATCAAATGTTCATCTGCACAATTCTCTCTTCCTGGCACCAATCTTTGATATTTTGTTGGATGAGGGTTTCCATCCACATCCACTAAGAAGGGAGGGGGCATGAGGTGAGGGGCCTGCTGGGTCTGCTCGTCCAGCACGTAGTTGTTGGAGTCTCGGATCAGCGGCCGATAGTCCGTGTGGAAGAACATCTGATCAGGGATCTAAAAGGAAATTTTATTTTTATGTTAGCAATTTGGAAAAAAGAATATGCTAAAGAACAAGCACTAAAGTCTCTAAAATCTACTTTAAAGTAAAAGAAAAAGTTCCCAATTAGGAGATTTATGTTTAACTTCAGTTAAGCTGAATGGGTGTTGCAGTACTGTAACTTTTGATAGTGCTTCGGCAGATAAAATTCTTCCAGAACACAAAAGCTGAGGTAACTTAATGCAAAAGGACTGGTTTACACTTAAAAGTATTTATCTGTCATTCTGCATTTTCCCCCTACAATTATCAGAATCACAGAATATTCACAATTAGAAGGGATCACCAAGTCCAACTCCTGACTGAGTGGCCCCTAAGTTTCCTTGTAAGGAAATCTTTGGCTAAAGCTCAACATCAGCTCTCAAAATAAAGTTTTCCTAATCATGATTTCTTTCTTCATCTACAAGCTTTTTTTTCTACAACTGAAAGTCTGCTGAGTCCATGAAGCTGAAGGAAAATGGTTACATAACTATTAGATCACAGGCAGAATTTGCTTCCAGCAGTGATGGGAAAGATGAAGGGAACAAGTTTCAATTTCAGCTGAGAATGTAAAGCAAGGAAAAAATAATTCTTTAAGAAGACACACATGGAACTAGAATTGCAACCTGACAAATGTAGAGAAGTGAAGAAAAGAGTAAATGTGCATTAATAAAAACAAAAAGGAAGCAGGCTAACAAATTCAAAAGTTTAGTATAGGATAAATTCAGACATTTATCCTCCTCACATTTTTCTAAATTTCAAAAACCACAGAGTTGGATCAATAATTTACTTTTGCTTAATTTAATCAACTACAGTGAATTTGGGCTTGAGTGAGGAAAGGCCTAAAGAACTGCAAGATAAACCAGCAGAAACTGGAAACAGAAGCATTTTTGAGGTTGAACAATTAATGTGAATTAGCAGTCTCCAAGATGAAAATGTATTCCAGGAGCATTTTTGGGAGCTACTCCCATGGGTATGTTAAGACATTGTTTTTTTTCTCCTGTGACAGGATCATATAAGCAAGACAATTTACAGACATCAAGGAATCCATTATATTTAGATCCTCTAACCACACAAATTATTTTTTACACATGAACCTTTAAATTATTTCATGTAATAATCTAATCTCAGTTAGAAACTTGATACAGAGATCTGATAAAAAGCTGAACTTACCTTTTCATAAGGCCTGCTACAGCCAAAGCCAAATATCAGCAGATGCCCATGAGAATCTGTGCATGCAAAATGCTGCCCATCTGGTGAAAATTTACAGTCAAAAACAGCTCCATGTCCCTGGCCTTCAATCTGGATTGAAGGAAAAAAAAATTCAAGATTACTTGATCATTTTTTCAGAGGAAACCATAAGCACCAAAAATTAATTGCTCTATCAAAAGCCATCATGCATTTCCTTAAATACTTCCATTAAGGCACTGATAATTTTGTTACTTCAGTATGTTTCTTTTCCCCTTGAATTTAAGTCCTGAATGAATTCTAAAAGGTGCACTAGAGGGTATGGAAAGCTACTGTTCAGTGAATAAAATGAAGAAATAAACATGTTTTTCTGAGGCTTTTTAGCTGTCAGCATACTGCTTGAAATAAACTGGAGCTAATACAGATTGGTTTTGTTCAACAACTTTCTAGACAAACCCAAAGAATTTAATAACTTTAAAAGATTTTATTTTAAAAATAAAAAAAAGCTCTTTGCTGTTGACCGACCAGGAAAAAAAGGATAAAAAATTTATATGAACATGAGATCAGAACTTGAGTCTCACAGAAAATAACCTAATTTAAAGTGTTAACAATGAGCTGTCAAATGGAGCCCTCAAACACTGTGCTAATGGATATTAAGATTATCATTTTTAAGACTGGAAAACACAAGTATCTGTCCACAAGTGTCTTGAAACAATGGCCTAAAACAGAGCCTATGAGATGGCACCTCAGCTGAGGAAAATAATTAATATGAATAAAGTACACAATGATCTTAAATAACAAAGAGTGGAAAATCTGCAATAATCAAGAAATTCTAAGGGAAAAAGCTCTAAGGTAAAAAAAATAATTACTACATTTTGCTAGTTAAGGTTTTTCTGTTTAGTTATTTGTTTTGGGTTTTTTTTTGTTTGGTTTTTTTTTTTTTTTTTCCCCTGAAGGTGCAGGGGTGTGAGTGTTGGTGCCAATTGCTTAAGCTTGTAGGACAGTGCTGTGTGCTGAGAACAAATTTAAAAACAAAGAGAATAAAGTTTAAAGAAGCTCTTACCATGTTAAAATAATGCTTTGTTTTGGTGCCTTTGGTGATGTCCCATATGAAGATGTTGCCATCGTGACCCGCAGACAGCATTATCCTGCAGTCAAAGGGATGGGTCTCCAAGACAAACACCTCGTCTGCATGGCCCTGCCATTGAAAATTGCACATCACAGGGAAACAAGGAAAATCCACATCAGCAGGATATGCACAACACAGCCCAAAGCCCCTGCTGTCCCCTCTGTAAAATTAAACCCCAGGCAGCCACAAAGATTTGAACATTCGAAAGGTAAAAATTTTCTAGATTCAAGCAAGAGCTGCAGAAATATGAAGCTTTTGTCAAAGGATCCATGGGCAATTTACTGTACAAAAATCTTATTTATTCCACATTTATTTTTTCTATTATTTACAGAGAAAGTCCAAAGCAGAAGGAAGCAGCAAATTTTGATTACAAGAATTCCAAGGAACACCACACTTGCTGTACCATCCACACAGAGCTTTCAAGACCAATCAGCTCTAATTATAAATTCAGCATGCACATGTCACTGCAATTCCAGGAAAATATTCCAAAAGCAAGGAAATTTCCATACCACCAAGTCATGGAGCAATTGCCCTGTACTGGAGTTCCAAACTTTGAGCAGGTGATTATTCACAGCCGTAACAACGTAGTTGTCATTTTGGTTCCAAGCTATCATGGTTACTTTAGGCTTCATGAATTTGTCTTCTTCTGCACAAGTGTCACTGTTTTTAAAAAGTCAAACAGGTCAGAGATGTGTTTTATATTTTAATTATCTCTTTTTTATATGAAAACACAGTAACCTGTTTTCCTGTGTTAACAATCAGACAACAGTAAGGAAGAGAAGAATTAAATTTGGGTTGAAACTTTGACCACAAAAACCCCTTCATTTAAAGCAAATCTGGATTTTTAAATTTTAAAGGACTTGATAATGTCTTTCCCATTTGAGAGGCAAGGCAAAAAGGCTTTCCTTTTCCATGGAATCTTGGCTCCTCTACATTGAGAGTCCTAACATAAATCCTTTAAAATTTTGGACTTTTTACAGTCAGCTTTTCCAACTAACTGATTCCCAAGCCAATCTCTACATTAGCTAAGCATTTTTTAATGAGTCCCAACAGAAATACAGTAATACAAAATACATTTTGTTTTAATCTCAATCTATTTCCTTATTCTCTCCCCAAAATACATTTATAAGATACTCTAACACTGTCCTTCAGCCTTTTAGTGAAGCAAAGAAATAAGTTTTCCCTGAAACATTTTCACATGGGATTATCTTTGTTCCACTTCAAGCAGAGGCCTCTTACAAAGATTCAACTATAAAACCACAGTAAAATCTCAAATATTAATGACTCCTCCTTGGTAAAATCAGGTTTCTTTCATGGTTTTTTTCATCACAGGAAAAGCCTGAAATCACCGTCCAATCAAGTCATGTACCCAAGATTTGGCTTTTCATTTAATCACCTACAAATCATTTAATTAAAATCTCATTTAATCACCTGGATTAATTTCTGTTCAGAGTCTGTGGAAACTTTCTGACCTTGTGTACTCCTGTAAACTATTCCCCCTTCAGGTTTACCCAACACCACGTAATACCCTGATTTTTATCTCTAGTAACATTAAGACTGGGTGCCACCAACATTTCATCAATTCACTTTTTTAAAAGCAGAAAATGGGAATAAGCAGCAAGATGAGTCCTTGAGGAAAGCCACTTATTCCATGTCACAGCCTCTCCTGCAAATAGGTCACCACCTACTTGATTTTTACTACTCTAAAAATATTTCTCCCATGACACACCAGGTGTCAGACTAAAACCCAGATAGAAAAGGTGGGTTCTTGCTGTTCACTTTTTCCCCTGAAACGAGGCAAGAAAATTCATTTGGTAGAGTGTATTTGAGAGCTTTATGAACATTTAGGAATCTATGAAAGCACAGACTCCAACTCAGCAATTATTACACCACCAGAACACCCAACTCACCCCCTCCCCAGACCAAACAACTTGACCAGAATGTTGCTCTCACTCTCACATTTGAGTAATTGAGTTTTTCAATCTTTCTGAATTTACACAAAAGAAGCCAAGAGATGAACACTTCACCTACCCCAGCAGTCGATCAGACATATCCAATAAAATGCTCCTCCACTCTGCCTGCTCAAAACGCCAGATCCGAGCAGTCCCATCTCTGCTGCCGCTTATGAACCTGAAAAAGTATGAAAAATTAATTCATTTATCTTCAAAAAAAATTTTCTTTACAGTATGTTTAGAGTTACACACCACCACAACACAAATTCTGCAGTTTTCGACAACTGAAATCTTCAGTTTGTGTTCAAGAGAATTCTTTCCATAAACTTTCATTCCAGAAAACTGGGAAAGAATTTTTATGAACTGGGAAACTGAATAAAGTCCTCAAAACATGAAAAACAGAGAAGCAAGTTCCAAAGTTTAACTCAATTCAAAAATTCATCCTCAGCTCCTCCTCAGCACAGGATTTTAATGTATTTTATGTAATTGCAGAGTTTCAGATACTGAAGTAGAGAAATGAACAAATCAGATGAAAAGGTTTTAATTTATTTTTAACCATTTTCACTGCATTTTTCTATTTCCTATACAATACTCAGTGAAACTGGAAAGAAAGGAGGAGGAAAAAGAGGCCACAAGCACACTGGGTACATAAAAAAGTGGTAAAATTCCTCCAGGTAAATAAAACCCCAGCCAGGCCAAAAATATCATCTAAGGTAGATGAACAGAAAGCTGGAACAGCTGGAGCTTAATTATGCTCAAAAATTTCCTGAGTTCTAAATAAGTAGATTTTTCTTACTCGGAACATCCAGTAATAGAGTCTTAATTCCAAAATTATGTATTTTTTGTCCATACTTCAGCATCTTTCAACATACCTGTCCCCACCATTAGAAAACTGAATGCTGTCAACTTTGTCCTGTAAGAAAAAGTAGAGTTTGTTAGAAATTTTATTTTTGAAACAGGAAGTATTTGACAATTCTGAGTTTAATAAAATCTGAAATACTGAAAGAAAAAAAAAAAAAAGTTATGTGATTTCTAAGAGTTTTAACTGCAAGGCAAACCAAGTCCAGACACTTCCCAGAACTCTCTAACTATTAATTTATTTAAAATGTATCTTTTAAAAACGGCTTGAATTAAACATGAAGGTTTAACAGACTAAATAACCTGGTTGACAACTGAATCATATTTAAATATATTTCCAATACTGTAAATCAACTACAGTGGTGAGGAACCTGCTGTTCCTACTCCTACTTACACTTCCCTTAAAAATAAATAATTGTTTGGGTTTTTATCACAATAAAAACTGCAGGAAAAGTAGAGACCACAATTAATGTCTTAAGAGTGGAAAAGTCTCCTCTACATAAAAAATAAGTGCTGATCAAACCTTATCAATGCAACAAAAATAAAGTCAGATTTTGTAGTAGAGGAAATATTATTGTGAACAAAATTAATTAACAGCATTGCTAAAAAACCACTTATAAAATCACCTTGTGACTACAATGATGCTTCAAATGACTAATTAACTAATTACTTACAGCATGACTTTCCAATTCAGCTATTTTCTCAGGTGTTTCAGAGCCAAAAAAATACATTCTGATGACGTGGTCAGTGCTGCCAGTTGCTAAAAACATACCACCTGTAAAAAAAAAAATCAAGCAATAATTAACCTGCTATGGAAGAAATTAAAACAGGTCACCAGCATTTCTCAGAGGCCTGGTTTAAATAAAAAAAAACAACCCACAGCTATTTGAAAAATGGCACATTTTTAATGCTCTTCCACTGACACACATATGTGGAAGGAAATCCCTTTCTTGCCCCAGAAAGTGTTCTTGGTCACAGTAAAAATAAATTAACGTTATAAAGATTTTAGGGGCATCACAGTGGAACTTTTAACACTAAATTGCACAGAGAAGCCTTCAATAGTGGGGAATATGGTTCTGGATAATCAGAATTATGTAGATGATTCTCACTGTAGTCTGTGCTTCATTTGTGCAAGTGAACAGCATCAAAATTAGGTTGAAATGTTGAGTAAACCAGTCAAGTGAAGCACACTAGCATTTAGCTGTGGCGGCAGAAATTCCAAGTTCTGCCTCTAAGTGCTGTCAAAAAAAAAAAACCAAACCCAAACAAGTTAAATGTTAAAAACACCTCCCAACACAAGCCAGGGCTCTGTCCTGACAATATAAACAAGCTACACTTTGATTTGCTTTTTATTTTTGAAATTTACACGAACTGTGTAAAAGAAAACAACAAGCCAGGACTGAGGCACATTAAAGACACATCTCTGGTTCCTTGAAAGAGGAAGATCTCTATGAGCACCCCTGGCACTGGATCAGAAACTCCTCCTGGCAGGAACCACTTCCACTGCTGCTGACTGTGGGATGTCAGAGAACCCCTTCTGCCAATCCTTGACATGGCACGAAAGGATTAAGGAAAAATTAAAAATCCAGTGAAAATGGAGAGAAATTATTAGGTGACTTTTACTCCTGTGCAATCAACAATGTCTTCAACAGTCTTTCACTGTTAGCTAAGGGAAGGCCCATGATTTAATTATGCCACAGCTAACAGTGCACAACTGTGCAATTATTTACTCACAACTGCAGGTTTTGTCCGTTTTAAAGATGTCACAATCAAGTATTACAAGAGAGAAAAGAAGAAATCACGAGGCTGAACTCCACCTGACTTACCCACACTGAAGGAAGAACAAAGCATCTGAACCCCTGGTCTGGGCTTCTCTGTGAACTTCACTGGCTTGGTGCTTAAAAAGAAAAGATGTTTGAAATAGGCCACAACACCCAAAACTTGGCTCTTAGCAACATTTCGAAACATAAAGGGATGTTTCTTCAAACAGGGATCATTTTATACCAACTACCATGATGTGGCACAACATCAGACACACACTAATCATCCTAGAGCTCTTTTTGGTAGTAATTAATTATTTTTGGGTACAAACAAAGAGTAATCAGACATTGAATATTTCAAACTATCCTGAACATAGATATCCTGAATGCAAGTTCTTTAAGAAACATCCTAAAACTACAGGACTGCTGGAAAACCAACTCCATCACCAAGTTCTATTAGACTTTCCAACATACTTGCATTTCCAGCCATTCCTGTTGTCCTACATTTGTACTTTTAGTGAAGAAAGAGATTAATATACTTCCCAACTGATCTCCCAAGTCAGTGAAACAACACTAATTTGTAAAGGATATAGTTGGTGATGGTACTTTAAAATAACTATGGACTACATGATTTGCACAGCATTTTCATAACCACAAAAACTCAGTGGGGTGAAAAGCACCTGAACTTATTCTCCTCAAGCCTAGGATGGCACAAAGGTTAATCAGGAAACCATTCACATACTTGAATTTCATGGAATCTGTATCCCACTGCCAGAAGCAAACAGTTCCATCCACCCCAGTGGAGACCATGTACCGCAGGGAGCCTTTCACCATGGGACTGAACTGCAGAGAGGAGAGAAAAAAAACCACACAAGAGCACAGATTTAAGAATCGTTCGTGAATTTCTGAAAAAGTTAATGTAAAAGCTCTATTTATTTTGGATTTTCTGCCTCCAACTGCTGGTAGCTCATTTTTAGTGTTTACAAAGTAACACCTCCCCTACTTTTAAGATAAGTTCGTGGTCTGTGTTTCAATTACTGCGTCAAAAAAAAACCCAATTCCTTCAGTGGTTTGGGTTTGGTCTTTTCAGTGACCACAATCATCCACTGAAAATCCTGTCAGTGAATGAAATAATGAGCACAGCAGACTGAAAAAAGGGAAGCTTGAACAGACAGGTGTAGTTTAAAAATAATTAAGCAGAGCATGAGATATGAGAGAGCTTGAATGTGTAACTTAGCAACAAAAGTAATTTTATAAGAATTTATGGGAATTCCTCAGAAATAGTTCAATACATGGGATTTATTGCTTTACACAGAACCACCCTTCAGAAAAACTTCACAGACACAACTTGTTTAAACTGTTTAGCAATTATTATCATCGGAAAGTTGTATAAATTGTACTTATTGCAATTATGGTATTATTAAGAAAGCTTAAATTAAAAATTCCACACACTACAATAAAAGAAGCACCACAAGCATTTAGACATTAAAAACCAACCAAACTAAAAAATGCAATGAATGCCACAGAAAGTGCAGGTATGAAGATTACTCTCTGAGGCAGCATTTTTGAGAAAAAAATGCAGAATTATCTGTTTGTACTGAGCTCCACAAGCCACTCTTCACCCCTCAAGACAAGCTGTTGGTCTCACTGGGAAACACTCCAAACCTGGATAATGAGCTTCTAATTTCTGTGTTAATTAAGGAATTAAAGGCCAAAACCAGACTGAATCCAAAGGACCACCAAGAGCTCACCGTGTATCAAATCACTTTCAAATTTAAATACACATTTCACCTTTGTCCTTCTGAAAAATCTCCTATTTTTGAGATTAAAACAAATGAGCACATCCCAAAAGTTGTAGGAATAATATACTGCATCAGAACATATTCACACAAAACAGCAAATCATGTTTCCAGTAAGAGACAACAGAAGGACATGATATTTCACAGAAATTCCCTTTTGTTCCAACAACTCAAGTATTCTAGGCAGTGATCTTTAAGTGAAAAAGAATTCCTGTCATTATCTTCATTTAAACAGGTAGGAATTCAAGAGTGACAAGGAATTTACTTGTTTTTGAGCAGGTTTATCCTGTGACTTGACATGAATATTTACACATTCAGATTTCACTACTCCCATAGGCAGCCAGAGAGAAATAATTTCAGTTTTTAATATGCAGAAACACTTCAAAAGCCCCGTACCTGCAGTGAGCTGATGGACCCTGTGTGCCCGTGGAGGACAGCAACTGGTGCACAAGTCCTCAGACACCACACTCGGATCATCTTGTCACAGCTGCCAGCTGCAATCAGGGTGTTCTCATAGTTCACAGCCATGTCAGAAATCTCTGCTGAATGTCCTCGTAAGGTGGCAAATAATCTGCCATTGTGAGTGGACCAGATCTTCACCAGACAGTCATCTGAGCCCTAGAGAGAAATAATCATTAAGGACAACTTCTGACATGCTTCTGACCTTTAATTACAGCAAATTGTTCCACTTGAGCACAGCGAGGGAGCTTCATTTTACCAGCATTGATATTTATCTCCAGAAATTTTAGCACAACACCCATTTCCAAGCTTGTATCATCTAAAACTATATTCAGAGTTGGATGTAATTCATCAACTTACAGTAAATATTCTGTGTCCAGTCCTGTCAAATGCAACACAATATACAGAAGAGAGATGGCCAAGGATCCTCCTGTGCATCTTGACATGCTGGTACATACTTCCTGGGAATGAAGTGCTGAACTTGGCATATCCAGTTAATTGCTTTGCTCGATGCACCTCCACTAGAACACAGAAGAATCATGTCATGTTTCACACATGTCTGTTCTAAAACTTGGGTTTATTCAACAGCCATTAATATTAAAAAGCGACTGGAAATTACTTTCAGATTTCATAAAGTCAAGTTTTGTGGTATCTGCAATTTTTTTCTGTGTGTAAAAACAGTATTTGAGAGCAGTGGGGAGAGGTGAGAGGAGCTTACCAAGATTTGGTGGGGTGCCATAGTTGACAGGCATTTCAGGGGGTCTGCCTCGATGGAGAGCAGCAAATGCAGAGCCCTTCCAAACTGTGTTCCTGCAATCTGCAAAAACAGTTGGAAGTTCATCACAAGTATTTGTTATAAATGCCAAGAGAGCTGCAGTTCCAAAACACAGCAAAGAGCCCATCTAGACTGGTCTCAAACACAGGACTGAGCCCACCAAAAAAAAAAAAAAAAAAAAAAAGGCGCCAACTGGCCCAAAACTTCTTACAAACAGTGAAGAGATAAAGAGAAAAATCCATTTAATAGTAACAGGAGAAAAAAACCCAACACAGACAACCATCAAACTTTGAAAATTACTTCTAAATGATGGTACCCTCGCAGTTCACATGACACAAAACTGAAATTTCAACTGATTTTTAATATTTTCCTGAGCACTTATACAGGAGTCCAATGAGTAGCTACTAACACGAAGCTATTTAATGAGATGATCTCAAGAACCTTTCAGTAACTAAAAGGGATTTACAAGAAAGCTGGAGAGGAATTTTTCCACAAAGGCTTGGAGTGAAAGGACAAAGGGGAACAGCCTCAGAGGACAGGTTTAGATGGGATGTTTGGAAGGAATTGTTCCCTGGGAGAGTGGACAGGCCCTGGGATGGAATTCCCAGATTTGCTGTGGCTGCCCCTGGATCCCTGGCAGTGCCCAAGGCCAGGTTGGACACTGGGGCTTGGAGCAGCCTGGGACAGTGGGAGGTGTCCCTGCCCATGGCACTGGATGGTTTTTAAGGTCCCTTCCAACCCAAACTATTCTGGCATTCCAAGAGGTCGTTTCCAAACTGTCAGTTCTGCCTTTCTCACATTATTCCCCAAATCCTAACTCTGTACACATGACAATGTATCACACCCACTTCAAACAAAGAACAGATCCTACCTTTTGCTGTCCGGAGCAGGGACTGTCTCCCTGCCCCGAGTAAGGAATTCACTCTGGAAATGCTGGGTGGGATCTCCTTATCCAGGATAGGGCCAATACGTTTGCAAATTTGTAATAAATGATCTGGAGCCACATGTTTGTTGGACAGCACCTGACAGAAATTCAAGGTTTAAAAGTAAGGATGGTACAACCCAGAACAGATTAATCTAAAAGCATCAATATGTACAGCTATATTTTGATATATTTTTTTTTAAAGTTCAACTTTCAAAGAAAAATCAATTCTGTTAAGCTCTGATCTAGTAAATTCAGTGGGTACTCTGCAAGCTAGGGAGAGCTGTAGTAAAAATAACTGGAGTGAAGTTGCTCACTGCATATCAGTGTTTTATTACTGGAAGTTTGCAGGAATCACCCCTGTGGCACCAGCTTGTGAGGCACCTACACTGAGTGTCTTTGCCCAACTCACACTATTATTTGTACTAAAAATAAGAAATAAAATTCAAACCCTCCTAACTCAAGATCACAGAAAATGCGGTTGCAATCAAGCACAAGAATTTATGCAGCTACTACCTGTACTTGTTCAGTGAACTGCAAACCAGCAGGTTTGAGTACAATCTCTCTGGAAACAGTTTCCTTGAAGAACCAGTACTACACAGCCCAAGTCTGCCCTACTTCCTTAAACCAAAGGCTCAAACCCGTCATCCCTATGCTCAGGAATGATCCCACACTATCTGCATCAAGCAACCTAAAAAAAAATACTCCCCCACACACACACTCAGATGTCTCAGCCAAGAACAGATGTGTGAGGGTTTTGATTATTTTTCCCCTCGCCTTTTCTTTCTGGGAGTTCAAACTAAAAAAATCCTTATTCTTATCCACCACAATAATGCAGAAGTTAAAGACACAAAGTAAGAGTTTAAACAGCTTTGAGCAGAGCAAACCATCAGAAGCTGCTGGGGAGGTCTGAAGCAGCTGGGACTGACAGCCCCATGCTTCCCCCAGTGTGACCTGGCCATGAACAAACCAGTCAGCCCCAGCTGCTCCTGGAGCAGCCAGAGAATTCCCAGCCAATCCATTCAGGAGAAGCTCAGGGCCACACCAGCTCAGGTATGTGGCCTCTTGCCCAGGTAACTGAGAACACAGGCAGAACGAGCTCGTGCTGCTGATGCTGCTCCCTTGGCTGAATGACTGAGCTGGGATGAGCAAAGTGTCCCAGCAAGGCTCATCTACTCATCACTAAAGTGGGAATAAAAATACCACACACTGCCAGAAAGTTGCCCAAATGCACACTGAGCATTCAGAAGGTACAATTTAAGTCACAACTTTGCATTTGTTTTTAATAATAAAATCCAGGTATAAAGCTTGTGTGGCACAGGTTGTACTCCTGGCAGGGTGGGAGGTGATAACATCAGTAAAACAGTTCCCATTACCCCACAGGCAAATCTGTCCAAGCAAATCAGCCCATCAGATGCTTAAGGTTGATTTTAAGAAACATATCTGGTAGCCCAAAGATTACAAAATGCAGTTTGACATAATTTCTTTATCAATTTTGACTCTTGACTTGGTACAGAGCAGTAGCAGCCACAGCATTCAGGACAGAAAGGTCAGCATGCTTCCTGCCAAACACTAAAACCCTTTTTGTTTGAATGCCATCAGCAATAAGTATATTTTCTAAATGCAATCCTTGCATACAAAACCTTGCAATTCCTTTCTTTCTGAAGTAGTTTTGCTGAGACTGTAGAAGGAGCAGTTATTTCAAAGATTTGCAACTCCAAGCTGAGCAAAGTGGAATAGAAATAATTACACCACACAACTGCATTTGTCTGTGGTCTCTGCAAATTCAGAGTGAGACCAGTGGGACAAGAGACTCTCACAGCCCCTCAAAAAACAGAAACTAAAACCCTGGGAAGATCCATTTAGTTATCTGGAAACAGTATTGCCCTGTGCAGAGATTTCCTTCAAACTGTGCATGAAAAAAAAAAAGTAGAAGCAGCACATGCTAAAGAATTATTTTGACAACTGTCAATGCAGAATAATCAGTTAAAAAGCAGCCCTAAAATCAGGAAAATACACACATGGGCTCTCCCAACACTCTGCTTTTTGTCAGAAGAAATGGACTAAGAAACCAACAATGAAGCAACAAAAAAACTCCCAACAATTCCTTTTGAGCTTAATCCTACTTTCATCTTGCCTGAATTCAAGGCCAGGCTTCTTAGTGACTTAAAAAAACTGATCCAAAACCGTCCTTGCTCAACTGACCACAACGACAAGAAGAGGAATCAAACTTATAATTTCAAGCAACACTTAAATAATTAGGAACATGTTCTGAACAACATTTCATTCCTTCTCTATGCAAATATGACCCTGAGAGCCTTAAGTGCTTCACAAGAGGGAGTTCACTGCAACAATCAGCCAATTAACCTGGGATGCCTGAACCTTAGGTGGGAAAAAACAAGGATAAACATCTCTTCAAAGGAAACACTATCAGATACAATAAAAAAGAATAAAAAGGAATAAAAATCACACGGGAAGGGCAGGCACCACCAGGCCATCACTCCCCAGCATTCAAACCCTCTGCTATTTAAGAAGCAGCAAAATTAACCCCCAAAACACAGCTCTGCCTTCTGTAAAAACACTTCAGAACACAAACCACCGGCCGTGGAAGGGCAGAAAGTACATTTTGTGGCAGAGATCACCCCCATCTTTCCAGCACGTCAGAAACAAAGCCCCGGCCAGCGAGGGGCCGGCGGTGTGAGCACATTCACACAACCGCCAACCCTGGGTTTCTGATCAGCGATTTCATTTCCTAATCTGTGTCGGAGGGGGCTGAAAGAAACCAACCAGAAAATAAATACCGACAAATCACGACGTGCCTCACAACCTGGCCCCTGAAACTCCGAAATGAAAGCTGGCTGTAGATTGGCTCCTGCCCTGCGTGTAGGCAGTAGCATGTACCACTGCACAACGCCAAGCTCCACCTCTGCTATATAAACAATATCCTCAATTTAAACCACCGCTCGTGTTTTTGTTAGTCTGATGTAAAGAAATTAAAGGCCCTTTCTAAAGTCACTCCAGTGTTCAAAGGCAGAATGGTACCGGAAGGTGAAGATTTAGGCCTGCTCTTAAAAAGGCAAAGGGGCTAACATCAATGTTATTACCGTAAATGAAAGGGTTTTTCTTAAAGAGAAAAGTCTCACCAATTCTTCATAACTTCTATAATGCTCATTTCCTTGCCAATCCAACCTTTTAGGAAGCAACTAAATAAAGGAAAAACAAACAAACAAAAAAAGAAACCGTGAGCGGTTAAAGGGGAAAGGAGGGATTACAGACCACATCCAAAACAATGCGTGTTGAGAGGGGAAAAGTTGAGACAGCGGCAGAAACTTGAATGACTTGCAAAGGAAACTTTTTGACTACAGCAAGATTTCATCAGAGCCCACACAGACCTGGTGCTGCTCCAGCTCCTGCACCAGCACCTGCAGAGAGAAGGGGAAAAAACACAGAGTCAGGGACAAGCCACGATCTGGCCCCTCCAGAGCGGGGGCCGCGGCTGCTCCCACCGCCCCCGGACCCTCCGCGGGCAGCGCGGGGTCCCCGCGCCCGGCGAGCCCCGGACTCACCTTCAGCGCTCTCCGGCAGGGCCCGGTGCTCAGGAACCGCGCGATGAGGAAGTAAAGCTCTGAAAGAGACACGGCAAAGAGACACGGGGGGGATGAACCGGGGGGTGGCCGTGACCCATCCCGAGAGGAAAGGGGGAGGGGGGCCGGAAGATGGCGGCACCGGCGGCACCTCCTCACCCCGGGCCCGCGGTGTTACCTGATTCAATGAGCGGCAACGACGCGCCGGAGCTGGAAGAGGCCGCAGGCTCGGCCATGGCGGGCTGAGGGCGGCGGGCCCGGCTCGGCACGGCGCTGTCAGCGCCTCCCCTCCCTCCCTTCCTCCCTCCCCTCACGGCCGCCCCCCCGCTCCCCTCAGCGCTCCCTCCCTCCTTCTCCCCCCTCAGCGCAGCCTCGGCGGCGCCGCCGCCATCGCCGCCGCACCACCCGCCACGGCGCCGCCGCGGACACCTCCGCCGGGAGCGCCCTCGGAGGGAGGCGGGGGGGGGGCGGTGGAAAATAGTTCCCGCAGTACCGGGCGCGCCGGCGGGAACAGCGTTAAAAGCGTGCGGCCGCGGGGAATATACCAGCAGAGAACGGCGGGGTGGGCGGCTTGGAGGGGGGGGGGTGATTGCGGGGAAGGCGCCCGGTGAGGAGAAGGGAAGGAGGAGGAGGCGCGGAAGGATCGCGCGAGGAAGGCGGCGGTGACGCGCCCCGGGGGCGGGGCTGAGCGCGGCTGAGGGTGGCGGGGGAGAGGGAGCCGGCGGCCGGCGGGGCAGCTCCGATCGCCCCCGGGAACAGCCGGGCTGCCGCCTCTGCCTCGGCCTTCCGAGACCGGGACAGCCCGCCCGGGACCCGCGGCGAGGCACCCAGAGCCGGTTCTAGGGGGTGATGCTATGACGGAGCTGACGCCGTGTGCCGCCAGGCCTCAAGTGCCGTGTCCGGTTCTGTCCTCGCTGCGAGGAGGATATCGGGGATTGCGGCTTGTCCAGAGAAGCTGGAGAAAGGGCTGGAGCCCCAGGAGCGGCTGAGAGAGCGGGAAAGAGGCTGAGCCTGGAGAAAAGGAGGCTCAGGGGGGACCTTGTGGCTCTGCACAAGTCCCTGCCAGGAGGGGACAGCCGGGGGGGTCGGGCTGTGCTCCCAGGGAACAGGGACAGGAGGAGAGGGAACGGCCTCAGGCTGGGCCAGGGGAGGCTCAGGTGAGACATGGGGAGAATTTTTTCGCTGAAAGGGTGATCACACGTTGGAATGTGCTGCCAAGAGAGGTGTCGAAGTCCCCATTCCTGGAGGAGTTCAAGGAACGACGGGACGTGCTCTGGTCGTTGACAAGGTGCTTGATCAAAGATTGGACTCGATGATCTCAGAGGTGTTTCCCAAGCGAAATGATTTTGTGATAATGTGATTCAAAGTGTACTGCCCTACGTGGTGCCCGGTGTGTGTATCCCATACCAGCAGAGATTTGGGAGCACCAATGTTGTGTCCGTGTTGGAGGTTAGGGATGGCCCAGCCTCCTGCAGAGCTCCATGGGGAATGCTGGGGGGCACCTTGGCTGCCTCAAACACCATTTTCCACACCACTCCAGCAGCACTGCTTCCCTGGCATCGCTGATAAAGTAAAAATAAAAAGCAACTCTGCCCCCGTGCCTGTGCCACCGTGAGCCTGGCTCCTGGAGACAGGATTTTGGGAGCCAGGACATTGACCTTATGGAGGGAGTCCAGAGGAGGCTCCAGGATGAGCAGAGGGATGGAGCAGCTCTGCTGGGAGGAAAGGCTGGCACAGCTGGGATTGTTCAGCCTGGACAGGAGAAGCTTTGGCCTGAGCTCAGGGTGGCCTTGCAGGGCCTGAAGGAGCCCCAGGAAACCTGGAGAGAGACAATTCCCAAGGGCTGCAGGGACAGGACACAGGGAATGGCTTCAAAGTAGAGCGGGGTTAGGCGGGCTCTTGGGCAGGAATTGTTCCCTGGGATGGTGGGGAGGGGCTGAAATAGAATTCCCAGATTTCCTGTGGCTGCCCCTGGATCCCTGGCAGTGCCCAAGGCCAGGTTGGACATTGGGGCTTGGAGCAGCCTGGGACATGGAAGGTGTCCCTGCCCACGGCAAGGATACTGGATGATCTTTGAGGTCCCTTCCAACCCAACCCATTCTTTATCTTTCTGATTTCTCACAGTTGTTTCTGAACCATGCCCAGCCTGAACTCTGATAAAAACAGCAATGGCTGTACTTGTGTTACATTTTAAATCCAAGGTCTGCTTTCCCTATTTCATTCCCCACCTCTGGTACCTTGAAATGCATTTTTAGAACCCTGAAGTAAGTGATTTTTATTTATCGTTCCCTTAACCCAAACAACCACTAGCACTATACAAAGACAAAAAGCTATCTTCCAAGAAAGAAATTTTGTGCTGCCGTTGTATTTTGAATCAGATTGTGCTCCAGTGGATTCGAATCTGCATCAGCTCTCCAGCCCTTAGCTTAAGAGCAAGTAAATTTGGTATCACACAAGACAGAGTAATAGTGAGAAGTTACAATAAATTAAGCAGTGGGTAACAGTTTTGAGGGAGATGCTGGAAAGTCCACAGGATCACAGCACCAGAGACCCAAAACACATGAAAAATAGACTCTCATTAGACTAGAATAAACTGTTTAAATTCTGTAAAAGCAGGGATGAGTGCTTATTTTGGGGGATTGGTTATTTTGGGGGATTTACCTGCAAGTTCATTAATTTAATTGGTGGGCTGAGCTTGCCAAAACCAGAGAGTAAATAATATCATGGAGCTAGATCATGGTAAAATTAAACCAACAAATATGGAACCTGGAAGGGGGTGTTGGGGGAAGTGAATTAGAAAAGTGGCATCAATTTCCAGTTTTGAAATATCCAAGATCTTGAAACCAGAGCCAGGTGTGCTCTGTGAGGAACACACCTGTGATGGAATGGAACAGGAGCAGCTTGTGGCCTAAGACTGGGAGACTTCCTATGGAGAAATTAAAGAGTGCTGATGTATTGAAGAGTAAAAATGGTAAAATTCTAAAATGAAAGTATTGATTAAGAATGCAAGTTAAAGGTGAAACTAAAATGGGGTGGTTTTTTTAGAAATAACTGCAACAATTTGAAAGAGGCACTAAAAATGTACAGGAAGCAGGTTCTGGGCTTGCAGGTGTTACTTAAGAGGGTAAACAAGTTCTGGGGGAGGAGGAAAAAAAACCCCAACAAAGAACAAACAGTTACAGTTTGATGTTGGCTCCTCCCAGGACAAGGTGACAGTTGTCTGGCTGGCGTCTGATGCTTACTAATTATTGACTTTCTTTAAAGCAAACAGCAGAGGCACAAAGCTCTCAGCTTTCAAACTGAAGTTGAGATTAACACTGCAATTCTCCACTCCCTGAACAGCCACCCATCTCTTTAAAAGTACAGTTTAACACTCTGAAGGACACAAAAATCCAAACATTGTGGGTTCACAGTCAATGCAGGAGCTTTGGAATCCTTTCATAATCAAGATTTATTTGGTTTTTGTTCGGTGATCACAAACACTATCAACAATTTTACAATTGTTTTTATTCACAGAGCTTTTTTTTAAATCTAAAAACTAATTCTGTTTTTCTTTTCTAGCTCTAATTCAAATATTTTTCACTCAATCTTTGTAGACAAGCTGTCCTTTAAAACTAGATGTGAAATTCCAGTATCTCAAATATTGACAATAACAAGTTCCATCTGTCAAGCAGAAACTTTTACTTAAGACAGTATTTAAAGATATAAAATAAAAGTTTCCAATCTTTTGCATCACAGCTACAAAGTTGTTGGGAAAAAAATAAAGCTGCAACTACCAAAAATAACTTTGTCACTGATATACACCACTCAGCAAGAAATCCACCACTAGGGAGCAGTTTTATTAGATAAGCAATTCTACTGATGGTACAACCATAGAGAAAGATAAATAACTAAAATGTTAACAACATTCTCAAGACATCGTTATGAATTCCAAAGTCTGATCTGTGCTGTGCTTCATTTTTATAGGATAGAAAACTGTCCCTTGGAGTCTGTGGAACGTGAGGCCTAATCAAGGCCTCAAAGCCCTCTCCTTAATTAACACACCATTAATTTCTGGTTTCATAGAAAAAAGACAACCAGTACATGATTTTACCACTTAAAAAAAGCATTTACACTTATCTAAATATGTAAAAAAATGGGTTGAGTCGGGATTCTCTCCTTTTTAAAAACATGTTTTCTAGAACTACTAAAAAACTTGCATTTACAAAATAGTTGATAAAAATATTCCTCTGAATTGTACAAGAAGAAAGGTTTAAGGACCACCAGTTACAGATGTGGGAGCAGGTGTCACTCAGACTTCACTTCTTTCTCTGCAGCTGCATCAGGTGCTGGGGTCTGGAAAGGGAAAAAAAAACCAGAACACTTCAGAGAAGGAAGTTTTTAATAGCTCAGATTAGTTTTAATGCACAAAAGGACAGAATAACCCCGAGTTGTTCCTGCAGATTTCTCTTGGATCATGACCTGCTAAACTAAGCTGTCACAAAAAGGTTCCTTGGATCCACCAGGGTAGATTTCAGGATGTTGATTTTATTACTAAACACACATTGCAAAGGAATTTAATTTTAATTGGATTACTGCCTTTGTGACAGAAGAAACTTTAGCTTTTACACTGCTACAATTACACATGAGGTGTTTAGAAAACACAGGAGGCAACACTTCACACCTTTAAATTTCAGTCCCACAGTTTGAAATATTCTTCAAATCTTAACCCTGCTTTAATTCTTAGCAAACAATAACATCCAACAGGACAGACTCTGCCTCTTCTAGACTTTGGTATAGAATTCCACCTGGAATTTTGGTTGGTGTGACCAAGTCATTATCCATTACTTGTAAATTTACATAATCTCTGCACCAGTGAACTAAAGGGACTCCAGATGGGAATGCTGCCAAATTTGGTTCAGCTGCTGGAATATTACAAGCCCAAATTAAAAGACTGCAATAATGCCAAAAATTGAGTCAGCTGAAGAACTCATAGTTACAGCACAACTTTCTCACACTGCAAGCTTGCAAATGACAAACTGCCACCCCAGAGTAAATCCTCCTGCTCCTGAAGCACCATCCTGTACTTTCCTTGCCCACCAAACCCCATCATCTACCTAAAACCAAAATATTCCACTGAACTCCTGAAAACAAGGGGACATTGACTGTCACAGAAAGCTGACACCAGCTCTAGGCCTGTCACCACACTCACCCTGGTGAGAGGCGCTGCTTTTCCCTGCTGATCTTTTCCTAAATCTGTAACTGACTTGTGTGTGCATTCCAGGAATGTAACACAGAGTGGAGGATGCTGTAAGTGACCTGACCAATGACTCCATGAAGTTCAGCCACTCTCAGCCAAGACTCACCTGGCACAGTCACTTCTCCAGCAACAACAACTCATTAACTGTTATACTTTGTTCCTGCACCAACCTGTCCCTTCTCCCAGCAGTGCCTGTCAACGTCTCCTCAACTTTGCTCAAATCAACTCTGGGTTTTCACTCAAAAAATCTCTCCAGGCCCAAGAAAAAGAGTATTTCATTTGTCAAGAAACTTTTGTAGCAAAAAAACCCCAAAAACTTTCTCAGTAACAGCAAACCCAAACCCAGCCCTCCAAACTTCACCTCCTCAGTTTTAGCTTCCCCATTTTCTGCAGGCAGGTTGTCCTTTGTCTGTTCTTGGTTTGTCTCTTCTGTCTGTTTTCCTTTAGGCCCCTTCTTCCCCTTTGATGGAGCTTTCTTGTCCTCAGATTTATCCTGTAACAAAAAACAAAAGATTTATCCTGTAACATTTCCAGTAGGTCAATTGTTAGGACTTTCCAGGTAAGCCTTGAAAATAATAAAAAGCACAGAAAAACCAAGATGGATTTGCCAAGCTACCAACAACCCCTGATCACTCACTTACAAAATATTTCAGAATTACAAAATTGCAACACACTATACTCTGATTGCAAAAATATATTTTTCTTCATTAGTATGTATTTAAAAAGCCCACCACATTACTTCTTAATGAGCAAGCTTCTCACAACTGGAAAAAATACTGAGGGAAGTTTTAAAAACTGACAAAGGTGGGTTTTTTTGATGAATTAAATAAAAAAATCTTTTGACTGTTAATTAATAGCTTGAAGTAGTTATAAGCAGAAAATCAGTATCACATATGTCAGTCAACATCAATGAGCAGCAGTAAGTGCAGATGCATCACAGACACTGCAAAAAAAAAAAAAAAAAAACCAAAACAACCCAAACTCAAAACAAAACACACAAACAAACAAAAAAAAAAAATCCATGAAATTACAAAATTCTTTAGGCTTACAGCCCTGAGAGTGGGAACACACTGATACTCAAACCACCAGAATGAAGGTGGATTCCTTATCAGTAACTGCTCAATAGAATACAATGAAAACATCAGGAAGTCTGCTAAGATTATTAATTTATC
Source organism: Zosterops lateralis (assembly GCF_965231275.1). Taxonomy (NCBI): domain Eukaryota; kingdom Metazoa; phylum Chordata; class Aves; order Passeriformes; family Zosteropidae; genus Zosterops; species Zosterops lateralis. Next base: position 3,966,042 of record NC_139763.1, read on the forward strand.
TGAAATTAGAGAATCACAGAACAGTTTGGGTTGAGAGGGATCTTAAAGATCATCTCATCCAACCCCCAACACCTCCCACTGTCCCAGGCTGCTCCAAGCCCCAATGTCCAACCTGGCCTTGGGCACTGCCAGGGATCCAGGGGCAGCCACAGCAAATCTGGGAATTCTATTCCAGGGCCTGCCCACCCTGCCAGGGAACAATTCCTGCCCAAGATCCCATCTCTCCCTGTGTGACACTGTCTCTCCGTCCCTTGGAAACTGTCTCTCTTCATCTTTCTCATCAATTCCCTTCAGGTACTGAAAGGCAACAATGAGGTCGCCCCAAAGCTCTTAATCAATACATCACAGAGAAATCTTAAGATGATAAAGGAAAGCTTAACAACACAAACGGCAGCAAGCCAACAGACACAAGGCCACTTTTAATTCTCAAAAAAAAAAAAAAAAAAAAAAAAAACCAAACAGAAGAATTTTACACCTTACTTATTTGCACTGTGAAAGCCGTGCTGAAGAATTCAAAGATCACACAAACACTTGAAAGCTTGACATGTGAATGGAAACTCATGTGGTTTTTAAGTGGTTTTCCCTGTCCTAACACACTGCTTTAAAACATCAGTGCAGTGGGTGTATTTTATCCCATCTTGTAACAGAGATGAAATACAACACTGTGCACAGAATCATTCAGTTTGGAAAACTCCAAGATACTCCAGTCCAACTTTAAGTGGGCACCACCCTGTCAACCAGAGCAGAGCAGAGCAGTCAAACAACATCCAGGCCTATCCCTGGACACCTCCAGAGACGGGGTGACTTCACCACCTCCCTGGGCAGCTTTTCCAACGCCTGACCAGCCTTTCTGTGAAGAAATCCCTCCTGATGTCCTAACGCACAGCTGCTCTGACAGTCAGGTAGTTCCACCCAACACCAAACCACGATGCAACACGCAGGGATCCGTGCCCACGCCTCCATGCAACGCCCGGAGCTTAACAAGGCTCTACATACACACTGATGGAATGTACCTGTAAACACTGGCAAAAGCACATTAAAACAACGCTTGAGCCAAGCGAGTGTTTCTACAAGGAATAAAGCCATTCCAGCTTGAGATGCCCTCAAGCACCACCTCCCCTCTTCCAATTCGCTCTCACCTTTGCCGGTAACTTTTTGGGTTTCGGCTCTGCTTTGGCGGGCGCGGGTTTCTGAGGAGAGAGAACAAGTCAGGAAGGATCCAACCCGCTGGGGGGGGGTCCCCTCCCGGGCACAGGATAAGGGGCAGGCCGCTGGGCACTTACCGCGGAGAGCCGCGCCGACCGCCGCTTGGGCTGCGGGCAGGGAGAGAGAGAGACACAACAGAGAGAGAGAGAGAGAGAAAGGCGTGAGGGGCGGGCGGGCCGGGGGCAGCCCCGCCTGCCCTCCCCGCCCTGCCCGTTCTTTACTTACCTCCTCGGGGGCGTCCCCGTCCGCCACCGTCACCTGCAACACACACACGGCGCGTCAGCGGGGCGGGCCCGCCCGGACCGGCCTCAGGCCACCCCCGCCCGCCCCTTCCCGCCGCTGCCGGACCGCGAGTCCCGCCGAGCCCTCCCGAGCCTCCCACATCGCCAGATCCCGGCCCGGCCCGCCAGGCCGCCCGCCACAAGGCGAAAGGCGCCGGCCTTCAATATCACCCGCCGCTCCAGAGCCCACAGCGCGGCCGCTTCCCGCCCAGCCCCGTCCCCACAACGCCCCCGCCCCGTTCCCTGCCCGCCGGCTCTCCGCTGGCTGCCCGCCCGCCTTCACCTTCCTCTTGGGCATCTCGAAGCTCCCGGCCGCGTCCCCCGCGGCTGCGGCTGCTGGTGTGGCGCGGGTGCTGCGAGCTGTGCTGCTGCTGCTGTGGCGGCGGCTGCTGCCTGCGAGCCCGAGCCCGGCTGCGCGGCGGGGCCGGCCCCCCTCCCCATCCCAGCAGCGCCAGCGGCGCCGCAACAGGATCCAGCCGGATCGGCCCGCGCGCCCCGCCCCGCCCCGCCCCGCGCGCGCCGCCGCCTCATTGGCCCGCCCGCCCCCACGTGCCGCGCGCGTCCCCGCCTGCCCCTCACGGGCCGCTCCGCGCTCCCGATCCCGATCCCAATCCCGATCCTGGTCCTGGTGCCGTCCCGGTCCCGGTTCGAGTCTCGGTCGCTCCTGGTGCCGGGCCCGCCCCCATGGCGGAGAGCGGCGCCTGGCTGCTGGTGCTCAGCGCCGTGTTCCTCTGCAACGCGCTCAAGATCCTCCTGCCCTCCTGCTCCTCCATCGTGAGTGGCGGCCCCGCGCCCGCCCCGCGCCCGCCGGGGATGGGGGAAAGCGGGAGGGTGGCTGGGAGGGGAGCCCAGGGAGGGCGGTAAAAGGGGTCCTGTCACCGCATGGGGCCCGGTGTCCCTCTCCCGGCTGTGAGGGGCAGGCTCTGGTCCTGCTCCTGGCTTTGGAGAGGAGAAGGTGATGCTGGAGATGCCGGAACGCAGCCCTGGGGCTGGGTGGTTCCCTGGGCCCTGCTGAAGTGCTGGGGGATGAGTTACCGTGTGTTCAGCGATGCTCCTGAGCCCCCAGCCCTTAGGATGGATCACGGAGTCATGGGATGGTTTGGGCTGGAAGGAACCTTAAGGATCATCCAGGGAACCTTCCTCTGGGCCTGGCTGCTCTTGAGCTCCTCCAGGGATGGGACACCCGCAGCTTCTCAGTTTTCGGGAGTAGCAAGGGCAGCTCTGCTTAGTCTTGCGTGTTTTCAGCAGAGGGACGTGCCCATTGTTGGGATGGGAGATCAGTGGATGTGGAGATTAAGGAGTTGAGCCATTGTAGGAGTGAATAAACCTTAAGTTTCAGCCAGTAATCAGGGTCCCCCTGTTCTGATCTGAAGCATTCCCGTGGAAGCGTGGATAATGGAATTGAGGACAAATAAACGCTGTGACTGCCAGATAAACTCACGAGTGTACAAAGATGCTGAAATCCCTCTGCCGCTCTGCTCTGCCATGGAAATAACTTTACTGGCACAGAGATCAGTGTGCACTGGTCAACAATGGACAAAAATCCTTTAAAACTTAATTCACCCTCAGCAATTTAGGAAGCTGAACTCAGCGTTGCTAGGGATGAGTGATGAGACAGCCACATGAGGAGAGGCTGAGGGTATTTGGAGGAGACTGAGACTGGGATCTGCAGCTCCTCTTGAGGGACAGACAGCTCCCATCTCTGCTCCTGGCACAGGGACAGCAGCCAGGGAGAGGCTGGAGCTGTGCCAGGAGGGATTGAGAGGGGATTTTAGGGCAAGTTTCTTCCCCCAGAGGATTCAGGCACTGCCCAGGCTCCCCAGGGAATGGGCACTGCCAGAGCTCCAGGAGCCTTTGGACAGCACTGCCAGGGATGCCCAGGCTGGGATTGTTGGGGAATCTGGGCAGGGACAGAGCTTGGACTCAATTCCTTGTGGGTCCCTTCCAACTCAGGATATTCTAAGATTCTATGAAGATCTCTGCTCAGCTTTATGCTGTGGTTTGAGACTGAAGATGGTGTTAATGCTCTCACTGACTGAAGGCCTGAGAATAGTATCCATGGGGAAAAAATTAAATGTGTCTTGGGGAAGCTGGAAACATTTCCTAAGGAACAGCAAGAAAAAGATTTTGTGTCCTTTGTGCCTTCATTTCTATGGCAAACTGAGTTCATGAACCAACAAGCAGGTGGTGCCTCAAGAAAAGAAATTAGGAAAGTAAAAGGAAAGGAGAAAGTGTTGGAGTACTTGGCTGCTGGAGCTGGAAATGGGAATGATCACAGAATTATTTAGTTTGGAAAAAACCTTTAAGATCATTGAGTCCACCCTGAGGCTCTTTCCTCTCATCTTGTCACTCGTTCTCTTGTTACCCAAGGATTTCCTGCATCTCAGTGAAAGATCCTTTTTTATGGGAGGCTTTTGAGTTCATATTTTATACATATTAAAGCAAATCACTGGAATTCTGGGTCAATAATTAATAGCTTTCTTCACTTCTTAGATATCCAGGCTGTTACAGAAGGATGCAGAGCAGGAATCCCAGATGAGAGCTGAGATCCAGACCATGAAGCAGGAGCTTGCCACCATCAGTATGATGGATGAGTTTGCCAGATATGCCCGGCTGGAGAGGAGGATTAACAAAATGACTGACAAGCTCAAAACCCACGGTACAGTTCCATGTCTGCTCCCTTTTCCAAAAGGAAAAAAACATTTTCTGTTTCTGAAAAGCATTCTGTCAAGAGTGTTTTCAGTTTTAAGTATTTATCCTTCAAACTTGCCTTCCCCATATCATCCATTTTTTTTTCTTTCTTTCTTTCCTTTCTTTCCTTTCTTTCTTTTCTTTCTTTCTTTCTTTCTTTCTTTCTTTCTTTCTTTCTTTCTTTCTTTCTTTCTTTCTTTCTTTTCTTTCTTTTCTTTCTTTTCTTTCTTTCTCTCTCTCTCTCTCTTTCTTTCTCTCTTTCTCTTTCTTTCTTTCTCTTTCTCTCTTTTCTCTCTCTGTTGTTCTTTCTTTTTTTCTCCCTTCCCTTCCCTTCCCTTCCCTTCCCTTCCCTTCCCTTCCCTTCCCTTCCCTTCCCTTCCCTTCCCTTCCCTTCCCTTCCCTTCCCTTCCCTTCCCTTCCCTTCCCTTCCCTTCCCTTCCCTTCCCTTCCCTTCCCTTCCCTTCCCTTCCCTTCCCTTCCCTTCCCTTCCCTTCCCTTCCCTTCCCTTCCCTTCCCTTCCCTTCCCTTCCCTTCCCTTCCCTTCCCTTCCCTTCCCTTCCCTTCCCTTCCCTTCCCTTCCTTTCCCCCTTTCTTTTTCTCTCTCTCCTTCTTATTTTTTTCCTCTTTAAACTATTTGAAGAGCTTGCTTGTGTCTTTCCAGGAATTTCCTGGGCTTCACTGTGTAATTATTTATTCTTTCTCAGTGATGCTGATCACTAAATCCTGTTTTGAGTAAGTCAAGAAAGAAACCACAGTGTGATACAAAACTGGCAGTTTGTTGTAGAAGGGTGTTTTTAATATAGCTAAAAGTCATTGGAAAGAGACTTTTAAATAGGGTAATGTCCAGTCTTAAACAGTGAAATATTAAAGCATGACCAATTTGATGTAATTATACTTCATTATTATAAGTAACGTAAACTAATATTTTTATTTCTTTAACAGTGAAAGCACGAACTGCCCAATTAGCCAAAATAAAGTGGGTCATAAATATTGTATTCTACGTATTGCAGGTAAGTAAATACTTTGTTATGGATACAACTTAACCCAAATCCTCAGTAGTGTTACAATTCTCTCCAGGTTTATTGGCCCATAACTGGTCACTCAGGGCTCCCCCGGCACAGGGAAGATGTGGAGCTCAAGGAGAGAGCCCAGAGGAGGCTCCAGGATGAGCAGAGGGATGGAGCAGCTCTGCTGGGAGGAAAGGCTGGCACAGCTGGGATTGTTCAGCCTGGACAGGAGAAGCTTTGGGCTGAGCTCAGGGTGGCCTTGCAGGGCCTGAAGGAGCCCCAGGAAACCTGGAGAGAGACAATACCCAAGGGCCAAAGGGACAGGACACAGGGAATGGCCTCACACTGAGAAATGACAAGTTTAAGTGGGATGTTGGGAAAAAATCCTTCCCTGGGAGGGTGGGGAGAGGCAGGGATAGAATTCCCAGATTTTTTGTGGCTGCCTCTGGATCCCTGGCAGTGCCCAAGGCCAGGTTGGACACTGGGGCTTGGAGCAGCCTGGGACAGTGGGAGGTGTCCCTGACCATGGCAGGGGTGGCCACTGGATGATTTTTAAAGTCCCTTCCAGCCTAAATCATTCTGTGATTCCAAGGACACGGAGCTTGTCAAACAGAAAGAGTTTCTGGAACTGGAAGGGAAATGCTGCTGATAAAATCTGGTAGTTCAGAATGGAAAGAGTTTAACTTTCATCTCAGGTCTGTGTTTGTGGTTTTGCAGGGACAAGATTGGAGTTTGTCTTAGCTCTTTAATCATTGGGTTTGGTTTTTTTTATATATATGGCCCCAAATCCAGGAGAGTTCTGCTACATGTAAATATAATTCTGGCTTTGGAAACAAAATACACTTCTGCTGAGGATGCAAATCTCCACCTACAGCTGCCACACATTTCCCCACGGTGCCTCATCAGATTGTCTGTGTAGTTCTGACGTGATGCCAATGAATTTTCTAAGGAGAATTTGCTAACGAGGATGGCAGTGGTCAGCCTGAAGATTTTCCTTAGGGGACTGTTAAAGTGAGTTGCATTCCTTGTAGGCAAAAATTCAGGCTAAAAAGGGTCTTCAGAATTTTAAGAAATGCTATGACTGTGTTTGACTCTTTTGGATTGGAATGAGGGTCTTGAAATAAAACAAGTTCTCACTGCAACCTCCTGATATTGTGTATAAATTAAAGGTCATACTGAATCTAAAAATATTTTGAAGAAGATAAAATAACAAACAATTCCCTTTCCTTAGAATTTATTATTTGCTCTTTCCAGATAGCACTGGGAATGTACTTTGATGTGTCTTATTATCCAAACTAATAAAAATTCCCATTCCAGGCTGCCCTGATGATCTCTCTGATCTGGAAGTACTACTCCGAACCCGTCACGGTGCTGCCAAGCAAATGGTTGGCTCCCCTGGAGCGCCTGGTGGCCTTCCCTACAGGAGTGGCAGGTGAGGAAAAGGACATTCCCAAGTCCCAAAGCATCCATGGATTAACAGCAGCTGCCTCTCTGACTCCCAGAGCACAGGGTTCAAATATTTGAGCAGCTCTTCCATGTGTGCTCAGTTCTGGTTTCTTGAACTGATCGCGGAATTTTGTCACTTTTATTTCCACCCAATCAGAGCATTGCCCTCGTCTGTATGGAATGACTCTGGGGAAGATTTAAATTAGAAAATCAGAGAATCACCCCTAAAGGGAGTTTTCTTCACAGGTGTGCTATGAAATAGCTATATACTTACCAAACAGCTGATTTCAATTTTAGGGGAAATTTACTTTTTACCTCTCAAATCCTGAATTTTGGTTCAAGCAAAGCATTCTGTGACTTGATTAAGCATTCTTGGCTTGATTAAGCCAAGCCTTAAACTTTAGATATTTTCTCTTGGGTCTGTAGCAGATGGTTTTATCTGCGGGATGCACTCACCACACTTTAGCTCATATTTGTGTATTTGGTGTTTTTTTTTCCCAAGGCAATCCAGACTTTTTTGGGACCAGCATTGATTTATCTCTTGTATCTCCCTTTTGTATATAAAGAGTTTTGTTCCTGTTGGCCTCATGAATCCCGAGTTTCATTTTTTTACACTTCCAAGGTTGTTTTTAGCTGCACAAGATTCCTCAGGGTTATTGATCCAACAACTTCAATCGTGGTTTCTCCCTCTTTTCCAGGAGGTGTGGGAATTACCTGCTGGCTGGTGGTCTGCAATAAAGTTGTAGCTATCATGCTGCACCCCTTCAGCTGAAGGAATCACAGCAATCCCTGGACTCCTCAACTACATTTACACTAACTCTTACAAATTAATTTAAAAAAAGAAAGGGACAGTTATCTTTCATGAGACAAGGTCTGAGACAATCCTTGTTATTCCATTTGCATATGAGTCAGTCCTTTGGATTTCTCTTCCCAGAGTTTGTCTTTCAGTTTGGAAAGAACAGCATTGCTGGTTATAAAACCTCATTTTGGGTTTATTCGTGACAGAACCATGAGGTTTTGTCATGGCAAACATTTACAAGTGTTGGGTTTGTGGTTTTAAATTGGAAATGTGCTGGCTTTAGGAATTAATTTGGGAGCTTGGCTGTTTCTTTGCTGTAAAATGTGGCAGCTTCACCCCAATGTGGGATGGGATCATGTTGGGTGGTGCAGAGGGCAGAGGGAAGTTGCTTGGCTTGGGGCAAAAGAGAGTTTCCTTGTGATTTTTTACCCTAAAATTGGAATATTCTTGAGCTCTCCTGAAACAATAGATGTGTTTAATCAAGATTTTATCTCTTAAGAGGTTTTCTCAGCTGCCAAACACAGGCTCCTGTCAATGAAGCAGAAGACAGTGCTGTTCCTGCAGAGGGATTTAGTTTCCCACTCTGGAATTCCCACAGAGGAATGATCTGTTCTGCTATTCCAGGGCCTTTTCCTCCCTGCAGGAAGGAAGGGGCCAGAACCCCTCCAAAACTGGCACTTGCTTTTAAAACCCAGTTCAAAAGGTCAGGTTATGTTGTGTGTGTATATATATGGATTTAATATTTTTGTTTGTTTGTTTTAATGTTAATTTAAAAATTGGGATTTTTTTATTAGGAGTTGCGTTTAGCCAACATGGAAATAAATATCAAGGAAAAAAATGTTGTGATTGAATCTTATGTATGATTGTGTTGTTATTAAGGAAATAAAGCTTTTCCACCCATTTTAGATTTTCTCATGTCTTTTTTAATGTTAACTGCAGTTTTCTTAAACAACCCACAAAAACCCCAAACAAACAAACCCAAAATGGCAAAACAAATCCCAAACTCACCAAAATCGAAGCCCAAACAACGGCTCCCTGTGTTAATGCATAAGGAAATACCATTTGAATCAACTGGACTAATTAATTTTCTAAATTATTTTTCTAAACCTTGGAAATATTGCTGTAAAGCAGGTTCAGCTTTGAATGCCTTTGTCATCTTTAAAAGCTTTTGTAGTGTATTTTCTGACATTTTTTAAAGTGCTACTGCCTTTAAAAATTAACAAAACGTCCCTAATTTTTCCAAACTTCACACAAATTTAGCAAGTATCTAATGAATTACTGTGAGGAACAAAACACAATCCTCCTCCCCTCGCTTACATAACCTTAAACAAGGATTTTTAGAGGCTTTTTGGGGACTGGCTATGCCTGACTTCTCCAAAACAATGCTTTCCTCTTGCACATTCATCGCTGGATGTCAGCTGGGGAAGTTACCAGGCAAACTGCTTTGATAAGTTCCAACAGTGGGGAAGAAAGAGGCTTTAGAGGTTTCTAATGCTCATGAAAACAATGTAGGAGCAAATTATTTTTATTATCTGTGAATTCTGGAAGCTGTTTGGGGAGTGAAGGAATTAAAAAAGTGTTTTCTTTTATTGCATTGTTGGTCCTCACCCAGCAGTGAACCTTATGAAAGCAGCATGGAGCTGACAACCACCCAGCTTCCAAATTCCAGCTCCTTGGGGATGCAAAAACCTGGAAGTTCTTAAACAAGGACTAACTTTTACCTGGTAACAGGTAAAAATGATAAGGAATTCTTAATACAACACGTTTTTGTGGATACACACTGAGCACAGAATGGGTTTTTTTGTGACAACTGGAGAAAATCAAGGAGAGCAATTGCCAGTGCTTGTAAGATTTCATCAACATTCAATGAAAGTAAAACATTTGGGTTTTAACAATCTGAATGTTTAAACTTTCTAAAGGTAAACTGATGAGCTGAACTATGAGAAATAACTGTATACCCTCAGGAGATGGTTTTAATGAGGAGAGATGGACCCTGGCAGGGAGTTTGGGATTTGCCATGCACTCCTCACTTGCCTGCCATTCCCCTTGTGCAGCTGGAACTCGAGGGGCTCCCTCCTTGCAAACAGCCCTCCCCAAAGAGCTCCTCCCTCAGGTTTTCCTCTCATTCCAGAGGTGCCATCCTGCCTGGCCAGGGGGATTTGCCCAAAAGAAGGTTCATAAGCCCCAAAGGCAATTCTCCCCCTGGACACAGCAGTGTTGCTGCAGCTCTGGCCTGCCCGTCTCAGGCTGCTCAGGCTGCTCAAGCTGCCTGCTTTCCATTTGGCACCTGAGGTGTGCAACCCCTGATGCAAATTCTCAACAGCTTCTGAGGAGATGTATTTTTTTTTCAGCCTGGTGGGGTCCTGGCTTGGAACTGCACCTTCACTCCAGGCTTCCTTCTTTTGCTGCTCAGATGGTTTTTTCTCTTCTTTTTCAACTTCTTCCACTGCCTCTCCTTCTTGATTGTTCTCTCTTACGCTGTCACTTTGAGGACTTTGTTCAGATTTTGTCAGGCTTTTCAACTCCTGTTCAAAAACTTCTGTCTGTTTTTCCATTTCTTTAATAATTTCTGGAAAATTGCATTCTTCCATCAGTAGTTTGTCCCCTGAAATATTGTGGGGTTTAAGAACATGAAGAGTTATGAAGCTTTAAAAAGAGCAAGTGTCACATCCTTATTTCACTGCTTCAGTTCTTATTATTGATGGTATTTCAAATACCATCTATAATAAATACAATAGCATGGGGCAAGATTTAAACAACATAATTCTGTCACTGAATCCAGGTTAATATCTTTATTTTTTACTTTTTTTTTTTCATGGTGTTGAATTTAGTTAAATGGATTTAGCTGCCATTATGTACAGTAATGTCTAAATACAGTGCCAGAAAAGTCATGTGCAATGCAACAGAGAAACCAAGTGAAGTCTGAACTCTAATTGTCACTTTCTGGCTTTTAAGTAGAATTTAGAGATATGCAGGATTTCCTTTCCCTTAATTCACAACAGAGCTGCTTGTGTGGAGCAGAATATACAGCAACGCTCTCAGCTGGAAATGAGGGGGCTCCACTCTTCAGTAGGAAAAGGAACATGTGTACAGAAATGTCATTTATCTGTGCAGGAGATGACTTGTAATGGGTCCTGTGCTCTGCAGAGACCCACAGAATATCCCCAAAATGAGACATGATCCAAGCTTAAAGGAGAAATAAGAAGTTGCAGGAACTAAAAAAGCCAAGTAAGCTTTCAATAAAAGTCAATGAGAGAAACTCAGATTTCACAGATTTTTCAGAAGGAGCATTGTAAGACCTGTGTTTTCTGTCAGTTTTAGAAGGGCATTTTAAAGACAAATGCTGACTGGGGTTATCTGGGGGGCTCTGGATAGCTGCAGGCTGAAAAGGCAGAGTACAAACCTCAGGAGTTAACACATCCCAGGTACAGGGATGACTTGGCATCACCTGTTCCACCTGGGTAAATGTGTGACCTGGAGGTCTCCTGCCATTTGTGACATGTTTAGAATGGTAGAACTCAGCCCTTTTCTTTTTCTAAAAACCTTAAAGGAAATGACAGCAAAGTTTCTAGAGAGAAAAACATGAATGAGGGAACAGCAGTGGCTTTTTCTTTCCTCTGTTCTATAAAACTTCTTCAGAATAAAGATGTTTACAGATCAGTCCCTTGCATGTAACTTTTCCAGGAGAACAAAGTAGCTGAGATTTACATAAAATCTCTTTCCTGGGATCACTGTCATGAGGAGCTGCTCCCAGCCCTCACAGTCCTTCTCCAGCCATGGAAATACGTTCACATCACTGATGAAGATTCCCAGCTATCACTTTGACATCAGTGTTTGTTTAGTGTGGATTAACAAGTGTTAATTATCCTGAATTTTTACCACCCTGACCAAGGAGTGCTTTGGGAAGACCAGCAGGGTGGAGATGCCACATCCTGCAGAGCAGCTCTGCTCTCAGTGCAGCACCACCAGCAGCTGTATTTTCCAGCCCCAGATGATTCTGTGATCTCAGTGACACTTCATTCATCATCTGGAACTAATTCCTGTCAGCCAGGTGCCAGTGAAGGGCTGTCAGAACCACATAAATTACCAGGACTTCTGGTAATTTGCACAGATCAGGTGAATTTCTGAGAGAAACATTAAACCTACCTCTGTGTGTCCTGTTAGAAGTTTCTGGTATTGGGACTTTTTTGATTGCTTGCTTTTCTTTTCTATCCTGAGCATCTGAGCACACTTCTTTTGCTTTATCTTCTCCACCCTTATCTCCTCTTTTCTCCTACCATTAAAGGTAAAAATTAAAGGTAAAAGGCAATAAAGGTAAAAATAACATGGGAATGCTTATTTGGTGACTTTTAAAAGAACACAATCAGTGTAATACTTATAAAAAATTTAGTTATCTCTATTTGTGTACTCAATCACACTCATGCAAAATCCACATCCAAGTTGATGGATCAGGCTATCTAATCATATTATTGCAACTTAGGGAATAAGATACACCTGAGCTGAGAGTTTAAACAGGGGATTGGATTTGGCTCCAGATCTTTCCCACCTTTTTTAGCTGGATTGGACTTTTTTCTGTTTCCTGGTGCTGAGACAGCAGCAGTTCTCTAAAATTCTCTTTATCTACTTGTACTGATCTGTCTACTCTCAGACCTGTTGAATAGGACAAGCATTAGCAATACAGTAAATTCTGGAATTAGATTGTTGACATGAAAAAAAAAGGTATCTCTGACAACTGACAATACTGATATATGACCAAGAATTTAAACTTTTTTTTTTTTTTTAATGCATATCTTAACGCCCTTTTAAAAAGAAATAACTTGTTCTGCTGAATCCATAAATGCTGAAACTGAACACAAACCTGGATTTCTGAGCCTTTTCATCTGTACATCAGTGCATCCTAAACACACTTACATACATAAATATATATAAAAATATACAACAAAGTCCTGTTCAGACAGAACATGTAAAGTCAGACAAGTGTGTCTATGCCCCAGAGCCCACATGGGCTCAATTTTTGGTTCCATTCTAGCGTAAATTTGAGAAGCCTCAGAGTTCCAGATCCAAACTTTCCTAAATTTGGATCTTTTATGGAACCCACCCTCATGGGAAACGCTTAACACTTTTTGAAGTTATCAGTGGTCTTTGGAAGAGATTCCAATGGGGCGACTGAATGAGATGTTCAGAGAAATATGGATATGAGGTGGAGAAGATGAGTAGATTGTTCCTTTACTCTGTTTTTGGGATAATTTTGACACGAAAGTTGCTACCACCAGAGCAGCAAAACCGGGATCTTACCCACATCCACATTCACCCTTATCCCCAGTTTTGAGCTCAGAAATCCAAGGATAAAACGCATATAAACGGTTCCCTCCCGGTGTTCGCAGCTGGGCGCTGAAAGGGCTGCAGGTGAGCAGCCTGGACTGACTCTGATGATGCGGGAGGAATTGGTTTTCCAGTTGCTCCAGCTTTTTCTCCCAATTGTTGCTCCAGGAGCTTTTCCAGGCGGGACGAGCGGGGCGTTCCCTGGGATCGGGACTAGGGGGCGCTGCCCCCCCAGGTGAGCCGCCGCCACCTGCCCGCGCTCCGCTCCCGGCCGGAATCCACGGCTCCATCCCAGAAATCCATTTCTGCGACCTGCACAGAGTTTTTTAGGATCACCTTTTTCCTTAAGATCACCCTAAGGAAGCCTCCCTCCAGCCGTTTATCAGCGCCGTTAAAACAAACAAACAAACAAACAAACAAACAAACAAACAAAAACAAAACAAAACAACAACAAAAAAAAAACCAGCTCCAAATTTCCTGCTGGCTAATAAAACTTTTGTGAATGTCAACTAGAAAATAATAACCTGAAAAAGCAAAGTCTTTAGAAATCTGCTAAAGGAAAATTCGAGTCAATTCAACAAGTTGTCAGCAATTCCAGCTCTGGGTTTCCAAATCCATTAACTGGCAGATAAATGAAACCTTTTTTTTTTCTAAAAATTCCAGAGGATCGGGCAACTTTGCTTGGAAACTTTTTATTACAAAATATCACATTTCTCTCCAAATAAGCTCCCTTATCTTGCTTAAAGGAAAGAAAAATTTAAATAATAACAGTGGTTTAAGCACCATAATTGAATAGCAATATTCAATTTCTATTGAATACAAGGCCATATGTAAGTAAAAAAAATGTGGTAGTTAAGTGGTGTAACTAAAACAGGAATTCAGAATTTCATAAAAAACGTGTCTCACTTGGGATGAGAAGCAGGAATACGTGCTTTTCTTAATTTTACACCTTGAATTACCAATGTTTTCCTTGTGTTTCACTGGTGGTTAAGTCAGAGTTAATGGGTTTGCAAAGGCAGTGAAGAGGAAAGAAATAAGCAACTGAGTGTGATGAGATTTTGTACTGCTGCCATAATTTGGGGAATTCTCTGGGGAACATTTCCAGCAGACAGGTTTGCTAAGTGCTCTTTGGTACCCACACGAAATCCTGATTTCTGCTTCACTTTAGGAGCAGCAACATCTGCTCAGTGTTTTCAAGAGGTGCTTCAGCCAGGGAAACCCATGTTTAGGTCATTCCATCCCAAACTCTGGGTGGAGTGGAGGCAAACTGGGGCATCTCAAACAGCTCTGGTTGGATTTAATCAGCTGAATCCCACTCCAGGCAGCTGCCCTTGGAATGTTGGATAGCCAAGACTGCATGGAATAGATATTTCTCTCCAATATCTATGAACATCTATGTGAAAAAATATTCTTTACTAAAGAGCTCTTTCTTCCTTGGTAGAACTTAATTTACATTGTTCTTTTCTATCATTCAAGCCTTTAAACTTCCTGAACCTTTTCACCTTTTCAGCCCATACAAAAGCACTACTTTGCCATTTTAATTGGAATAAACCTCCCAGTTCTAAAACACTTTAAGTGTCACTTAACTGAACAAGAAAAAAAGATGATTACAGACATACTTTGGTCATTAGGAACCCGATCGCTTCTGTCCCTCAGGGCTTTTGGCATCCGATTTGCATAAATATTCTTTATGTAAAGTTGTCGATCCTTTTCCTAAGAGAAATAAACACTATTAAAGTTCTAACATGTATTAAAAATTACTTTTTACCCATTTAATTTTTTCATGCTGGGTGAAACCCATCAGGGATTTCACCCTCTGCCAGACCCACATGATGGCTTTGTCATTGACATTTTTCCACACTTAATATTTTTTTGCCTTTACTTCCTCTTTTTTTGTTGATTTTTAAAAAATTCATTTTCTCAGTGCCCTTGTCATATGCTCAGTTGGTTTACAACCTGTTGCTCTGGTGGTGACATGAAGTCCAGAGGCACATTTTGACATTTATTTAGCAAAATCCCTCTTTCCTTAATGAAATCTGCCTTAATCACAGAAGACAGATCTCAGTTAACACTCTCACCACTCCAAGAAAAAAGGAGGGAAAAAAATAGGAGCTTCATTTATTTGGGAAAATTACAAGTTATCCTGGAAGTGGAATGGCCTGAAATAAGACATAAAACTATGAATTTCTAAGGATAAACTCTGTTCTGGCACAGAAACAAGTTTAATAAGCATGTCTGGTCTTCTTTGTGGTAAATCAAGAGAAGATTTTGTGGCTCTGAATAGAAAATTCAGAGATCTGAACACACAGAAAACTGCATGGAAAAGAGATTAAACAGAACTATTTTAGAGAAGTGTTAAGGTGAGAAACATACTTTGGAATAATTTGCATTTTGTTTTATATTTGTGTTCCTGAGATTATAATTGTTCCCATCTCCCAGATCTGCTGGGCCAAGAGGAGATCAGGCTCTGACAGGGAAAAAGCACTGCCAGGTACCAGGAGAAAACTTCTGCACCTGCTGCACAGGGAAGAGGGATAAAAAACACCCCTGTGCAGAAATCCCAACCTCCAGGAATCCTCAGGAATTGCCTGTTCTGCCCTTCAGAATGTCTGGGAAAACTCTCCTTAACAACATCTCCCAGAGATTTTTGATTCCATTTAGGAAGAGAAAGCTCCCCAATGGGATCACCTTAATGCAGAAACATATAAATAAGTGTATTTTAACTGTGTTACAAACACAATTATGAAAAAGACACAAGGGATTCCAGGTTTTCTGGAATGTGTGATGGTTTTCCTCATTACAACTCATATGGCATCCCATTCCTGGCAGTTTTGGCTTTAAACCCATTTAGTTTTCCTGTCTGATTGTTTTATAAGCATTACAAAAAGTGCTGAACTGGACCTATTTATCCCAAAACATTTGTCTAAAAACCAAACTGGAATCTGAGCAAACTCTTGAAACATTTCCCCAAATCTTTTTGTTAAACTTTAGTTTTGCAGGTTGTAATATTTGGCTCGTTTTGACTCGTTTCTGTGAGGGAACTAATTTAAAGTGAGTAGATGAATGTATCTGACCCCAAGCTGGTGAAATGGTAACACATTGGTGTGGATTTTGGTTCAATTTCTGATGCAATTACCTCTGTTTTAATTCATTATTAAACTACTTCTAACAAATAGACCCCACAATAATGCCAAAATTTCATGTTTCTGGCTTTTTTAGTAGATTGTAGACTCAAGCAGAAAACCAAATCCCATTAGTAAACACTGTAAAAGAAGCAAAAGGAATAGATAACAATAATTTTTGTTGTAATAAACTTGACTTTTCCTGTTATAACAAACTTGAATTTTCCTGTAGAGACAGAAACCTGGATAAAATCTGGAATACCTTAATTTTTTGGTGAACAATGCTAATTTCCACTAGCAAGTCTTTTGTGATCATTGTGGCTTCCAGGAGTTTTTTACTCTCACTTGCCAGCTGACGACTAAAGATGCTGTTGTTCAGCTTCAGCTGCATTTCCAGACTCTGAAAAAAGTGACAGATTTTACCAGATGAATGTACTCAGTGAGACAGTTGGAAAAATTCAGTTACTGATGCATTTAAAATACAAGTGGGCTAATATAAGGAAATTTAAGCTCATAATTATATATAATAACAGTTATTATCTTCTAATTATAGTAATATAAATAATATTATGAATTATATTATAAACAATACACAAAACCATACTAAAGTATCTGAAGAATTAATTTCAAAGTAAGAAAAAAATGGTTTAAAACGTGTTTTCATAAAACAAAATGAAAGGTTTTGGCATTCAATCATAAAAATAAAGCTGTACATTACCTTTCTGATGGATTGATTAATTAATACAACCAACTTTGAGAAATGTTAAGGCTTTTTATTCACAGAGACCTATGAACTGTGGCAGAGTAAGGAGGCTTAGTGTAAATAAAAATTTGGTGATTTATTGGGTTCTTTATCTCCAGAACCCAGGGCCAAGCACTGGAATTCCTAAAAGTACAGGGTGGACACCCAACCCTGTGTGCCTTTTATAGCTGCTTGCTCCTGGAAAAAGAAAGTTTTTAAAAGAGAGTCTGAATTCAGCTGTTCGTATTTACAGCTTCTTTTAAGATTTCCTGGCTCTTTATTTAATTCTGTGCATAATCAACCCCATAGAAATAGAAATTAATTCCCGGAGGACCATGGAAATTTCACTCTGCCAGTTTTGTAGTAAAAATGGTGTTCCCATCTTTTTTGTGCCAGGGTCAGTGAGAGTAGAGAAACGTGAGATATTAAAAGAAGACAAATTATCTCCTCTTGAATTTCCTCACACTCAGGAGAGCACTGGATTAAACAGCAGTGTTATAAGATTATATCAGGATAAGAAATAGCCAATTTTTTCCACTATTCCCGCACTAAAATCTCTCCTGCTTGATGATCCTTGTGATTCTCTCCCAGTTTAGGATATTCCACATCCCACAAACACAATAATTTGCAGGCATTACCTCTATCCTCTCATCCTTTGCTTCCAACGTTTTGTTGAGGACCGACAACCTGCGATTAAGCTCCTCCCTCTCTGCCAGAGCTTTGTCTTCTGACAGCACGACCAAAGTCTTCAGATCACCTTTAGTCCTCCTCAGCTCCGCTTCGACCTTTTTGAGCTCCCTGGCTGTGTTTTTCTCGGCCTCCTGGGACATTTTCAGGCGTTTCCTGAGCTCTCTCATCTCGTTGCGGTGCCCTGCCAGCAGCTCCTGCAGGTGGCTCTCGGCGTTGTTGTACCTGTCGATGGCTCTGGCGTGTCGCCGGGTCAGATCTTTCAGCGCCAGGTTCTCCAAGCTCGACGCCTCGATTTTCCTCTCCAAGTCGACGATTTCGTTCTTCAGCTCTTTGATTTTGTGCAGCCTGGCCGAGGATATTCGCTGGGCCGTGGCGTTTTTGTCCTGGTAAACCACCCCGCTGGGCAGGGTTAGGAAGGGGGAGTTCAAATAGGGGTTTTTCGCAGCTGGCAATTTCTTCCCTCCTGTTTGAGATCAGAGTAAACCGGCATTGAGAGACAGAAATTATCTGAGACAAATCACTGAGTGCCTTTTCTCCTCACATAAACTCCTACTACTAATTAACTGCTACTCCTAAACTGCTCATCCAGCTACAGAATTGTGGTTTCTTCACAAAGTGCCCCAAAATTCTGATGTTCAATGAGCAGCCTGGTTCAAGGGGAAGGTTCCCTGCCCATGGCAGGGGTTGGAACAAGATGATCTTTAAGGTCCCTTCCAACATAAACTGTTCTAGGATTGTGTGATAGAAATAATTCACAGATAAATGCATTAAGTGTTTTATATCTCTGTGTCTTTCTGTGGCTGCAGCGGACCAGAGACAGCAGACAGTGGAAATAAATGGAAATAAATCAATGGAAATCAATTTTCAGTCCATGGAAATCGGTTTTCTTCCTGTCAATCGTGCACTTCACTAACGTAGCCATGATCTGGTGAGCCAAATTCAACTCATCAGAATCTATACCTTGAATAGGTGCATGATAAAAAACACCCCAAACCAACAAAAAATAACTGAGTAAAATACAGGACTCAAAATCCAACATGCTCCCAACAGCACATGGTTAAAATCCCTGCAGCTGGGATTTCTAAGCAGTTCAGCTTTCCAGTCAGCTTTGAATTAAACTACATTTTAAAATAAAGCTTAATTGCTCATTGCATAGCACAGGTGTGCAGTTGTCTGTGTGTTTTCTAAACATAAATTGAAAAAATATATTAATATATATTTTTGGGATACTTCTCAGTGTGTTGCTGCCATTGCCTCTCCTTAAGGCCAGGATTCTGGCTGAATCACTCTCCTTTTCTTTTCCTCAAAGAGAATTGGAGTTTAAAACCAGTCAAGACTCTAAATCTGAGTGTGTTCCCCTTTCTCAGGCATATTTTCAATTTCTTTACAGCTCTCATAGCATTTCAGGCAGTGTTTTGCAAAAAAGTTTATAGATCATCTCATATTTTATGGATAAAACAGGCAAGGTCCTGACTTAGAACACACCAGAATAAAAGGACAGACATTTCCAAGAATTTCTGTTGAATCCAACATTTTATGTAACACAATTCCACTGCAGGAAAACTGCAATATGATCACAAATATTGTCACACAAGTATTTGCAAAATTACATTAGCTTACTATTTTATTTTTCCAGAATGGACTGAGAGAATGGAAAAAAAAAAAAAAAGACAAATACCTTTCTGCAAAAGCTGTCAGAAGTACTGTAAAAGGTATTTCATTTCCAAAATCATGGACAAGCAAAAAATAAACACTTTATCCAAATTATATATAACATCTACAAATATATACACTAAATTATCCACCACAGGTGGAAGTCAATAATGATTTTTTGCTAACTAGTTATAAAAATAACATTTTTTTTTTTCTGGTCTGCTACTTTCATGTCAGTATAACTTCTTGACAGCAGTATATAATAACAGAGATTATAACAGAGACAATCAGTGGTTCTTCTGTTTTTTATTTATTTATTTATTTATTTATTATTTTTTAATTGATTTCCATCTTGTAGCTTTGGTAAATCAAGATGAAATTTTGAAGCTCAGCAGGAAAAGAGTTGCTGGTTTTCCACTCATTTTTGTGATGTGGCCTGGTAGGATTTAAGAAAGGATGGGTCTAGATGGGAAAAGAGGCAGTCATGGAGAGATTCCTCACTGTCAACAGTGGCATCAATTCCATGTACATTTGCATATTTGTTCTCTGTGCTGATTCCATTGAGGCACAAATTCATTTTACAGGATACACCACGACCCAGCTGGCCACAAAATATCTGTTTTCTGGTCAAAACTAACACTTTTATGCATTATTTCTACCCATTTCCCTTATGAAAGGCTTTTTCAGACTCTCCAGAAACCGAAATGTGGCAGAGCCATTTTCAGATCTTTGGGTTAAAGCTGAGGAATGAAGATTCCCAAGAGGCTCCCACATCCCAGGGGATTCTCCCTCTGGATCACTGAATATTGTGGGATAACACAGTAGGGGATCTCTCTCTTCCCTCCCCTTATTGGTGTTTGAAACAGAATTTATTATGTTCTTTCAACGAAAAATTGTTGTTCCTGTCTTGCTAATTATTGGTAAAAAAAATAAGTCAAAGAAAGGGAACAATGTTATTTCTCAAAAGAGTCTCACACTAGCAGAAAACAAATTTACCTTTTCTATCACCTTGGGCACAGACAGACTGTCCAAATTTCTTTTTTTCCTTTCTTGCCCTGTCCTTTTTCTGTATTTCCTTCTCTTCAGATCCTGGTATTTCTAAAGGTTTTTCTCCTCTGACTCTTTCAGGGTCAGTCACTGACAAAGCTCTTGGAATCATCACTGGGAGGATGTTCACTTGTGTCTTCTCTAAGAGGTCACCACCCTACCTGGGATTTCATAGTATTTCATGTCATAAAAACATCATTAATCACATTTTTCAAGAATTAGATCAGATCACAAAATTAATTAATCTCTTAAAACAGCACAAAACCCCCCTTAGCTACCATATTAACACTCTAAGCAGAGGATAGAGAAGGACCTAAAACTATTTTAATATGCTTGTAAAAAGCATGTGTTTAGCACAAAATAAATAAATATAAGTAACTTTCTAGGTCTTTCTGAATAGCTATTCTTCTTCTTCTTTTTTTTCTTTCTATTTTTCCCATCTCTTTTTTTTTTTTTTTTTTTTTTTTTCCCTTGCCAAGGCTACTGGGAAGTGTAAGAACAAATCAGTTTATTCTCCTGGCAGAATTATTTGAACACTGTAGTTCTGTTAAAAATTATTTCTTGGGACATGATTTGATAACCCATTTAATTTTCTTATTCTCATGTTCCAATCCACTTCAGGTGAGGAGAGGCAAGTTTTGCCTTGATCCACAATTGTGGAAAGGAATTAGGTTCTAAACATACCCAAAACTGAGATTAAAACACAATAGAGGTTAAATGTTGGGACCCCAAGCAATAATTCAGCTTTTATTTTTGGCATAAAAGAGGAAAACAATAGAAAAGTAGGAAAATGTTTGCTAATAGAGGAGTTTGAGAGTGGCAATGTCACATTCACCTCATAGCAACAACAAGGCCACGGAGAAATTCATCTTTGCTCCCTTAAAATTCATTTATAAACAAAAAATATTACACAGTAGAAGGGTAAGTTGTATATTTTGGGGGTCTAAAAGGAACATGGCAACTGTGGAAATTAAATTGGAGGGGGATTAAAATGTTGTTTTAGTTCACATGGATTTTAACACATCCTCTTCACTAACAAAATATAAAACTATTTTCTTACAACCTTCTAACTCCTTTGTTGGCTTTTTTTGCTTTGTGCTGGCATTTAATTTTAAATTAAATTTCTTAAAGGGGAGAGGGGAATCACACAGCTCCCAAAGAAAATTAAAAAACGTAATTCAGGAGTGCACAGAACATTTTAGGCTGAATCAAAACAGTTTCATTACTCTTAATTCCTTTGCATGAACAATTTTTCCTCGTGGAATACTGAGGAATGCCACAGTCCTGCTAAATCTGAGGCAGTGCAATAACTCACAATAGATGAGAAATCATTTTTTTGAGCATTAGGCAAAGCCCAGGTTGTTTCACAGATCTGTATTTGTGTTAAAATTTGATTTGGCGCTGCCAACACTTTCTAGGCAAATTGCCTTTAAAGCAAATTACCTAAAATTAAACTTAAAACTACTGCTTTAATTTGTTTTGATGAGAATTGTGGCCTGAATCTGCTCTGAATCTAGAGCAGGTGTTGAGAAGTAAATAAAATAGAAAAGGAGAAGACAAGGAAAACCAAAGGTGAAACAGAAGAAACAGAGATATGAAATGAAAGATGCTGCAATAGAATTAAAAAGGCTGGGGCTGGAATGGACAAACTCCAGGGGAATTTATGTTGAAAAGGTACAGGAATCAAACAATTAGGACCAAAGATGAAAGTGTCCTGGCAGCTCCCTCAGTGTCCACTTGGACACACAGTCCTACACCCAGCCCCATGTCCTGGCATCCCCTCAGTGTCCCACAATCTCACACCTAGCCCCAGATCCTGGCAGCTCCCTCCATGTCCCTGCTGGGCACACAGTCCTATATCCAGCCCCATATCCTGGGAGCTCTGTCCCACCTGGACACACAATGCCATATCCAGCCATGTCCTGGCATCTCCTCGGTGTCCCACAATCTCACACCCAGCCCCATGTCCTGGCAGTTCCCTCCATGTCTCTGCTGGACACACAACCCCACACCCAGGCCCATGTCCTGGCATCCCCTCAGTGTCCCACAATCTCACACCTAGCCCCAGATCCTGGCAGCTCCCTCCATGTCCCTGCTGGACACACAATCCCACATCCAGCTCCATGTCCTGGGAGCTCTGTCCCTCCTGGACACAATCTCACATCCAGCCCCATCTCCTCACATCCCCTCAGTGTCCCACAATCTCACACCCAGTCCCAGGTCCTGGCAGTTCCCTCCATGTCCCTGCTGGACACACAATCCCACATCCAGCCCCGTGTCCTGGGAGCTCTGTCCCTCCTGGATACATAATGCCATACCCAGCCCCATGTCCTGGCAGCTTCCTCAGTGTCCATTTGGACACACAATTCCACGCCTAGCTCCGTGTCCTTGCACCTCTGTCCCTCCTGGACATACAACCCCATAACCAGCCCCATGTCCTGGCATCCCCTCAGTGTCCATTTGGACACACAGTTCCACACCCAGCCCCATCTCCTGCCATCCCCTCAGTGTCTCACAATCCCATACCCAGCTCCATGTCCTGGCAGCTCCCTCCATGTCCCTGCTGGACACACAATCCTACACCCAGCCCCACGTCCTGGCAGCTCCCTCAGTGTCCCACAATCTCACCCCCATGTCCTGGCAGCTCCCTAAATGTCCCACCTGGACACACAATCCCACACCCAGCCCCAGGTCCTGAGAGCTCTGTCCCTGCTGGACACACAACCCCACACCCAGCCCCATGTCCTGGCAGCTCCCTCAATGTCCCTGCTGGACACACAACCCCACACCCAGCCCCATTTCCCCCCTCACCCTGCTCTGTCCTCCCTGCACCCCTGGCACCCACAGGTGAAGGATCCCACCTTGTCCTGTGTCCTCTTTGGGAATCTCTCCCCAGTGTGTGCTGTCCCCTCAGGGCCTCACCCGCCGCCATCACCGCCCTCCATCCCTCCTCCTGCTGTGGGGAATGGCGGGAGCGCCCTGGGAGTGACCCCTCACCCTTTTTCTCCCTTTTCCCTCACCCCAGACCCGACAGAGGAGCCCATGTGTGTATTTCCACCCTCGTATTTCAATACCACACCAGGGTTTTGATGGGAATGTGGCGATTTGCCCTGGAGGTGCCTCAGGGCCTGGACGTGCCCTCAGAGCGCACAGGCCGGACCCAGCGGGCTCCAAATGTAATGTTGGTTAATCCCAACATTCTTAAATTGAAAAAGGGGAAAAATCCTTTCAGGATTAAGCCACATTCTCTTTCGAGGCTGCACACCATGGGAGTCATGACCTGTAGGAGCATCCGTGGATGGCAGGGAGAGGGAACTCTGCAGACCTGAGATATTTTAGAAACAAGTGGTTTTATTGCAAGGGTTGTGGGTAAAAAGGGCTTTGCCTTCAGCCACCAGCCTGGGCTGGAGGGAAGCCCCAAAGAGAGAGAGAGAGAGGGTGTGAGGTAAAAAAGGTAAGAGTGGTAAGACAGGTAAGAGTAAAAGAGAGCGAGGACCTTGTTACAATACATTATATCTCCTTTTGTGTTGAATATTCTAATTTACAGTGACCAACCGGCCCCAGATACAAAACCTACAAACTTTGCATGCAGCCTATGAGAACTGCTATATTACCATATCATTCCATATTCTAAACTCTAAAAACTACTTTTCTTATCTACTTTTTCCCTGATACCTATACAGGGTGGAGAGGGGCTACAGCCTTGGGTCCTTTTGTTTTCTATCCCTCAACCCATCTCCAGCTCATCGACGTGTTCCTGCCTGCCATGATCACATGTCAAAGCTGCCCTTCATTTCTATTTCACTCACAGGTTTTACATCTCCAGTATTTCTTACCAGGCAATCATATCCACAAACCCTTCCTGTCCCATCTTTCCCAACAATGACCCAAAGGCCTCAGGAATGGCATTTCCACGTGTGGCTCAGTGAGTGTTTTGGGTTTGAAGCCAAACAGAAGTGAGAGTGCATTGGCAATTCTGTCCCAGAATTTGACCATGAACATTTGGTGGTGCAAATATTTACTGCTTTGAGGACATGATGACTCTTGTGGATGATGCTGTGCAGGGCTGTGAGTTAGACTTGAAGATCCGTGTAGGTCCCTTCCAACTCAGCTTATTCTGTGATTCTCTGATAAATTATTGACATCATCATCACAAGGCTGAGCCCTGTGAAGCCCAGGACCATTTCATCCTTTGGTTGTACTTCTTCAGGGCACAAAAAACCCCCAAATAATTCAGAAACATTCTATTCCAAATGGCCAGTCATTTCCCATTTCACATATCAAATCTCCTGAGAAACAAGCATGTGTAATAACTTCAGGCAATAATTAATGTTTTCTCACTGGGATTTTTTTTTTTTTTTTTTTTTTTTTTTTTTTTTTTTTTTTTTTTTTTTTTTGTGGTTGTTGTTCTTTTTCAGGAAAACACTCTGAAAATACCTACTTCTAATGGGCTTGTTGCTGGACCTCCTGTTGCCTCTCAAAAGTAAAAAAGAAATAACAGATGGTGAGGCACAGTAAACTACCCATACTGTTATTTTTAGTTATCAGTGCAGTTTTTCAGGATCCCAGTTCCATACATGGAGTACTGCATTTCCAGCTTTGCATACTGGTTAACACAGACAAAAAAACTTCCTTTCAAAGCATTTTCACTCTTTATTACTATGTAACTGTGTGTTTAGTCCTCTCTAATAAATTCTGGAAATAAAGTATTTTAATTCCTTTTAAGCATTTTCAGGATCAGACAGTACTACATTCAATCTTAACCTGTGAAATACATTTTTCTAAAACCTAGTCCAGTTTCACCTCTGGCACAGGGTGAGCTTCACTGAGGTCACGTTGCTCACAGCAGAAACAGAGTTGGCCTTTAAAATTTGAAAATAATCTGTGACCATTTAACATTCTTCAAATACCTCTCATGCCCAGAGACCTCCTTTAGCAAGTATGTGCAGGCAGGCACTGAATTGTGGCAATCTCTGGGGTAGAAGGCAAAAACCAGATGGAAAAAACCAGCATCCTGGATAACACAGGAGAATGGGAATATTTTTTGCCAAGTATTCTGGACCTCTTCTCACACCTTGCGCCCTGGAAATTTTCACTGGCGGTGCAAAAAGGAGGAGAAAATGCAACAATACATCGAGTCAGGGAAATCAGTATCAGGCAGTGCCCTGACACACATTTATGTCAGGGAAGTCCCTGACAGATGATGATCTGAATCTTTTAAAGCCAAGAGCATTCGTAACCAGGGTTCACTTCAATATGATCTCTGCTACAATTACTGCTGCATCTATGCTCCCCTTGCTTTCCCCTTTCCCCTTTTATAACCTCAAATTTCCAGCTACAGCTGCAAAGCCTTGTAGTGGTCTGGGAAAGCTCTTTCCTGCAGGACAGAGCTGTGACAGTGCCCGACAAGCTTTGGGATTTCCCCCAACACGAATTTGCCAACTCCCTGTCCCTTCTCCCTTCTCAGTTGTCCCTTCCCCCTCTCCCAAATATTTCTCCAGCCCTGTCTCATTGGTGCACTACTCTCCCTTGCCTTTTTTGGGCTGCCACCCTGTCAATCTAATGCAATAAGGCCGGGGGCAGGTGCAAACCCCTTACTCTGGCTCCTCTTACTGACCAATCCTCGTCCCAAAATACCCAAGAGCCAATGGCGTGGGAAAAGCCGGGATCCTGGGGAGACAGAGAGAGGGCAAAGCTGTCGGATTTCGGGGGAGGAGGAGGGATCGATTTAGGACCCGGCTTAGCCCAGGAGCTGTTGGGAACATTTGGATTCCTCCGGGGATCGTGGTGACTCGGGGATAAGCGGGGCTGCTGTGCTGATTCACTGCCACCACCGCTGCCAGCATGGTGATCAAAGTCTTTGTCGCCACATCTTCGGGGTCCACAGCGGTAGGTGACTCCTTTAACATCCTCCCTCTCACCGCTGGGATCAGGGCGGGGAATTAGCCTGGGGGATGCCAGGAAAGAGTTTACACGTGTCAAAAATCCCACTGGAATTCTTAGCAGGAGTAAAGCTTAATTTTATTTTGCCCTGACCACCTTATTCTTGAAAAGTTGCTCAAGGTGTAGAGAATTCCTGTCAATGCAGGTAAAACCTGCGAGCTTTTACCACAGTTACAACATTTTGCATTTAAATTATCTGTCATTTCATAGATTTACTGCTGTTTGGGAAAGTATTTGCAATATATATACACTGAGGAAGGAAACAGTGGGTATTGTATTTGTGCAAAAGCGAAGGTAGATTGTTTACAGGAGAAAATAAAAGTGTTTCTTTTTACAAGAGGCTTTAGGACACTGCTTCTGCAAAGGGGAAACTGTCTAAGAAAGAACTTGAAGCTGGATAAAGTTAGGCAGAAAAACTTCTTTCCCAATCCCTTCCTTTTCCTGAGTTTTGGGAGGTTTTTAGTTTACTTGGTCTTTTTTTTTTTTTTTTTTTTTTTTTTTTTTTTTTTTTTTTGGGATTTTTGTTTGTTTTAATTTTTTGTTCTGTTTGTTTTTGTTTTGTGGTTCGTTTTGTTTTGTTGGGTTTGGAGGGGGTTTTTTTGGGTTTTTCTGGGGCGTGTGTATGTCTGTTGAAATGCTATACTGATGATTTTTAGCATTGATGTCTACTGCTAGTAGCTGTCAGCAGAGAGTATCAGCTGAAGGGAAGGGCATGTGAATAGTAGGGAGGTTGGAAGTCCGGGGGAGGTGGGAACCGGGAAAGGACTGTTTCCTTTTATATCCAGTTCCCAGATGAGCTCAGATTTCAGTTTTCCTTTGGCACTCCCTCCCTCCTTTCCAGTGACACGGCTAAACAAACTGGCTGGTGCTTGCACAGAGCTGTAACTACATCTCTATCTCACTGACACCAGCTCCATTTCTTTAAGAAGATTCCAGAGTGGAAAAGCTCCAAAAAAACACTCCCCATTTATAGGACCATCATATGTAGGAAATGAACTGGGAGTCTTTCACTAATCTTCCAGTTGGAATAGTGCTGAGGAAGTTTGCAGTTCTCTCCACTGTTCCTAAGCCTTATATTCTAAAACTAATACTGATATTTAGCTGCTTTTTTTTTTTTTTTTTTTTTTAATATATATATATATAATAAACTTCAGATACAAGGGTAAAAATGAGGAAGTTGGGAACTTCAGGTTTGATAGTTTGCAATTTGTAATAAAACATTCACTGCTCAAGTAGCTTTATAAATTGCCATGTGCTGTGCATGGGCACTCTTCTTGCTCCTGTTCTTGCTCCTGTTTTGATCTGGAGACTCCAGAGGAAAATGATGGAATCTTCAAATGGCAATATTCATCTGTGTTTGCTCCTTTCTGGTGTGCTGAGTGTGTGTATATCTCAGCATGTGTTCAGATTACTGATTCTGAATTGCAACACCAAGTACACCTGAAGGAGATTTCCACATTTTCCCATGAACATGGATGGAAAGTATCCTTTCAGTGAACCTTTAATGAGTTCTGGTATATATAAAATAAAATTCACTCACGCAGAGAATTAGCACAAACCTCAATATAGCAGTAAAATCCTATTAAATAGAAATTTTGTGTCAAGCGTGTACAGCTTTTCCTGAGGAGAATTAACTTAATTCCTAAACAGTTTAAATTGCACATTTAAATTGTCCTATTAGCACTGGTGATCTCTTCAAATTTGGTGGGTGATCCCATCAAATGCATGGTGTTGATTTTGAATTTAAATATAAGATGGGCCCAACCTCTGGTGTAAATCAGCAGATGATCACTGGCAAAGAATGAAAAAGTCTTTATTTTATTTACTACATGGTCATCCTACTCACTGCAAGTGGTTTTCATGTTAACAAATACTTCGTGCAAGTGACTGCAGTGAACCCAGTGGCATTCTGGTGCTCTGGATCAGATGCTGGAATGTTATAATTCACTGTGGCTCTGGAGCAGATCTGCAGTCTGTATTTTTCCCTTCAGTGCTTCAGAAATTTATTTTAAATATCTGCAGCTTTATTATCTTTCTGCTCCAGACTTAGCTGATATTGAACTATTCATTAAGGCAGGCAGAAGTGGAGACACTTATTTATAGCACTAAAAAGCACTAAATGTTTAGCTTGGAGCAAGCAATAAAAAGATAAAATAATGTTGTTGTGTTGCTGGTCACAGAAGTGTTTAGGATGTGGTAATATCCTGCAAGATTCTAAATTGTGGGAGAAAGAGGATTCATGTCTTAGAGAGGAAGTCTTACAGTCTTGCTTCCTGCTGCTCATGGTTGTGACACCTCTGAAATCCTTCTGTTTCCTGTGGTTTTGGTGACATTTTATGAACTTGTCCCCCTTCGAATCAGCATCAAAAGCAGCATAACCAGCAGGGCAAGGGAGGGGATTGTGTCCCTGTGCCCTGCTGAGGTGAGACCCCACCTGCAGAACTGCCCCAGCCCTGGGGCCCAGCACAGGGAGGACGTGGAGCTCAAGGAGAGAGCCCAGAGGAGGCTCCAGGATGAGCAGAGGGATGGAGCAGCTCTGCTGGGAGGAAAGGCTGGCACAGCTGGGATTGTTCAGCCTGGACAGGAGAAGCTTTGGGCTGAGCTCAGGGTGGCCTTGCAGGGCCTGAAGGAGCCCCAGGAAACCTGGAGAGAGACAATTCCCAAGGGCTGCAGGGACAAGATAAGGGGGAATAGCCTTAAGATGAAGGAATAAAGGGGTTAGATTAGACATTAGGAAGAAATTCTTCCTGGTGAGGGTGGGCAGGCCCTGGCACAGGTTTCCCAGGGAATCTGTGGTTGCCCCTGGATCCCTGAAAGTTGAAGACTGGATGGGGCTGGGAGCAGCCTGGGACAGTGGAAGGTGTCCCTGACCATGCAGGGGGTTGGAATGAGATGATCTTTAAGTTCCCTTCCAACCCAACCAGTCTGTGTTTCTATCATCCAACCTGGCCTTGAACAATTCCAGGGATGCAAAGTCCACAACCTCTCTGGCGATTCTCACACTCTAGTTAGATATAACATTTATTTACAACAATTTTTTCTTCTTATTTTAAGGGACTAGTAGCTAGGGATGGCACAACTCAAGCTTTGCTGAAAGAAGAAATGGCATTGCTGAAATAATATCCTGCTCATCACCACTTTGCAAGTAATCTATGCCTAAGTAATTTAAATTCTTCCCATGCCATCAGACACAAGGGAGGGCATAAAGAAGCTCCTGCAGTCTCATCCAGTCTGGGAAAGCCTTTGCATGTCCTCTGTGTTGTTACATCCTAAATTTCCCTCTGTGAATGCTGCTTCCTGGAGAGGTTCCTTTGGTTGCCCACTTAGTGCCACCCACAGCAAAGGTTTCATGCTTGGTTGTGTCCTGAGTCTTTTGCTCTGCCTGAACCCCAGTAATGGTGAGACCTAAGACACAGCACATCTTCTGCTCTGTTTTTCTCATTGTCATAGTCAGAAACTCCTTGCCTTTTCCTTAGGCAGCATGATTCCATGAAACTTTACTGCTTTACCTCAGCATTATTTTTTTTCACACAATTTTTTTTGCTTTCAGGCCTGGTGCTGCCTGAGCCTCCTGTGCAATATGAACCTCAAGCTGTAGGGAAATTATTAAAGCCAGGTTTAAAAGTTACAGCTTCCATAAGCAGGGGGAGCACAGAATCTCTGGCTCCATTTCCATTATCTCCTCAGAAGCACTGTCTGTCTGGAGCAGCAGTTATTCCAGGAGCCCTATCTCCTGCAGTGCCTGTGTCCAAAGGGACAGGCTGACCCTGGAATTGCAGCTGACAGCACTTGAGTGCCCTGGCTCTCAGGGCATGTGATGTTACTCCTGCTGCTGGCTCGTGCAGATTTTATTAACCATTTATACAAGCATCACTCCTGCCACTTTCTCCAGTGAAATGTCCCCTGAGCAATCCTTTCTGCTGCCTGGATGTGTTCTGCGAATAACTCTGCAGCTAAATAGCCAGTAATGAGATTATTTCTGTTTAAAAAGAGAAAATAAGAATAGGAGTAATCAGCTTTGAACTCTGTCAACTGCATGGCTTTTGACTACTTTGGATTAGTGTTTTCATTAAAAGTGATGAACTGATTTTGGCTCACTGCAAACCTCTGTTGTTGCCATAAAAATGTACAGTGTTTGATGTTTGTTATTTTTTATAAGCAAGCATATGTGCAGATAGATGCTTCTTTGTTTGTACAAGGAAAAGAAATTTTATACTTACTCGTGAGAATTCATCCCTCCAGGATAATAGGCTATCACTCTACTTCAGCTCTTCTGTTTTATTAGATTATGGAAATACATAATCCCTGATTTACTTCTCATCTCATTGCCTGTCCCTCTGATTTACACTAGCTTGGTGTCACTTCAATTTCAGGTGTTCAGATGTCTGACATACGGACATGGTTTCAAATCACAAGATATAAAAATCACCTTGCTGCCTCATTCTAGCAATATCTGGTGGCAAGTTCTTTAAAAGCTGTTTAGGAGTAGCAGTGTAGTGAATATTAGAGTTTCAGAGTAAAAGAATGGGTTTATAAGCTCAATGCCTGCACAGAACCAGCATCAGAGGGAATAACGTCCATGAGTGAATTTTAGGTGTCACAGAAGATGTGTGTAAAAGCTTTATTTGCCTGTAACATGTTTTCCATGGTCCAGCTGGAATGTAATTCTGTAATGGGGAATGTATTTAAACACAGGAGTTCAGCTGTGCTGGATTTTCTTGAGCCTTTACTCATATTTATATATTATATCTCAAGAAGCAATGGCTATGAACTAAACCACAAGAAGTTCCACCTCCACATGAGGATGAACTTCTTTACACTGAGAGTGGCAGAGCCCTGGAACAGCTGCCCAGGGAGGCTGTGGAGTCTCCTTCCCTGGACACATTCCAAACACCTGGACACTTCCCTGTGTCACCTGCTCCAGGTGACCCTGCCTTGGCAGGGAGGATCCCTTCCAATCCCAACAATTCTGTGATTCTGACTCTGTGAAATTTATTTATCCCTAACATTAAAGAGTAGAGGCAGAGAGAGAAACCTGGGTCACAGAATGTGATCAGTGGAAAGAGGAAGGCTGTAACATGCTGAGGGAAACATGAACAATTTCAGACCTTTCCTGACTTCAGGCAGGATCACCTTAAGTATGTGTACATCACATTCCCAGATCTGGGAACACAGTAGGAGGCTTCCTGCTGAGCCGCATTTCTAAGCTGGAGTTGTCACTGCATCCAGGGAGGAAAGAAAGAAGCTGGGGGTGGGTGTGTGGTGGGAGGGATGTAGTGGCAGCACTCTGAGTGCTGACAGAAAATGTTGAATCTCAGCTTCAAAAAGTTTGAGGGCTGCTGAGATAGTGAATCCCACTTCAGGAACTTCCAACTTTCAGGGAGAATTTTTTAATTGAAGAAGAATTAGAACAGACTGCCAGGGAGGTTTGGAGTCCCCATCCCTGGAGGTGTCAAAGGAACAACTGGACGTGGCACTCAGTGCTCTGGGCTGGGTGACAGGGTAAGGATTGGCCAAAGGTTGGACTCGATGATCCTGGAGCCTTTTCCAACCTGAAAGATTCTGTAAACTTGACAAACTTACCTGAGTTCTTATAATAGCAGTTGCTTTTAGAAAACCGTTTTTTTTTTTAAAGAAGGAATGTTGTTTTTTCCTCTTTCCTACCCAGATAAAAAAGAAACAGCAAGAAGTCGTGGGCTTTTTGGAGGCCAACAAGATTGACTTCCAGCAAATGGACATAGCAGGAGATGAGGACAATAGGAAATGGATGAGAGAGAATGTCCCAGGTGAAAAAAAGCCTCAGAATGGAATTCCCCTCCCTCCACAGATCTTCAACGAGGAGCGGTACTGTGGGGTAAGAAACTCTTTGGAAATTTAAATATCTTCAGAGAGTGGTTTCGCACAGAAAGGGACTGTTTTCCATTAATAGAATGCATCAAACAAACTCCTTAAAACAATTTGAGATTCACTGTGAAAGAGCAGAAAGAAAGGGAACATTTTTCTAGCACAGAAAAGCAACAAAACAGAAGATTATTTATTCTTTGAGAGCAAAAAATGCACAGAGGGAAAAACTGGCTGGAGAAATTTCTTGAAGTTTCAGTTAATTTTCATGGAGAGTGTTGATGTTTTGTTTGTTTGGACTTATCTGAGCTTCAAGTAGATATTTGAGGTACCTGAGGCTGGGAATAGGAATCTTCTTTTTCCATTATATTATACAAATAAATAGGAATGCTTGTTTACTGGAATAATTCTAGAATATGGTTTGAATTATTGGCATTATATTGCTTGTTCAATAAATATCCAACTCCTCATAATAGCAACTGTAGCATTCATCAGATGCTTTTATATTTTCATATGTGCTTGTAACAGGTTCTTTCTCTTGAGACAGTTTGTTCAAAGCAGAGAAAGATAATAATGTGCCAGCATGAATATTAGGACTGTGAATCAAAAGAGATAATCTTAGACCTTTTATTTTCTCATAGTTTGGGTGGAAATGCCCAGTCTGGAAAGTGCTGAGATCTGGTGGCTGGAATGAACCTGCAAAGTGCTCTGGAACACAGAGCACACAGTGAGCCTGGTTTGGAGTTACTGCACAAATCCAGTGTGAACTCCTGCAAGGTTGTACTGGGGGAACAGGAATTTTCATGCATTGAGTTTTCAGAATGAACTTCAGTGCTCTCAGAGCAGAAGTTGATGATATGAATATTGGAGAGCAGCTGTTTCCTCATTTTCTCCTAGAATTCCTAAAAGAAAAGTTATTGTGTTGGAGTTCATTGCATTTCAGCATCCAGTCTGCACCAATAAAAAGTGTAATTTGATATATCTTACTCTGGGTTTTGTGTCAGCCAGTGCTGCAGTAAATGTTTCTGATGTTCTCTGGAGAAGTTATATAAGGAATTAAAGAGTAATTGCCTTATAAAGTGTTGCAACTGGACAGTCTTGACAGTAAATGATGAATACACAGTTTTTACTCCATGTCTGAAGCTATTTCAGGAAGCCAAATAATCTACATCTTGAAATAAATTCAAGTGAAGAAATAGTCCTTTGCAAAAACACCTCCATGGGAAAAGGAGTTGCAGCTACTGATGTTAAAACTGAAGCAAATTTACAGTTAGTCTAAAAGTCTCCAGAAATCTAATGCACCCAGCTCTCAATGTTCAGAGCTAATGATCCCAGTGGGTGCATAACAAAGACTAATTTATAGCATCATTATTTCCAAATAAATAAGGTAATGAGATCCATATCAGTGCATGAGCTTTATCCTTCTCCCCAGGAGAAGGTGCCTCAAGGGAGCTGCACAGGGAGTGTGATGTGGGCTGAGAACATGGCCAAGGGCTGCCAAACTGCTGCAAAATCCTCCCAAGTGACATGTTCTACAATAAAAGCCTGGGGGTTTGCATTCTGCTTCCCTGCACAGCCTATGCAGAGCCAGCAGAGCCATTGCTCCAAAATCCAGAATTGTTTTAGGCTGGTTAATGTTTACCTGATACATCTTCCCCTGTGTCCCACTCCTTTGGCCACAGCCATTTTATTAAAAATATCCCTGAGGATTGCAAAGGTCTGTGTGACTCCAGTGCAGTATCTTGAATTCATGAAAGTCTTTTTAAAATATATTTTTCTCATCAGTTTTTAAGGGCCTCACTCTTTTGGCACCTAATGAATTTCTAGCTTGTCTAAATGCAGGCAGTTCATACCCATTTCCTGCTATGCCCAAATCACCCTTTAGCTTCAACAGCCCCAATCCAGTATATTTGTAAATGGGAATCTTCATTTTGCTGGGCTAAACAAGTCAAGCTCTTTACACCTCTTCCTTTTTTTTTTTTTTTTTTTTTTTTTTTTTTTAAGACATTTTCCCTTTCTCCTTCCTGCTAATTTTTCTTTGTTCACAGTTAGTACTTTTTTTTTTTTTTAATTATTTTTTAGATTAAATCTGTTACATTTCATTTTCCCTCATTCTTCTTTCTAGGATCACTCTTTTCCCTGCATTTCCCTTCTTATCAATGGTCTTATCAGTTGTTCTTATCAATGTTTGCTTCCCATTCACACATGTGCATATGTGTACACATTACATCATGATGGCCTGGGAGATCTGGCCTTGGGAGGTAAAAAGTCAAGATTAAATATTTCGAGGGGTTTGGAGAGAGACATGACAACCTTCAACTATTTTAAGGGCTGCAGCAAAAAGTGAATTATTGTTCTGCATTCAGTATTGACTCTGCTTTGAGATGGAGGTTAGTCTAGGTGATCTCCTGAGGTTTCTTCCCACCTGAATTATATAGGATTTTGTAAAATATGTTCTGCTCCATGTCCACTGGAGATGGGATGAGCTGTATGAGAAGAAAATGCAGCAAAGAATGTTCAAGTCAGACAGCAGAAAATACGTAGTTTTTAGGAGATGATGTCATTAAAGGTGGATCAGAACCAGTGGATCAGAGTGATGCAATGATTCCTGCCTTGAAGGAATGGTCTTTCGGGACCTTGTCCAATGTCCTCTTCTGCAGTTCACTGGAATTTTTGGAGTGTTGGAAAGGAAAGGGGGTTCTGGGGACAAGTGAGGAGTCTTCTGTTTGTGCTAGAATAGAATGACATAAGAAGAAAGCGAAGTCAGTCTGTCTGCACATCTGCTGTTCTGCTAATACATATAAAAGCATCTTCATTTTCTGGGTGACCATGAAGAGCTGCTCCACTCCACAGCTTGTGCTGTAAAGTGGAGATTTCTTATAGATGGATTTTTATAAAGGTACACTGCCTTGGAGCAGCATTTCCACGAGGTCACAGAAGCTTAAAACTGTCTGATAAAATAGCTCAGATCTTATTTTTCTCCCAGATCTTTGGTATTGCCACTTGAAGAAATAGATTAGAAATTGATTCATTTTTTATGCCTGGCTATAGTACCGATTTCAAGTATCCATTGTAATCCATCAGTGCTGGCAATTATGTCCTTATTTGATCTTTTGCTTAAGCTGCTTCTTTGCTCATGTCTAGACAGACGTCTGCATCTGTGCCACTTGCTAAATATACTGAGCACCCTGTTGCTCTTGTCTTTGCTTTTGCTTGACAAAAACCCTTAAAAAACTAGGAAAGAAATGAAAGGTAAACTTCCTTTTTTCTTTGTAAGCTGAAATCTCTGCTTTCTTCTGTAAACTGAAATCCACAGAATGAAGTACCCTTGTATGTACTTGAAAAAACACCTCTGAATTATTAGGTAAGACTTTTATTTGATGTTGGAATGTGCATTTGCAGCCCATAAACCAACTGTGTCCTGAGCTGCATCTAAAGCATTGTGGGCAGAGGTGAGGGAGGAAATTGTGCCCCTGTGCCCTGCTCAGGTGAGGCCCCACCTGCAGAGCTGCCCCAGCCCTGGGGCCCAGCACAGGGAGGACGTGGAGCTCAAGGAGAGAGCCCAGAGGAGGCTCCAGGATGAGCAGAGGGATGGAGCAGCTCTGCTGGGAGGAAAGGCTGGCACAGCTGGGATTGTTCAGCCTGGACAGGAGAAGCTTTGGGCTGAGCTCAGGGTGGCCTTGCAGGGCCTGAAGGAGCCCCAGGAAACCTGGAGAGAGACAATTCCCAAGGGCCAAAGGGACAGGACACAGGGAATGCCTTTAGAGTGACAGAAAGTAGGGTTAGATTAGACATTAGGAAGAAATTCTTCCCTGTGAGGGTGGGGAGGCCCTGGCACAGATTGCCAGGGGAAGTTTTGGCTGCTCCATCCCTGGAAGTGTCCACAAGGCCAGGTTGGACATTGGGGCTTGGAGCAGCCTGGGATAGTGGAAAGTGTCCCTGGCCAGGTTGGAATGAGATGATCTTTATGGTCCTGTTCCAATTCAGGCCGTTTTGTGATTCTATCATTTATGTAACTGCTAAAATCAAATTTATGAAAATATAGGGATCTCTGGAGGTTTGTAGCTCAGCCTGTTAACTCACAGCAGAGTAGCTCTGAAGTTAGGTTATATTGCCCGGAGCTTTGGTGATCTGCATCCTTAAAAACTCCTGGGATGGTGTTTCCATGCCCTCTCTGTGTGCTCTGACCTGGTGCTGTACCAACCACTCGGGGAAGAATTTTCTGTTGATGTCTAGTTGACAAATAGCACCACTTAGACCATTTATGTCTTTTCATACAGATAAAATATAATTTCTTACCTGAAATAAATTGTTTTCTGCTTATTTTTTTTATCACTTGCCTTGGGAACAGTTATCTTGAGTCATTCAGCAAATGGAATGTGAACAAGTCAGTTAGTAAAGCTTGGGGTGCAAATACACCATAGAAAAACTATTCCATGATCACTGTAGGTATTCCTTTATCTCCTGTTTAATACATTATAGCTTCCTCCTCAGTGTGAGGAAAGAAGTGACCTTCCATTTGCTGTGGGATGTCATTGCACACTCCCTGTTGCCAAGGAGCACCTGATACCATAAAAGATTATCCCCACTTCTGATAAGGAGTTGTCTGGTCATTCACACATCTCACTTGTGTCCTCAGGTCTGGTTATCTACAAGGCTTTGAGTTTCTGGGGAAATTTAGTACACTTGCCATGGGCTACTTTTCCTCATAAACACAAATAAAATATCAAGTCCATTTGATGGCCTTTCCTTGTTTTTGTCTTCTCTTTGTTCCCCAGCTCTTGCCATGCCTGGTTTGCTCAGGCTGCTTTATGAGTATGTGGTGTTCAGGAGGGCACAAGTTTCTTGTATTTGCATGGCCATGCCAAATTCCAGCCCAAAAGATCCAAAATTCTCATTTTCTTGTTTGCTGCACTGCTCCTAAATCCATGGGTCAGATGCAGACACTGCCTGGGTTGGATGAGAAGGAGAATCCCACAGGATTGGGAAAACAGCAGAGAGATGGTCTGAGAAATGGGTGGCCTGGAGCAGCAGCAAAATGTGTTCCAAGGCTTCTCCCAGATGGAGCAGTTCCCACTGGGTGTGACTGTGTGAAAGCCAATCTGTCCCTCAGATAAATCAGTGAAATGGTCTGTCATTTGCCGTGTCTGTAAAGCTCTTCCAAACTGCACTGAAATGTCATCAATTCCACTCTTGTTGGCATTAAGGCCACTTCAAAACCATCCACTCCAGCCTTGCTGATAATTTATACTCTGGAAATACTAAAACAGTTCAATAAAACAGCTCAGGTCCTAACCAAGCTTTACAAACAAGTCTCAAGGATGACTCAGCACCTGATTATTTACAGGCTTCTATTCTTGGAGTTACTTGAGATTAGAGGAAGGATGATAACATGATCGAGGCAGGGACTCAGCAGGACATGTTCAGTCCCCTGTCTCAGAGCTGGATGTGATTCTGGGCCAGTCACTTCTGACTGGAGATTCTGCTGGAACTTAAATATTTGTTGATTTTTACTTGTGTAAGGTGTGAGCTGTGAAGTTCCCAATAACAAAAACAGTGATAGCAAAACTTCCTTAATTGATAGGAGTGTTGTACAGGTGAAAGCAGTAAAGAGTATGCAGGCTGTAGCTGGTGGGGTAGAAGGCATCCTTGGTCTTCTCAGTTCCATTTCCACTGAAAACAGGCATTTCATGTAATGATTTCTCATTTAATTTCACCCATGCACAAGACATTTTGGCTGGTACATGGATATCAGAGAGAACAGCACAACCCCTTCCTAACTTTGTCTGAAAATAACATAGTTTTCTAACCAGACTGCCTTTAAAATAAAGTTTCCTTGTTACCATTTCACTGGAGCTATCATGTTAACTTGACTTGCCTTTTATTTGTCATAAAGTTCCAGGGTTTTGAGGACCTATTTCGTGTCCTTACTCACAGCAAGTTTTATTTTAACATTTAAAGGGAATAGCTTTGCCTCGGAGTGTACAGCTGAGGCACGTTAAAATGAGACAATTTTATCTGATTCTGCCATGGATATAATTAAAGTGTAAGTCTCTGGACAGATTTACTCATTTATTCATTTTTCCACCCTGTGTGAACTCCCTTTATCTGTGTTTTCTTCCTGGGGCTCAGATAATGCAGACAATTGTACAAATGTGTGGTCATTCTCATCAATGTGGAATTTGCCCAGGCTGGTCTCTTCCTCCTGTGCTTTTTGTTTGATTTTTCAATATCAATTCTCTGTTGTTTGTTTGTTCCTTTCTTAGGATTTCGAATCCTTTTTCTCTGCTAAGGAAGAAAATATTATTTATTCGTTCCTGGGCCTTGCTCCTCCTCCAGGCACAAAGGTATGCACTTCTGTCCTTCCATGGGGATCATTTATTTGATTTTAATAAAAGATGAACATAGGCAGTGACTCAGCATGTCACATAAGAGGCAGTGACAAGCAATACATTAGATGTTGGAACAGCAAAGTGTTCTTAGGGGGGAAAAGAAGTAGCTGCTTCAGTAAATACTAGAAAATACTTCTTTCTTGCCTTCTTTCACTGCAGGCATGTTACCATGGCTCCAGCTGATGGGTTTGTTGTTGTTGTTGACACAAAGCAGTGTTTTATTATGTTCAGATTTTTAAGTGATGCAGACTCCCTCACACAATTTTTAGGTTGTGTTGGTTACAAGAAGCCTTCTCTTGCTCCTGACCACATTGAACTGGGACAGTCTTGGCTCCCAAGAGCAGGGTTGGGATCAGACCCATCCCATCCCTCATTAGCACCATGGAACTCTCTCCCTCTCCTGGAGGAGAAAAAGCTCACCCAGCCCTTCATCAAGTCCCTTTGGCAAGTCTGCCTGTGGTTCTCCATCACATTTTGACAATGTTCTAATATATTTCTGGCAAAGGAAAAGCATTTTATTTTGGGTTTTTTCCCCCATTTTTGCCTCGTGTTGTTTTTACAGAAACCAATGTGTTTTTTCCTTATTAGAATCTCCTCCTAATTAGAAGTTTTATAACTGTGAGTGTTACAGCTCTGCCATCCTGAGCTCATGTTAGATGGTAATAAAGTGTTGCCATCTTTAACGTGGGTGAGCCAACAAAAGAAATTAATCAAGAGAGTGATGAGCCAGAGTGACAGGAGAACTCTGCTGCATTGTGGTGACCTGGCTGAGGAACTGCCTTGGAGCAGGAGATCTGCCTTTGGTCCAACTCTGCAGCAGCTTTGAGTGAAACAACATTGGAAATATCTCTTCATCCTCTTCTGTAAAAGCAGAGGAAAAAAAAAAATAAGAAGGAGCCTTTGCTAAGTGCTCTTAGAGCCACAGCTGAAAATACACCCAGGGAAGAGCCCCAGTTGTTATAAATGTCTTTGACTGAGTCCCTGCATGGTAAGGAGAGTGATTTAAACTTTCTGCTTTAGCTGTGCCATCTCCCACCCAGGGAAATAAAAATTACTTGCCTACCTCACAAGGGTCTTGTGAGAATTCATTTAATTAACATCCACAAAGCCATGAAAGGCTTAAAGGACTGCAGGTACTACATATTCTAATCATTATAAAAGACATGTGGAGAATCAGTGAGATAAGGAAAATTGCATTTTTCCACCTTCCCACTCCACAGATTATCTGCTGCTTCATGCAAGGTCCTGTTAGATTCCATATCTATGAAGCAAAGTAACCATTTTTTAGAATTCATTTGTTCCCAGCTGTCAGCAGAGGCTATTACAGTTTCTACTTTGTGACAACCTTGGAAATGTTGAAAATAATATGTTTGGTGCATTCTGCTGGGCAGATTTGTTTGTCAGTGCCATTGGTAGCAGGCAGGTCTTGTTTACAGTGATTAACTGCTGCCTCGGTGGTGGCTTCAGTCCAGAGAGTGTAAATAAGTGAGAGTGTTTGTAAAGTCCCTGTTAAATGTGGAATTTTGATAGTCTCCCTTTCAGAGTCTGTTCCTGTTTGTGAGAGATATACACACTTCTTGCAGAGGTGTGTCACAGCATGTCCACTGCAGGAGAGGCTCCTTGTGCTTTGTCAAGCGAAGAACTCTCCTGCTTTGCCTCTTCTTCTGCCTCTGCTTCCCCCTCATTCTCTGTCAGCTCCACCTTAGATAAGCACAATGGATGGCTCGTGACACTGATTTCCAGCAGCATAAATCTGGAATTATAAGTCAGGTGTGGAAGAGATGGTGATGATGACACATATGACAAGGTTTCCTATTAATCCCTTCTTAAAAAAATTGTGTGGGTTTTGGGTTTTTTTCCTGGAATGAAGGAGCAATCTATAAAGCATGGAATCACCACAAGGCTGTAAGCATTTTCTTTCTAGGGATTTTTACCACGCTGAGACATGACAAAGATTAATATGAAGCTGATACCTGTTTGATACTCTTGTCTAAAAACATTCTATTTCTTTTTCCATCCATCTTTTTGTCTCATACTGCACCAAGACTAGAGGAGTTCTTTAATGGCCATGATCCTGTTTCACAGCACAACCCAACAGCATCCTGACCAGGACTGTTTTGAGCTTATTTCCCTCCATCTGAGGAAGCAGATGAACCTTTTGGGGCTCCCTCAACCAATTATAACTTCTCAACAAAATATTTGTAGTTAAATTTATTCCCAATTCATTGCCATTTGTGAGTGCGAAATACACATTCAGTTCTGCAGACTCTCTTGTTCTGTTGTTTCTATATATCAGTATATTCCATATATTAGAGTCCTTCATCCAGCCCTGGGGCCCAGCACAGGGAGGACGTGGAGCTCAAGGAGAGAGCCCAGAGGAGGCTCCAGGATGAGCAGAGGGATGGAGCAGCTCTGCTGGGAGGAAAGGCTGGCACAGCTGGGATTGTTCAGCCTGGACAGGAGAAGCTTTGGGCTGAGCTCAGGGTGGCCTTGCAGGGCCTGAAGGAGCCCCAGGAAACCTGGAGAGAGACAATTCCCAAGGGCTGCAGGGACAGGACACAGGGAATGGCTTCAAACTGAGGAGAGGAAGAATAGATTAGATATTACAAAGGGATTCCTTCCTGTGAGGGTAGTGATGCACTAGAAGAAGTTTCCCAGGGAATCTGTGGCTACCCCTGGATCCCTGGCAGTGTCCAAGGCCAGGTTGGACACTGGGGCTTGGAGCAGCCTGGGACAGTGGAAGGTGTCCCTGCCCATGGAACAAGATGATCTTTATGGTCCCTTTCAACCAAAATAATTCTGTGATTCTCCGTTTCTGGGATTTTATCATACCAAGTGCATCTATTGCCTTAAAGGGTGCACTGTGCCCTGAAAATTCAATGACTTTGCGGGAAACCAGTCCATATTTGTGGTGCTTCAGCAAAGGTCTGTTAGTTCACACCATCCTCTCTCCTGTTGCCTCTTCATCACAATGGTTTTTGTGTTTTCTGAAGCATCATTTAGGAGGGCTGAGCAGAACAGTTTTCTGAGAGAAGCAGCAGACATATTGCTTGCGTTAATGACTAATTTAATCTGTTAATACCAAATACTCCTCACCTGAAGGAATACCTGGTCTAGATTAATTCCAAACAGTTCAGGACAAGCTGGGATTTAAGGGCAGCTGTGCCTGATGCCTGACCCAAAGATAACTCAAATTTGTGCTCAATTTCTGAGAGATCCTGTTTAATCCTGGGTTAGTGGCCTGAGTAGTGATGTCCCAATGGGATACATGTGTAGATCTGAGCTATAATCAGTGCAGTTTGTATCTTTGGGGTCAGATGTGTCAGTCTCAGCTGCCTCAAAAGCTGGGTAAATTTTTTTAAACCTGGCACCACTTTTATGCTTAGTCTGACTCAGTGAACTCAGTGATTTATGTGAATTGAGGGTCTGTTTTCAAGTACTGTGTATACTTGAAGCCTTAATCCCACTCCTCTTGATCTTAATATCCAGAATCTTGATTTCTCCAAATCTGTAGATACTCAAGCTTAAGTTAGTGGAAGAAGGCTTCTCCTAAATCTGCTTTGAATTACAAATTTGTGCTGTGTGCATTTTATTTAAGGAGAAAATGACCTGTCAGCCAATCTTTAGAAATGGTACTTCATTTTGAATTCGTTGAAAATTAAATTCTGTGTTTCTATGGAGAGCCAGTGTAGTGATGATATTCTGAATGTCAGAGTTCTCCATATAATTAACAAGAACTCTGTGTGTGTGTGTGTTTTCTGGCTGATAACATGCTGCTTCTAAAGTTTAGTTCTTTCAGCTACAACTCTTTTTTTGTGCCT
Organism: Zosterops lateralis; assembly: GCF_965231275.1. Lineage (NCBI taxonomy): Eukaryota > Metazoa > Chordata > Aves > Passeriformes > Zosteropidae > Zosterops > Zosterops lateralis. The sequence goes on from NC_139763.1 coordinate 4,008,045, forward strand.
TATGATCTAAATATGTGATTCATCTGAGATGGATTCACACAACAGGGTCATTTTAATTAAGATGCTCTCTAGGATTGTCCTTAAGTGTTTTATGTCGCAGCCAAAAATATTGAATGCATGGATTTTAATGAGATGTTAATATTTGTGCTGAAAATAAATATTTAACCAATTTCAAGACCAGGTTGGATGGGGCTCTGAGCAACCAGGTCTAGTGAAGGGTGTCCTTGCCCATGGCAAGGAGGTTGGAACGAGATGATCTTTAAGGTCCTTTCCAACTCAAGTCATACTCAGTGATTTTATTAATTTAATTTTCATTAGCACTGTCCTTTTCATTTGAGGAACTTCTGCAAAGAAATTATCTGTAAGAAGTTGCCATTTCCTAAAAAAAATAATGTATTAACACAGTGTTGCACAAGAGAATGTCAATGTTTTGTTTGTGTTACTACATATTTTGATCTTCATATATTTTTTTGGCTTCTAGGAGAAAAGTAAACAATAAACCAAGCCGAACAAATGTCTCTGTAGGTCTGTTTTTAATAACAATGCCACCAGCATCAGAGTGCAGTGAGCCCACAGTTTTATGTGCACTTGAAATGAGACGATATTGCCAGAAAAAGAAATTGTCTTTTCTCCCTCCTCCTTCCTCTGGCTCCTTCTGCTCCCTCCCAGCTGCTCATTCCTCTCCCTGAGCATCCCCCACGTTCCGTGCTGGCAGAAACACTTGTGCAGCTGTGTGACAGAGTGTGAAACTGGTGTGAGGTAGAAACGTTTTGCTTTTTAAAGCTTTAATCTTGATCAGCTCCTGCTCCAGTTCCAGAGGAAGGAGGAGGACTTAGGGACCTTTGTGCCCACTCCCTTTTCACTGCAAGTAACTGAGATGTAAAACTGACTTTCCACTATTCAGGAGAAAATTTCCAAAGGAGCACCAAGCCTTACAGGCAGTCAGGTTTAAGCAAAAACATCAGACTGCTGTGATAACCTGCTTCCTAACATTCCTAAGCTCCTTTCTACCATTTCTGTCCCCATCCAGCAGAGCTTGTCAACAGGAGGACATCTCTTATGTCCCACAGCACATCTTGGGACAAAGATTCCCTAAGCCAGCACTCAGCCAGTCAGCTCTGGGGATAAAAGCCAGCCAGACAAGCCCTGTTCTGCAGAATAAGTGCACTGGCTGAGAAAATCATCATGGGGACATTGGAGGAGGAGTTGTGAAGTTTACAGGACAGGGGAACATGACTGAGGGCTTCTGTTTAACTGTGGAGACAAATGAAATTATGGAAAAGGAGTAAACCCCAAACTAGCCTGAGTTGGCTGAGTTGTAAGGGCTTGGTCACAGGGGTGGGGAAGGAGTTTTTCTCCTCTCAGGGATGTGCTGCTCTTCCCAGAGGGTGCGAGACTCAGGGTAACACAGGACAGGAGCTCCCCTGAGTGCCAGAGGAACCCACCCCAGAGAACACCTCTCAGAAGGGGTCAAATTTCCTTTTAATGAATAATTTCCTTCACCTCAGCTTCTCTACTACAAATATCTTCCAAAATCTCCCACTGATGATGATTAGAATTTTTCTTCACAGCCAATTTGTACTCATTTTGCATCTCCCTCAGCTCTCTGCCTTACCCTCTCCCTGACTGATGTTTACTCTGATCTATTTTGGGAGTGCCATCATATCCCCTCATAGCATCACTTTCAATAGATTAAAGCAATGAAGTTTTTTTTGTCACCCTTTCATAAGACAGGCTCTCCACTCCCTCAGATGTTCCTGTAGACTTCTCTGCACCTGTTCCAGTCTGAGTTTCTCTTTCTTGAGCCTGAGTGACTGGGATGGCACAGAGAAATCCAGAGGAGGTTTTGCCTCCACATTTTTTTTTACCTCTTTCATTGTCACATCACACCCATGGCTCAGTTATCCCATCCTTATTTAAATACATCCATCTTTTTCTCCCTTGATGATCATTAAGCGACGAGCTCCTGAAGTGCAATAGAAAAATCCCTTTCTAATATCTGACCCAGAACTGCTTGTCCCAAATAAGGTGATTTTGCACTTCATGCTCTTGCATTTCATCATATTTCTGCTGTTCCACTTGAGGCTTCCTTTTATCTGACACAGTGACCTGTCACAGCCGCCCAGCTGAAAGGACACCAGGATATTTATCACATAAAGAACCTCCCAGGAAGTGCTTGGTTATGGTGCTGGAATAAATGGGCTTGATTGACTGATGTGGGAAATGTGGGAAGAGTTTCCTGATGTTTTTAAGAGAGAAAGTTAAGAGACTAAATGTGAAATCCCTTTGTTATTTCTGTTTTTCTTGGAGCTTCTCTGGATGATGTTTAATTGGAATTCATGCTAGTGGAGAAAGGTGATTTTTTTTCCCCCCTGAAGCTCAGATGTGCCATTAGGATGAACTTTGGTTTCTATTGAACTTTGCAGAGGAAGGTTAGAGAATCTGCTGTGCTGAGAAGTGCTTGAATCCATGTTTTCCCCACACAAACCCCACTTGGTCAACATTTCAGCAAGTGTTCTTTTCACAGGAGAAACACACCCTACAAGGGGGTTTTTCATTTGAGAGCTGAAGCAAAAAATAGAAAACCATTTTCTCAAAATAAGAAACTCAAGAATTTTATAGAAATGAATTGTTGATTATTTGAAGCTTACCATGACTTCCCCTTTGCTGCCAGGAGACTGAGAAGTCTGATGCCACAGAGAAGTCTGATGCCACAGAGGAGAAGTCTGATGCTACAGAGGAGAAATCAGAAGCAACAGAAGACAAATCTGATTCCAAGGATGAAAAATCTGATGCCACAAATGAAACTGAGGCACACACAGAAGACAAGGCAGATGAAGGGGCTCCTGAAGAGGCTCAGTCTGACCAGACACCACCAGAAGGCCAAGAGGTAATTTTTCCTTTCTCTTTGTGATCTGAGGGTTTTAGCTGTGCTAAGCCCATAAACATAAACCCACAAGCTCTCCTGGTGTGCCCCAGGGTGACTGATTGCAGAGTGTCTTTTGGATGTATTTTCTTTGGTATCAGGATGATGTGAAACCTGGATAAACCTCCAGGGAACTTTGTTCTGATTCTTGAATAACAGCAGCTGCTTTTTGCCACTTGTTACCACAAGCTTTTTTTATTTTATCTTGATGGTCATTGGGAACCAGAGTCTAGTTATGGAGGATAATTTAGGACTAGACATCTGAGTCATGCCTGTGTGAAAAAAAAAAAAAAAAAAAAAAAAATAAATTGCTGCTTTCAATGGCCAGCATGTGCAGTGCTCATAAATCTGGTTGTAAATGTTTGCTGCTGATCTGACAGTGACTTCTCCAGGCAGTTCAGAATCAGAGGCCAGTGTTTTCCTTTCTCTCTGCTCCTGCTCTGGTTTTACAGATCTCAAACTGCAGCTCAGACTGTCATTTAAGGATGGGTTTATTTGGATGCTGACTCTTCCCAGGGAGTCAGGCCTGCTGCTGCATCAAGCACTCAACACTTGTCAGGTTCTTCTGTGTTTGGAGGTCAGATGGTCCCAGGGGAATATCCAGCACAAATGCATCATCTCATATTAGAGATCAGAACAAATGGAGTTTGGCAATATTTCTCCAGAGGAAACACCTCTTTCCCCATTGCCCTTTTTAATAGTGACTGATCCAGCCACTGTCAGGCTGGAAAAGCCCCTTTTGCACTTCCTCATGCACATCTCAACCACTGGGAAGTCCCACTCATCATTTCAAAACAGTGATGAGGAGAGACAGTCCTCAGTGGGTACTAAATTCCTCCTTAATTAAAATTATATCCAAGCACTTTTCATGTTGCTCTAAATTTCAGCTGGCAGGTGAGTGCCATCAAACTCCTTTTTTTTTTGGCTCATGAGAGGAGCCAAAACTGCTGCCTGCCATGGGTGCCTTGCCCTTCTGGCTGGCATTCTGCTTTAATGTTTTTCACATGAGAGCAGGACGCTGGAATTTGTCTGCAAATGTGTCAGGCAGCTGTGTAGGAGAGGTTTTGCACTGACATCATCCAGTACCACTCCCATACAACCAGCACCTTGCTCCACTTCTCACAGAAAGGATTGGAGCTAAAAGTGGAAGACAGATTTCTGTGTAGTTTTTCAGGGAGGGGAGAGATCACAGAAAACACTTTTTTTGCCCCGTTCCACCTCCCACTTCTCGTGTCGGCCAGGACAAATCGCTTCAGTCCCCTGGCATCTGCCTGCCTTGCTATAGTTCATCCCAATTATCACTTCTGTTGGGATGGCATGAATCATTCTGTAGGAATTCTGCTCTTCTCTCTCACTCACTCACTACAGACAGCTCACAGAGGAAGGGGTTAGATAAGAAGAACAACTCTGAGGCAGCTACAGCGAGATGAATTCCACCTTTTGTCTCGTTTTATGCTTATAAAAGGAAGTAAAAATACCTTTTCCTTACCTGAGCAGGATTTTGTGAAGGTAAATACACTCAAAGACTGCCAGATTGCCATCAGAGTATCTCCACTGGATGTTAAGTCCTACAGGAGACTTTCGACACATTATTTTCAACACAAAAATGTGAAAGATGGCAGGTTTATGCTCTATGGCTGAATTAATATACCAGTGGGAATTTGGCACTGGAATTTTGGCCTTATTTAGCACTGCTTCAAACCATCTCAAAAACGACTCCCATTTGTGGGGTGTAGCCAAGCCAGCTTCTCTCCAGTGACTTCTCAGGAGAAATGTCAGCCCTGGGGAAAAATTCTGGAAGAGTCTTGGCGAGGTGAAGTTCCCTCAGCCTTTGGCAGTGAACACAGGACAGAAAACAGAACCAGCTGGGGCTGTCTCAGCCCTGGGGCTGCAGGAGGAGGCTCCAGGTTTCAGGAGGCTCCTCCAGTGCTCCTCAGTACAAGGGATGTTCAGTGTAGAGGTTGTAGCTTTCTCCAACTTCTGCTGCTCTTCCTGGGAGATGCAGAAATCCAGAAGCTTTTTGGCCACATGGATGTAGTGCCTCCCATTCTCGTTTTGGTTTTGAGTTTCTTGAAGAGAAAGCTGAGCTCCAGCTCACATGGACCCTGCTGGTCACTCGATGTGCTGGTAATAAATTTTCTGCAGTTCTCACTGTCCGATTTTGACTTCAGATTTAAGCTTGGAAGTTACAATATTTTTTAAGTGGTGTCCCAGTTAAATCAGTTTTCAACACAGATTGGGCTCCCTTCAGGGCAAAATTATTTTAAAAACATGTTCAAAAATCATATTATAATGCAAGTCTGTATCCTGTCTCAGCAATTCCCCAGCCCATGTTTAAACCCTGGCACTGCAGTTTACTCCCTTAACTCATTCCATGAGGATTCAAATCAACCCTTCTGCCTTCTGCCTGGCACTGTGGCATTTGCCTCTTGTCTTTGGGATTTTGTGTAGGATTAGCTCTTTCCCCCAACAGCCAGCTTAGGATCTAACATTAAATTCTATTCACTTTGTACATTTCTTTTTTTTCTTTTTTCTCTCTCTCATCACGTCTGCTCAATCTACAGTCTAAAACCAGCTTGCATTATTTTTTATTCCTTGTTGAGCCAAGGCATCTGTTGCAGCCTACAGCACTTAACAGAATCACAAGCCAGATTCTGAATGATGATATATAGCATAGATATGACTGTCTATAATTCTGATTATACTTTCATTTTCTAGACCAGCTAGTTACCAAAAAAACTCATGAAAACTCTACCTGAACAAACAAACAAAACCCAGCTCCAAATCTTTGCTTGGCAATGAAGCAGTTTTGACTGGAAGTAACTAAGGAAAAGGGAGCTCAATTTAATGAGTTATTGTCCTTTTCCAACATAAAAGATAAGCTTGAATGTGTTTTGTGAGTTAATTTGGAGAACATTATCTCCAAATGAATCCTGTGAATTCCACATGATTTTCCTAAATTCAGTGTTTAACTTCTGCTGTGTTTTTCCTCTCTGATTTCTGATATTCTTTCTTATCTTTCCAACATTTTCTTTTTTATCTTTTCTGTAGGAAGGCAAGGAAGAACATGCAGCAACAGGGGTATAGTATACTTGGATATTTTCTTATCATCTTTAGTTTGTGTGCATTTAATTCCTTTTCAGTCCCTTTGCTTCACTCAAAAGCTGAAAAATTCTTATTCATGACAGTAAATACACCACAGTCATATTCTGCTAGAGATAATGATTGGTCCTACTGTGGATTATTGACTGGGAACAAAGATGGGCCTTTAATCATAAAAAGCTGTAAATGGAAGAGAAATTGTCTGTCACAGAGTCTTGAATAAAATTTGCTAAGGACTCCCATGACAAGTCTCTTTGATAATCACTGACTGACACCATGCTGTGATTGCATTTTCAGTGTGAAAGGCTCCTTCTGACAATTTAGGCAGTTCTGCCCATTAAGGAGATATTTCCCTCATGAGAAATTGCAAGACCCAGGTGCAAATCCTCAAACACTTTTCTGTTTTGCCCAAACCTTCAGGATCAGTCAGTGCCACCCCAGCAGCACCAGCATCAGCCCAAAGCCTGTCCCCAAGGGCCACCTCCAGCCTCCTCCTGAACACTCCCCCAGACAGTGACTCCAAACCTCCCTGGGCAGCTCATCCCAAAGCCTGACCACTCTGCCAGGGAAATTTCCTTGCCCAATCTCCAGCCTGAGCCTCCCCTGGTGCAATTTGAGGCCATTTCCTCTCCTCCTTTCCCTGTCCCCTCCTGGCAGGGACTTGTGCAGAGCCACAAGGTCCCCCCTGAGCCTCCTTTTCTCCAGGCTCAGCCCCTTGCCCAGCTCCCTCAGCTGCTCCTCCCAGGATGTGTTTTCCTGCCCCTAAAGCTCCTGGACCCATGAGCAAAGTGCAGAGGTTCCTGGAAAGGCTGGTGAGGGCCATCAAGCCTGGTTAGTTGTACCCTGGCACCACAAACTAATTAAAAACTAAGAGAAATAACCTTTTTTTTCCCCCCTGTAAAAGGTGATTGACTTAAATTTTGGATGGAAGTTGGTAATATCTGAAAGATGTGCCTTGTCTGTGGGCTCTCCTGGCCCTGTGTCAGAGTTCTCAGGAGATAAAAAAAGGCACCTTTCCTGGGGGAAAATGCCCAAAGAGGCAGCATTCCTTTGGCATAAAAACTTCTAATCCACAGATGTTTGCATTACATTTCTGGTTTTGCAGGAGTGATTCTCTAGTGCAATGCTTTTCCCTGAAAAAACAGCTGAAACCAGGAATCTGATGCCAACAGCTCCATTCCCAAGCAGATATTTAAGCAGGATTTCACTTCAGCAGCTCAGGTGTGACTCCTGCACAGACAGGAGGAGCCTGAGATGAAGAACAAAGGTCTGTGCTGCTCATGTAGGACCTGCAGTCCTGACTGAAAGCTCATTATTGATTCCTTGATTGGTTACTTGATTGTGCCAGCAAGAAATTCACATCACTTTTTCAGTCTGAGCAGTTTGTGGAGGGGTGGCAGATTGAGATAAAGCTGATTTACACACATGGGAGTGCCTTTGGACAAAAGGTCCTAGAAGAGGAGCAGAGGAGCCCACAAAGCAATTGTTTTTCAGAGCAGAGCTTCATTTAATCTAGAGACAGAATAAGCAGAAATTGTTGTCTGCATTACAATTTCAAGCTTTCAGATAACTGTTGATTGAAGCAAAGGGCTGTTGTCTATCAATTGTGTCATTTCTCCTGCATAAAAGAGAGAAATTAGAACTTCTGAGACAGAAACAAGGCTGTATTACCTGATTCCAGATGATTTTTAGATCATTCAGGAGTCTAATTCCTGTGCCATGAATCTTTAGTTGTTCACTGCTCCAGGAAAGTGTATAAAAATAATAAACTTTTTGCCATATTTACATGTATTTCATATTCTCATTTTGATTTGAGCATGTTTGCAACTTAACCTCCCTAAGAGTGTTCTTATATTCCAGCATGTGCCTATTACCTCCACAAAATAAAGCCCTGCCACGATGAGATTAAAAACTCTATACATTAATTCTGTTTCTGAATCTCAAAGAATATTGCATTTCCTAGAACTGGAACAGTTGTAAAAGCAGAGCTCTGCATTTCAAGACTGCTTATTTTTTCTTTCAATTCTTGTATGGTAACTCCAAATGTTTTCTATTAAAAAAAAAAGGAAGAAGAAGAAAAGCAGCAGGGAGAGGGAGAAGAAAAAGAAGAGGTGGAAGAGCAGGAAGAGTCTTAGTACAGTTCCCTATGACACAATATTTCTTGAACAGGTTTTCAGGTAAATATTGAGACAACAAACACAGTTTCTAAATACCCTTACAGTAAAATAAACTTGCAATTTTTGTAATTATTGTTATGGACAGGAGACGTGTCCATGCACAAAGTACCCAGCTGATGATTCAAAGGTATATTTAACTGTTGCAGCTTGTCTTTCCCATGGAATAAGAATTCTTCCCTCTCCTCTCTTACTCAGCGACTGATTCCACTGCAGCTTTTAGCAGCTCCATGTCTCACATGAATTCCTCTCTCAAATTTAGTTGGAAACTTAAAATCCTGGTAAGAGGGAGGAGCCTGACAAGAAATATGACTCAATATAAAATTACTGGAAATAGGCCAAATTTAAAACTGCCAAACAGGAAGCAGCTGGAAGGCAGAGTTTGTCCTGTACAGGTGTGTGAGCACCCCAGCACTGCTCAACTTCTGTCAGCATGTGCTTTTAATTTTAATTTTCAGGTTTTCACCTTCCTCTGTCCCTTATCCCCTACACTGAAATACAGATTAGTAAATCACTTACTGGGGAGAAACTGAAACTTAGAAGAGAGTTGGAATTTCCAGCAGATTTTCCTTGGGGTAATGGGACTTTCTCTTGATCACAGATACTAAGTGTTCTTTCTAGGATCTATAGAATCATGGAATGGTTTGGGTTGGAAAGGACCTTAAAGATGATCCAGTTCCAATTCCTTGCCATGGGCAGAGACACCTTCCACTATCCCAGGTTGCTCCAAGCCCTGTCCAGCCTGTCCTGGGCTGGATTCCCAGCTGACTCAGACTCTGAAGGAGCTGCCAAAGGTTCCACCAACCAGGTGCTGGTGGGATTTCCCAGCACCTCCACAGGGGAGGAAATCCATCACTTCTTTCATGCTGCCTCTCCCAAATCCGGGTTAATCTGTGGCATGGGAATTAATTCATCACAACATTGTCCAGAGTTCAGATCTGTAACATCCCAGAAGTGCTGAGTTCTAATTTAATTTTCTGTTTTTTGTTCAGGAAGCACCAGCTGGAGCCACCCCACCAAAGAAAAGAAAATCCCTTTCTCAAGCAAAGCACCACTACCTTTTGTGCCTGTCTGAACAGAAAAACATAAACAAAACACAGACACTACTCTGTCCCACCTGTAGCCTTTATATATATATTTGGTATTCCAGTTGCTTGTTAAAATGGATCTCATGTCCTATTTCAGTCAATTGTTGTGTGTTGGGATAGTTTTTTGTCCATGTCACATGTAGATTGTGAGCTCTCCAGGGCAGGAACCGTGTCTCTCTCCATGTCCAAACACTGCCAAGCACGTTGCTGCCACTCAGCAGCCAACCCCACTCACACCAGTGACGTCTTCAGAGGAAAAGAAATTCAGCACCAAAAACTGTAAAAAGGCTTCCTGTACACAAAGCCATGTGAGTCACTTCTCCCTCAGCTGGCATTTGAAAATGATTGAGATTCCCATTGTGCAGCAGTTTAAATAAATGTGTTTTCTGTCGTATCTGTTCTTTGTCTGCAAAAGCTTTAATTTAACTCTGCACACAGAGGTTTTCTCCATCATTAGGGCTGTGGGCTGTGCAAAGTCATGGAATCAGAGAATCATGGAATGGTTTGGGTTGGAAGGGACCTTAAGGATCATCCAGTTTCTGCTCATTCTGGAAATGTCCAGCCTGGCCTTGGACATTTCCAGCGATGGGGCAGCCACAGCTTCTCTGGGCACCCTGTGCCAGGACCTCTCACAATGAAGAATTTCTTCTCAATATCCAATCTAAACCCACTCTGTTGGCTTGAAGCCATTCCCTGTGTCCTGTCCCTTTGGCCCTTGGGAATTGTCTCTCTCCAGGTTTCCTGGGGCTCCTTCAGGCCCTGCAAGGCCACCCTGAGCTCAGCCCAAAGCTTCTCCTGTCCAGGCTGAACAATCCCAGCTGTGCCAGCCTTTCCTCCCAGCAGAGCTGCTCCATCCCTCTGCTCATCCTGGAGCCTCCTCTGGGCTCTCTCCTTGAGCTCCACGTCCTTCCAAAATCATCAGCTCAAGGTGCAGCAGTGGCCAAGACCCAGGGAAGTGCACTGTCAGCAGGATGGCAGGGCTTTGCAGCCATACAGACCTGGCTGTGTTGACATCTTGAACAGGTTGTGCAGTCTGGTCTCAGGGAAGACCTGGGGAAGTGAGAAATGCTGAGAAAAATGGCAGCTGGAGAGGATGAAACAGCTGTTCCATGAGGAGGCTGAAAAGACACTTCAATTTGGAGAGGAAGCCAAGGCAGCTACAAAAAAAATCATAAAGATGAATGCAGAACAGTGAGTCAGAAAATCCTGCAACACCATAATGAAAATTAGCAGACACAATGAAATTAATAGATCAGCTTGAAGGAGAAAAGAGAGAGAATGTTTTTATGCAGTGAGTCAGGAAATTTTGGAATTCGTCGTCAAAGGATGTTACAATGTAAACAGGTCAAGGAAGGGATCAGGCAATGTTAGGAACAGGAAGTTCATAAATGGATACCACATCCTGGGATGGGTCCTAAACATCCCGAATCCAAAGAATCACAGAAGCTGGGTACTGAGGGCAAAAGGATTTAAATATGCCAGACTTCCTCTACCTAAATAGTTTTGCCCATTTCCACTTTCAAAGACTGAATACCACGTTAGGTGAGGAACTGATTTTAACATTTCTTATGTTCCTGCAGGTAATTCCTCTTCCTGGGGAAAATTTTCAGTATCTCACCAGCAACCAAATCAGGACGCCAGTCACTGCTGGTGCAGAGGTCTTGAGCAGAAGGACTTTTGGGAGCATGGTGGACAATATAAACACAGCACTGTTAATCACTCTGGAAATGTGGTAAATCCAACATGTGCTATGCCTTGATGTATTTCCAGGCTGCCTGAGCTTCCTGTGGCTGATTAACCACAAGCTCCACTTTTCCCCCTGGAACAAAAAACCCTGAGTGTGCTCAGGACGTCAGGCAGACTTTGGGCTTGAGACAAAATTTTTGCACGTTCCTGTTAAGGCAGAAACACAGCAGTGATCTTCTGGAGAGGGTCTAATCTGGGAAGGCTGGCAGGGAATGTGAGGAATGCTAAGCCTCCCACGTGGGAGGGACACACTGCCCTGGTTTGGGGAGTACAGCTCAGAATCAGGACTCAAAGTACTGCTGAACTCATGATAGGAGTAGATGTGACAGAGGGCTACAAGCCCTAGGAAGTCAAGGCAAGACCCTGAAGGAGGAAGATATGCAAGACAGTACAGGCCTGTGCAAGTCTGTGCTGGCCCTTAGTTAAGCAAAATTACTAAGAAACACAGATATGGTTGTTAATTGTTTTAGCTTATGCTTGAAAGGTATCACACACCAGCAGTGTGTCCAATAAAATCTGCCTCATGATGCAAACCATGGAGACTCTTCGACAGCTGGTGACTGGGGTGAAACAGCAAATGGGATAGCAAGAAGATCCTACAGCCAGCAGAGGAATTTGGGGCATTCCTTGGGATCAGCATGTGCTGGTCATCCTTCCTGCCAGGAGAAAAGGAGGCTGTAAGTATGCCAGGGATAAACGGGGGGCCGGCTGCTGCTCGGTGGTTTTAGCCACAACGTTAATTCTGCTTACATAAGCTTAATACTTTCTGCAGTAATTTAGTGCAACTGGGCAAAGAATTAAATCTTTTCTAAACTACAGCCAAATGAAAATCAGTGGCACAAATTTGTGAGCTATTGGCTTAAATGCACTTGGAGGAATGCTGTCTGCATTTTTGTATTCCTGCTTTACTGGGAGAAGGTTAACACAGAGTACAGAGCATTTCACAGGCTTCAGGAATCCATGGATGCAAAATCTTTCCAGTGCACCCCAGTTACACACAAACCAGCAGGCTGTTCTCTTTTTTTTTTTTTTTTTTTTTTTTTGGTGACACTTTGGTATGTAAAGCATTTTCCTTGGATGATTGATGCTTGAAACTTCTCGTATTCTGAAAGGAGCTAAAATTAGAAAGGCTTCAAGCTATGCTTCCTACAGATCCATATATGTCATAGGATGTGGCTGTTGGCACTTTGGGATGATTGATTGTCAAGTTTCACAGGCTGCTGAAGTGTAAAAGACGTGATTTCCCACCACAAAGTGGATAGGATTAGTCAATTGTTTGTTTTGGGGGAAAATAAACATGAGGTGCTTCATTGTGTTGCTTAATGAAGGGGGTGGAATGGCAGGTCCAGAAGGCAACTTGGGCCATGGATGAGAGCACGTCTGAGCCAACAAACTGTGTTTGAGAGATTTCCTCCTAAGAAAACTCTTTGTGAAAGTCATTGGAGAGAAATTAAACTGTTCAGGAGCTTTGCCAGGGCAGTGCCAGCCCCCAGTTGGGGTTTCTGGCCACTTTTCCAGCCACCACATCTGTTCATCCACCTTCCAAGTAATAAAACTTGCTTACAGTCTTCTCTTCAATGTGAGAATATCAGTGTTAAAGGAGATAACTCTGTCTGTCTGTCTGTCTGTCTGTCTGTCTGTCTGCATTTATTGACAACTTCATGAGGCTGGAAATATGCTTGACATATCATCTGGGGAGCTGAGAACTCAAGAGAGTTATTCCTTCAGGAAGCAGATTGTGAGTTTTAGCTTTGATGTCAAATATCCTGAAGGATGCTTGTCGTTCCCATCATTGCCAAGCAAGAAGCACAGGGAGGGAGCAGCAAATCTCAGCTGAGACTCATCTCAACGAGTTTTTGTCTCCATTTAGCTCAGGGGAAAGTAATTAATGAGTTACTCGAGGTGCAGAGTTGGATGACACAAATCAAGGGCACAAGAGTCCAAGTTAGGTGTGGGGAACCATGGTGGCTTCCTGCCACTGACAATTTGGGATCATTTAGATTGGAAAAGACCCTTGAATCTACTGAATCAACCATAAACTCAACACTGCCAACTCCACTATTAAAAATCATCCTTGAGAGTCACATCTTCCCTTTTAAATACCTCCAGGGATGAAAGTAGGAAGGAACTGCAGAGAGAGGAAGGATGAATCTCTGAGAACACCTGGGACTGCTTTAGAGACCACAATTTCTTTGAGGCACTGTACCTTTCTCTTTCAGAATGTTGGATTTGTGAGGAATAACTCTGTCACTGGATTTAAGAGAAGTTGAGTTTTGATACCAGCTCGTCCAAGCCCATTTTTGACCACAGACTCCCCAGTTAACTCCCCTGCACCTTAATCTCCCCATGAAAGTGAGAAAATATTGCAGAGAATTTGTGGGAATAAAATCAAGGTGCCAATGCATGTATGAAAAGGTGAAAACACAACTTCACCTTCTCCCTTTGATAAGATTATTTGCTTCTGAGTTGTCCATTCCCCTTTAAAGATGATAACATTTTTCCCCCCATCATATTGACATCTGACAGCTATCAAACCTTCTACTTCACATTGTGTTTTCCCTGCAAACTCTCCTGTTAAGCAGCCTGCAGGAGAAATGGCTGAGGATATGGTCACCTTTCAGTCCTTTTTGCTCACTGGATGGCCACGAAGGTCTCCTCCAACCCTGATGTTTTTGTGATTCCGTGACATTTTGAAGCAGAACAGAACTTATCTGTGTTTCCTCCTTTGCTGAAAGTTTGAAATGTATTTCCGAGACTGCAGAGGCCACTTCCTTAGGCATGTAGAGCAAGATGTCAGACAGAGTGTCTTCCTGCCAGCTAGCTGGGATTCTGCTGAGAGGTGTGGAAAAAAACTGTTAGCACCTCTCCTTCCTCAGCAGTGTAATCCCTCAGGAAAACATAGCCCCAGAGAAAGAACCTTGGAGGCACAAAACAATGCAAGAACCTAGAAGAACCCTTTCCTTTCCTTTCCTTTCCTTTCCTTTCCTTTCCTTTCCTTTCCTTTCCTTTCCTTTCCTTTCCTTTCCTTTCCTTTCCTTCCCTTCCCTTCCCTTCCCTTCCCTTCCCTTCCCTTCCCTTCCCTTCCCTTCCCTTCCCTTCCCTTCCCTTCCCTTCCCTTCCCTTCCCTTCCCTTCCCTTCCCTTCCCTTCCCTTCCCTTCCCTTCCCTTCCCTTCCCTTCCCTTCCCTATTGTATTGCACAAGGCTGGAGCTCAGTGGATCAAAGAGAAACCAAATCCTGAAGAAAGGATCTTCTCCCTCTCCCAAACTCCCTGAGAGGAGGGTGGGGCTCAGGCTCTGCTCCTGGGTAACAAGGCACAGGACAAAAGGAAGTGGCCTCAAGTTGCCTCAAGGGAAGTTTAGATGAGATAGGTGGAAAAATTGATGCAATTAATGCTCATTTTCAAGCTTTGGAATGAGCTGCCCAGGACAGTGCTGGGGTCACCATCCCTGCAGGGGTTTAAAAGCCTTGCAGATGTGGCACTTGGGGACATGGGTCAGTGGTGGCCTTGGCAGTGCTGGGGGAATGGCTGGTCTTGATGATCTTAAAGGCCTTTTCCCAACCTAAATGATTCCATGATTCCAAGATAGACACCAGCACACATCATAGCTCAGAGTGCACATAGGGAGGGAGAGGGTGGCTGTGGAATCCTGAGCCCCTGAGCTATGGGGCTGGGGTCAAAGCACAGAAATTCCTTCTCTGCCAAACTCCAGGATGGGATCCTGGCTGGATGCCAGTGTCCTGTCAGTTCCAAATTGCAGTCTCCTGCTCTGGTGGAGCTGCAGGTGAACTGGAGCTGTGGCCTGAGCTGAGCTGAGCCCAGCTCTTGCCAGCCTTAACCTTCAAAATCACATTACCCTGATAAAATTGGCTGTCCTGGAGCTCTCCAGGCAGCACCAAGCTGCCTCCTTTCCTGATGCCCAGCCTGTGTTTCTCTTACCCCTCACCACAGAGATTTTTTCATTTGTTTAATATTTTATTTTAACAAAAGCGAAGCACCTCCACAACAGGCTCCAAATAAATAAAACAGGCACATTCTCTTCCAGCACCCCTCTGGCCAGGGAAGAGACAGTTTTTGCAAGGCATTGCACATGAATGATTCCCAGCAGTCAGTGATGGAGCAGGAATTTTGGCTTTCTGTGGGCTCCAGTACTTTTCCATCAGCATTAGAGTCTTCCTGGATTTTAATTATGGGTAGTGCTGCACCCAGCTGAAATGGGTTGGATATTGGTATCTATGTGGTCTTCATCAGATAAATCATTATAAGAAAATTATATTCATCTTCTGGCCAGCCTTTGGCTGGTTTGGGGGGAGTTGCCAGTGTGGCCCATCCAGAAACAAATACAGGAGGTGGAGGAAGAAGCTCTTGGAGGGCCAAAATTTGGGTGGGGAGTCACCCAGCTGTGCCATGAGGAAACCTCCACCTGATTCCCAGCACTGAGAGAGGGGAGGGTTGTGGGGAAGGAGGAGGGACGTGGCCAGGGTAGAGAAAACCTCCAAGGTGGGTCCTGGGGACTGTGTTTAACATCAGCCCCAGCACAGGCTGCCTGTGCCAAAAAAAATGTGAACTGGAAGGGAGTTGAGGAGTATTGGCAGTGTGGAGGAAAAACAGGACAGCATCCCAGAAAGAAGTAAAAAATCACCAAGTGCAGATACCAGATAAAATTTGATGGCATGGAGGCCCAGTATAACTTGCTTTGAGGGGTAATAACAATGTCTGCTAGAAGCTGAGAGATCCTGTTCTTCTAGGACTGGCCCAGGAGGCAGAATTTTGTGTGCACAGGTTTGTCTCCAAGCTATGGGGAGCTGTAATGTGATGCAGACGTGGCAAAGAGGAATGTGATGAGTAGATGTCCCAAGGAGTTATTTTCAGAAGTAAAGGGGATAACCCAGTCACATTGCAAAGCACTGCCCTGGCACCTCCTTTGGGGGCAGCTCCTGTGCAATGTTTGAATCCTGACCAAAAAGGTTAAAGCCAGAGATCAGAGGGAAACCATTCCAGATATATCCAGGTCTGGCAGTGTCCAATTTATTAGAGGAGGCAACAGGGACCTTGGTTGGTGTAGAGCAGCAACATTTTCAAATTGGTAATTCCCAAAAATTATAGATAGATAAATAGATAGATAGATAGATAGATATAGATAAAGATATAGATATAGATAAGGATATAGATATAGATATCATATAATATGATATATATTCCCAAAATGGATAATGAAAATTGTTCCATACTCAGGAAAAGAGAAAACATAAAGCTGGAGAAGGAATTTAGTCCAGAGGAGGGCAATAGCATCATAACATCTCTTTGGCAGATGTGCACTGCAGTACAGTACGTGTCAGGAGGAACATGGGGTATAAAACAAGGAGAGACAGCAGATACTGGGTGTGCAGGACCTGTAGAGTGCTAGAGGCACCTGAAAAGACTGAATTCAGCCAGTGCTAAAAGTCCTTAGCAAATGACTCTGCCCCCCTGTTCTCAGCAGTGCGTTTTTAACCCGCAGTGATCTGTACCTGACTGTCACTATTCCAAACCTCAGCATCAACCTCTTGCTGAAGAGGAAGAGCTAAAAAACACAGATATTTCAGTGCCTGCTGTCTGGAGGGGAGGGGAGTGTGTTGGAATCTCGTCTCCCACAACTGGAATATCAGAGATCCAGGCAGACACTCGATCCCTGCGGCGTCAGCGGGCAGGACTCAGAAACCCGCGCCGGGATAATCCCCCAGGAGGTGATGGAGCCTCCTTGGGTTCTTTGGGGACAGAGCCCACCCCACAGGGCCCAGGCTGGCAGCAGGGCTTAGCCACATGCCAGAGATGAAGGTCAGAGACTCCTGAAGGGTGCCCTTCAGATCAGGCTGTGGTTTTTTGTTTCCAAATTAGATGCCGAGCCGGTGGCAGAAATTCGGGAAGTTCTTCTTTGCTTGGGGACATCACCTGTGGGATCCTGTCCCTGTGCCCTGCTCAGGTGAGACCTCACCCCTGGGAGCTGCAGTGCTGAAAATTCCCCCACACCAAAGGTGCCATTGCTGTGTCCTCCACCTGCTGCTAAAACACAGAACCAGGGAATCACTGAGGCTGGAAAAGACCCCCAGGATCATCCAGACCAAGATTTGATCCCCACTTTGTCCCCAGCCCAGAGCACTGAGTGTCACCTCCAGCCCTTCCTTGGACACCTCCAGGGACAGGCACTCCAAACCTCCCTGGGCAGCTCTTGCCAATGTCTAATCACCCTTTCAATGATGAAATTCTGAGAGCTGCAGAGTGGGACCCAGCACAGGGAGGACGTGGAGCTCAAGGAGAGAGCCCAGAGGAGGCTCCAGGATGAGCAGAGGGATGGAGCAGCTCTGCTGGGAGGAAAGGCTGGCACAGCTGGGATTGTTCAGCCTGGACAGGAGAAGCTTTGGGCTGAGCTCAGGGTGGCCTTGCAGGGCCTGAAGGAGCCCCAGGAAACCTGGAGAGAGACAATTCCCAAGGGCTGCAGGGACAGGACACAGGGAATGGCTTCACACTGACAGAGAGTAGGGTTAGGTCAGATATTAGGAAAAAATATTTTACTTTTAGGGTAGAAAGCACTAGAACAGGTTTCCTAGAGAAATTTTGGATGCCTCATCCCTGGAAAGCATTTCTCAGTGGCAAGAAAATCCCAACAGCTGCCTTTTGGTCAAAAACTATGACTCCAGCAAGAAGGTTTATTTCTGTGAGTAGGATGAGCTTTTTGTACAAGGCATTTCCTCTAAAAGAGTTGGATTAAAACAAAAAGGTTCCACAAAAGCAAAGGTCAGTGACTGCAATAGTTCTGGCTTCTTTTTCTCTTTGCAAAGAGAAAACGAATTCCAACAAATGACCTTCTTATATTTTGCCTGTTTTTTAAAAAAAGAGAATTATTTCCCTTCTTTCTTTGTGTGCAAGGGCTGGGAGACACCCTTGTATTGAGAAGATGCCAAAAAGGGAACTTCTAGTTCCTGTAGCCCCTGCTGCCACAGCTCAGCCATGCAAACCCATTAAAATATTCCAGAGTCTCCAATTGCTTCAAGATTTGATGGTTTAATATTTGAAGCCCAGCACTGACTGAATCTCTAAAAGCAGGGAGTTGATTTAGTGGGCAAGAAGAAGCAAGGACAGGTGTATTTACTGCTCATCCATGTTTTACTGCCCTGTATGAAAGATTAATGAGCTCTGAACTTGTGGGCAGCCAGTTTTCCTGGCCTGGCCCACCCTAAAGAGGAGCTGGGGAGCAGAACACACCCTGATCTGGGTGGGTCATGGGTTTGATCTCCTGAAAAAAACAGGGGTTGAGAGTGGGAATATAAACTGGAGACCAGATAAAATACTTATAAGCAGAGTAAGTTGAACTAGCTGCAGATTATTATTATTATTTTAAATATTCTTTTCATAGAATAACAGAATCATTGAGGCTGGGAGAGACTTTCAAAATCATCCAGCCTCACTGTCAACTCAGAACCACAAAAATCACCCTGAACCACATCCTCAAGTGCCACATTCAGAGACCTGTTGACTACCAGAGCTGGCAACTCCCCCACCTCCCTGGGTAAATCAATCCAGTGCCTGACCACTCTCCCAGGGAAAAATGTTTTTTTCTTATATCTAATCTGAACTTCGTCTGAGAGGCCATTTCCTCTCATTCTTTCACTTGAGAATATTTTTTTTTCATGTTTAAAAAATGCCATCCATGTAAAGTCCCCTGACAAGGAAGCCTTCAGAAATAAATCTGTAAACACTCAGCTGGACACTGCCCTCGTGGTGGACAACTTGGAGCTTGTATTTCATGGGGCAGAGTGAAAGAAAGATGAAGTAAAAAACAAAAGCTGTGGCCACCCTGGCTGCAAGGAGACCTGAACCCTGTGAGGGGACAGGGAGCAAAGACTGGGGCTCTTCAGCTTGTTGTTTGAGCAGGGTCTGCTCCACCAGTCATTTATTTTATTTAGTGACTCTTAAATATACTCAGAGTGTCCCCCTGTGCAAGGTGAGGGATACAAGAACCAACCCAGGATGCAGAAATGAGGGAGATCCTCTCCAGAACCAGACATCCTTCACAGAGGGAATGTCGGTCACAACAACCCCCTGGAGCTCCAGGCTGGTCAGAGGGGCTGGAAAAGCTGGAAAAGGCCCTGGGGGTGCTGGTGCCAGGGGCTGGACACGAGCCCAGGGGTGCCCAGGTGGGCAAGAGGCCACTGGGCTGGATGAGGAATTGTGTGTCCAGCAGGAGCAGGGCAGAGATTGTCCCTCTGTGCTCCAGGGCTGTGTCCAGTTGTGGCTCCTGCAGGAGAGTCCTGGAGGGGCTGGAGCGTGTCCAGGGCAGGGAAGGGGCTGGGGAAGGGTCTGGAGCTCCAGGAGGGGCTGAGGGAGCTGGGGAAGGGTCTGGAGCCCCAGGAGGGGCTGAGGGAGCTGGGAAGGGGCTGAGCCTGGAGAAAAGGAGGCTCAGGGGGGACCTTGTGGCTCTGCACAAGTCCCTGCCAGGAGAGGACAGCCGGGGGGGTTGGGCTCTGCTCCCAGGGAACAGGGACAGGAGGAGAGGGAACGGCCTCAGGCTGGGCCAGGGGAGGCTCAGGGTGGACAGCAGGAAGAATTTCATCACTGAAAGGGTGATTAGACATTGGGGGAGCTGCCCAGGGAGGTTTGGAGTGCCCATCCCTGGAGATGTCACCTGGAGGTGACATTCAGTGCTCTGGGCTGGGGACAAAGTGGGGATCAAATCTTGGACTGGATGATCTTGGGGCTCTTTTCCAGCCTCAGTGATTCCCTGGTTCTGTGTTTTAGCAGCAGGTGGAGGACACAGCAATGGCACCTTTGGTGTGGGGGAATTTCCAGCACTGCAGCTCTCAGAGCCCCTGCAGGAGCTGCCTCTCCCCTCTCTCAGGGTCACATCCCCTGCTCCAGCCTGGAGCCTCATCCATGAGTTCCCCACCTCAGGTACCTGACAAACCCTCAAGAAACACAGAAAAAAATTAAATCAGGATCTAACCAGAGAGTAGATGTCTGGTGTGAGTTACATACCCAGGAAATCATGGCGAAGATGGACATGGGGTTGACCAACACCCACTGTCATCCACCTGAAAAAAGAGCCCAATCCAAAACCCAGCACAGAAAAGAAAAGGGGATTTATTTTTATAATGCTTAAATATTTAAAAGGCATTGATAAGTATTTGTGGAGTCAGGGGTATTGCTCAGTTTACAAAACCACTGCAAAAAATGCTCCGTGGGAAACAGGAAATAGTGTGGTAGAGCAAGTGGATGTACTGATAAACATGGTTTCCCCTAAAAATTAGGGTAAAAGAGTTACAGTTTTATTTCAAAACATGGCAATATGTTATAGATTTTTTCCAGAACTAAGAAATAGAATAAAAATATAAATACAAGTAATATAAATATAAATAAGAATATGAATGAGAAATAAATGGCATATTTTTCTTTTCACCAAATGGCTTTTTTTTTTTTTTTTTTTTTTTTTTTTTTTTTTTTTTTTTTTTGTGAAAAATAGATTTTACTCTTTGGAACTCATCATGAAACAGTGGAAACATTTCAAAGAGTCACAATATCAAAAATATTTCATTTCTGTTGAGCTTTTAGGAGAACTGTTTTGAATTTTCAATTTCTTTGAAGGTAATATTGTATCACATTTCCTTTGCATCCCGTTTTTCACCAATGCTGCGCCCAGCAGCAGATGAACTCATAATCAGCAGGATTTGGAGCCTTCTGCTCAACACAGGGCTCTGCAGTACATGTGCAGGGCAGGGTGGGCTTTGTTTTTTAAATTTGGAAACTTTGGTATACTTGGTTTCAACCCAAATGGCCTGAAACTTCCCTCTTGACAAGCCCTTGTTTTGAACCAGATCAAAAAAATATTCCATTTGGATACCTTCCCCTTGGCTTTTGCTCTCTTGCTGGCCCAGAACAGGAATAGGCTGATAATAAATTTAAAAAAAAATAAAATAAAAGCACATTGAACTCAGCATCTCAGAAGGATCCATTTGTCAGAGCCATAGCTGAGTGAACATTTTTTGGCACTTCAATCAGGCTCCATCAAAACCTCCATCTCATGCTCTGCACCAGATAACAGCACTCAGAGCAGTCAGGCCTGAGGAAACATTTGCAGGCAGATAAGGCTGGGAGGGAAGGAGTGGGAGTTTTATTAAACCTGGGGTTCAGTCATTGTTCCCCAGGGATCACATCCTTGGCTGGTGTTGTCCTTCCCTCAGGGGTCAGGGGGATGAGAGCTCTGCCCTTTCCTCATGGGGAGGCTGCACATTCTCTGCTCCCAAAGAAGGGTCCCAGGCATGGATTGCTCCAGGCTGGTCCTGCAGCAGAGCCCAACACTGGTTTTCATCCTCTGATGAAACAGCTCCAGGATGATCCCTGACCTTCCCCTGGGCTTTTCATGGCTGCCTCACTACTGCCCTCACTACTGACCCTTTCCCTTTTCCCTTTTTCCTTTTCACTTTTTCCCTTTTTTCCTTTCTCGTTTTCCCTTTCTTCCCTTTCCATTTTCTTCCTTTTCCCTTTTCCTTTTTTCTCTTTCCCTTTCTTCCTTTCTTTTCCATTTTCCCTGTCCCCTTCCCCTTTATCTTGTTCCCTTTTTCCTTTTTTCCTTTCCCCTTTATCTTTTCCCTTTTTCCTTTTCCCTTTTCCTTTTTCCCTTTTCCCTTTCTCTTTTTTTCCTTTTCCTTTATCTCTTTCCCTTTCCATTTTTCCTTTTTTCCTTTCCCTTCCCTTCCCTTCCCTTCCCTTCCCTTCCCTTCCCTTCCCTTCCCTTCCCCTTCCCCTTCCCCTTCCCCTTTCCTTTTCCTTCTTTCCTTTTTCCTTTTTTATTTTTTTTTTTCTTCAAAATGAGCAGACAGGGCAAAAAACCCCACAAACACATGGAAAGCCTTCACAAACTTCCAGTTAATTGTGCAGTGGGCAGAGACCAAAAAAAAAAATTTAATCTGCTTTCCTTATTCCTTCAGGCAGAAGCCCTGGAGCGTGTGATTTGATTACCATCACTGCAAGGGCCATGCTCTGTGCCTGCTGGGAGAGAGGGGCAGTCCTGGTTCTGGGGGGATCAGGGGGTCACTGGTGCTCAGGGCAGATGTGGACACCCTCAGCTGTGTCCTGTCCCTGTCCCTCCAGACTGTTCCTCACACCCAAATCCAGAATCCCTGGTTGGAAGAGACTTCCAAGATCATCGAGTCCAACCCAACCTTAACCTCAGCTAAACCACAGCATTGAGTGTCCCATCCAGTCTTTCTTTAAACACATCCAGGGATGGTGACTCCACCACCTCCCTGGGCAGACAATTCCAAAGCTCCTTCCAGGAGAGCTCCAAACACCACAGGTACTGAGAGGGGAGGTTGTGCTGCACTTTCCTGGTGGCCCCAGCATTTCATAACCTGCACCACTGATTGAAACAAGTTAAAGCCTAAATGGCTCCAAGCCTAATCCCCCTAATGCAGATGAGGGATGTGGGCAGGGCTGGTGGCACTTGGGTCACACTTTCACCCTGGCTGCTCTGCCAGGTGCTGGAGGAGGGGCATGGAAGTGAAGGGAAGAGTTCATGGGAATCAGGCCCTGGAGAGCAGCACAGGACACGAGATGTGATCAGCTGAGATGGCTCAGCCTGGCTGGGGGGATGAGGAGGGAGCTGCCTGCTCTATGTAGGTCACAGCTGAGGCCAAACCTCTTGAGCCCTGTCCAGCCAGTGAGGCTGGTGGGGATGAGGGTGAGGATGGGATGAAACCCACAGTGCCCTGGCTGCCAGCCCCAAGTCCATCCTCAGAGAGCAGGGAGAGCTGAAAGCCACGCAGAGTCAGGGTTCCCCCTGCTCTTTGGGGTGGTGAGATGGGTTTGGAATTCTCAGGAAGGTTATAGGGCAGGAATTGTTCCCTGGCAGGGTGGGCAGGCCCTGGAATAGAATTCCCAGATTTGCTGTGGCTGCCCCTGGATCCCTGGCAGTGCCCAAGGCCAGGTTGGACATTGGGGCTTGGAGCAGCCTGGGACAGTGGAAGGTGTCCCTGCCCATGGCAGGGCAGGAATGAGATGATCTTCAAGTTCCCTTCCAACCCAAACCATTCTGGCATTCTATGACCTTATCAATGCACCCAAATATCCTAAAGGCAGGTGCCAAGAGGATGGGACCAGACTTTTCAGTGGTGCCCAGCAGCAGGACAAGGCAAAAACTGCAACACACAAGTTCCATCTGAATATGAAGGAAAACTTTCCTGTAGTGGTGACAAAGAGGCTGCCCAGAGAGGCTGAGGAGGCTCCTCTGGAGATACTCAAAACCTGCCTGGACATGACATTCTGTCAGCAGGAAAAAACCTTTCTGTGCTCTGAGGGTTTAAAGTAGGACAGGAGGCAGCCCCAGGAACATTGCTGGGTACAGCAGCCAGCTGTGGGGATAGTACACAACGCTGGCTACACACTTATCTTGTTAACTGTTGATGCTGAGAGGTATTCAGGCCTTGTTTGCACAAGTTGTAGTAGAATTTTACATATTTTGATGTAATTAAGTGAGCACAGTTCCACCACCCCCCCCGCCCAGTGGCAGAGGTGCTGTTATAAAATCAGTGAATTTAAATCATGCACAGTGAGGTACCTGGTGTGTCTTGTCTGCCAAAGTCCCTGCACTGTCTGCAAGAGGTGTGGGTTTGGGTTGGAAAAGACCTTAAAATTCATCTCATTCCATCCCCTGCCATAAGCAGGGACACTTTCCACTATCCCAGGTTGCTCCAAGCCCCAGTGTCCATCCTGGCCTTGGACACTTCCAGCCACAACTTCTCTGGGCAAAACCATTTTGCATCAGCAGAATTATATCTGAGGGTAGAAACCATTTTGCTGCCTTACAAGTAGGTTTTATTGGAAACAATTTCCTTCATATTAGATTGATCTGCACTGCTGTTGTGTCTTTGTAACACAAACTGTGCCCATTGAAGGGCTGGGGCTGTTATTTTGACAAAACAACTCCTCTTGACTGAAATAAATCTGTAGATTTCTGTAGAGAAATCTTGAAAAGCTCTACATGAAAACTGGGTTTGATTTTGCATTAGAGTGAATATCCTTAAAGCTTCCAATGCCATCAGGCAGTGAAGCCATGAAAGCATCCCATTCCTGCACCAAGTGGCAAAATCAGTGACCCTCTTCATCTGCAAGAGCTCCTGTGCCTGCCCCCAGAGCTGCTTTATCAGCAGCTCAGAGAAACCCAAGGACAGAGCTCCTACTCACATTGTCCATCCTGGTGAAAAGAATAAAACGTAGCAAACCTCAACCCCGGCCAAACAATGGCATCTTTTGGTGGGTGTTTGCAGCCTGACCTTATTCCTGGCCTGCCTTATGCCCTGAAAAATTCAGGTGTGGAAATATTGTCTGTCACTTAGCCAGGTCATGGTCCAGCCAGACTTGTCAGAGGAGATGACAACACAGAGCCCCTGATGCAACCAGGGACTCAAACTTTTCTGCTTGAAGGATGGATAAGACCATGGGGGGCTGAGTTTGGGGCTGAGTCTGGCTTGGAAGGCAGAAACACCTCTTGGTTCAAGCAGAATTTTAAGTCTTATGAGGAGGGGCTTAGGAGGTTTCCTAGCCTGGAGAAAAGGAGGCTCAGAGGAGACTTTGTCAGTCTCTGTGACTCCCTGACAGGAGGGTGCAGCCAGGTGGCCTCTGCTCCCAAGTGACAGGACAAGAGGGAACAGCCTCAAGTTTTTCCAGGATAGGGTCAGGTTGGACATCAGGAAGAATTTAGTAACTGAAAGAGTGATTAGACATTGGCAGGGGCTGCCCAGGGAGGTTTGGAGTGCCCATCCCTGGAGGTGTCACCTGGATGTGGCACTGAGTGCTCTGGGCTGGGGACAAGGTGGGGATGGGGCACAGCTGGGACTCCATGGGCTGGGAGGGCTTTTCCAATTTTAATGATTCTGTGAATATCCTGCTCCATGAGCCCCACCTCCTCCTCATCCTCTAAACAGCATCCACACCGTCTTTTTTTTTTTTTTTTTAAATTTGATCTGGCCTCTTTTGATGACTAAGGGAACAGGAAGATTACAGTTTAAGTATATAATTTTCATTTGATGTGACAGGTTAAAGCTACGTACATTCAGAGCAGGCTTAGATTATTTTAGTTCAACTGCAACACTGATTTAGGCCCTGACTCACTCTTTGAGGGGCCTGACTTCATGTAGAGATATATGTTGGCTTAAATTTCCTGCTGGTGAGATGCAGGGACATGTGTGCACTGCTCTGCTGAAATGCTGGGGTAGGGGTGGACTCACACAGCAAACTCAGTCCTGAATCAGGAGCACAGAGGAGTAGATTGTGCTTGTTGGGTGATTATTTTTTTCCCCAGCATGAAAGCTCAGTATTCCAGAGTTTATTTTCCATCCCCTGGTGCCCCTCCCAGACCCTGGGCTGTGTAATCTGCCTGTGCAGTGCTTTTTCTGCCCTGGAGCCTCCCTGGCTTTGCTGACAGCTGGGCAAGGCTAAAAACCTCGGAGAAGCAAATTGCTGAAACTCACAGAGCAGGCTGGGAGCAGTGACCTGGAGGTGACTGGCCTGGCTGGAGGGAGTGGAAACTGGTTTGTGTGGCTTGGCAATGCCTTCTCCCCCTCCACAGTGCCCCTGTGAGCCCCCAGGGCTGCATCCAGCTCTGGGTGTTTAGCATGAGAAATACATGGAGCTGTTGGATTGAGCACAGAGCAGGGACATGGGGATGAGGGGCTGGAGCTCCTCTGCTCTAGAGACAAAGCTGAGAGAGCTGGGCTTTTGTCCAGCCTGGAGAAGAGACGGCTTCAGGGAGACCTTTGAGCCCCTCTCAGTTAATGTGTTACAAGAGAGTTGGAGAGGGGCTTTTCACAAGGAGTGACAGGACAAGGGGAATAGTGTTGAACTGGAGGAAGGCAGGGTTAGAATAGATATGAGAAAGAAATTCTTCCCTGGCAGGGTGGGCAGGCCCTGGAATAGAATTCCCAGATTTGCTGTGGCTGCCCCTGGATCCCTGGCAGTGCCCAAGGCCAGGTTGGACATTGGGGCTTGGAGCAGCCTGGGATAGAGGAAGGTGTTCCAGCCATGGCAGGAGGTGGTACTGGATCATCTTTAAGGTCTTTTCCAACCCAACCCACTCTGTGATTCCACGATTCTCATTTTAGGGCTGCCCTGATGGCAGCTGTGTGAGCTGTGTGATGCTCAGCAACAATGTGGGCAGTGGTTTTCCTGCTTTCCGTGGGAAAAAGCCCCATTTCCAGGTGGAGGGTGGATAATTTGCATGCAGAAGCTTTTGTGTGTTCAGTAGCTGTGTCAGACTTTGTTGGTCAGACTGTGACAAAGGAAGTGTTAGCACTTTCCTAAAACTGAAGGCAAAGTTTTTTTAGGAGTACAAAAGAGAGAGTCATGCACACAGAGGGAGGCACAGGCATTCTTAGGTGCCTTAGCTAATGCTTCCTCATTACAAGAAACTAAAGCTACCCAGGAGTGGGTGGGTTTTTTTTTTGAACAATTGAAAAAAAAAAGCTTTTGGAGCAGTCCTTCCCTCAGCAAACCTGGAAGTGGCTCTGGACCTCTCTTCTCACTCGCATTTCTCCTGCAAAGTACCAAAGTGCAGCGTTTTGTTGAGCAAAGAGCGTTTTGTGCGTCTCCTTAACTACATCTCTCCATCTCCAGCCTTGGAGTGCAGGGAGGAGGAGAAAGAAAGGGAGCTGCCAGCAGCTCGCAGTGATTGATTTGTCTCGTGTTTTTCTTATGCTGAGCTCTAACAACCTGTTTCAAAAAAAAAAAAAAAAGAAGGAAAAAAAAAAAAAAAGAAGAAGAGAATGACAAATCAAAGCGAATATTTTCTCTCTAGAAATTCCTGGTTATTTTGCTATTAAATGTGCGGCTTTATCCATAATGTTTGTCTGAGACTTTTTTTATTTATTTTTTTTAATTTTTCTTTCCTGCTGGAGCTTGCAGCGTTCAGAAGAGAAATGTCTTTCCCCCCGGAGCCATTTGCCTCAATAATTGTCGCGGTGTGAAGCTGACACCAGGGGACAGGTCAATAAAGGTAAAAGCACCGCAGTTCTTCTCCAAATATTGGAGTGAAGTGACCCTGGGAAAGGGATGGGGTGTCCCGCCTGGGTTTGTACTTTGCCCTGGGGCTGTGGGATGTGTCCTGAGCCCGGCCAGCTCCGGGGCCAGGCAGACACGGGGATCCAGGGGAAGGAGGGTGAGGGATGCTCTCCTCTTTGCCCTGGGGCTGTGGGATGTGTCCTGAGCCCGGGGCCGGGCAGACACGGGGATCCAGGGCAAGGGGAGGTGAGGGATGCTCTCCTCTTTGCCCTGGGGCTGTGGGCACTCCGGGGCCGGGCAGATACGGGGATCCAGGGCAAGGGGAGGTGAGGGATGCTCTCCTCTTTGCCCTGGGGCTGTGGGCGCTCCGGGGCCGGGCAGACACGGGGATCCAGGGCAAGGGGAGGTGAGGGATGCTCTCCTCATCCCGCTGCCCGGGGCGCGCACAGGGTGAGCTTTGTTCTCCCTTTTTTCCCGGCTTGTCATTCCCCATCAGGAAAAAAACCCCATCTGAAGGTGCCCCAGTGCAGGTTTTTGGGCAGAGCAGGATTTCTGTCCCTCTCAGCAAACCAGGGTTGTGTTGTTGGTAACCGGGAGCGCCCGGCCGAACTTTCCCAGCGCCGGGAGGGGCCGCCGCTGCTCCGACACCATTTCCCACCTCCCGCTCCTTCCCATCCAAAACACCCCCGAATAAAAAATAAAAACCATCCCCAGAGAGCTCCTGACCTGCCCTGCCCTGCCGATAGAGCCACAGCGGTTCCGTGGGTCTGTCACCCACCGGAGAGAGAGAGAGGGAGGGACGGACAGAGAGGGAGGGAGAAAGGAGAGGGAGGGAGGAGGGAGAGAGGGAAGCGACAGGCAGTGAGTTCAGGTTACCGCCGCCGCATCTCCGCCTTCCTTCCCTTCTGGCTCCGAGGATGAGCCCTCGGCTGGGGCCGGCGGGGCCGCGGGGGGACAGCGGGACCTTCCCCATCCCGCCGGGAAGCGCCGCCGGAGGATGCGCTGCGGGCTCCCGGCGTGAGGAGCTGGTGCCGCTTCTTCCTTCGGCCGGATCCAGGTAGGACCCTGAGCAGGGACCCCCTTCCTTTGGCCACCTCCAGGCAGGACTCTGAGCAGGGACCCTTTTCCTTCCTCACCCCCAGGTAGGACCCTGAGCAGGGACCCCCTTCCTTTGGCCACCTCCAGGCAGGACCCTGAGCAGGGATTCCCTCCAGCCCAGGATGTGCCTCCAGAGCAGCGTCTCCCACTTTCCCAAACTCTGCGGTGGGTGGGGAGAGGGGAAGGGGTTAAAGGTATCTGACCCTGCTGGGGTGAAAATCCACATCTCCCTGTCCCAGGGATGTCCCCAGCGGTGTGTGACCCCACAGTGAGCTCTGGATTATTATGTCCATCCCCTGGTAAAGCTGATCTGGTGGTAATTGGCACCAGGACGGGCTGATTTGGGGGTGAAATGGTGGGAAATGAGCAATCTCACCTGCCAGATTTCATGGGTGAAGATTTTGGCAGCCCCTCCTAAAGAAAGACCAGGAGCAGTCAGGACAAAGCCAGGGCAGAGTTCTCCTTCCTGTCCTGCTGGGAGCTTGGAGAAAATGCTGAAAAAACCAAGCTCCACGAGGTGCAGGTAAGTAATTTAAAAATCCTCCACTGGACCTGATCCCAACAAACATTTCTGTGTACAATCAGCATTTTCAAAGCCAAGTAGTTATTGACAAAGGATTTGCCAGCATGAGGGTTTGGATTTGTGTTATTTTGCCCAGGAAGAATTTTCCTCCCCAAAGTACCAGACTTGATGCTTTAACACTTGAATGCAAAGACTTGGTTGAACTATTGGAGGAGCACAAAGTTCCAAACACCAAAAATTGACTGTGCCAAGAAACAAAAGGGCAAAGCAGGCTCACCTGCTCCAAGGGCTCCCCAAGCTTAAAATAAGGGGAAAAAAACCATCTGCAAGGTAACATCCTGACAGGTCCTCATCCTACAGTGATGTATCATCAGGACTGAGCAGCAGTCAGAGATTTAGGAGTGATATTAGAATATCTTTACTGGCAATATTTCCCATTTTGAATGGCTGAGGGTTTTTTTTTGTACAACCTGCATAATTACCACTTTTCCTCAGTGCTATTTTACTTCTTCTTTTCATGTATCTCGAGACTGTTTCCAAGGGAGAAGAGCAAGATCCTAATTCTATCCGAAATACCATTTTCAGTTTTATTTCTCTTTTGCATTGAGATGAGGAAAACCAACAAGCAGTACTACTTGTGAATGAGGCTGCCATAAATAATTTGGTTTGGGAGCACAGAATTTTTGAAGAAGGGTGCTTCTATAACTCAGAGAACTGGACTTTTTGGAGTCCTGGCAGTGACAACAAGAGCCTAAGGAAGAAATTTCCTGATTGCTTTGTTTATGAAGATAAGAGGAAAGCGAATTGGATTATTATTGTTCCTGTTCAGCACAATGAAGCACACGGGTTTACACAGGGTCAGGTTGCTCTGATTCATCCCATTGTGGACAGTTGCTTATCTGTGCTGAGATCTGGGGTTTGGAATAGAGCAAGTAAGATAAAATTGCTGATTCATGAAGCCATTCTGAAATAAGTTAAATATGCCCATTAGCATCAGTGATAAAAAGAATATGGGGATATTGTAGGAATAGAAGGGAGCATTAGAAGAAGAGTCTATTAGCATTGGAGAGAAACCCAGAGAGGGGTGGTTGGTACTCAGCAGGTGAAGGGAGGACAGAGGCAGCAGGAGGAAAAGGCTTTTAGGCTGAATGTTTGGGGAAAAAATTACTACCAAGATGAGAGAGAAGGAGGGAGTGCCCCAGGGCACTGCTCTTCTCCCTGCCTGTGAGAGAGGATGCCCTTGGCTGGCTGCCTGCCAGTTGTGTTTGCATCACTGGTGCCAGTGGATTAAGTCAAAAGTGTCCAAATATGCTCCTAAAAAGGACACAAAGCACCTGCAGTGGGGGTTGGACTGCACTGGGTGTCCTGTGCAGTGTCCCTGCATTGATGGCCTGAGCTCTGCAACAGGGCACTTCCAGCCCCCACTGCAGCATCTTCCTCCATCCTGGAAAAAGGATCTGGCCTTACTAAATACCCAAACTGAACTTTTTTTTTGTGGGAGTTTAAGGGCCAGGATTCATCCAGAGAATTTTGCAGGTGGCTTGGAAAAGCAAGCTGATATTTTAAAATAGAAGCAAGCTTCCTTAGCTTGGCTAAAGTCCCTGGGAATATATTTCTTTTTTGACTCCTCAGTTGCAGCACTTATTTCCTGTGACATTACCAGAGCAGCGACACCTCTTGCCAAACTCTTTTGGCTTGAGTCACTCCAAGACACAAACTTTTTGCTGGTTCTGAGAGCAAAATTGCAGTTTGGTCTGAGGATGCTTTTTTGGTTTTCCAAAACAGATGTTATGAGCAAGTGCTCATGGTTGGGTTGATGAGATCAAGGTGCATTAAGAGCTGATGGCTCTTGATTTTATTTTATTTTTTTTAATAAGGAGGAAGATGAATCCTCTGGTTCAAAAGATTCCTGTGCCACAAAGGCCTTCCTTCCTTCCTTCCCTCTTGCCATGATCTTGATTCTCCTTTAGGCATCTGGGAAGGGACAGAGGCAGAACCCAAGGACACCTGGTCTGGGCCACTGTAACCATTTTAATAATGGAAATTTCCACATCCAAGGTGACACTCCTGTATCTGAGCTGGGAACACTTGTCTGAGTGGATGAGACCCACAAACATTTGTCCTTTCCCTGTAAAAATAAAGATGCAGCTGTAAAATGGATGAGTGTTGCCTGCAAAAGTCCCCCCGTGCCTGTGCTCTGCCTCTGGCCGTGTTGAAGTTGTGTTTATACAATCTACTGAGACTGTGATTAACCACAGCAAAGTGACACAAAAAAATATGACCCAGAGGAGGAAATGATGCAATTTTGCCTCTGAAGGGGTGAGGTTAAGAAGTTACTGAGGGTCAGGTGGCTCTTCTGAAACTGCCTCATTGCACGATGGGGCAAAGAAGTCAAACTTGGAGGGACTCTTGCGCAGGTACGGAATTTTTGCAAATTTATATTTTAAAGTTTCTCTTTTTTTTTTTTTTTTTTTTTTTTTGACCGTGGTTTTTCTTTGATTGCTGTGAAAAATGTTTCTCTGCTTATTATAGCTGCCAGTGAGAATACAGGCCCTTGAGAATACAGCTGTATGCATATTATCTGTATATGTGGTAAATGGTATTTCTTTTGGCTTACATTAATCTAGAATGTAACTCTAATTTCTCAATCTAATTTTTCTTTCTCTAGAAAATTCATAACTTCACTGTTGTTTTTACTGTACATCTTTTATTTTTTTCTTTTAATTATTCTTAATGCCCTCCTTATTAAAACCCAGAGTGGTAAATGAAAAAACAAAACAGCCCAACCTTTTACAAAGAAAATTCAATCTGCTGTTGGAGTCACAGGGTCAATCAGCTAAATGGGTATTAGTAACATAATGACAGAGCATAAGCCAGGCAACGTAGTAGGATTTTCAAATCCATAACAGTAATGCTCCTTTTCTATCTCTTGTCTAATTGATGGCTTTAGGGACTCCTGCCTTGGGTCTGTGACAGAGTCACTCCCTGGCCATAAAACATTTTGGCCTTTCTGGAGAACCAGAGGCTCATTTTAAGCATGGAAAGCTTAAAAACAAACCCCAAGCCTAAGACCCCTTTTTTTTTCCATGCAGATCCCATCACGGCAGGCCTGGGAGGAACTGGGAAAGCAAACCCCCTTCCCACCAGAGTAGCACTGCAGAAAAAAAGTGAGAGAAAAAAACAAAGAGACAAAAATAATCAAAACGAAACAAGCAAAAAACCAAAAACGAAGTCAAACCAAAAAGAAACACACACACAAAAAAAACCCCAAACCCCCGAAAAAGCCAAACAAAAATAATAAAATAAAGAGAGGATCTGGCCATAAATAATGAGTCCAGCACTCAGTGCTGGAGTGAAAGGAACTGGTGTGTGTGGAGCAGAGGAACAGAGCCTTGCTCTGTCTTGCTGATGGACTGACAAGGAGACACCACGCTGAGAGCAGAGGCTGGTGAGAGGGATATCAGAGGGAGAAAGGTTCAGTAAGGGCAGCACACAAAGTTTTTCCCTTGTCCCACACTTTTTTTGGGGGGAGTTTCCACCCTTTTTGCCTGCCAGTTTGGATGAGCACACTGTTAATACATAAAACTGGTGACCCAGCCACTGCTGAACCCATTGCATCACCAAAATGTCATTTTGGAGAGCTCCAGACTGGCCCCTGCTCCTCTGAAAGACTTGCATTTAGGAAAGAACTAAATGTTTCCCGCTGTTCTTGACATTTTCTTATTATCTATGTGTGCTTAATCCTTCTCTGTGTCATGCTGAGCTTATGAAAAAGCAATTTAAGGGCTTTATTCCAAGGAAAATTAGGAGTTAGCAGCTTTTGCTAGTCCTTATACCAGGGCATACGTTACATGCAGTGATTAGGAAAGGGAAATGGGAATAATGCTGCTGACTGGAATTGTGCAAGATTTGAGGTTGGAGCTCCTGGTCACACTCTTTAAGTTGTGCCTCTGATTTTGGGGCTGCAGCTGTTTGAGTCATTTTTCAAAGCAGGAACTCTTGCAGCACTTTGCGTTTGGGTTTTTCCCTGGCTGATGTGTGTGACCTCAGTGCAAAACATCACCAACCATCCACTGACACCTGGCTGGAGCTTTGCCCCAGAAAAGTTAAGAAAAGTGCTCTTCTTTAAATTGATATTTTCAACCTGTTCCTCAGGGGGACTCCAGACCTACTTCCCTGTCTCTGCCTCAGGCCAGAGAACTGCTTTCCCTGAACTATATGGCACAGAGCCCTGATCTCTTGGTGCTGCTCAGATAATTACACTCATTAACAGACCTAAAGGAGATGTCAGGTTAATTTTGATGCAGTAATTAGGCTTTGGCACAGGAGCTGCCATGGTCTGATCTCTGGGAAACACAGAGGAGCTCCACCAGCAGGGTCAGTGGTGTGAGCAGAGAGACCCTAAAGCCAACCTGGTGCCCATGGCAGGACCTGGGGGGGAATTTGTGGAAATAGGGACTTGCAAAATAGAGATTGTTGTGGTTTGGGATTAAGATCCCAGAACTTGGCCACCTTCTTCATAGGGTCTCAATGATAAATAACATAG
This sequence comes from Zosterops lateralis, assembly GCF_965231275.1. Classification (NCBI taxonomy): domain Eukaryota; kingdom Metazoa; phylum Chordata; class Aves; order Passeriformes; family Zosteropidae; genus Zosterops; species Zosterops lateralis. The sequence goes on from NC_139763.1 coordinate 4,041,274, forward strand.
AGAACAAATATTTTCAGCTCCTCTGAAGCAGCTGAATGGAGCTTAAAGACTAACTGGCCAAAAAAAAAAAAAAAAGGGAAAACAATGTCCAAGCGTGCCCAGAGGATGATAAATGTGTCTGGGACCAGTGGGGAAACAGATAAAGAGGCCTCCAGTGGGTTTTTGGCAAATGATGTGAAAAGAAGCAAGAGAAAGGAAGTTAGAAATGTTTTTTCCTGCCAATTTTGGTTTCATTTCTGCTGAACCTACACAGGAGAACTGCCTGGTGTCCACTGAGGCTCCGGGATATTTTCATGCTGGCACCAGGATTTTCCTGGAGAAAATCACAGATTTCCCCCAGATTCATTTGGGACACAGGTAGGATCCCGTTGTGACATTAAGCTTGGGAATCCTGCCCATATAAGACACCTGAAAATTGTTATTTTGGAATTGAGTGTTTTACAATTTAATATCTTGAAGTTGGGTTACTTTGATATTTTGAAGGTTGGTGTTCTGGTATTTTGAAAGAGAATTATTTTAGTCTTTTGGAATATGATATTCTAATATTTTGAAACCAGGTTACTTTGGTATTTTTGAGCTTGGTATTTAAATATTTTAAATGTGTTACTTTGGTATTTTAGAACTTAGCATTCTGGTATTTTAAAACAGAGATTTTTGAAACCTGGTTTTCTAATATTTTGGTGGAACAGCTACCAGCATTTAGATTGTCAATGAAAAAAGAAAGTTTAAGGCTTAGCTGTGAAGTCCTGTGCATAGAGAGCTGAAAAGGCCAGCTGCAGACATAGATAAGAGAGAAATAAAGATAAGAAAATGTCTGAGAAGAAGATAAAAGTTGCCTGGCTCCTATTTTCATAGGACAGTCCTCAGATGATATTAGAATAAAACTACCAAAGAAAGGGATGGTTTTATTACAGGTAAACTACTTGATGTTGCATGTGTAGCGTATCAAAATGTGCAAATCCAAAAAAAAATTTAAAAAAGGAAAAAAAACTAAACAGAAAATTATAGTAATTATAAAAGAAAACAGCCAAAAATTCTTACCCCCAAGGAGGAGTCTTGTAACAGGGGAAGGGGCTCAGTTCCTCCATCTTCATTAGGAAGATTGGGAACTAATCAATACACATATTACAAAAAATATATATAAATATTGCAAGTGGGATTATCTTCAGGTAAAACCCAGAATTCCTCCAAACCCTCTCATGGCAATAGCAGAGCCTCTGATAACATCCGCATTAAAATGAAAACCTGAATATTTAGTAGGCACAGGAACCAATTATTCAGTATTAAATACCCTGCAAGGGAAGTTCTGTGATGCCTCCATCACAATTGTTGGTGCCACTGGAACTCAAGAACTGCAGCCCTTTTTCAAACCAGTTAAGTTCAAACTAGGAAAATGATAAATAACGCATCAATTTTTGTACCTGCCTAACTCTCCAGTGCTGTTATTAAGGAAAAAACTTACTGGGAAAATTGACTGTAAAAATCAAGTTTCAGGCAGGAGACACTCAAATTAAAATTCCTGAGTCTAAATACATGTAAACTTCAATTTTTATTCTACACTGACTTCCCAGTCTGAACCTATCCAAAAGAAAATTAAGGATGCAGTAATCCCCATTGTGTGGGCCAGGGAGATTCCTGGAAAATCAAAAAGAGCAGAACCTGTGAGAATCAAATTAAATCAGACACAGGCCTGATAAGACAAAACCAATATCCTTTAAAATTAAAACATTGAAAAGGCTCTTTATTTTGCCAGTCAAAAATGGTAATAGTAAAGATTATCAGTTAGTACAGGACTCAAGAGCAATTTATAAATTTACAAATGGTATAATTTCTAATGGTAATTAACCCAAAAATTGCCAAGTAGCCCGAAACACTCATAACCACACTAAAAAAAAAAAAAAAAAAAAAAAAAAAGTAAACAAATCAATAAATAAATTTGGAATGATTCACTGTAATAGATTGAAAGGAATTTTGGATTATTGGTCCACCCTTTGTATGGACTTTTAAAATTGCCCATAAAGACTTTATTATCTGGCCTGATGATACTTGGGCTGCTTTCAAATGACTTGAAAAATATTAATGAAATCTCCAGGTTTGAGATTTCTAGATCCTGTGAAATCTTTTGAATCATTCCCTTATGCCAAGGATGGCCCAGCTGTTTGTGAGCAGTCAGAGCTGCAGAGTCAGATATTAAACCAGAATATAGTGAAAAGAAATTGTCAGTTAATCAAAGCATTATATTCTAAATTTCACCCTGGTGGATGGGCAGTCACTCCTGCTGGACAAGTAATAGTTTGTGAGAGGATAAAGTAGTGATAGAGGCTATCAAATGTAGTAACTCTCCTGGGGATTATTGGCAAAATTGACTTTACAGAACGTCCATGCAAAGAGATCTGGAATTATCTTTTAGTGGATCCTTTTTCTGGGTGGCTTGAAGCATTTCCTCGTTGCACCAACATGGCAAAAGAAGTAGTGAAAATATTTCTAAATGAAATATTTCCATGTTTTGGAGCTCCTCTAGGAATGTCATCAGACAGAGGGTCTTGTTTTATAGCAGGAACAGTGGGACAAGTTAGCAAAGCCTTGGGAATCCAGTGGGATTTTCATACTCCATGATGGTGACAAGCCAGTGGAAAGGCAGAAAGAATGAATTATACTATGAAGTTTAAATTATTACACCCAACCAGAATAAAATTGAGGAAAAAGGATGAATAACCTTACAACTGGAGCACCGCTCACATGTGTAAGATGTATCTTAATAGTTCACCCAAATTTTTGTTTGCCAGAATCACCTTTAGAGTTTCATGGAGGGATTAGCCATGAAAATTCCTATGAAAAGTGAAAGTAGCTAATATTAAATGTGACTAATTGCTGGTATTTTCTCAAGGAATGTTGGTAGGAATGAGGCTCTGCAGAACCACACGACCTTAGGGAAAAATGTGCTATTACAGGACAAGAATGTTGCACTAACATCAGGGATGGGTTTTGAAGCCCAGCAGACAAAAATTGATAGAAAAAACAACAGGAGAGTGGCAGAAAGGAGAAAACTCTTTGATGAGGTTGGCTCAACTCATGGCTACCAAACTGGAAAATGCATTTGTAGCAGTCATTTGTAACCACTGCAGAGTGTTCACTTGTTTGTGTTCAATGCCAGAGTTGTTGTAACATCTTGTGGTGACAAATGAACCATCCAATGTACTATTGTGACTTCTCTAAAAGAGACAGTCTCAAGTAATAGGAGGGATTTGACAAATAACAAAGAGAATAAAAAAATTCAGCTCCCCTTAAGCTGCTGGGAGAGAGCAGAGTCTTTTTTTTTGTGTGTTCATTTCAGGTGAGTGTGAGAAGAGGCTGCAACTCCCCCATGGTTTGGTGCCAGGATTCCAGGCAAGCCACAGCTGCAGAGTCCGTGAAGTGCCAGTCAGTTTAAGAAAAGTCTCTGGGATGTGAAACAGGCAATTTTTTTTTTTTTTTTGGCAATGCCCTTCATAAAATATTTTGCAGTTGGAACAACAGGAGATGGAAAAAGCTTTGAGATAATTAAAAACTCTGATTTCTGGCAGAGATCACAGAGAAAAATCAGGTAAAACGTCATGCAAAAGGAGTTTATATAAAACTAGAAAGGTTTGTTTTGATGCAAAATGGGGATGGGAGGGGGGGCTTAGCATCTCAGGGGTAGATTTAATTCCCTGATACAGAAACTTCAGTGCTCCTGCTCTGCCTGCACTAATCTAAAATGGTTTTAGTGTTCAGAATTTTCCCTATTCATCTGAAAACAAGGATGGAATGGATGGTTTTTGAAGAAAAATGGCCTTGGCAAGAGGAAACAGCTTGTGTCTCCTGTCACTCCTTTCCCTTGGAGTTCTCACAGTGAATGCCAGGTTGGACACTGGGGCTTGGAGCAACTTGGGACAGTGGAAGGTGTCCCTGCCCATGGCAGGGGTGGACCTGGATGATCTTTAAGGTCTTTTTCAACCCAAACAATTCAATGGTTTCTTCTTATCAAGGCCACTGCCCACCCCTTAATCCCTACACAGGAGAGGATACGTGAACATGTGTGCCACTTGCAGAACTTCTAAAATGCTGCTCACAATTTTGCATGTATTTGCAAACATTTGCATTGCCCAGCTGTGTGTGTTTGTGTGTTTATGTGTGTGTACATGTTGTGCTCCTTCACTCATGGGCTGAAAGGGGAAGGCAATCTGGTAATGGTAAAGGTGAGAGGCTGCTCACCCAGCTGACCAAAACAAGGATCTTTTTTTTGTTGTTTTGTTTTTTGTTTTGTTTTGTTTTTGTTTTTGTGGGGTTTTTTTTAAGATCTGTTAGCAATGCTGAAACAAAAGTAAATAACGGTCCTCGGTCCTGTTACATTAGTCTGATTCCCCCCAAAATCTTGTGAAATAGTTGTTGTGTTTTGTGGCACCTTGCACTTGGATATTTGTGAAAAGGTTTTAATGGTTTTTAATAGAATGTTGCTCTTCATTGTTTTCTTGGTTGAGTGTTTGGTTTGTGCATGTTGTGGAATTTCTGTAATAGAGAAATATCAGACTCTCAGTCTTTTGTGAGCTGGTGACAGGAACAAACTTCTTGTAGGTCTCCATTGTCAACCTCAAAACATCATCCTGTCCTGAAAACACAATTCAGGATATTCCTGTGAGAATGTGAGAACAGATGCAGAGCACATTTTTGTATAATCTTTTGTATATACATATAATATAACTGCATATGTATAATCTCACACAATTCTACATACATATTTAACTAAAGCAGTTGTAAAGTTAATTACAAGACTACTCTGAGCTATAAATACAAGCAAAAATCAGATCTGAGGAATACTCTATTTAAGGATAAAGTGAATTTAAGTGTAAGTGCCAGAAGAAATGTGAACTTTCGAAATATTTTCAAAATTCTTTAGTGAACCATTGCAAAAATGCACTTCACTGTGGGAGCAATTCCAGTAAACCAAGACTCCAGTTCTACTTGTTTCATGCTTTGGAGAATTCCCACTGAAGTCAATGGGGCTGTTCTTGGGGGTAAAATGAGCTGGATTTGGATCCAGGAACACCTGGCTGGACTTTCAAATGAACTTAAATCCTGCAGTGCAAAAACCTTTGATTGCCTGGAAAGGGGAATTTGAGCAAAAGGAAGGCACTAATGTGAATTTGGGGGAGTCTGCACAGAACATTCCTGATCAGAAGGCAGAGATCAAATTTCTACAAAATCTGCAGCTCTGGGCATGGTTAATTTGGTTTGCTGTGTTTTTAGCTGGGGACCCAGAAACAATTCTTTGTTTAGAAGGGGAAAGGTGGAAAGGGTGCCCATCCACCTGGTAAAAAATTGCCCCATCCTTGTGCTCTGAAATAGCAGTAGGAGAGTCTGTGGCTTACTGGAATGAGCAACTCAAACCTTAAAGTCCTCTCACCAGGTTAATTTATGGAGATGTGTAACATTTTTTGTCACTGTAAGGATTTGGGGTTTGCTTTGATGATTTTTCTCTCTCCCAAAATTTCTATTAGATCTATAACCAGATGTCCAGCTCATTAATCTCTTACAAGGTTAAATTGGTAAACATTGTTGTAATTTGGATCTTTCTCACTTAAAAAGGGGAGGGAAATAGGACAAGCCCTTTCTCACCTCAGCATGTCCTAATGAGTCACTCAAACTCTGCACAAGCTCAAACATCCCAGTGAAGTGACCCACTGCTGTTTTGGTTCTGTTCTGTTCTTTTTTTTCAGAGCAGCTGACCCAGCTTCAAAAATGTGACTCATGGCCCCTCCAGCAAAAGGATCAAGAGCAGTTTCTGGGTTGGGGCAAGAGCCCCACAGGACACAAAGGTGATGAAGATGAGAGGAACCTGGCTGGGTGTGCCTCTTGGACAGCTGCTGGCCTTGGGACACAGGCACAAATGGAGAAACATGGTATTTAATTAAAAAAAAAAAAAAAAAAAAAACCAAAAAACAAACCCAAAAAAAAACCAAAACCAAAACCACTATCACTATTATTCTCTGCCCTCTGAAATGGATACATAAATCTGCTCCTTCTCTGGCCGTGGTGGGTCTAAACTTGGTTTGTAGAATGCTGAAAATGGGGAGGAGAAGGTTTGAAGCATCAGCCTGGGTTACCTGGACAGGCTTGTGTGGATTTCTGAGGATACACTGGCTCAGAGGGCAGGTTCAAGTTAAACCCAAATGTGAATCTGCCAGCAGAACATCTCGTGGGGGTGGCAGGAGGAGAAATGCACCTGGGTGAGTGCCCTCAAACAGGCAGCTTTCTATTAGTGCTGGCCTGGCTTTAAACCCCTGTGCAGGGAGTTGGGAGGGGAGCGCTGAGAGGAACCAGAGATTATATTGAACCAGAGATTATTTTTATGGATTTGCCGTTCCCTCTTGTTCCTTTCAGATGGATTCCAGAAGGTTCAGGCTCTTTGTCTGCCTGGTGGGGCTCAGCAGTGCCAGCTTCTGGGTTTTCTACAACTGGCCTGAGTTCTGTGTGTCCTGTGAGAGCAGCCAGAGTTACACCTTCCCCATGGAGACTTTCAGGAGGGTTGAAGGGAACTTCTCACAGCTCCCAGACATCGACTGCCACAAGAACCCTCCTTTCCTCGTCCTGCTGGTGGCCTCCTCAGCCCAGCAGGTGGATGCCAGGATGGCCATCAGGCACACCTGGGGCAAGGAGAGGACCGTGGCTGGGAAGCGCCTGGTGACATTTTTCCTCCTGGGGAGCCCTGTGGATCCCAGCCAGCAGGCTGACATTGCTGCTGAGGGCCAGAGGCACAGAGACATCATCCAGAAGAACTTTACAGACACCTATTACAACCTGACTCTGAAGACCATGATGGCAATGGAGTGGATTCACAGGTTTTGTCCCCAGTCCAGCTTTGTGATGAAAACCGACACGGACGTGTTTGTCAACATTTTTTACCTCACTGAGCTGCTTCTGAGGAAGAAGAAGACTGCTGGATTCTTCACAGGCTTTTTAAAACTCCATGAGTACCCCATCAGGACAAGAGGGAGTAAGTGGTATGTGAGTAGGGAAGAGTATCCAGGAACGACCTACCCACCCTTTTGTTCTGGGACTGGATATGTTTTATCCAGCGACGTGGCCAGCCAGATCTACAGCATTTCTGAGAGTATTCCATTCATTAAACTGGAGGACGTGTTCATAGGACTGTGCCTTGACAAACTAAAGATTGGGCTGGAGGAGCTCCACTCGGAGCAGACGTTTTTCCCGGAGAGGATCCAGTTCTCTGTTCCTCGCTTTAAGAAAATTGTGACGTGCCATGGGATAAAACCATCTGAGCAGCTGAGCTACTGGAACCACTTGGTGGCAGGGACTGAAGGAGGGGTGCTCTAGCACCCACCCTGCTCCACTTAACAAACTGAAATCCTCTGCTTTTACAGGGCTGCTCCCCACTCCAGCAAACTCCCAATTCACTCCAGCTCCAGCACGTTAAAGACTTTTGAAATGGTTATTTTAATCACAGAACCAGAGAATTGTTGGAAAAAGTTGGAAAATATTTCCAAAACCATTGAGTCAATCCTTTGACTAAACACCACCTTGTCAATTAAAGCAGAGCACTGAGTGCCACATTCCTTGAACACCTCCCTGGGCAGCACCTTTCAGTGCTTGATCACCCTTTCTATGAAAAAATTCCCTATTTCTGCCCAAAAACATGCAAACCTCCTTCTCTCCCACTCATCCCACCTCTGTGCATCCCTTCTCTACACAAGTTACAATTATTATTAATTTTTTCCCAGGTTAGGCCTGCTAACCTCTCCTCCAAATCTTGCTGCCAGAGGCCTGGGAACATTTCTGCCGTGGCAAACAAAAAGTCAAAGCACTTTTGTTCAGAGAACAAAATCCTCACCATCTTCCTGGTCGCCCTTGATAAATTTCTGCACCCATCTCTGCAGGCACTGAGGGAATGATATTTGTAGCTGTCAGGATGCTCCCTCCTGGCACAGGAAGATGCAGCCCTGCCCTTGCAGCCAGCTCTGTGTGGGCTGAGCTGCATCCTGGCACAGATCCCTCCTTCAGTCTACACCCATTTCTTTTGCAGGGATGGTAGAATCTGCCCATGCAATGCTCTGGGGACAGCCTTGGGCACTGCAGGTCACCTTATGGACGTGTAAAAGCTGCTGCAGCTCTTTCCTTGTGTGTGCTTCCTGCTGAAAATAATCCATGGTGGAGCCAGTGGAGGGTGTCCTGCTCTTCCTGTTAAAATAGACCCTGGAGACATCTTTTATATTTATGTCTCACTTGGATTGCCTGAGAGCTGCTATGAATGGTTTGCCAAGGCTAAACTAGAGTCACTTACAGTGATTTAGACATTTTTTTCTTCCAAAGAGAAACTGGGTGTGTGAGAGAGAAGACAGGAGGATTTTTCTCTTTTGAACAAGACCTAGTGGGAAAATGTGCTCAAGTAATCATTCAGGCTGGGAGCCCTATTTCTTATTTCATTCCCAAGCAAAGGCTCATGAAATCTCTGGGATGATTGTAAGTTTCAGAGATAAGGAGTGGGGTCTTTACAGCAGATGCTGAAAAATTCCTTCAGGGCTCTGAGGAGGGAGGAGTTCAGAGATCCTCCCTTATGCAATGCTCCTGTTTGATTTTCCTGCAGGCACAGGCAAGGTCAGTGTTATCAGCATGGAGTGGCTGTAATGTCTGTGGGAAGTGTTTTTTTCCAAAAAGCAGTGAAAGTGGAGCTGTTCCCAAGGGGAGCTGGGGGGATCTGACACCCAGCATAGTAAAAGCATGGAAAAAACCCCAGGAAAATAGATTTTATTATTTTGGTGTTATTTATTTTTATTGTTTCTTTTCATTGAAAAGGATTCTTCTTTCTTTCTTTTCAAATCCTTCTTGGAGAGGATTTCCCAAGTATCTTGTTTTACTTGCCTGTGTCTGAAGAGCAGGATAAATATTTTCAGCAGGAAAATCTTGAGAAGTGTTTAATAATGGTTATAATATATTATTTATTTTCCTCTGGTGTACAGTAACCTGAGATCATGCACTTACTTTTGACCACTGATGATGAAAGAAACAATGTTCATTTGTTTGTCAGAAGAGCGGCCTTCTTCATTTTAAGCTTCTTTAATAAACTTTTAACATTTTATTTAAAGAATTAAAATATTTAAATAGCTCAATTTTACTTAAAATTCAGCTATTTTCTGAACAGTTTTTCTGCCTTCAGAAGGTGTGGTGGGACTGAGAAAGCCAAGCCAAATTACTATTCTTTCCAAGTAATATACAGAAATATCTTGTGTTATTCACTGCTCTTGTGCCCAAGGTGCAAGCTGGTTGTTCCTTAAATTTATGGAAAAGTAGTGAGCAGAAGGGAATGTCTCCTGGTCATTCCTAGCTCTGTGTCTTGAGGGGCAGAGGTCTGTGAGCTGGGACAGCATCATCAGGAACATCATGATGTTCTCTTCTTGTTCTCAGAGGTAACAATATAGTAATATAAAACATTAATATATTAATTAATCAAATTATTAATCAAATTATTAAATAATTAATATAAAATATTAATAATGAAATAATGAAATAATCCTGCAGGCAATTGTAGGTTTCACTTCCACCTCTGTGCCTGGCAGTTTGTGGCTTTGCATCAGCATAAAAAAAGTCACCCTTGAGGACCAAGTCCTGCCTGACCTCTTGGCTGTGGCTTTTATGTGAGTTCAGGACTGTTCCCAATCATTTGAATCCAGCTGCTAATTGTTCCCAGTCAGTCACTTCTGCAGAATCAACCTCTGTATTTTTGGGGTTAAATTCTAGTGGAAGATGTGGCAAGGGGGTGGAAATGGATGTTCTTTAAGGCCCCCTCCAACCCAAACCAAACCATTCTGTGGTTTTACGTAATCCATCTCTGATGTGCCATTGGAAACAAGGTCCTCAGGCATGGCCTAAGAAACCATCCTGACACCATGTCTTGGTTTGGAAAGACAGGTGTCTGATAAGGAAGGCAGGAACCTCCCTGGAAGATGTAACCCCCCCCCCCCTCCGAATTATAATGATTTTGAAATTAAGGGGCTTACAGGCAAAGACACGGGAATAGGAATAACAGTTCTTTACTAGGAAAATTAAAATAAAAATGTAAGAGTACAAAAAACCCCAACCAAACTAAAAGAAAATACTGACAGAGTCAGAACACAACCCAACCCCCTGTTGGTTCAGGGTGTTGGTGTCAGTCCAGTCCAGCCCTCCTGCAGTGCCAGATGTGGTTCTGGTGGAGCAGAGATGATCCTGTAGAAGGGTGAAGTTTCCTCTGAAGGTCCAGTGGTGCTGAGATGGGTCCAGTTTCCCTCTGGGAATCCAGTGCAAACAGGCTGTGCTGCTGTTCTCAATGCCAGGTTTGATCCAGGTGGGAATGCTGGGCTCCTCCCCCTGGGTGGAGCATCTCCCCATGGGCTGATGGAATTGTATCAGCCCTGCAGTGAGCCTGGATGGGCCATGGACAGCAGAGATCCCCTGGAGGGAGGATGGGGCCTGGAAGGGATAAAGAACACTGCCCCACCTGTTTTAACAGCTGGTAACAGAATGCACACCTCTGGTTACATCTTGCATTGCAACCCAAGACACACCATTTCCAGGGAGATGTTTGCAATTTCAAGTGACCTGGACAAGAGGTCTCTGTTGCTGCCTTCAGAATGTTTCATCCCCACATCAGTCCCCAATGGCCTGACTGTCCAGGAGCATTTAATTTGTCACTGCTGAAGCTCTGCTGAGGAGCAGATGAGTTCAGGTTGAGATGTCAGGGATTTGAGGAGCTGCTCCTCTCCTCTTTGCAAAGTGACATCCCAAGTGAATGCTTTTAGTTGCTGCACAGAATTTTCCTCAATGTAATGATTTTCTTGGTGTAAATGAGAAACTGATCTTGTCATTCACAGAGAATTGTTTAGGTTGGGAAAGAACTGCAAGTTCACTGAGTCCAACCATGAAGCCCACAAGGTGTCCCTAAGCACCACATCTACACATTTCTGGAACACTTCCAGGGACTGTGATTCCACCACTTCCTTGGGCAGCCTGTTCCTGTGCTTGACCCCCCTTTCTGTGAAGACATATTTCATAAATGCAATCTAAACCTCCCCTGGTGCAACTTGAAGCCATTTCTTCTTGTCCTGTTGCTTTTCACTTGGGAGAAGAGACCAACCCCCATCTCACCACATCCTCCTGTCAGGGAGTTGTGGAGTGACATGAAATCCCCCCTGAGCCTCCTTTTCTCCAGACTAAACCCCTTTCCTGCTCCCTAGGCTGCTTTGAATAAGAATATATATTTATTGAATAATTAATTACTTAAAACATAAAGTTACTCTGCTGGAAAATGTGATTTAAGAAAAAGCAGATAATTGCATGTAAGGCAAATCCATTTGTTTAAACAAAACCACTGTGCTACTGAGTTTATATGTTTCAGCTAAATTAAATTAGCTTTTGCAGCTGAGGGCTCAGGTCATGAATTTTAAAACAATCAAAACAGTATTAGTGGCTTTTTGCAAAATTAAATGAATTTTCCTATGAAAGACCATCAAAACCAATCAGAAACATAAGTAGAACTGTAAACACAATACTGCAGTGTACATATACTTATTTTTTAAATTTCGTATAGGCTGCTAAAAGAATTCAGGCAATTTGGGGGCAGTTTATCTGCAGAAGTTAAGCACTTCCCCAATGTTTTTATGCATTCTGAATTAGAAGTTTATTAATTTTTTTTTAATGAATAACTTTGAAAATGTCATCTAAAAGTTACTCCACTGCTTTTAGTAGGGAGGAGGAGTAGAGAAATCAGCAGAGCTGACAGTGTCTTAGGGTTGGTTGCATTTCAGCATACTCTATTTCTTACATGATCAGTTTTTGGATGCAGAAAAATGAATATTTTTTTCCCCCACAACCCCAAATCATCAACTAATGCCTTCTCAGTTTAAATTAGGATTTTCAAATCTGTGCAGGAAGGATTTGGTCTCACAGCTCCTCTGGTTCAGACTTATTGAGGAGGTACAACCCTCCCAGGCACTCCTGAAAATACAGGGTGGGTTTTTGCAATGGAAGTTTTGCCTTATTTCAAAGTTAAAGGGGACAAAAGGGCTCCTGGTCTCTGCTGGATGTGACAGGAATGCTGCTCCTCACAGATTTGTGCAGGTGACAATGCAATGTCAATTTAAAACTCATGACAATGTTTGGATTCTTTTCACAGAACATGAGAGTGTTGAGCCAACAGTTCAATGTTTGATATTTTATCAGTAAAGAATTTTGCTACCACAGTTTTGTGTGTGTTCACTTGTCCTTCCTGTTGTGAATGTATCAGCATTTTGGGGTGTGGTCATGTCAGGGGGCTGGTTCCTTTTCCAGTGAAAATCAGTACAATTAAATAATCATAATAGAAATATAGAATCATTTAGGTTGGAAATTACATTTAAGGTCATCGAGTCCAACCTTTAGCCCAGCACTGCTGAGCCCAGCACTGACCCATGTCCCCAAGTGCCACAATCCACACAGCTTTCAAATGCTTCCAGGGATGGGGACTCCAGCATTGCCCTGGGCAGCTGTGCCAGGGTTTGAGCACCTTTCTGGGAAGAAATTTTCTCTAATATCCCATCTAAACCCTCCCTGGCTCAACCTGACACCATTTCACTCTATCACTTGTTACCTGCAATAAGAGCCTGACCATCTCACTGCCCCCTCCTGGCAGGGACTTGTGCAGAGCCACAAGGTCCCCCCTGAGCCTCCTTTTCTCCAGGCTCAGCCCCTCGCCCAGCTCCCTCAGCCCCTCCCGGGGCTCCAGACCCTTCCCCAGCTCCCTCAGCCCCTCCTGGGGCTCCAGACCCTTCCTCAGCTCCCTCAGCCCCTCCTGGGGCTCCAGACCCTTCCCCAGCCCCTTCCCTGCCCTGGACATGCTCCAGCCCCTCCAGGGCTCTCCTGCAGGAGCCACAACTGGACACAGCCCTGGAGCACAGAGGGACAATCCCTGCCCTGCTCCTGCTGGACACACAATTCCTCATCCAGCCCAAGGGCCAGTGGCCTCTTGCCCACCTGGGCACCCCTGGGCTCGTGTCCAGCCCCTGGCACCAGCACCCCCAGGGCCTTTTCCAGCTTTTCCAGCCCCTCTGCACAGCCTGGAGCTCCACGGGGTGGTTGTGACCCAAAGGGAGGATTCAACACTTGGTCTTGTTAAATCTGCATTTGAAACTGTTGAATTTTCTCCCCTTCTCAAAAATGACTTAGGAAATAGTGATGGAATTAAAAGAAAAAGATAAATTTAACCACAGCTGGTATCTTTGGGAAGAACAAGAAATGATTTCTGCCCCAGTGTGTGCCTGAGGATGGCTGCCCTGATCCCTCTGGGACCTGGAAGTACAGGGCTATTCTCTTATCACTTGAAAGAGAAATGTGAAATAACTGAAGGCTGTCAGATTGATTTTCAAACACAAGCAGTTATAAACTAAAAACCATAAAGAGAAAAGTTCACCCTGGCTGCCTTTATCTTTTATTTTATCTTGCTTACATTTCTGATGTATTTTGCTTGGTTGTGTGGGTTTTTTTTTTTTTTTTTTTTTTTTTTTTTTTTTTTTTTTTACAGGTGAACTTTAATTCATTAGTTCATGACAGCAATATATTCAATATATTCCCAGTAATATCTACAAATATTGTCACAAGACTTAGGCATATGCAGCACATAGGAGATCCAGCCTGAAAAAGCAGACTTGAATTTGCACATATTCTGGCTGAGCAAATAGAGACTTTTTTCAAAGCCTGATAATACAGGAGATTTGAGCCTGTTCTTCAAAAGAGTTCACTTAAGTACATTTTCACTGAAAAATGTAATTAGATGATTTCAATGGTTGAGAAATAATGTTTCACATATTCAAAAAGGCATTATTTTTTTGCAGGGAAAAAGAAATAAACCCAAGTCCCTTTTTAGAATCTCTCCAAGTGAACCGTGTACACAACATTCCTCACATTCAGCTACTGACCTAACCCGACCTCGTTTAATTTATGCCTTTGGGTGCAGGGACAGAGGCCTGTAATCATCTTCCTGCTCCTCAGGAATCCCAGTTCCATTTACAATTCCACAATCCCAGAATCCAGAATTCCCCTGTACAGCCGGAGGCGCGGAATTCCATAAATTAACAATGTGGTTTGATTTTTACACCTCCAGCTCGTGGATCTTCCAGGCAGCTCTAATCCCTTCATGTTTAATTTAATTATTACTGCTGAAACAGCAGTTGTAAGTAAATGTTTGACTCGAGTACACAAAGGGACCTGCAGCTTTTACAGATCTTGCTGCTTGTAAAAGGTCCAACGAGGGGAATTGAAGAGCAGAGAGAGCTGAGCTGGGAGCAGGGGCAGGATGGGGTGTGGGAGGGATGCTGCTGGGTGCTGACAGACTGAGGAGGGGGTGGAACAGCTCAGGGTGAGGGGCTGTGAGGCACCTCAGCTCATTTTGGGAATGTCAGCCCCTTATCCCGAGGCCAAGCCCTGAGGGTGGGACTCTGGCAGGTTTCCTGAGCCAACACCACCTTCAGCAACTTTGCTGAGGAAAGGTGATGAGTGGGATATGGAAGAGGAGAGGAGTGGAGGCTTTATCCTTTAAAATATCAATCTTTACTGGATTCTTGAGATCTTTTAGTACTCACCAGTTTCCTCAGCTTTTAGGCAATCCCATTTTGTGTGCGTTTCAAAGGAAATGACCAAACAGAATCATGAAATCAGAGTGGTTGGGTTGAAAGGACCCTTTAAAGGTCATCCAGTCCAACCCCCTCTGCCATGGGCAGCGACATTTTCGGATCAGTCAGAGCCCTGTCCAGCCTGGCCTTGAAGTTTTCCAAGGATTGGGAATCCACCACCTCTCTGGACAACCTGTTGTGGCTTTCCTCACGCTCGTTGTAAAAAAATTCTCTCTCATATCTAATCTAAACTGACTCTCCTTCAGTTTAAAGCCATTGCCCCTTGTCCTATCAGTACAAGGTCTTGTAAAAAATCCCTCTCCAGCTCTCTTGTAGCCCCTTCAGATAATGAAAAAGTACAATAAGGTTTCCCTGGAGATTTCCCTGAACAGCCCCAAGTCTCTCAGCCTGGATATCAAAATAAAGTTCACTGCTGCTCTACAGGAGAAAGCCAAAAGCAGTGATTCTGCCACATGAAGAGGAATTGAATATCTGAAACCATCTCTGCCAGAGCCTTACTGCAAAAGGGCACCTTTCAGTCACAGACCTGGAATTACAACCTGAAGAGGAGATTCTGATCTCCAAAAAAAATACAACCCTGCCATTTCTACTTGGTGATCTTAACTGAATGCCCAAAGGGAGCAGCAAGGTGTCAGCCACAGGGATGCATTTCACAAAAATGCAAAAGGGAAACAGCTCTCCCAATCTCACACCTACTGTTCTGGTAACAATCTGCTCTCTCATCATGGCAGTGCCACTCTGGATCATCCCTGTGGGTCAGGGGATTGGGGAATATTCATTAATACTCTATTTTCAGAGGTGTGAGTGTTAATGTTTCTCATAGCTGGCAGCCATGGCAAAATCATCAGGGAAATAAGAAAAGCTTGGGGGTGTTGGACAAGATGAACTTCAGAGGTCCCTTCCAACCCCAACAGTTCTGTGTGATCCTGTGTGAAAAGGGGTTTAATTCCAAAGCCCCATGGTAAGTTTCCTGGGAAATCCTGTGGGATTTGGAGCCCTGGACAGTGTCTATGTGTGCATTCCTCTGACAAAGCTGTTCATCTGTGCCCAGAGCTGGACTCGCTGTGCTTGCTAGACAGAGGTGTTGAGCACCAGTTTTAAAGGAGCTCTGGATAAATTTGCACTTTGTTTGAACTCCTTGAAGAGTCTGGTTTTCCATGTAAGCCTCAGGAAGAGTCTAAAAAGCATGACCTAAAGCAATAATGAAAAATGCAATCATGATTATGAGTGTTGAGAAAGATGTTTCCCTCTCCTTGGCACATTATCACGCATTGAAAAGTTCTTTAGAATAAACTGAAGGATAACCAGAGCAATTAGAGCTGCTTGAACCAGAGACAAAGCATTTCTAAAGCTGAAGAAAATGTTGCCAGGGGAACTGATGTATTAAAAAAATTTCCTTCTCAGATTTACACTCCCTCTGACAGCACCAAACTGCATTTTCTCTCACTGTGTGATAAACTCTCTTACTTCATCTTGCCTGAGCTCCATGATGAATGTCTTCATCTACCTGCCCTGAATGATGACATTTTTATTTTTCCAGCTAACAACTCACTGGTTCCAGTGCTGGAGAGGAGAAATGCACCTGGCAAAGGGGAAGCATGGAATGTGGTTCACAGGGAGTGCTGGCAGGGAAGGACTGGAGAACAACATTCCAGTTGTGCAGATTTATTCAGGCCAAATAAAAACTGTGAGGATATTCCTGCCAGGAAAGGTGTTTAATCCTGTGGCCTCCTGGGTGTGAAAAGTCTGGAAGAAGATTATGTCCAAAGTTTTCCTCATTAAGGGCCCACAGGAATTCTACAAAGAGCTGTGGCTTTATTATAATCAGCAAGGAAAAAAAAAAAAAAAAAAAAGAAATTAAATAAAAAAAACAGATTAGTTAAATTTGTCTTACAAGGTTTTTGAGAATTTATCCTGGCATAGCATAATTTCATGAATCTTCACATCAAGGCAATTGATTACCTGACTTCCTTGGAAAAGGATAAAGCAGGATTCCTCAGAGCAGTGGGAATTGGTCTCAGGTACTTTTGCAGTTTAAACCAGAGAGTCCAGCCTAATCTTTCAGATTCCTTTAGAGCAAAATTAAGGAGGGAGACAATGGGGGGAAATGCATCTCAATGTTTACAAAAGTAAATGACCCAGCCCTATTATTTCCAGAGCTTTTCCTCTCATCTTCTGATAAAGGAAAAATGTGACTACACTAACAGACTAATTAAAAGATTTTTAAAAACTCGTTAGAGACAGAGAGGGATGTGTGTGTCTCACTTAGACTCCTACAGCTAACACCAATAAAATCTGTTTTGTTTTGAATGAGAAACACCTTCCAAAGCACCAGATATTCTGGAGAACAGCAGAGGAAAGGAGGAAGAGCATAGAAAGAAAGGAAAAAAACAGGCAGAGTTGGAAAAGTTATGGCTCAGCATCTCTTTGGCCTGATTTGCTACTGGAGAGCAGCAAGACAGAGACAGCTAATTCAATCCCATGGGCAGCTTTTCTCCTGCCTTTGTCTTTTCTAGGGATTTCAATTCCCTTCCTCTTCATGAGAGAACACAACATTTATTTCTTTGATAGGGAGCCATTTCTCAAAATCCTTGTAATGGTCAAACCTCCTTTCAAGCCCATTTTCATGAAGAAGTGAAGAATCTTATTCCTGTTTCTAGCACCGACTTCAAATCAGCTTTAATCAGTAAGTGGCTCTTCTCTGCTGTTTTAGTGCTCACACAGTCTGATCATGTTTTCTTTGACTCAGCTAAATAAGCCAAAATATGGACCTGTAGGGCCTGGTGATTTTACAGATGAAGGTGTCTAAATGCTGTTCATTTTCTATCACAGAATCACAGAATGGTTTGGGTTGGAAGGGACCTCAAAGCCCATTCAGTTTCACCCCTGCCATGGGCAGGGCACTATCCCAGGCTGCTCCAAGCCCCAATGTCCAACCTGGCCTTGGGCACTGCCAGGGATCCAGGGGCAGCCACAGCAAATCTGGGAATTCTAGTCCAGGGTCTCCCCACCCTTACAGGGATGAATTTTTTCCTAGTATCGAATCCAAACCAACTCTCTGTGAGTTTGAAGCCATTCCCATTGTGACAATTTGTCCCATTCTCCTGCAGGGGAAGCAGAAATTACACTTGTGGCCCCAGTGGCAGTGACAGAAGGTTTCAGTGAGCAAATCCCAGCAAGTCCATTTCCCTCGGAGCTCCCTGCGTGGGATTGCACAGCAAGCTGTGCAGACATATGATCCAGCCTCACACACCCCAGAACAAAAAATGTGGGGGGTTGTTTTAGGAGTTCACAATGTTCAAACCATCCAGAAATGGGTCTGGAAGGGTTGGAGGAGGGGAGGAAAAAGGGTGGAAATTCTCCCACTCACTGGCAGAAGAAAAAGGGAAAAAAAAAAAAAAAAAACGGAAAGAAGAGTCTAAGGGAAGAGGAGTGGGAGGTAGGACTCTGCCTGGTGTGCAGGCTGGTGATTCACAAAGTGACCAAGATGCTTTTCCATTTTAATCAGGCTGGCAAACTTAGGACCTGGTCTTTTGAACATCATGAGCATGGGTAACGTTGTTCATGCACACTGAGGACTCAGAGACTTCACCACCTCTTACCCCACTCCATCCCAACCCAGGGTTTTACTCATCCCAACACCTTTGGCTCATTAGGAAAGCCAAAGGAAGGAAGGAAGGAGCCGATGAGGGCATTAATTAATCATTAATAAAATGTCAATGCACATGCTGGTCTTTTCCAACACAACTGATTTTGTCCTCTCCACACTGAGGGGAGGGGCATGAACCTCAGAGCAGCCTAAGCCTACCTGAAGAGCAATTAGAGAGATGACAGAGCCAATCTCCTCTCAGCAGTGCCAAGTGATAGCTCTGTAAAAGTTTTAAAAGCAGCAATTATCTTTTCCAAAGCGTTTTTATGAAGTGCTATCTTGATTAATTCAAGGTGAAAATTCATTTTTAACCTTCTGCACCTCTCCTGCTTGGGCAACCAGTGTGCTCCTTACATGTTATTTATTCCTTTTCTTGCTCTTGCTTTATTCAGACACACCTGTAGGGAAGGAATTTCAGGAATACTGTTATTTAAGTCAGTGGAACAAGAGTGTGAGATTTTGGACTTTAAAAAAGAAGGTTTGTGAAGAAAATAGTAACATAAAATTATAACTGATCAAAAAATCCTCTTCCCACAGCTTTTGTGGCTATTTTAACAAGTCAAGGTGATATTTTTTTCCAATAAAGCAAAGTTTTTAACATTTATTTTCAGAAATTTCCCACATTTCCCCAAACTGAATGATTCATTTCCCTTTGCTGAACTGAACCTTTCCATTTCGAGTCACTGTGGCATTAATTTCTACTTGCTACTGCTACAGTGCTTAGTAGGAAATACAGTTCAGGGAAGTTTTATGTTCCTTTGTTATGATTTGAGATTCCTGGCAGATGGACTTATAAAAAAATCTGATGTGTCACATCACTTCAACTCACTGACCAACAATGGCATAAAATGGAAGATGCAGTTCTTGGAGGAAGACAAAGGCTGTAAGAACATCTCATGAGACAGCAGGGAGCACACACAACCCCCTCAGTCTCCTGGGGCCATCAGGAGGAATTTCTTCACAGGAAGGGTGATT
Source organism: Zosterops lateralis (assembly GCF_965231275.1). NCBI lineage: Eukaryota > Metazoa > Chordata > Aves > Passeriformes > Zosteropidae > Zosterops > Zosterops lateralis. Next base: position 4,060,573 of record NC_139763.1, read on the forward strand.
AAACACTGGAAAGCACTTCCAGAGAGCTGGAGTTACTGTCCCTGGAGGCATTTAATGAAAGACTGGATGTGGAACTCAGTGTTCTGGTCTGGTTGACAAGGTGATGTTTGGGCAAACACTTGTCCTTGATGATCTCAAAGGTCTTTTCCAACCTATTTGATTCTGGCACTCTGTGATGCTCTCCAGTGAAGTGACAGCCTGATCCATCCCTGCCCTAGTCCTTGGATGGGCACCTTGGTTTTTTATGCAAAAGTTTTACACCACAGCTCTTACAAAGCCTTACCTCCACCCCTGCCCCATCTCCAGCTACAGACTGGGCCTCCTGGATGCTCCTGCCCCTGGCTCAGCCCCTCATCCTGTCAAGGGCTGCTGGTGGACCTCAGCACCCCCAGCTGTGGGGGACAGTGACCATTGGCAGGGGCACAGCTGGCACAGGCACTTCTGCTCTGTGCCACACTGCCTGAGACACTTTAACAGTGGATGGATGTGTTCCAGCCTTATCACACTCACCTACACCACTACAACAGGGGACAACAGTGCCAGGTACCATCACACTCACCTGTGTAATTTCAGTGGTTGAGAAATGTTTATTATTATTATTGTTGTTGTTATTAATTATTATTATTAATGTTTATTGTTAATATTCATATAATAGGGGACATCAGTGCTAGGCACTGTTCACTCACCTGTGTCATTGTAACAGGGAGAAATTGGTGCCAGGCACATCACACTCACCTGTGTTGTTTTAAGGGGGAAATTGGCATCATCACATTCACCTGTGCCATTACAACAGGGGACATCAGTGCCAGACACCAACACATTCACCTGTGTCAGTGTAACAGGGGAAATTGGCACTACTGCACTCACTTGTGTCATTGTAACAGGGAAATTAGCACCATTACACTCACCTGTGTCATTTCAATGGTTAAGAAATAACGTTTCACATATTCACATACTAGGGGACATCAGTGCCAGGCACCGTACACTCACCTGCCTCATTGTAACAGGGAGAAATTGGTGCCAGACACATCACACTCACCTGTGTCATTTTGGGAGGGGAAACTGGCATCATCACACTCACCTGTGTCATTATAACAGGGGACATCGGTGCCAGGCACTGTTCACTCACCTGTGTCATTGTAACAGGGGAAACTGGCATCATCACACTCACCTGTGTCATTACAACAGGGGAAATTTGCACTACTGCGCTCACTCGTGTCATTGTAACAGGGAAATTAGCACCCCTGCACACACCTGTATCATTATAACGGGGAAATCGGCACCACCACACTCACCTGTGTCACTGTAACAGGGGAAACTGGCACCACCACACTCACCTGTGTCACTGTAACAGGGGACATCAGTGCCAGGCACCACCACACTCACCTGTGTCACTGTAACAGGGGAAACTGGTGCTGTAGAGCTCACCTGTGTCACTGTAACAGGGGACACCCGTTCCCGGGACCATGGCACTCACACACCTGGTCCTTGCACACCTGGTCCTCGCACACCCGGCCCCACGGAGCCCTCTCCTCCCGCCCTGCCCGTGTCCCACCCCGCGTTCGGCCCAGGATGAGCCCGGGGTGATGCGGAGCTGTCCTGGGGCCATGTGGGCCTGTCCTGGGGCGGTGTGGAGCTGTCCTGGGGAGATGGATACCTGGAGCGATGTGGAGCCGGCCCGGGGCGATGTGAACCTGGACTGGGGCATTGTGGAGATGCATTGCGGGGTGTGGAGCTGTCCTGGGGCCATGCGGAGCTGTCCTGGGAAGATGTGGAGCTGTCCTGGGGCCATGTGCAGCTATCCTGGGGCCATGTGGAGCTGTCCTGTGGCGGTGTAAACCCAGGCCGGGGCGATGTGAAGCCGGGATGATGTGCAGCTGTCCCGGGGCGATGCGGAGCTCTCCTGTGGCGATCTGGAGCTGTCCTGTGGCGATCTGGAGCTGTCCTGGGGCAATGTGAGGCCGGGATGATGTGCAGCTGTCCCGGGGCCATGTGAAGCTGCTCTGTGGCGATCTGGAGCTGTTCTCTGGCGGTGTAAACCCAGCTCAGGGCGGTGTCCAGCTCGCCCCGTGTGTCCCCGGCCGTGCCTCCCTCATTTCCTCCCGGGCCGGTTAAACATTGACCGGAGACAGGGCGGGGAAGGCCCAGACCGTCCCTGCTGTGACGGGGCACGGCCTGCGCCTCGGGGACAGCCCGGAGCGGCCTCCCTTCCCTCAGACACGGTGTTCCTGACACCTGGGGGACGTTTCCGAGGGACGGCAGGTGAGGACTGGCCCGGGATTTTGGCTGGGATCGCCCCCAGTGCGGGCAGCGAGAGCCGGACCCGCCGTCGGAGGGAAAGCGGTGGGAGACAACGCCAGGGATGTGATCCAGGTAAAACCCTGGGCAGCCTTGATTTGCCTCCCAGCAGATGGAGACAGGCGATGAAAGGTGATTTAACCCCTTTTTTTCCCTGCTCCTGACTCAGCAAACAGCCTGCCCCGGGGTGTTTTGTGGCTCTGTCTCTTATTCTGCCTCCTGGCATTTGGGGTTGGTGTTTGTTGTGGGGTGTACAAAGCATTCCAGCCCCTCTCTGGGTGAAGCTGCCATTCCTTTGCGGAGATATTGTTGTTATTTTCCCTTATTTGTATGGTGGATGAGGGAGGGAACAGGCTCAGAGCAGCACTGGCAACCTGAGTCACCCCGTGCACCAGCAGAGAGAAGGGAAACTGAAACTTTCAGTTTCAAAACAACTCAAAACAAACCCAGGCGTTTAATTCACCGTCGGCCAAAAATATCCTGCTTCATCTGGGGTTTGGATAATATTTCCCAGACCTTTAAAAGTCCATCCTGAAACAAAGTAAAACAAAATATTATAGATCCCTCCCTTTCCTGTCTTGCTCTACTTCACCCCAGGCTCTTTAGTGATTTTTTTCCTCCTGGATTTGGTACAATATTCTCACCAATTTATTCTTCACCACCTAAAACTTTGCCCAGCTCAGGTTGCTTTGGTATATCTGGGTTTGTCAGTGAGGTATGAAGGGTGGAAATCCTGCTGGATGTCAAAGCTTCCTGGAAAAAGACCCAGCCCTGTGTTTTGGACTCGTTTCCTGGTGCTTTACTCGGGCTGTTTCACTTCATATGACAGATGACACCATCTCCTGCATTTATATGACAGATGACACCAGTTCCTGTAGTCCTGACTGGTTTGTTTTGTGTGCAGGGAGCTGTCACAGTGTCAGAGCAGGGAGAAATTCCTCCAGGCTGTGCACAGTGACCTTCCCTCCCCACCTGCCTGCTGGGGACTCCTCCACACATAAAATGTGGAGGTTAAAAAGACCCAAAACCTTTCAAAACTCACTAGGAAAGACCCAACCCAGCCTTTGAATGAGCAGGTGAAGAAATCAGCCCACAGGTTTGGCTTGATAAGTTGACAGGGCTGTCCTGTAGGTTCCCAAGGTAAACTGAAAACTGGAAAAACGTGAAAATGTGGATCAAAATGTCAGGTGAACCTGCCAGATTCCAGGCAGGGACAGAGCTCTGGTACCTCCTGGTGCTGCAGCTGAAACCCAGGGTGTCTCTGTGATGACACTTAATATCTATATACAATGTTTATTCACAGTGCTGGCACAAAGAGCACCCCTGGAGTCAGAAACACAAGAAATTTGGTCTGGCCACAAAACCACAACCTCTGGCCCAGGTCCCCTTCACAAAGGCAAGATTCAGTTGCCCAGATGAGGAATTAACTGTAAACCGAGTGCATTCAAAGCCTCTCCCACATATTTTGAGGGGGAGGAGGATAATATCTCACAAGTGAATCACAAACACTGAAAAAGCAGAAAAGAGGGAAGTAAGGTGGTGTCTCACACCCAGGCTCTCTGTATTATTTCTGGTTTATTGTGGGGTATGGGAGGCACTCTCAGGTTCAGAGGAATAACTCTGGGGACCTTTTTTTGCACTGTCAGCCTTTCTGAGGGCTCAGTCTGGGATTCTGAGATTTGATGTTTCTCATCCTCACAAGTGCAGCAGCTCAGAGAACTATTTTTCCCAGTTGCTCACAAGTAACTTTAATGATGCAGCTGGAGCTGCCCTGGCCCTGTCAGTGCTGAAACAGGAGTGTTGTAACAGCCAGGAGGGACTGAGGAATGTCAGGTCTGTAGGAGGAGGTTTCTCTGCTGAAAAAAGTTTTCCCTCTGTGTCATTTGAGGAAAGATTCTGCTCTGCTTCCAAACCCTCCCTCATTTAATCTTTTCCCCTTGCTGGTGATACAGGTCACACAAAGTCACCCTCGTCACAGGACCCAAAGCAGCAGCTCATTCCTGAGTTTCTCCACCAGTCCTGTCCTTCAGCTTCTCCTCAAGGATGCAGTGACCACTGGTGCCTTCCTGCCTCAGGGACCAGGAGAGAATGCTCCAATGGAGAGCTTCCAGAAATCCATTTTACTTGCCCTCATCCTGACTGCCTCGCTGCCAGGTAGGGACACCTTCATAACCCTGGACAAAATAAGGGAAAGCATTTTAATGTGGTGTGAATGGCTTTTGCTGATGAGTTCAGCCTGAGCAGTCAGTGGGATTATTTGAACTGTTTGAAAGGGGGATGTTTGCATTTTGAGCCTGCATGGTCTGATGATTTAAAGTGTGTTTCAGTGTGAAGGACTGAGCAGTGTGTGGGATGGGAGGAGGTGGGAAGGCCACCCTCTCTCACTTTCTCCCTCTCCTTGTTCTTCTCTTCCTCCTCTTTGGGGCTGCTTTTAGGGTGCATCTGAAAATTCAATATCAGCAGCTGGTTTTTACTTCCAGAACTAAATGCAAATTATCGCATCCCTGGTTTGCCACCAATTCACACTTCACATGCCTGAGTCTCAAGGTCAATTCAGATTAAAAGTGTCTTGGTGGCAAAGCCTTAGAGGAAAAGTGAATATTAAGTGATTAGTTGGGTAGTGGAGACAAGGCTGGTTTTTATTTATTTATTTATTATAGTCTAGCTGGATTTTTAATGGGCTCTGATAGGAAGGAGCTGCAGTGGGATGAGGGGGAAAGATATTGTCATGGATTAACAGTGAGAGGAAACACAGTGCAGGGATAAACACTGATTTTTCTGAGCAGTGGAGCTGCACAGGGATGTGTGGTATTCAACAAGCTCTTAAACAACCTGGTGAAGAGGAGGGAGCTGTGAGGTGGCAGACTTTGCAAGCGGTGCAGAATTACTTAGGGCAGCCAAATCCAAAAAGAGACTAGGAAGATTTGCCAGGAAATGTCATGATGCCAGATGAGTAATAAAGGCAGAGAAAGCTTTCAATGCAAAGCATCTCTTAAATGCAATGTCTAGTGGGGAAAAGAATAGATGTCTTGGAAAGAGAGTAAATTGCTGAAAAAGAGAGAAAATATCACCATTTAATGCCTTCAGCAAGGCAGGTAAAGTGAAACCTGGCATGATGTAAATCCACAGAAAGGCTTCATCTCAGGTATTGGCAGTTTTGTTAACCCTTCCATTACAAACAGGACAGGTTAGGTTTGAGAAAGCTGCAAAGTGTGAAGGAGCTGTTCAAAGGTAGTGAATAAAAGAATCATAGGAGGGTTTGGGTTGGAAAGGACCTTAAAAATCGTCCAGTTCCAGCACCTTGCACTAGACCAGGTTCCTCAATGCTCCATCCGGCCCTGAACACTTCCAGAGATGGGGTGTCCAAATTTCAGCTTGGCTTGGAGGGAAATATGAGAGGGCTTCATTATCCTGGGATATTTTCCTGCTTGTGAAAAAAGAATAAATAGTAAAAATGTATTAAAATAATTAATTATGTGGAAGTGGATGGTGAAATGATTATTCAAAATTATTCGTGGCAACCACTAAAAGTATCAGAAGATTTAAGGCTAAACCAAAGCCTGTTCTTTTCTCAGAGCATGTAATTAAATAGTAAAGCTCATGGTCACTGGTGTGGGGGATATCAAATTATAAAATTTAGGCTAAAAAATTATAAAATTATAAAATCTAGGCTAAAAAACCCCTAGAAACAGACATCATAAAGGGTAGATCCATAGGTGCAGAAGCAATTTTTGGCTCAGGAAGTCCCTGGATCTCTTCTTTTTGGGCACTGGGAGGTTGTGCCAGGCACTGCTGTCAAACAGTGAGTGAGAGGAGAGAGGAAGACACGCCTGGGGGCTGTGGAGAGGTTTGTGTGCAGGTGGGAGGAGGGAAGTGTTACTGAGGATCAGGAGTCTGGTATTACTTGACAGAAACATCCTGTAAGCGTTTAAAAAATCCTTGTTAACATAAGTGAACGAGCCAGTCCCTCGCTGCAGGCTTTTTGACAAGCTCTAACCTACTTTGGTTTTCAAAACCTCACAGCCCTGCTCAGCTGCAGGGCTGTGGGGTTTTGAAACAAACTTGAGCTGTTTATTAATTTATTTATTGTTGTGTGTTTAACAGCTCATAGCAGAGCAATGGGGCCGGTGGGGAGGAGGGGGAGGTAGAGGGCAAGGTGGGGTGAGGAGGAGACTGAAGAAAAAATGAAGAAAAAAAGGAATTTAAAAGAGACTGGAAGGAAAAAATGTAGAAATCCAAGCAGAAAGAGCAGAGAGGAAAGGGAGGAAGACAGATATTAGATGCAAAAAGTGAAGGATGAAAAGCAGTGTTTGTGGAAGGGCAATATGTGTATAGAGGGGGAGATTATTTTGAAATACGATAATAAGGCTGAAAAAAACCCGAGGAAATCATTATGGCAAAAGGATAAGCCCATCCTGTCCTTCCCTGTGCTGCATCCAAATAGGTCACCTACAAAAGAGCAGAGACAGAGCCAGCAGAGGACAGGAGGCAAGGAGGAGAAGGTAGCTACGTCTCAATTCCCTTGTTGTTGGAAACTCCAGCCTGGAAGAAAAAACATTGGCTCTTTGGAGTTTATTCGTGTGGAAGAAAAAACATTGTTGATGAAGGGCAAGGGGCATTTGTCTTTGGCAAATGAGGTTCCCTCAGTGCAGGCATCATCCTGCACAAGATGCATTTTCATTGCATCACAATCTGCAGTGGTGTGACAGCGGATTTGTGTGGCAGAGGAGGGAGAACACCAGCTCATAGAGGAGTTGATTTGTGCTCTGCGTGCTGCTGGGAGGCACTGAGCAGCTGGGACACCAGAGGAACTTGATTTAAGCAAATTTTCACCCCTGGTGTCTGCTCTGTAAACATTTAGTGATGTGCCTCAGAGAAGGTGTCCTGTTTTTCAAAAGCCAAGGGGTGATCAGGGAGCCAGCCCAACATTTCTCTGCTGCAAGGATGGTGTTTGCCTGGGTGGGATGTCTCCCCTGCTGGTGTGTGGGGAAGCAGATGTTAAAACAGCTGTTAAGAGCTGAACACGTAATTCCTGTAAAGTGCAATGAAAATCTAGCCCGAGGCCTTAATTTGTTTAAAAGCAACCATCTGCAAGGTATTTTTGAAGCAGGATGCAAATGAAACCAGCACTGACATTTCTCTCCCCAGTGCATGAGGTAAGGTCTAGCAAAAGGACTCCCAGCACTGGCTCAAGGCATTGGTAGCTGGTTTAAATCCCATTTGTGCCATGAATGTCCTCTGTGACCTCACACAGGTGACTTTATCAGTGTTTGTGCACAGGCTGGACAATGGAACAATTGGTTCAGGACTCCATGTGCAGAACAAACCATAAAAGCAAGAAGATAAAGAGGCAAAGGTAAAATCACCAAAACCATTCAGGCAAACAGGTGGAGAAAGCTGATGAAACTCCTTTATTAAGTGTGCTGGGGCTGGGGTCTAAATGGGGGAGAGGTTATGTCCCACTCCTCAGTCCTGCCTCCCAAAGGATCCCCATGCAGGGCTCAGGGACAGGAAATGACCATTTATTGCTTCAGCAGACCTGGCTGGTAGAAGATGTAGATCCTGCCTTACCTATGGACTAATAAAAAATAATTATCATAGATAAATTATTAACTCATACCTTGCTGCCTATACTGCCCTGAATGTCTGAAAAAAGCAACATAGCCAATTCTTTTTAGAGCCAATGATCACTGATTATTCCTGTTTAGGGATAAATTTCAAAGATTAATTAATAGCAAGCATTGTCCTGAAAGTTGCATCATTTATTCAGAGCCCTGGCAGACCACAGCTCCTTGAAAAAGTAAAGTGTTTGCACAGGGATGGAAATAAATTCCAAGTGCACAGAGAACAGTTTGCATTAAGAGGGGCAGACTGGGTACATTTTAATTTGAACAGAAATATGATTTACTTAATCTTATCTGGCTTTATTAATTATCAGAGTAGGTAAAGTTTGCTTTTCATTTAATGTTTTGTCGCTCACACACAAGATACACTTTGCAGACTGAGGTGCATGGCAGAGGTAACATAACCCAGGGAAGGTGGAAAATTTTTGTGAAGGTTTTTGTAAACATGAGAGGACTCAGAGTCAGCCGTAGACAGAACCAAGGAGAGCGAGGTTTGCACAATCCTGCAAAACAAAGAACTCTGTAAATGCTTGCAGTGAGTGGGAGGAAAGAGAGGAGCTATTTATATTAAAGAACAATTCCTGGCACCAACCTGGTTGGATATACAGTGGTTAAATGTGGGCTGGGAACTGCAAAACGGTCTGGACAATGGAGCGGTGAGATTCCAGATTCTGTGTCCTGGGTGCAGTTCACTGAGGCACTGGTTGCAATGTCATCACTGAGATTGGGCTCTGGTTCCATTTATACAACCATCAAACACCCCTGTTGTGTGAAATATACAGTGTGTCCTCTCACATCAGCCACTGACTGAAAGAAAAATGTCTTTTTTCAATAATTTATAGCTAATCCAATAATGAACAAACTGCCTAAAAAAACCCTGGTGTGAACCAAACCCTAAAAAATTACTCCATTGTCTTGAATACTCTGAGCAAGGGAGTGATGACCATTTCAGACTTCCTTTCTCCTGGAACATAATTGAACATTTTTACTCTCAGGCCAAATTTGTGGGCATGGGGTTTTAATTAGACTCCCACAGACTGCAGTGTCTAATTGCTAATTGTCATCGTGCAGAGCTTGGCTGGAACCATTGGGGCATCACTGGCAGTCCTGGTGCTCCCTCAGCAGGAATGTTCCCCCTCATGCCTTAAGTTTCATGTTTTTCAGATTCTGTGCTGCCCAGGGGTGCAGTTCTGAGCCTCATATTCAGTGTCAGTCAGTTCTCTTCACAGAGTAGGGAGACAAAACAAAACTTTTCCTGCTGAAGACCAAGGACAACTTTCAGGCCCAAAAGCACAATGGTGCTGAAGAGAGAAATGGTGTCTGAAGAGAGAAAATAAGAAGGACGGGACCTCACAACCTGAAGCTGTAATTGGACAATTAAATCCCAATATGCAAATGGACCAAAACTTATAAAAATGTAAGATCCCATGACCAGTCAGTCATTTTGTGACCATTCTCACCATCTGTGAGGCAGATCCCGCTGGTGGGACTGTTGGGTCTGCAGGGAGTGAGGTGTCCATGCTTGGACTCAAAAATATTCCTGGATGAGGAATCCCTGTGCAACTGGTGGAGTTGGCAATGGGAGGCCCTGGTCTCTGAAGGGGAAAGAAAAACAAAATGACTTCATTAGGAGCATTCAGCTCTGAAAAATGTTAGCCAAAAATTCACTCTACCTTTCAAGGAGTTAAAACTAATGAGTTCCAGCATCTCTGGTTAACAGAGTGCCTGAGGAAATCTTTAGAAGAAATACATCACAATGTGTGTGATGAATGATTGAGGAATAGGGGAAGGAGCACTGAAGGATAAATGATGGGGCTGCAAAAAATCAGTGACAATCCAAGATATGGAAAAGGAACTGGTTACACCTTTAATTATTTAAAGTGTAGGCAACTCATGTATTTTCCTATTTAAAAGTTTATTTTTTTTTCTGTCAGCAAGATGGTAGTCAGTGATTTACTGAAGGGAAACAGGTGATTTTGGAGTGGGAGAAGGAGAGATGATGTAATTTAAGGCATTTTTAAAGAAAACCACCTAATCTAAGCAGGATCTGAAAGATTAGATTGCAACTTCCATCTCTGAACCGGTTAAGATGTTTTACACTATCCAGCCACCTCTGTTGGTGTTGTATATGTATTTATGGACTGATTTTGGTTCCCTCACAGGTCTGGGTTGGTGTTGTATATGTATTTATGGACTGATTTTGGTTCCCTCACAGGTCTGGGCTTTTGTTACTCCATCACAAAGGGCCCTGAGAATGCCACAGTCCTCGCTGGCTCCCAGGCACGGTTCAACTGCACGGTGTCTGCAGGGTGGAAAGTCCTCATCTGGCTCTCCAAGGGCAGTCCTGTGCTCACTGTGCTCAGCTCCCAGGGCTCTGTGGAAACCACAGACCGCTTCACCTCCCAGAACTACACCAGTGGGGATGAGTTTACCTCGGAGCTGATCATCCACAACACTCAGATGAGTGACTCTGGCAGGATTGAGTGCAGCATCCAGCAACCCAGCGAGAACAACTTTGCCTTTCTCTCTGTGCAAGGTGTGTATGGCCACCAGCAAAAAGGCTGTTTTGTTGTGCTGCACTTGAGGGAATCCTCTGAGGAATTGCTCAAGCTGTCCCTGGGAAGGAGTACATGCTCTCAGTTATCATCCTTTGCCTGTTGCCCTCCTCGTCCTAATTTTACTGTCTGAGCAGGTTTTAGAGTCACATGCAGAGTGCCAATAACAAAAGTTGTAACTGCCCCTGATTTTTCCTGTTCCATCTCTTACTCCTCATCATCCTGCAGCCAGGAAAGCAGGATCCCACCACCAAGCACTATCCATTTGTCAAGGAGGGGCTTGGTGCAGTGATGACATCTCATCACCTGTCTGTAAACCTCTTCTTATATGACTTGAGCATATTTAAAACTCTAGAGAGAAACGGTGTTATTTCATTATGTTGTCCTCCAGCTGGATAAGTGTCAAGATGGCTAAAAAGTGCAATTTCCTGCTTTTTATTGGAAAGGTACTGGAAGCTGAGACTTGTGCTTTAGACATAGTGGGTAAATGTAGTGTAGTTGAAATATCTGCATGTTTCCATCATGCCTGTGGTATGTCTGTATTAATAATTATTTTCCACTTCATATCTCAAAGCATAGCTATTTCTGGGTAGCGAGATAAGATTTAAAAGCAATCCAGCAGGAAGGCAATGCAGCGAAACAATTCTGAAGGAACAAAAAACATCTTTTCCCTCCCGCAGTTAATGGATCTTTACTCATCAAAAATAGCACCTTAACAGTAAGAGAGAACCAAACAATTGAGATTGTTTGCGAAGCCTTAGGATGGGCCCCGGCTCCAGACATTACCTGGATGACAAATGACTCTCTGGTTGATAAGTCCAGCTATGTCACCCAGCAAAGCCCAGGATCTCATGGCCTCCACAATGCCCTGAGCACCTTAACTCTGGCTCCGACGGACACGGAGGTCTTGACTTGTTTAGCTGACATAGAAGCACTCCCCAGCCCTCAGAATGCAACTGTAACTCTTATTTTTGACAACTCTGCCGCGGGTAAGTGGATGTTTGTTGTGCTTTTCCCCCGCTGTACCCAGAGCTGTTGCGTTTTGTTCTGGTTGGTTTTTGCTTTAAAAAGTTGTTTATTTGCAAATCAAATCCTCCAGGGTGTGGAATTCAGAGCCAGGAGTCACAGCATGGTGTATAGGTAGGGTTAAATGCATTTTTACCAGTCTAATGAACCGTGAAGCCCAAGGTAGGACTGAGCAAGACAAAGCCTCTGGCAAATATCTGCCTCAAATATCCTCTGACAAATATCTCTGCCTCAAATATTCTCCTGTGGATTTGCTTCTAGGAAAACCAACCTTTGCTCCTTGACCAAGAAAACACTCAAGGAATTTAGATCTTAAATATCCTTGATCAGACCATGCCTGCCATATTAATTTAATTTCTTACCAAAGAAAGCCAAACCCTCGTGTGAAATTGTTCTCCATAATATCCAATACCAGTTTTACCCCTGATTTGGAAAAAAACAAACCTCCCAGTTTCTCCACACAACCCAGAATAAATTCTGAACTAACATATATGGAATTTTTTGGGCTGTGCATTAGGTTGCTTTTTACTGGCAACTGGTTTACTTAAGGAAATTCAAGGTTACTTTAATCCAAGCCTGGATGTTGTGTAAATCTCTCCAGAACAGTTAGCAAGGTCTTTGATAACTCTAAATATTTTTGCTAAGGTTGTAATCATGCTGACAGCTTCTCTTGATGAACTGATGCTCCTTTTGCAATGGGTGAACAAGGGACATACAAAACATCCTTACAGGGTATCAGTGAGGGGTTTGATACAGACATTTTGACACATAAACAAATGAGAAGATTGAGTAGCTGTGCCCTTTTCTTTCGGTATGAATCATTATTAGCAGGCCTTTTTTAGAAGTGCTTGCTTGATAATGCAGTTGGAAAAGGTCATTTTACCATCCCTAATATGGCCTTTTGTAGTCACATTGATCTTAATTACTGACTAAGCAAAATAGGACTTTCCTGAGGAAGTGAATAAATTCCCCTGCCCACTCATTTGTGATGTTTCCATAGCTACTCCCTGCAAATCAGAAGAGGAGAAAAACAGATGTCATGAAGCACTATTAGTGTGTAATTAGTGATTGTATAGGACCATCATTCATTTCTCTTTGGAAATACCATTGTGCAGCAGCAGCAGGAGGCACTCAAAATCTTATGGGATAGGAGAATCTGAAGTCTTTAAATTATCAGAATGAAATAAAGGCATGACATTCGACACAGGAAGGTATATAATGTATATCTCAAAATCTAAGAGCTTGTCCCAGTTTTCATATACAGGCTCAGCCTTAGCTGGCTGTTGGGAGAGAATGCAACCAGCTTCAAACATATAAGAAATCCTTCCCAAAACTACTGAAATACCAATTTTCCCCTTCACTTTAAAGCTGGAAGAGTCAAATTCCTCCTTGTTCCTCTCAAGCAATACAAGAACTACTCAAAATTGGAGTCCTCTCCAGCCACCAGCCCCTGGTGAGGGAATGTCCCACCTTCCTGCACCTCTGGGTCAGTCTTTCCATACAAAGTGGTGCATTTTTATGTCATTCACTCTTCCTACAGTGGTGTTTGGCTGAGCCTGGAATTTGGGAACTCCTACAGAGTTATCCAGGAGATGCATTCACAAAGCTTTTACATGGAATGGGACCCATGGTGGATTTCCTTGGCTGGGTCCAAGCTCTCTTTGTCTTTGGAGTTGAATTCTTGTGGCTTTTGACCTGCAGAAGCTGAGGACAGAGTCTCCCATGAGTCTGGACATCCTTTGCCTTTGAACTCCGCCAGAAAGCTCCAAAGTGTCCAAGAAACCATGTGCAGGTTTTTCCAGTCTCTCATTCCCCACTGGTCACTACCACCTGCCTGGGAAAATCCCCTTTTCTGCAGACACTTTGTCAAAATCAATGTTTGGACAACTTTGGGAGGAGCCAGAGGTCGGGATGGCAGCAGAGGATGGGCCCCTGTGGAATGAGGAAGTAGCTCTGTCCACTCTAAACCCTTCATTGAACTTGGTTTGGATTTCCTCATGGACTCAAAGGGATTTAAAATCACACCTTTGTGCCCCCACCTTGCAGCTCCTCATTCATACCCAGCTCCAGTTCCTTTCTGCATCCTCTAAAACTGCAGAGACACAAAAATGCTGAAGCTCTGGGAGTGTTTGTGTTGTACCCAGTCCTTCTGGCTTCAGCTCCATAGATCTCTTGGCACATAACCTGACCCTGACAGGGAGTGAAATACCTTGGTGTGGCAGCCAGCCTGCAGGAATGGGCTGGTGCAGGTGTGTTTAGCTCCTCCCTTCTCACTAGGGTTAAGTTTTCCCCTGTCATTCATACTTTAGTCATCTTGAAATCCCTGTGGCATCTCTATGGAACAAAACGTACTAAAATGTAGATATCTGTTGCAGTACTTCTAGATAAAAACACTAAGAACAAGTTTATCATCAATTGATGGCAGCCTACAGGATTTACTGCTAATTTTCAGGTTACTGAGTGCTTGGTTTTTTTTTTCCTAATAGAAGAAATTCCAAACATGCTGATTGAACATTAGGATTAGAGAAGACTGGAACAAATTGCTTAATGATAATGACCTGAGCTTTGGAGAATGCAGATTCCTGGCAGAGGTTCAAGCTTTGTAGGAGGCTCTGGTGCTCTATCTTTTCAGTCTGAAACCTCCAACCCAAAAAAATGCACCCAGGAAAATTTGTAGATAGAAAGGGTTTTAGTTTATTCCCTGCCACAGGTAAAGCTGGTTCCCACATCAGGGGAATTGCCCTGACCTTGAGCAGCTCCCAGTCACCCTCATTCCCGTGGGACCTTTCCCAGAGGCTGCCAGCCAAGTGTGGCCTTGGGACCTCAAATGAGGAAAAGACAATCATAAACCCATCGGATTTCCAGATCTGGATGTGTCTCACACCTGTAATTTGGAATGGAAGATTGTTTCTAAACAACTGCCAAAAGTGTTTTGGGGCTGCTTTCCAAAGGGAAGCCAAATTGGAGGTTTTTCTGGAATATTTGGTCAAACCAAGAGGCAGGATGATGTGACAAGAAGTGGCATCTTCCTTGTACATCCAGCTGCCTGAGAAATATTCCCCATCCCTGGAAGTGTCCAAGGCCAGGGCTTGGATCAAGCTGAGATGGTGGAAGGTGCCCCTGCCCATGGCAGGAGGTGTCACTGGATGATCTTTGAGGTCCCTTTCAACCCAAATCATTCCATGATTCTATAATTCTAAATGCAAGATAATTTTTAAAATTCTGTGCACATGAGAGCCCTGTTTGGTCATAGCAACAGATTTCAGCAAGACATTGAATTATCCTTAAATACCCTCATTTAACCCTGTAGATTATGGCAGAGATAAAGGAATAAGTTAAATGTGAGAATGCTGTAGAGAAGATGGATCAGTAGCTGTGTGTTCTTCACTGGTTTTGCTCTTTGGTGCTTTTACTTGGGGAACAGGTGTCCCACCAAGCACATCCCAAAATCAAACAGTTGTTGGAATCATTGGGAGAAATCTCAAGGCAAAATTGATTAGAAAATCATTTTCCCAGCCTAGACATCACTAACTGTACCAAATCACCTACAACTCTTGCTGTAGTTTGTGGGGAGAAATGGACATTTTTTCAAAGCAGTTCAGCTTATTAAAGGGGACACACACATTTGGTCAAATTAATTGTAACCCAAAGTACCTATTTTCTCTCCACTGACAAGAGCAGCCAGGCAAGACACTCAATATCTGCAGTATGGACACCTAAATTGGATCTTAACACCTCTTCCCATATGTATACAAAGGACTCTGGAATGCCCAGTATAATTATAAGATAAAGTTAAGTTTGAAAGTTGCAATCCTGTGCTTTTCAGAAGAGAAGTAGCAATGGGAGAAGTTACAACTGAAATAAAGAATTTGAATCTGGGAATATTTTAAATTCTTGGGCACCATCCATAAATACAGAGTCTGTTATTTGGAAAACACAGACTCCATGTTAAATATTCACCAAGCCCTTCATAGCATCTCACAGAGAAGGTAAATACGCTGAAAAGGATGTTTTGAGCCTCTGATAGTCCAACATTTCTCCATTTGATTTAACAGAAAATGATTACAGTGAAGACAACAGGAACAGCTGGGTTATTGTACTTGCAGTTGTGCTTTCATTTCTTGGTATTGTTCTCCTGGTCGTTATTATTGTGTTTGCTGTGCGCTGCTGCCTGAAGAGGAGAGGTGAGTGGACCTTCACAGCTGGTTTAAGCATTAAAAACTGGTTTTGATTAGACATAAATCTACCTGTGTCAGCTCTGATGCTGCACAAACACGTGTAAGCAGAAGACTGAGCAGGCAGATCCTGCTCTTAACTATGACCTGTTTAAGATCCTCCTTAATTTCACCTTCATGTTTCTCTTATAAATTTATTCCAATGAGTGTCAGCCCTTCACATTAACTCCCGGGGGGAGGGGGGGGGGGTGTCATGGTTTTTTTGGGAGTATGTTCACTTTAAAGACATTTAAAGGTTCTTTAGTGAAGAATATTTTCGCTGCTCGGCAGGGCTGCCCAATTTTGCAAACAGGGTGGAGAGACGATGCTCCCGTGGTAGCTGGAACTCAGGGCATGCTCTTACAGAAGTTACAGAAGTTTTAAATTTTAATTTCCTGCATTTTAAAACACTTTTTTTCCCCTCCCCTCATTCTCAGGATCTACTTATGAAAACGAAGCAAGGTAAGTCAGAATGGCATGGGAAAACTTTTTTGGTGTTGGCTGGGCTCCTTGAGGCTGCTGCAAGGTGACAAGAGAGATGTGGCAGCAGTGTCCTTGTCCTGGCATCCCTCATCCCACAACTCCCGGTGCTGCCGGGCTCTCAGAGCTTGTGGGGACAGCAGAGGGATGGGGGACAGCAGAGGGATGGGGGACAGCAGAGGGATGGGGTACAGCATCCAGGGAAAGGGACTGACCCTAGGGATGAAAGGCAAACTCGCAGCAGGCTGAACTCCCATCCCACGGTGGTGAAAACCCCATCAAAACCCCAAAGCGCCGCTCTCTGGCTGATGCAGCGCAGAGGTGACAAACTGAGCATCCACTGTCAAGGCTGAAGGACACAGAGGATGTCCCGGGGAGGGCAGGGGAGGAGGATGTTTGGCCACCAAGAGCCCGCCGGGCGATTGCTGCAGCCGCCACAGGATGTCACTGCCACACCGGGGCTGGCAGCGAATCCCGCCGGCGCTTTAAGGCTGGATAAACTGGTAAAAAAAGCTGTTCAGAGGGCAGGTTTAGATTAGCCATGAAGAAGAAGAAGTTCTTGACTGAGAGGGTGGTGAGGCTGGTACAGGTTGTGCAGAGATGATTTGATTCTCCACTGCTGGGAGTGATGTGATTTTCCAGTGCTGGAAGGTGTTCCATGCCCACGGCAGGAGCTTGGAGTGAGATGATCTTTAAGGTTTCTTCTAACCCAAGCTATTCTATAATTATTTTAAAAATCAATAAAGCCGCCCTGTGGATGGGTATCAGCACCTCATTCAGGCATGTTTCAATACAAAGCCACTGCCCTGAGATAAAAACTTTACAAATCAACTGGTGGCTCTCAGCATTAAGATCCTTTTTATCAGCACCTGTGTGGCTGTGACAGCCATGGCAATGGGGTTCATATTATTATTTATATTTAGGCAGCATTTTAAATTCGTTCTCTGCCTACGCTTGTGGGGCTTTTTAACTCCCTGTCCCTTAATGAGTTTGCAGAACGTTCCACCCTGCCTGGCACGTCAGTAATTCCCAGTTTCATTAGCAGCCTCTTGTGGGGAAAGTTTGTGGAGGTCTGTTGACAGATTTCCATTTGTAGAGCACTTTATTGATAGGAGAAAAAAAAAAAAAGAAAAAAAAAAGGAAATTAGATACCCTCAGTTTTCTCCCAAGGAAATGATGCTTACTATGCCATGCCATACGTGCAAACTTCCATGTGATTTCTTACTTTGTGGGGCTAAATTAATCATTTTCCCAAGTGCAGCTATATAAAATAGGGCAGGACTAAATCAGCAGGGATTACTTTGATTCTGACTTGCTTCAGAATCCCAAAAACTTCCACAAGGATCAACTCTACTTAGGCAAAACCAATTGAACGTGCAGGGAAGGACCTGCCCACCAGTGGGGTCTGGAACAGTCAGGCCCATGTCCTTCCCAAACCCTGCCTTGCTGCTGAGGATCTGCAGTGCTTCTTTCAGACAACCTGAACAGGTCCAGAACAGGGCATAACTCTCCTTTCCCTCTATGTTTTTGCATCTAGTCTGGGCAGAAACAATTCCACCTTCATGGCAGAAGTGGGTTTTTAGCTCTCAGTACTACAAAGTTACTATTTCTCCATTAACTTTAAAGATGAGTTGTCTCACTGTGTTCACAAACCTTGCTTATACTTTGAAGTTAAGAAAACTGGGATGAGTTCAGGCTCTGAGGCTCAGTTTGGACTTGGAGATTCAGTGTTGCCAGTTCTTCAAGGTTTGTAAAACAGAGACTCTGAAATCACAAGGATTATTAACAATTACAGAGGCTCAGTTTTTTTGTTGTTGTTGTTCTTTTTTTTTTTCTTCTTTTTTTTTTCTTTGGAGGGAACTTCCCTGCAGTAAAAAGAATGATGCTTGTCCAGATTTTGGAAGCTGCATTGCTGTGGTAGCAAAGAAGTAGTGAGACCAAACATACACTGGTTTATTTCCCATCTTTATTTTTAACTTGGCTGGGTATCTTCCTATACCTCCCACACCTTTTTTTTTTTTGCTTTTCTTTTGTAGCTGCTTTTTATTTGGCCACTCCACTGAGTTTGTTGGGATCTAAGGGTCAGATAAAAGAGACAGCACAGTGTCATGTAGCATGTGGGGGTGGTAGCTCTAAACAATTGCTTTTGTCTTCTAGCAACCATGGCAGGGCTCTTAGTGGTGTCCAACGTGTTTATCTCCTAAAAAAGCCCCATAGTTGACAGCTGACTCACCAGATTTATGTGTGCATTAGCAACATCCCTCTGAAGCTCTGTGGGCCTGCAAAGTGGTTCCTACTAAATATAAAAGAAGTGGAATTACAGAATCATGGAATCATTGAAAAAGACCTGCAAGGCCATCAAGTCCAAGCTGTGCCTGATGCTCATCTTGTCCCCAGCTCAGAGCTCTGAGTGCCACCTCCAGGTGACACCTCCAGGGATGGGGACTCCAAACCTCCCTGGGCAGTCCTTTCCAATGCTTAACAACCCTTTCCATAAGAAATTCTTCCTAATGTCTGACCTGAGCCTCCCCTGGCACAGCTTGAGGCCATTTCCATCATTCCTTGGGAGCAGAGCCCAACCCTCACTACAACTGCAATACAAATATCACTACACCCCTTCCCACTAAAAATTCCTGGTTTTTCCATAGTCCATTTGTGTTTGCCACACCTCAAACCTAGGCAGAAGTGGACCTGGGACTGTCCTGGAGAGGAGTCCATGGTAGCAACAGATCAATAGTAGCATCTCTTCTAGCATCAGAATTTTGGGTAAAAAAGCACCCAAATTCTCTCCCTGTGCAGCTGTGAGGGCACCGTTCTGCAAATTCGGGGATGTGTAACTTTAACCAAGGAATTTCTCTCACGTGTAAAGTAAATTTCAGAGTGAAAGATTAACTTCAGAGAGTTCAGATGAATCACTGACTGTGGGGATGTGAGAGGACAGGCTTTGGTTTTGCAGCTGGGCAAATGATGAGGTGTCATAAATAACCTGGCTGGTGTTCCATTATTGGGCACCTAAATATCCTACAATTCAGAATCAGAGATCAAAATTAATTTTCTGCAAAACCTGTGATCTGGCACAGGTCCTCACTTTTTGAAGGTTGCCTTAATTTCATGGTTTTTGACACTGCAGCTGATGGCAACTTTCCAAACAGAATTTCATGGGTAATATTTCCATGGATTTGTACAAGATTTGTACTGGCTAATTGCTTTATTTTGAGACATGAGACATTTACTTTTTTGTCTCTGTCCTATGACCCAGGAATTCTCCCATCATGAAGAACCTCTAATGACACCTTTTTGTTTTCTAGAAAAGTTTCAGCTGAGAAGAAAAAAGATGGCGAGTTGGAAAGCAGGCAGAGGAATGGCAGTGAAAATCTGGGATACATTCCAGAGGAATTGTGGAACACAGAACAAAGCCCAAGTGAGTCTAAGCTGGTGAATCACAGGTTGTCAAATTGCTTCTCAATATGGGCCTTTTGGACAACAGGTCAAGCAATTAAAATTATGAGGTTTTTTTATATTTACTGAAGGACTTGTGCTTTTCCTGGACATTTTTGATTTTTAGAGGAAAATCCTGCAGAAATATTGAGGAAACATCCAAGTTCTTTGCAATTGAATTTAGATTTAGTCCTGTGGTGTTGTTTTTTTTTTAATGCCTTTGTTCATCCAATTGTTTTCTGGGGCCAGATGTGGGAGGACTGGATTTTCATACAAGCAGCAATTTAGGCAATATTTTGCAGTTGGTCTGTGAAAACAAAACAAAAAAAAAAATCCACCACTACCAACACAAAAAAAAAAAAAAAAAAAAAAAAAAAAAAAAAAAAAAAAAAAAAAAAGAAAAGAGAAGAAGGAAAGAATAAAGGCAGTTAGTGAACTATTATTTTACTGATAAATGACTAAGGCATTATAAATTCTTGTCCTTAAGCACAAAGACTCTTCAAAAGCAAATGTAAATCTCCACCAAATCGTTACCCGCCACTTGCATTTATAACCACATTATTCTCAAAACATTTAATCAAACACTTAATGGCACAAAATTATTGTGCAGAGTCTATAATCCAGGCACGCATCCTTTCCTCTCTGACAAATAAGTGGTGAAGAAATAAGTGCAGGGGAAAGATTTCCAGACTATGTAGTATTGTAAAATGCAGCAGTTATAAAAAGTAAAAGGAAAAATTAAGTGAATCTGGACAAATTGATTCCACAGAATCCTAGACTGGCTTTTTTCATACTTGTTTGTGTTGGGGGTTGATCTTGGCTGGTCACTTCTCTTCTTCACTGACCTGGCTGTCTCCAGGGCTGTTTCCCTCACACTTTCTCACTCCTCTTTCCCAGGTCCTGCTGTGCTGGGTTTTTTTACCTTTCCTTAAACATGTTATGGCAGAGGTGCCACCAATGTCACAGCTCAGGCAGGACCCTGCTGGAGCCACCTGGAGCTGCCTCTGTCTGACACTGAGGGCAGCTCCTGGTGTCACCTCACAGAAGCCACCCCTGCAAACTCCCTCAATACAAAAATCTCACCATTTTAGCCTCAAAAATTACCCTTGGTTTTGCTCACAATATTAAATCTTATTTAGCCATTGTGGTTCATGCCATGGTGGACACTGAGTAAGAGTAATCTTTTATATTCTTGTTGCAGGACTTGCACTTCCTCGAGTGTTTTCAAAGTTTGCTGACCCTGATGACAATTTGCACATCAGTTCTGTACCAAAGGTAATGCTGATATCTTGAATATATTGACCTTTTTCTTTTTCACAGAGTGTGTATTGTGCTAGAGCCAAACATAGATTTTGGGTGGAGGTAGACAATTAGAAGTCAATTACAACTGTAATTGGGTAAGTGGAATGTCCCTTCAGCATTCCGGACTGTTTTTTCCTTCAGACTTGAAGGAGATGTGGATATAAGCTGGAAGCACTGTGAAGGTGAGGTTTGAAGGTCCTTTGCAAACAAAATTCAGTGTAGAGAGAGTAAATAAATGTGCATTTTCTCTGGATCATTTCTTGACTGTATTTTCCAATATTCCAGAAGTTGCTTCAATCAGGAACTTTATGTAGATGTTGAAACCTTTGGTATCTCAGCATTAAGATCTGGAAGGGAAAACAAACACCCAGTGCCCCCAGAGCTTTGCCCCTTTTCCATGTGGATAAAATGTAAAAAGAAGAGCTCAGTGTTTATTCCTCCGCTGGTTCCTTTCTCAGTGGCCTCATTCTGAAGGCTGGTGCTGCTCTCAGCTTCCAGCACAAGAGAAATGTGAACCTTAATTTATGCCATATTTTTGTAAAATCCATTTAGCACCTCTGGGATGGTTTTTGCCAATATTCTCTTGAGAAAGTGGCAGTTATGTGGTACTGAGTTCACTCCTCAACACAGCGATAACTCATTTATTTCTGAAGAGCTCCTTCAACATGTACAATGCAGAAATCTCTCTTGGGGATGACACTGCACATAAATCATAGCAGAGTGTGTCAACTTCTTTTGGCACACAATGAAATTTAGGAAGCACTCAATCAACAATTAAAACAATGATCACATAACACCAGTAAAAAAATAACAGCAATGACACTGATGCATTTGTGCCTGGTAGTTATGACGGCTGATGTGAATTACTTGTCAAACAAAATACTGTTAAAGCAAAGGCTGAAAAGTCTGCACAAAACAGTGGAGGCATCAGTGTGGATCTATAATCCCAAGCAACACTTTCAGACAGAGTTTGGAATGCTTGTGAACAGGATTATGGGGCACTGGCACCATGTGGCACATGGTGTCTGCTCTGACAACCTGGAGAGGTTGTGCTGAACACCCTGGACACATTGTCTTGGTTTGGAAAGACAGATGTCTGCCAGGGAAAGCTGGAGCTTCCTTGGAATAGAGAATGAAACCCCTCTCCCTCCAAATTATGATAATTTTGAAATTAAGGGGCTTTCAGGCAAAGTTATGGGAATAGGAATGACAGTTTTTTTACTAGGAATATTAAAAAAACCCAATTGTAGTAGTACAAAAAAAAAACCCCAAAAAAACCCTCAAGAAACCCAAGCAAACAAAACAAAACAAAAAATCTAGAAACCCTGACAGAGTCAGGGTATGACCTGATACCCTCTTGGTCAGTCAGAGTGTTGGGAGCAGTCCAAAATAAGTCCTCCTGGAGTGACAGATATAGTTCTGTTGGAGCAGAGATGAGCCTGTAGAACGGTCCAGTGATGGTGAGATGGGTCTGGTTTTCCTCTGGGAATCCAGTGCAAACAGGCTGTGCTGGTGTTCTGTATCTCAGGTTTTATCCAGGTAGGAATGCTGGGCTCCTCCCCCTGGGTGGAGCATCTCCCCATGGGATGATGGAATTGTATCAGCCCTGCAGTGAGCCTGGATGGCCCATGGACAGCAGAGATCCCCTGGAGGGAGGATGGGTCATGGAAGAGATTAAGAAACACTGCCCCACCTGGTTTTAACAGCTGCCCATTAATAGAAGACACCCACCTCCTCCTCCCGAGAGTTATGAGGAATGGGTTATACTAGAGATAAAGAAAGGAGATAAAGAAAAAGCCCAACTGGTTTCAACAGATGGCAAATAGAATAAGCATTTTTGGTTACATATTGCAACCCAAGACACACATCTCAGGGCAGGATATTGACTCCAAGAGGCATCTGGATGTGGCACTTGGGGACATAGTTTCAGGGTGATGATGGTGGTGGTGGGTTGATGATGGGACTGGATGATCTGGAAGGTCTCTGCCAACATTGATGACTCTGGGATTTGGTGGTTCTGGGATTCATTTGGCCATTTCCCAGTGCATGGATTCTCATTGATGGTTCATGGGCATCGGTTGGGCACTCTGGTGGCATTAAGGCATTTAGTGACATCTGAAAGGCATTGAATTTGGGTGTTCTCAGACAGCTCCATCCACTGTGAGAACAATAATATTGTGAGTAGAGATGATCAGGAGAGACTGGGTTCACTGTCCTCATTCCAACTGAGACATGAAAGGTGCAGCCTCCACATGAAATCCTGGGTTATATAGCCTAGGAGTTCAAGTGGCCAGGGAAACTTTGAATCCATCACAGAAACACAGCATTATATTGAAACATTTATGATTTTTAAACCAGTTGTAGGTGGACAATATAAAAACTGTTACAGTGGCTTCTACCTGTATCCATAGCTGCACACACATTCTTGAAAAACACCAATAAAGAATCAAGAGGTGAAAATTATTTGTAACTATTTTCCATATATTAAGGGAATATTTAGCCACCTAAAAATGGCTTGGGGAAAAAACTATTTCTCAGTTTGAACATGGCTTCTCAGTATATTGTGATGGCCCCATCTTGTGTATGCAGGAGCTGATAAAATGCTGCTGAAAGTTTACCCTAAATTGTGGATTTGCAGTCCATGATTTAATTTTATCGCAATAAATGCAGAGTAAAACATTTCCCAGACAAAAAGTGTTTTCCTTTTACATTCATAACCTTCCCTGTTAACTGAATAATACAGGTTTTCTCACAAAAGGTGTTCCTGGATATATTCCAATAAAGTTCAATCACCACTGATGCCAATATATTGCCTAATAACCATTGTAGTGCTCTTTCATTATATTTCTTGTCAAGTTGGAGAAATCAGATGTTAACTCATTTAGCTGTTTGCTGGCTAGCGCTGAATCAAACAATTTGCTCAGAAACCACCTGCCTTCCTGCCATCTTCTAAGCACAGAAAATTGTGATTCTCAGTTGGCTTTCCTTGCCTGAGTACTGGAAAAATTCCCAAAGAATTTTTATTTTTATTCTTCAGGACGTTTAAGTGAGAAATAGGGAAAAAAAACCACCAAAAAGCCCAGGAGGATGAAAAGTTATCCTGAGAATTTTTTTCCATAGTGAAGGAGGTCAGGAAGGGGTGGACTCCAACAAATTACTTCTCTCTCTCTGGATAATCAGGAAAAATGAGCAAAAGTCCTTGCAGTGCTTCTTTGGAGGTCAAGAAGAAGGAAGGAAAATACAAGGCTTCCCTGAGGAGCAGGAAGTCCATCTACTGATGGAAAAATTGCAGATTGAAGCTGTAAAACCTTATCTGTTCCAGTGTCTCTGAGGGTAATGGCTTCAAATTTGATCCCTTCTGTTCCATATGTAAAAAAGTTGCAATGTTAAACGATTTGGAAGATTGAAGGAGACTTCATATCAGAGGTTTTGCTTCTTCAGAATTTGTTAACCCATAGACCCAACTGGGTACCAACCTGAAATGTCTGGTGTGTGTCATAAAGGGTGACAACGGAAAAACACTGAGCTCAGCTTTTGGCCATTCAGACTGTTTGAATCAGAAACTAATGCAAAATGTCCATGGAAGATAAATGCTGCCCAGTAATTGCACTGATCAATTCACAACCTGAACAAAAGGTTTGGCAAAGAACAAGGGAGGAAAATCAAAGGTGTGTGAGACGTTTAAAAAATGATGAGTAATGAAGCAAATTATTGAGCTGAGGGAAAAATTACCAGGCACTGAAAGAGGAGGCCAGAAACATCAGTCAGAGGTGCTGGATGGTCTTCTTTGTGATGATATTAACTGAGAAAAGGTCAAACTGAGAGCAGAGGTGCAGGCTTCTGTTTAATTGCAAATATAGTTCCTGTCAGGAATGGGAGAGTGTGATCCTTGCTCCCAGTACCAGAGCTGAGCTGCCAAAAAATGAGTTTTAGGGCCAATATCCCACACAGGGAACAGTTCCTCATTCCCTGACCCATGAAATTTCCAAAACTCAGGAGCAGTTAGGGGGATCCCGTGCCTGGGATTTTGCAGATTTTGGGGCGACCCCATAGACAGTTGTGCCTGAACAAGAGCCACAGGGCCAGTTCTGCCACGTCCTGGGCATCACCTCCAAGGAAATCTGTTTTCCATGTTTTCCATGAAAGAGCTCTAAGGACTGAGCAACATGCAGGATTGGAGAATCTCCTAGATGAGCTTCATAATTAGCTCATTTAATATGCCATAAACATCTCTGTGATAAATCAGGAGCCCATTCCATAAGAGGGTGTGAATGCTCATTTCCAATGGGCTGGATTGATCCCTGCTGTGACTTCAGCACAGGAAACTTCCACAGCCTCACTCCTCCTTTCCAATCCAGAGTGAGTCATGGCTCCCTTAATGGGGAAGGATCTATTTTTCTTCTTAACTACTCCAAATGACACTCTATAAACTGGAAATATTATTTAGCTGTGGTTGTGGTTTTATACCGAGAAGGAAGTGAATGATGAATTGCAGCTCCATTTATTGCCCCGTATAGAACTGCTCTGACTCTGAGGGTTGTTGGGAAAAAAAAATTAAGCTATCAAAATTGAATTAAAAGGTCAATAAATAGAAAAATAAATCAATGAAAGCAAACAATTTTACCCCTGCTGATGAAATGGGCTGCAGATATGTCACTTTATGATATCCATTGGTTAGCATATCTTGCTTAAGAGAGCAATAAATATTGACGATACCGATAGAGAAATGGCAGATGCAGTTTACAGTTTGTTTTCCCAAATGTCTGTGGGAAAAGGGGAGGAGTGAAGGCTTATGGGTGGGATTAACCCATGAAGAAACAAGGGGGAATTTCCAGGCTCTGTTGATGGGCAGGGAAATCTGCTGAGTGTCCAAAAAGTTGACAGGATGGAACTGGTTTGTTACTTGAAGTCATAGTGTGTCTGAGTTATTTTGAGGGTATCCAGAATTTATGGGGTGGGTGTTTCCCTGTAAATGAAGTGAATTTAGATACAAAATTGAAAACTAAGGGCAGAGAGAGAAATAACCTTCAGAACCAGAAAGGTGTACCCCCCAGATTTTTTGTTCTGTTTTTGTCAGCCCAGTGTGTGATGCATGCAGACACATTTGGGATCACTCCTACCACATTAATGTCAGCAGTTTGTTCTAATGCAGTCAGACTTGATTTTTTTTTTTTTTTTGGCTGGCTAATACCAAGCCTTCAGTTTATCACACACTTCCACAATATCAGTGTCTGAGGAGCTGCCATCTGTCACATCAGTGTTGAGATCAGAGTCCTGTTTCACAGGGCCAGATGTGTGCTCATCATTCACATCACTGATATCACACAGGGTGCAGGACTGACTGAAATGTGCTTGTAAGAGCAGAAATCCTTCTCTTACTGACTGAAGATCAGTATTCAAAACACCACGGAAAGATTCAACCCTGAAACCAGCTGATACACACTCAGTTTACCTTCTGATTCATTCATGTGTTTCTGGCTCCCTTTTTGCCTGGCTGAAGAGCTGGATGAGATGAAAAGATCTCTTTTCATCTCTTTGCATCTGTTTCCCCAACCAAACCAACAAACTATGTGAAGCTTTTCCCAGTATTATAATCCTTTTATAGTAATCCCTGTGCAAAGGCACCCAAGGCAGATGATAAAGCAACAGGCAGGCTTTGAAGGATGTGACTGTCAGATATCCATGGTTTAACTGGATGCCAAGCTGACAGTACAAAGAGATTTAAAACTATGTAAAAGAAATGCTGATGTTAGTGCATCCTTCCTGATGGGGGGACCACCTCAGAAAGTCCCTCCTATGATGTTGTGCTGTGCAGAAAGCTACTGGAGATGGGTTTTTCTCCCCTTCAATCTGTAGAGTGTAATGAATTATGAAGCCATTTTTCCTCAGACTAGGACTGGCAGGACTGGCAGAGCACTGGATTAATCTAAAGAGGAAACAACTTTGAAATTGAAACCCAGCAGGAGCTCCAGCAGCTCCAGCAGATCAGGGTGTAAATATGAAGAGGTTGTTGTGGTCCTGCTCCTCTGCATTATTATTTGTAATGTGTTGTAGGAGATCTTCCATTGCATTCAGAAAATGAGTTTTAGGTCAGTGACCAGCAGCCAGCAGCTTCCATTTCAGTGAAGCACAACCTCAGGAAGGCTCTGCTGCTTCAGAGAAAGCCTCCCAGAAAATGGGCCAGCACACAGCATGAGTTGATTGAAATTCATTTAATTATTCATTAATTGATACTGGAGCACAGTAAGCATGAAATAGAAGTAACTCTAAAGCAAATAACACAGAGAGATGCAGCAGGGCAAGGGGTGAACCCTCATGGACATCATCCCTTTGCTCCATCCCTGGGAACAAACTCTGCTCAGTTCCTGTTTTGGTGGTAGTGAGAAGTGCCATGACAGAGAGGGACTGGATGGCTCCTTCCTGAAGATGGGAGTTTTAAAGAAAAAGAGGCCTGGTGGGGTTACCCTTTCCCCAGTGCTCCCATGGGGCTGCCTGGATCCTGCTGCTCATCCCCTGGCCCTGCTGTTCATGTACGAACCTAAATCAGAGAATCCCAGAATGGTTTGGGTTGGAAGGAGCCCTAAACATCATCCAATGCCACTTCCTGCCATGGGCAGGGACACCTTCCACTGTCCCAGGCTGCTCCAAGCCCCAATGTCCAACCTGGCCTTGGGCGCTGCCAGGGATCCAGGGGCAGCCACAGCAAATCTGGGCAATCTGTGCCAGGGCTGCACACCCTCACAGGGAACAATTCCTGCCCAAGATCCCATCCAGCCCTGCCCTCTGGCACTGGGAAACCATTCCCTGTGTCCTGTCCCTGCAGCCCTTGGGAATTGTCTCTCCAGGTTTCCTGGGGCTCCTTCAGGCCCTGCAAGGCCACTCTGAGCTCAGCCCAAAGCTTCTCCTGTCCAGGCTGAACAATCCCAGCTGTGCCAGCCTTTCCTCCCAGCAGAGCTGCTCCATCCCTCTGCTCATCCTGGAGCCTCCTCTGGGCTCTCTCCTTGAGCTCCACGTCCTCCCTGTGCTGGGCCCCAGAGCTGGGGCAGCTCTGCAGGTGGGGCCTCACCTGAGTGGGGCACAGGGACAGAATCCCCTCCCTAAATCTCCTGTAGCATTGTCTCCAAACTGCCCCAAAATTGCCTCTTTCCACAGCACTGCTGGATGAACTTTCTGATTACTATCTTTTTTTCCCTTTAGCAAATCTGATGCAATAAGATTATTTTTATGCAGCAAGTTCTGGGGAATATTCTCACCTCAGTATTTTGCTAAACATGGGATTCAAATCTGACCTATTTCAGGGAGTTTTGGAGACAGTGTGTTCTTGGGCCTCCTCTGAAACTTTCTGGTTACTCAGTATGTTGTTACTGGTTCAGTATCTTTATTCTCACAGACCACAATATCTGGGAATATTTCCTTTCCACGGACATAAAGCTTGCCTTTGGCATTTTTTCAGATTTTTTTTTCCCCATTCTATTTGAGAATTGGTTATTTTGGTGGGAGAGGTAGTAGAGAGCTTCCCTGCTCAACACCACTGAGTTCTTTGGGCAAGAAATTAAGTGCAGCAGAGGGATGTTGGAAAAAGTCATTGAGCAGATCCAGGCAATGCTTTTACTTTCCTCTGCTCTCTGCAAAATAAACAGTAAAGAAGGGTAAATTTAGAAAACAGCAGCATGTTCTAGCAACAAGAAGGGATGGGAGGGTGGAGAAAGAGAGTTGTGTTTAAAACAGAAGGCAGCTGTCTCGTGAAATGCTTCTAGGATAGTTAAATTTATCCCACAGTGGTGCTGGGGCTCATTAAATACCAGAGACATGTTGTCCACATTTGTTATCTAACATTTGCCTCCATGTGTTATTCAATAATGTAGATGTACCAAATGCATTATTGAAGATGTTTAATACTGGAAGAATACCAGAGCAATACAGACTGTACATGATTAATGCTCCAGAAACAAACCTCAGGAAAATTGGTCAGTAGTTAGAGAACTGTATTTGCCTTGATTAAACATTTCACTGAGATAAACAGTGAAATTTCCATTAATTTTCCAAGGGTTTGAGACCAGGTGAGGAATTGCAGGGAGGAGTTGTTGCTACTACATTTAAAAATCCAAAGTTCATGTCACTTGGATGCATTTGAGAGTGATTTTTTTCCTCGTCTTTTCCTCTCCAAGGATATTTTGTAAAAGCACAGAAGTAAGTAGGACTGGAGATACACCTGCACTTGTTTCAGATGAGGAAAAGCTTTCCAAGGCTGCTGAGCATTTGGCCTGCTCTGATCCCAGCAGGGGCAGTTTGAGAACAGGCTGCAGTCAGTGGAAGTGGAATCCTGGCAGTCTTGGGAAGTTTAAAAAAAGCCTGGCTTGGATAAACACTGAGATGCTGAGAGTGATCTCCCAGCCACGTGAAAGGCTGGTGTGCTGTGATTTCTAATGGATTTAGAAAGCAAATATTCAGATTTTTTACACCTTAACAGGTATTTCCTTTAGAAGAACCAGAGGAGAAACACCCAACATCAACTTTTGTTTCAAAGCACACAAATGCAGAGGCCACAAGAAGTTCTCAGGCAGCAAAAGATCAGATAATGAATTCCCAGAACTGCCAGCAGCATGTTGCATGTGAAGCTTTTGCTTCGTTCTGCTTCTCGTGCTTTCCTTTGTGTTTGGATTTTGAGTGGGTTGCCGATGATAGATTTCATTTTGCTGTAATGCTCTGGGGTGAGGGGTTGGCAGGTAACCTCCTGAGACCCGCTGTGGGACTGCTTTTCTGGGATCTCTTTTAGTTCTGTCACTGATTCTGCTCTCCCCTAGGTGCGACCTCAAAGACATTCTGATTATCGGATCAACCCAAAGAAAATTCGGAACGTGACACTCGTGTAGGAGGCTCTTCTCCAAGAAGTTGCTTTTTTTACATGTTTGGATGCCTTCATGCAATGGAGAAAAGTTAAAACCACTTCTCTCAGTTTAAGTTATAAGTTATTTTTCTTTTTTTTTTTTCTTTTTTTTCCCTCACGCAATGAAATAAAACTGCAACCTTTATAAAGCAGCAGGTGATATTGCAGCAAAATAATGGCCATAAATGACATAAATGGACTGCCCAAATTTCCAAGACAATGAGTTTGATGGGACTGTGGAAGAAGAATCCGCATTTTGGGTCTCAAGGAAATCAGCAAAACTCCTGTCAGACAATGTTATGTTATTTTACCACAAGATCAAGGACTGGGAATGCAAGATATTTATTATTTCAGAAAAACTGGTTAATAATAATAATAATGGTTAATACAATATCTACGCTTTTAAACTCGTTTTATGTGCAGCTGATCATCTTGAGCTTTCAGATCAACCACATTTTTCCATTCCTACTCTGTAATAAAATCAAGGGAAGCTTTCATGAGGGCTGCTTCAAAATTTCTAACAAACCCATCTTTGGATCAGAAATGACATTTCTCCATTTCAATACATTATTTTATAAGAAGAATTTGCCTTAAAATTCCATTTCAGAAGAAAACCCAATCACCCATGTGCCAAAAAATTCCTTTTTTAAAAAAAATTGAAATTCAAATATCCTAAGCTGAAAAATGGAGATTTGAAACTCTTGACTTTGAAGAGTTACTTTATGTTCCTGTTCTACTTATGGGCTGAGCTGTGTCACAGCAATGGTGGCTTCTGGAATTCACTTTGAACAGTGTTTTTTCCTCAGGGATAGAGTTGATGATGACCATGGGAAATGCACTTTAACAAAGCAACTTCTCAGCAGAGCAAATTCAGCACATGGACCACATCTAAAATTGATGAAATATTGTGTCTGAAATTTTGTATTTCATAATAAAAAAGTTCAAGCTTATTATTTTATTTTTTTCTTTTACAAAAAGGCAAACTTCTTCCAGAAAAACAAGTTATTTTCAGTGTACTCTTCTTCCTTCCCACTCAAAGAATTCTGAATTATTCAGTGTGTCTCATGTTAATCTTCGGTACGAATCGACACAGGTGCTCTTGAAAGAAGCCCCTGCTTAGAATCCCTTCCAGTGACACTCTGTGCAACAAAACTGAGGAATTTCAAACCTGAACTCAGGAAGGAGAAGTTGTTTTGCTCATTTAGCATTTGGTATCTCCTTAACTCGTGCCAGATTTTGTGCTGCTGGTGGCATTTTCAGCCAGTCTGTCAGAACAAGTGCAGGGTCTGTCTTGTGCTATTTGTGCACAAAGCTGTTTCAAATTCTGACCATCTACTGCCTTTCTATCTTGTTTGCCTAAGGAGGAGCTTTGAAATGAGTTTTATAATGTCACACAGACAATTAATATAAGCAATTTACATTGTCCTTGGAAACATCCTTATTTTGAATTAAACACTCATGTTGAAAAACATCTACCTTATCCTGATACAAGGATTCCTACTGGGGACATCTGCTTGTTATCACTGTGGCTGAATGCAATGTAAACACAAACAAAAATCCACTTTATTAGAGGAATGTCCATTGCATGAGAGAGGGAAGCCCAGGGTAACACCAGCCTGTGACTTGAGGGGGTGAAAACCATGGAGCTTTGGCTCTCTTTTCATGTGCATTGTTAACAAAGGCCTCCTGCTTGTCAGAGAAGTAAAAATAATCTGTAAAGTATAAGAATTCAGTGGTTTCCCAGTAGAAAGTGTTGATTCATTGGGATATGTTTTGCAAAGGGATCAGCTGTACTCCTTTGTTCATCTCCCAGCCCTTGTTTTCAAGCTTAGCTTTGATATTATTTGGTGTCACAGCAAAGCAGCCAACCCAAAACCGAAGAAAACCTTTTCTCCACTTACTCTGAATCCTTCCACATTAATCAAACACATTTCTGCATTGATCTCATGGGCCAGAGTACACAAACTTGGGACTGTGTCGGCAACAACGACATTTCTGTGCTGGGGAGTCCCCACTGAGATTCCCAGGTTGTGCTTCCTGGTGTTTGAGGCTCTTCAGAGGACACCAGCAGTGCTCCCAAAAATGTTTTTTTTGCCAGGCTGTGACTGGGCCAAAGCTCTTCCTGGCATTCCTGATGAATGGAGAGTCTGAGAAGAGAAGGTTGGAGAGTTCATAGCAGCCTCCCAGTACCTGAGGAGGGGCTACAAGGAATCTGGGAAGGGATGCTTCATCAGGAATTGTAGTGACAGGACACAGGGAGTGCCTTCACACTGGCAGAGAGCAGGGCTGGATGGGATATGGGGAAGGAATTGTTCCCTGTGAGGGTGGTGAGACACTTGGAACTGGTTTCCCAGAGGAGCTGTGGCTGCCTCTGGATCTCTGGAAAAGTCCAAGGCCAGGTTGGACACTGGGGCTTAGAGCAACCTGGGATAGTGGAAGGTGTCCCTGCCTATGACAAGGGGTGGCACTGGATGATCTTTTTTGAACCTCCCTTCCAATCCAAACCATTTTAGGATTCTGAGTGAGGGTCCAAACCTGGGAACCACGTGGAACCTCCTTCCCTGCTGCCAACTCTGAGCTCAGTGAGACATCAGGAACAGCCTAGAAATGTCACCCTCCAGCTGTTCATCCTGCCCAGCAGCTGGAAAACTCCTCCAAGGTGCCATGCCCACCTCAGAGACCACCAGGAAAATGCCCATGAACATCCCACAGCAGCAGGAGGAATTAACACCCCCCCTGACTGCACCTCTCACCCACTCAAACAAACAAAAGCTTTTTGCACAAACAGGTACCACAGCCATGGAAACCTGCACATTAACCAGAGTCTGGAGCTCTTTTCCCTCCCTGCCAGCTAAAAGAATGCATCCCACACAGCTGTGGAATGCTTCTAACAGTGTTGGCACGAGGTTGAAAAATTCTCATCGTGTCCTTGGGATTTATGGTTGGGGGCATTTATTTCCTTCCAGATTTGTTTTCTTTGGGCGTGTTGTACAGCCTGTATATCATCTCCAGTACTAGCTGTTACTTATGTTTGCAAATAGAGCTCCACAAATAACAATACATAAAATACAGAGACAATTTTCTGCTCACAGGGAATATAAAATATGCAGGCACTTTCAGAAGGCACAGTAGACTAAAAATATTGAATTTCAGGCACTTTATGGAGACACCAATCTTTTGTACGCATGCATATTGATTTATAATTATGACTTGAGGGACATTTTAGTAATCTAGAAGTATCCAGCTTTTTACAGCTCACAGACTGTGTACAGTTTGATAATATAAAACCCTTCCATGTTTCCTTACAAAATGTTCTAATCTGAATTCCGTGCTTGTATGCGCGGGGAAAAAAATGCATTGAAGATAAACAGTATTTCATGCCACAGTGAGGTTTCCTAAACTTGTCTCACCAGTTTTGTATTTCACAGAAAATTCAGGCTGCCTTCAATACAAAGCCACTTAAAAATAACACTTGGCTTCACTGAGAGGTTTCTTGTTTCAACAAAATGCACCTCAGGTTTGTGTGGGCTGAGTGGAATCAACAGATGAACTCTTGCAGAAGAGTACTCACAATATTGACTGAACATTTGGTTTCTTACTGATCTGATTGAGCAGAGTCTCTATTTTCAATGTTTATTTGGTAGAATGTACAATACATGGTGCTGCTAACCTAAAATGCAGCATTTTTGAGGATTTGGGCCTCCCAGTGACTTAGATGGGAATAGCTCTTTGGTTGCAGGGCTCACCATCCCTTTCCTCAAAAGGATCCTGTATTAGGCAGGAAAAGCACAGCTTCCTACCAGATTCCCCAGCAGAAACTCATGGAAAACTGGAATATGGTCTCCTTGAAGTGTCAGAGATAACTCATTTTCTCATCCCTCGCTCTCCACCCAAGCAGATCTTCCCCAATTTAAGTGGGGAAATGAGGTCCACCTCCAACTCTCCGTGTCTCTGAGTTTCTCTAAATCCCACACCCACATTCCCAACAACACCATAAAATTAATTCAGTGGCCTCATGGTAACTGTGCAAGTAAAATTAAGCAATCAGGATAGACCAAAGTGGGCCGATATTTCCAAGCTATAATAAAACCCAACCAACCCCAGCTGCCAAGGGGCGAGCACAGCTCCCCAAACACCTTTGGCATCTCAGTACTTTTCTTCCCAACAGCCTCCAAAACCCCTCTTAAAGATGAGGCTGAGCATTGAAATTCATAAAGCCACTTGATCTGGAGGAGCAGGCACTCGGCAGATGTGACTTTTATGATTACTCTCCTCCCACTCACCACGATTGACTCTTGTTCCCCAGGCTATAAACTACCTGCCTCTTCCTCCCCCCAGGTGACAAGCAGCTTCATTTAACTTTCTCTGTCTCTCATTTTCCGCCCTCTTCCTCATCCTTTCTTCTCTGCAGCTCCCAAATACATTTCCTTTAAACAAAGGCCTAATTGATACATACCTAATTAACATCTGAGCGTTTGTTCTCGGCTTGTATTTAGCTCTGAAAATTGCTGCTTCTATTTCAAACCCGAATAAGGGCTTGCACTCCTGAAAGTTTGCCTGGTATTTCCAGCAATACCAGTTGATCCAGTAAAACACACACTGGTGGCTGTGTATTCCCATCCTCCCATATACCAGGACTTCAGGAGGACACTGTGCACACCTTCAGTTGACCTTCCTGAACTGCTGGTGGGGAAAAAAAAAGAGAAAGTAATGGTAGCCAAACCAGGTCTGTATTAATATGTCTGCACCAAACCTCTTCAGCCAGCAGGAAAGTTCTCCATGTTGTTGTGAAGGTGGAATTTGTCAGGAATGTTCTACATTGCTGCAGCTTGGAGCTCTGTGTGAGATTCCTGCCCTTCTGCCCTGAGGAATTGAGATTTCTCTTACCCATTCCTCACCCTGCTCTCTGTTCTTTGAGAGGTGCAGGTTGGTATCAACTCCTTCCAGTTACCCTGGAAATAATGGGAATAATCCTGTGGATTATTTATGCTAGATTAGCACAGATAGTTATTTAAATGATGCATATTTGCAGACTCAGAGGAATATTGCAACTCCTTTCCAGCTCAGAGAATTGATGTTTGGGAGCTCCCAGCATCATTTGGCATTAGCTCTGATAGCAGAGCTCGTGTCACACAGATGTTATTTATATTGTTTATTTTCTCCTGTGCTATGATCACTCCCTCAAATGAGGTTTACACCAAGTGCTTTTTTTAAAAAAAAAATCATGTTCAGAGCAAAATGCTCTGTTTGATTTTGTTTTGGGGGAAGAATGCCAAAATCAAGGGAAAGCAATACTGAGAGGTTTTTATTAGAGAAGTCAACCAGATCCACCTCAGCCCTGCCTCCCACTCATCGGTTTCCCATTAGATGG
This sequence comes from Zosterops lateralis, assembly GCF_965231275.1. Classification (NCBI taxonomy): domain Eukaryota; kingdom Metazoa; phylum Chordata; class Aves; order Passeriformes; family Zosteropidae; genus Zosterops; species Zosterops lateralis. Next base: position 4,095,768 of record NC_139763.1, read on the forward strand.
TCCCAGGGACTGCTGTGACCTTGGATCAGCTCATCTGTGCTACTGATTCCCTTAATCCCAGTGCCTTTCCCATCAGATCCTCATGCTTTGGGCTCAGGTCTTACCTGGGCTGTGTTTTCCTGCACCCTGGCTCTCTCTACTGCAAACAGCACCCATTTCATGTCACCCTGATCTTTTTCAGCCTTCTGATGTTTGCATTTTTGTAGTGGAGTTTCTCACAGATTTTCATGTAAACAAAGTGATATTATTGTAAACTGTCCTTCTTGTTTTTCATATCTCTCTTGAGGAAAGACAGCTGATAGACTTCTAGTTTGACCAGTGTGGTTGGAGAGGTGTCAACTTCATCCTCCAATCCATAGTCATTGTCCAAAATCTATATAAACTGAAGTAGAAAAACAAAATTCCCTCTTTTTACCCTGACAACTTGACGGCGTGCATGTCATTCATTTCGTGTCCTATAACAACAATTTCACACCTCCTGTGCAAAGGTGAAGGAGGCTCCTGGCTCAGCCCTGCTGCCCCACTGCTGAAACTCTTCCAGAGAGGCTGCCAGGATGGATTTTCCTTTCCCAGCAGAGCAAGGATTCAAGTGGGGCTACAATCTACCAGATGCTGGGATTATTCCATGCCACAGGGTTTGATTTAGGTGTCATCCTGCTGACAGACAGCCCCTTAATGAACACTGCTCCCTCTAGGTTTGCCTCTTGCCTGTTGCACCTATGAAGATGCCTGATCTGCCTGACAACTGCTGATCCACACTGGAATTGTGTTGGGGAAACAATTCCTGCTTGAAAATCAGCATTATGCTGTGATGTTTTTCAGTATAAAGCAGTTAGACATATTCAAACCATGCAAAACACTGGCACAAAGTCCCCAGAGAAGCTGTGGCTGCCCTTGGATCCCTGGAAAAGTCCAAGGTCAGGTTGGACATTGGGGCTTGGAGCTTGGATAGTGGAAGGTGTCCCTGCCCATGGCAGGGGATGGAATGGTGTGATCCTTGAAGTCTCTTCTAACCCAAACCATTTTGTGACCTGATGATTCTAAAACAGAGACTGTTCTGTTAAAATGCCAATAAATTTAACCACAAATTTTGTGGAGATCTTCATCTTGGAAATTTGCAAGTCTGTTCTCTGACCCTCTAAAAACAGCCTCATGAAGATATAAAGTTACCAGCCAAGCTCTCTGATGCTGCCTGAGCTTGGAAATCACTTTTAATTTGCTCACTGCTTCCCTATTTCCATTTGCAAAATGAAAACTAAAAAGTAGCAAAGAAGGAAGCAGTGCCTGTGCCGAGCCATCAAAATTCACTGGAGAGGCATCTGAGCTGGCAGAGGAACAGTTCCTTTCCCCTACTCCTTTTATCCATTGCCAGAGCAGGGGACAAACACAGAGTGACTGGTTTGGGAGTGCTCCTCACCAGGAGTGTTCACGCTGCTGTGCCAAGGAAGGGAGCAAAGGACTTGGGAGAAGAACTGAAACTGCTACACAGTTTAATAATAGAAAATTATAGAAATATAATAGAAAATATATCATTTCTCTCTAAAATTGTATATAATGGTTACATCATGGATTCTGTGATGCTGCTTGTTACTACTAATAATTACTGATTGTTTAGCTTTGTTTACCCTTCCCTGTGAGGGTGGGAAGCTCTGGCACAGGGTGCCCAGATTTGCTGTGGCTGCTCTGGATCTTTGGGAATGTCCAAGGCCAGGTTGGACAGGGCTTGGAACAGCTTGGGGTAGTGGAAGGTGTCCCTGCTGTGGCAGGGGGTGGAAAGATGTGATCTTCAAGGTTCAAACTGTTCTATGATTCCATGATTACCTTTCCCTAGAGATCCCGAAAAGAATTGTGACATTCTATATTCTGTTGTGCAACCAAATTTGAAGACATTTTAGAACTTTGTATTAAATGACAAGTCACAACTCTGTTCCCTTTGCTCATGCAAAACCTTTGCTGATCTCAGTGGGGTTGAAGCTATTTTTAAAACTAAAATACCTCTGTTATGCAATAGGACCATCCAGAGTTACAAATAAATGTATTCTTTCCAAGGCTTTCATATTTTACTTCTTCTCATGATGTTTAAAGGTTAGCTGAGTATCTTAAATGTGTTTACAAGAGGCAGGTACTAGAGAGGATGGAACATGGAGAGGTGCAAGGCTGGAAAGGACAAGGTAAGGGAGGAGGTGGCTGTGGTACACACAACATATTTCCACTTCTCTGAGGTGATACCTGAGAGCTGAGGTCTTGGGGGACCTGCTGAAATGACTTAGCTGCTGTAAATACAATTTTTGAGAGCATTCAGTGCAACTCCTCAGGGCCCTGAGAATGCCAGCAGCCTCTGGAGCCACCTTTCCCTGTAACCCTCCTCAGCAGGGAATTCCACCCTGCACATCCAAGGGTTTGCTGCCAGTGTTTGAGGTGATGCTGTGTAACCTTCCCTCACACTGGTGTGAGAACAGCTGAGTTGGGAGAAAGAGAAGTGAGAACCCTCTGCCAGGGCTTCTGCTCAGTCTCTGGCAGGGAGTTTGGGTTCCCTGCCCACTGCCCAGCCCCTCCTGGGCTGCCTGGACCTTGCACCTGCCTGTCCCTCTGGACCTGTGTGGTCACATGGGCTCCTGGTGCCTGCCTGGTGGGGCATAGACCCTGTGTGCTGCTGCCAGACCCTTTGTGAGCTGAAGAAAAGCTCTGTTTCCTGGCAAAGAGCTGCAGGAATTCCTCAGATTGTAAAGAAAAACTATTTTGGGACAGATGTAAAAGTTATTTTTACAGACGACACAAACTAAGTGGTTAATGCATCTTCTGTAATTTCCACTGGTTGCACATTATGATGAGTAACCCCCATCCATTCTGGGACAGAATTAATTCCAGATTTAAGTGCAATCCTTTCACCAGGCAGTGAGGCACAGCATCACCCTCTACAACTCCCTGACAGGAGGTTGTAGCAATCTGGGGATGGTCCCTTCTCCCAGACAACAGGAATGACCTCAGGCTGTGCCAGGGGAGGTTCAGGCTGGACATCAGGAAGAATTTCTTCATGGAAAGGGTGGTCAAGCATTGGAATGGGCTACCCAGGGAAGGAAAATCACCATCCCTGGAGGCGTTGTAGGAATGACTGGCTGTGGTCAGGTTGGGATGATGATGTTCAGGCAAAGGCTGGACTCTGACCTTAGAGGCTTTGTCCAACCTAAATGATGCTCTGTGGGATTCTGCTTGTGGTCCTTGGTGTCCTTGACACAGGGGCTCCTTCTGAAACAATCACAGCATCACTCACGCGGCACAGGTATGAACATTCTTTACCCAGAGGATAGGCGGGCTTTTTTTTTTTTTTTTTTTTTTTCTTTTTAGGGGACAAAGCTCCCTTTGCTATGTAACAGTGGACCGAGTGGTGGCACAGGGAAGAGGGAGATGAGCCTTTTGCCTTCACCACTGTGTGTTCACTGAGCCACCCACATGTATCAATGCAGAGGCCACTCAGCTCTGTCACCCTGTGGTGCTGCCCTTAAGAAGATGCCCAAGGAAAATTGTTTCAGTGTTCAGAAACCTTTTCACTGCAACTCCTTTCCTGCTGCGACAAAGCTACTGCTGAACTCTGCAGCACTACGTCCAATAATGTTTTATTTCCCTGCAGAAAGTTTTCTTTCTTACCTTTCTTTGCAGATGCTTCTTTTCTCCCCCTCTGCCTTCAATTTGTTATCAACTCCCAGAGCTTTACTTCTTTAATCAGGAACCCAAATGCCTCAGAGCAGGTGCCTTGACTCCTCAGCTGGCTGTCAAGCTCTGTGAGCAGCCACATGGCACTGCAGAAGAAATAAGGAAGGAAATCTATATCCTTTTCCCTCACTGGCCAGGCTGCTGACAAACTCTGCCCCTGCATTGCAGATGTGATTCAATTATTCCAATGAACCCAATCAGAAATAATTAATGAAGACTTTCTAATGCATATTGGGAAGACCATCCACCAAAACAGGGAGCTTTTCTTTCTTTTGCTGTATTGCTACACTCAGCAGCTTACAGCTAATGAGTTACAAAGCCTTGGTTTACTTGATTCCAACTGCTAATCCCTTTTGGTAGGGCAGAGGTGGATACAATTAATGTCAGAGGACTATGAAGGCACTGATGGTGCTTTGAAATGGGAATTATAGGAAGAGCCACAAGCTGTGGTTACCCACATCACAACTCTTAAATCACTCCTTGGCTTGTGTTTGTTGATTTTGCCACGGAGCAAGACCTGCCAAGCAGCACCTGTGTCCTTTGTGCCCTCTTGTAGCTGCTTAATGATCAAAGTTCACCGTGGGCAAGTGAGTGACAGGGCACAGCTCCTCTCATGTTCTGTGTGTTTGCCCTCCAGGGACACTCTGCCTTCAGCCACGCTGGTGGGTCAGCAACCAAGGCAATTAAAAACATCAGCTAAACAACCTGTAATTGCAACAATTTCCATGGAAGTGCCAGGCTGTGGCTGCTTTTGCTGCTGCAGGTGTAGAGAGGGCTGAGTGTTCAGCCCACACTGCCTGAGTTGATGCCGTGCTGGAGACTCCATTGGTAAGAGTTCACTGAACTCAGTTTGCTCCATTTGCTGTTTTCTGCATCTCAGCCACAGCTGTCAAATGAACAGATATGAGAGCACAGGGTTGTTGCTTTTTTTTTCCTGTCAGGGAGCAAGAAGATTTTATGAAGGCCTTCAGATCTAAGTAAAAGGTCAATTGGCATAATCAGCAATTTAAGTAATAAATCTATCATGCTTTCAATTTCATTAGCCAATTAATGATTCCAGCCCCTGGGTTAGAAGTGGCATTTCAGTGTGCAGGGCATGGTGATTCCCAATGGAACCACAGAATCATGGAATGGTTTGGGTTGGAAGGGACCTTAGGGCCATCCAGTGCCACCCCCTGCCATGGGCAGGGACACCTTCCACTGTCCCAGGCTGCTCCAAGCCCCAGTGTCCAACCTGGCCTTGGACACTTCCAGGGATCCAGGGGCAGCCACAGGTTCTCTGGGCAATCTGTGCCAGGGCCTCACCACCCTCACAGTGAAGATTTTTTTCCTAATATCCAATCTAAACCTGCTCTCTGTCAGTTTTGAAGCCATTTCCCCTTGTCCTGTCACTCCAGGGCCTAGTAAATAATCTCTCTCCCTCTTTCTTGTAAGCTGCCTTCAGGTCCTGGAACAGTACAATTTTAATTTACTTTATGGCAAAGATAATTTATAACACAAAACCTCAAAAGGACACAGTGGTTCCTTCATTCTCCAGGCATCAGTCACACTCTCCTTTAAATTAGAAATGTGTGTAATGGAACAGGGGTAATAAACATCTAATATGGAAATGGACTTCTGTTGGGGTGCTTATGTACTTGCACATTTCTTTGCTTGACATTAATAGAAAGCAGCAAGAAACATATTCTGGCAGTACTCTTGGTCACAGTCCAGAACACTGCAGCAGTGAGGGAGGAAGGAGAACATGGACAGAGAGGGAAGGACACATTTCAGCAGCAGCAAGAGGCTGCCACTTGTGGCAGCTCTGCTTTTGTAAACCAAAACTCATTCTTTTGAAACTGTTTTCTTGAAAGACACTTCTTTGAAGAAGATAGAGACCAGATACTGGCCTGTTCTGCCAACAGCTCTGCTGAGAGCCAAAACCCCCAGTTTTACACTAATCATGAGCCTTTTCCCACTGAACGCCACACATTGCACAGGTTAGTGACAGTACTTGTCACTGCTTTTTCATCCCGGATTTAAATGTGGTCTAAGCAGATAAGAAGCAAACTGTTTATAGATGCAGCACTGAGAGTGTAATTAACCATCCTGCTTAACGAGGTATTAGTGAGTAATGTGTATACAGTGGGCATTCACTTACTTCTCAGTCTTTGCCCTGATCAGTGCTCATCAAACTGAGCTCTCCAATACAAACAACAACAGAAAATCTCATTAGGAAGTAAAGCTTCAGATATCATTGAAGATCCTGTGTCCCCCACACTGGCTACAACAGGACTGGCACAATTTTCCTCCTGCACCAGGGAGGTCCAGCATGGGGCAGCCCCTGCCCTCAGGCCCTGGACTTGAAGGTTTTCTGCCTCCCAAAAATTTGGGTATACTTCAATGCAACTCCAAAGTTCCCCAACCAAGGAACAACTCCTGAGCAGATGGCAGCAGGAACCCCTTGAGTCTGTGTTAGTGCTGCTGAAATCTCCTGCTAGAGGTTGGAACTACACAGAGTTCACACAAAAGCCGTCTTTACTCATCTGAAATTTGTATAGAAATACAGTCACATACCTAATGCCACCTGGCACCATAACAATGTGTTATTGACAAAATTAACACACACAAACAAAAGAATTCCAGGTTTAGGTCAGAGTTCCTTGCACACGGTGTCCAGAAATTTGTTCAAATGTTTGAACTATGTTTCCTTACTTGTATTTAGTATTTCATTGCTGTTCCACTGAGCTGAGGAACCCGATGACCTCCAGAAATCCCTTTTTGACCGAAATTATTCTTTGATTCTATGAATTGTTTCGAATTCCATTGAATTGCTCTGAAACATGAAACTAGGTAGATACATGCTCAGCAAAATGGCAATGTACTCTATGAAATAAGCCAGCAGGTTTTTGGTCTTTCCTGGGTAAGAGCTATGTTATTTAACACCCTCTCCTTCCTCAATATCAGGTGAACTCATCCGTTTACGGTTGCATAACATCATTAAAATTTCAGCTTCTGAAACTTTAAATACAAAGAGACGATGAACTAAATATTTAAGAGAACCTGGGATTAGATTCCTCTGACCTTCACAAACTCCTTCGAGTAATTTATATAAATGAACCTACTTATTATTCATACAAATAAAATGCATGAAAAAAAATGTAAATGCAGGACTACTCCTGTTTTTTATAGCTGAGATCAGAGCTAGTTTGTCCATTAGGCTCATAGCCAGTGCTCCATCACACTGCCAAGGACACTGTAGAGCCTGAACTGCTTCTAATTGAGTCAAAATTGTTTTATTTCTGGTTATTTGAGGGAGCACTGCACTGACTGGACTTTTTTTTTTTTTTCCTGGCCAGATCCTGGTGTAAATGTTGGACCTCTTTGTGCTTTCAGGGCACTTGAGGTGCACAGGGACAAATCAAGTACCCAAGAATGCATTAAACCTCACTGTGCTTTTTTCCTAGTCCCAGGTAACACGGTGCAGCTATTTTTCATTTCTGTGCAGCAGCAAGTGTGAAACAAGCTCCACATGATGTCACTTGCATTTTAAAGAGGTGACATCAGTAGAAAAAAAGCTGTAGAAGCAGCACAGTGCCAGACATGCAGCCTGGGAGGTTGGAGTTGGGGGATCCCACAGCTTGCCCTTGTTCTCACCCTCCTCCAGTGCCATCCATAGAAAACTTTCATCTTTTAGGGGAAAGGTTTCTGTGTCAGCCCTTAGGGGTGTATCCACAATGGCCAAAAAATAGGTTTGGGATCTTTTTTTTTCCCTCACCTGAGTGGAAAGTTAAAGGAGAGAGAGGGGGAAGGAGTGGGAGATGCTCTGGCAGGGCACAAATCAGTTATGTCCTGAAATTACCTCAGGGGAAACTTTCATTTCATGGTCTGCAGAAAGATCCCTGAGAGCCCAGACCTTCCAAGCTCCCCTTCTGATGGTGCTTTGGAAATACCACCATGGAAAACTCTGAATAAAATGGCACCACGTTGAGCCAGGACAGAGAACCACTTCTCTCTTTTGTGAATGTGAATCTATTTTAGAGTTGTGCTGACCTTTGCAAGAACCTTCATTTAATAATACCTCGAATAAAGAGACTGGCTCAGAGAGAGCACTTTCTAGCAAGGATAGAGGGTGGGCAAAGGCCTCAGAAAAGTCATCAGCCATTAAACTGAAATGTCACCATAAGCCCACAGGAAATAGCTAAATGAGGTGTTATTATTGGTAACACAGACATTGTAGAAGAAAGATGAAGGAAAGGGAACTAAGCATTTATTTCTGTTAAAAGTGAGGGGTCATCCTTTTCCATCAGTCAGCAGGGAGTTGCTTTTATTTCCACCTCCATTTTATAATTTTTAACATAAAAAATTACAAAGACTATCATTAAAAAAGATTCTACCAAATTAGCTGCAACTATTCATCATCTTAGGTCTTTAGATGCTGCACAGGATCTTTTTTTTTAGTAGCATACTTATGTCTCCTTTCCTTTCCATGCCTCACACTCCTCTCAGCAAACCAACCATTGCTAAAAGGAGAGATTTAACTCAGTGGGACAGAACAGGCTGTGCTAAAGTGCCTGGTTTTGGGTCTCTGACTATGCCCATTGCTAAATGGGTATTTCTACAGGCCAGCCCAATGTGTCTCAGTCTGTTGTTGCACTTCACAGCTCAGAAATTAAAAAGTGCTGAGCTCATCTTTCCCTTGACTGGCTCAATTTCTGAATGGTGAGTAAATATCTTTACCTTGCTGTGTGGACGAGATTCCACTCTGTGAATAAACTGAATGTGGAAAATAAACTTAGACAGGGCCTCTTGGAGTATCAAGCCCATTTCATGCTTCCTACCTCCAGCCAATGTAACATTAACTCTAACTGGCTCTGTTCAAAAACCAGGCACGCAAGGGAAAAAAGGCCCCAGCAGCTGAGGTTGAGAACTGCAAAACTTCACTTATCAGTCCATAAATATATTTTATAGAAGGGATTTAGCAATAGTGACAACTCCTGCTGTTCACTGACCTTCTTATGTGTGAGTCCTTACATTTATAAGGGTCTTCCCTCCCCAGCAAACTGCTCTGTTGTGATCTCATGCCCTATCCCTGCCCACTCTGCCCAGCAGAGACATTTTTGTGCACTCTGAGAAAGTGAGGGATCCCAACGTGCACTTGCATGAGGGAAGAGCAGAGATGAAGTGAGTTCACACTTGTTTCCTCTTTTGGCAGCCACTAACTATGCATCACTTGACCTGGTGACTTTAGCTTCCTTTTACTGGAATATGTTATGTGTAATTACTGTCAACAAGGCAATAAAAAGGTTTCTGGAGTAAGTGGAAAGAAAGCGTTTGGATGCCTCAACTTAATTACTTTTTTTTTCCTGTAAAATGTCTGGCAAAATTTGGGACTGTTATGACACAAAGATCAAAGGTTGTTTCGGGGGCTCTGCTCTGTCTAAAAGATGAAAGACAAATAAGAGAGAATCTCTTCTGAACCTCAGCTTTTTGCTGTTACAGAGACCAAGAAAAATAATCCAGCAGCTCCCCTGTCCCAGCAGCACTGCTGGGTGGTGCTTGGTGGATGGGGTCTCATTTTTGGCCAAACCAGCTCTCTGCAGCTGGGCTAGGAGAAAAGGATGGGATCCCTGAGAGGGATGCCCTTTTGAAGCTGGGGGCCTTCTAAATCCATTATCTGAACAAGGATTTAGGGAAGAGACTCCCTGAGAATTTGCTCTTAACCTCCCCAAACTCACTGAAGTGAAGTAAGGGAATGAATATACTTTAAACTTCCTTATCTCTCCACATCACAAGTTATAATTGTGGATCTTCTAAAGCACTTTAATTCCTTTGCCTGTACAGAGATTGAAAATTGTTAACTGGTAATTATGATGTCTTTTCACCTTCTAATTAGGAAGGGAACTGCCACAGGTAAGCGCCAGGTAACATGAATGCTCCACATCTTCACATCCTCTGTCTTCTGCAAAGCTGAGCCAGTCAAGGAGTCAAACCCCAGAACATTCTTCAGGCTTTCAAAAGTTTAGGGAGTTTGGCTTAAACTGACAATGGCTTTCTTTACACCCAAGTTAAGGACACAGCTCTGAATTAAATCCATCAAAACCTTTTGGCCAGACAGAAGAATTGACATATATATTTGGGTGATTGGTTTTTGGGCTGTATTTTTTTTTAGGATGGAAGATGACTCACACTGTACAGTAAGTCATGTCTTGTAACTCTCCTGAGAAAAGACTCAATTTTTCAAATTATATTTGATGCCTTTGTGACAACGACAGTGATAAGGTTTTGTTGGAACCATTGACTCATTCCTCTTGCATGGGAACAAAGGTTAGGTTGCAACAAAGACCCTCAGGCCCAGATCTTTAAAAGTATTTTGTTGATTAACTACCCACAGCCATTAGCTTCTTAATTAAAAGGTAAGAAGGCATACTAATGAGAGTTCAGCTGTGGAAACTGTCTCTTTAGATTTTTTCCTGGGCAAATTAGCTGATATGTCTGAGATGACCAGTCATCCATCATCCAGCATCTGAGGCTATGCTTGTTAAATCTATTGCTACCAAAGCCTATAATCACAGCATATTCTCTGTAATAAAGGTTGTGTTCCAGGTCCTCTCCTGTTTTCTAGGATTAAAAGGCACACATCTTTCTGAAACAAAAGCTTTTCCATTTGAAATCGACATCCTTGATTTCAGCTTCAACATGGACTTTTTTCTTTCGTAGAAAGTTTGTGCGAAATCGTTCCTTCTCTTTAAAAATTCATAGAGTGTAAAACCAGCAAGAGGCAGAGGTTTCACTTCACTGTACCAATTTCAAGCGCTGGGAAACTTTAGTTTTTGCAGTCTCAGTCAAAATTCAAATACATTCTACAAAACAGAGCAGTTCTGCTCTGATGGAATGTGGAATGCTGTTCAAGGCACAGCTGTATTTTCATTTTGATCTTTTTGGATTTGGATTTGATTTTAATCAAATTTTGACTGGAAAATACAGCAGCCTGAGGAGTCATCTTCCCCTGCACTCTGTGGTACCTCCTGAAAGGAGTTTGGAGCCAGGTGAGGGTCGGGCTCTGCTCCCATGTCACAAGTGACAGGATAAGAGGAAAAGGCCTCAGGCTGTGCCAGGTGAGGTTCAGGTTGCACATCAGGAGGAATTTCTTCCTGGAAAGGGTGGTCAGGCCTTGGCAGGGGCTGCCCAGGAAGGTTTGGAGTCCCCCTTCCCCATCTAAGGAAGGCCTGGAGGTGGCACTCAGTGCTCTGGGCTGTTGACAAGATAAGCATTGGGCACAGCTTGGACTTGACAGTCTTGGAAGTCATTTCCAGCTAAAGGATTCTGTGATTCTGTCTCTTCTGGAGCAATTCTGTGCTTCTGATCAAACCACTTCACTTTGCAGACACCTTCAGTGGTGGGGTCGAAAGCAAAGCAAGACTGTGCAGTTGTGTGTCGCTGTCAGTGACAGACTGAGCACACAATCAGATCTCTCCTTATACAAATACAGCACCAGAGGGCACCTCGCCTGTGAGGAAAGGCTGAGAGAGCTGGGGCTGTTCAGCCTCAAGAAAAGACTTTAGAGCCTCTTGCAGGGCCTAAAGGGGCTCCAAGAGAGCTGGAGAGGGATTTTTCACATGTAGTGACAGGACAAGGGAGGATGGATTCAAACTAACAGAAGGCAGGGAGGGATGGGATATTGGGGAGAAATCCTTCCCTGTGAGGGTGGTGAAACCTGGGTACCGGTTGCCCAAGAGGTTGTGGACTCCCCAGCCCTGGAACTGAAAGCTCTGTGGGGCTCTGAGTTACCTGATCTAGTGGAAGATTCCCTACCCACGGCAGGGGGTTGGAACAAGATGATCTTTAAGGTCCTTCTGACCCAAATCATTCCAGGACTTTAACACAAGCTTCTCCAATTATGGATTTCTTAGTCTGGCACAGAAGAGCCATCTTCAGTCCCCTTAAACAGGTGAACCTCCCTGGAAGCCTGAGAGCTTTTCTCTTCCAACACCCAGCTCAGATTCTCTTCTCTTTTCTCTGCTGAATCTTTCAGGTAAGTGGGAGTAAAAGGCAGTAAAATTGCAGTCATATGCCACCAGACAAGATTGAACACACACTGAGTGCAGACTTGATGAATAAGAAGGTGGTGTTTTAATAGTCAATTTTCAGAATATAATGGCTCTTGAAAATAGATTGCTTGGAATATTTTCTCTACTTAGAAGTGCTACTACTTGGCTGTGCACTTAAGTAAAAGCAGACCTTTGGGACACCTTTAAATTGAGGGATTGCCATGGGTCAGAAAGGCTGACAGGGAAAGGGGTCCCTCAAAACTAAAATGTGGTGCCACCAGACAGCATAAATGGCAGAGTATAAATAAAACAACTACTAGAGTTACCTGTATTGTAAGAACCTTTTGAAAAGCTCAGGTTGCTGCTGCATTTCCAGAACTCAGGATTTGTCCATTTAAGATGGTTAGACACAAGATTTGGAGGTGACTGTGTGTCTGTGTTTGTGAACTGAAGAACAATCAAGTTCAGCAGGTCCACACTGAGAAGCAGGAGAGGCACAGAGCATTTCAGCCTCAAAGTTCATATCTGGGTTGCTTTGGCTGGCTATGGAAATTTTCTGCAGTGTGTGACATGCAAAGCTGGGAGGCAGGGAACAAGATTTAGAAGGAGAGAGAGAGAACAGCTGCATCTCTGCAGGTCAAAGGCTTTCTCTGGGAAAGGGGAGTTCTGTGCTCACTCAGAAACCTGTCTGAGGGCAGATAATGCACCTTATACTGTGACTGCATGCCAAAAATGTGCAAGTTGTCCTCAGAGCAGAGTCACTGCATGGAGGGCACTGTCACCACCATCAGCACCGCTCCTCTAGGAGAGGCACCAGGCTGGGTACTGTGTTTCCAGAGTGCCACCTCCCAGACACAGCTCAGTGTGCCCTCCAGGGTGCCTCTCTTGAAACCCTGAACTCCTCCAAACAGGTCAGAAAATAAGAATTGTGTATGTTCTCCTGCAGCATTTAATGCTAAAAGGCACTTTTCTCGGGGCGCACAGCCTGAATTATCACCAGAAGATTTTCTGCTTGGATTTGACACATTTATTTTGATGGTGAAGAGTGAGACTGATGTGACTCTTCTCACAGTCAAAGGGACCTGAACAGATTTCCTCTCAGCAGTCTGTGTCTCTTCCCATGTGATTGGGAGCCCTTTGATCAGCAATACTCTGTTAATAATTTATGTTAGCATTGTGCCTTGTATCCATAAGCTGACAGACCAGTGGCACTCCTGTCAGAACAGGAATACTAATGCAACACACCCACAATTGCTCTTCACCAGAAAATGGTGCCACATGAGACCCAGCTTCTTCAGGGGCTAAACTTCATCGTCTTTATTTGGGGTCCTCAAAGGGCAGCTCCTGCAGCTGCTCGTGCCATCAATTCTTACCATGTTTGTTGCCTGCTTGGGCCACTCACAACAAAAACTGGGACAATTCATGACAATTTTTAAAAAATGCCAGAAGGTGGTGGAGGTCCTGGGAATTGTGATGTTTAGTACCTCAGATATCCTGTTTTGTTTCCCAGGAGGGTAAATTTTCTTTTCTCCTTTTCTGGCTGACACACATGTAGAAGCCCTTATTATTTTTCACACCAGTTGCCAAATTCAGCTCCAATTCTGCTTCAGCTTTGCTGGTCCCAGCCCTACATATTTGCCCAGCATCCCTAAAATATTCCCAGGATACACATCCCTGGTTCCACTGCCCGTGGAGCCTCTTCATCCTCAGTGAAGGAGCCCAGCCCCTCCTGCTTCTCCAGCTCCGAGGGAAAATGTGGTTTCTCATCAAATTTATTTCCCTGCCTCTATTAATACTGGCCCTGAAGACAGATGTTAGCAAAGGAAAGAGGCTGCTGCAAGGTAGTCCTTGGAAGTGGGAGGCCTTGTCAAGCTTCTTGGGCACTCCAATATAATACTTTAACTTTTTTTTATTGATTTGAGAAGAATTTGAGGGAGTTAAGTGCATTCCCAGAGCTAATTGAACCTATATTTCTTCACAGCTACGTGAGTCAGAGCATCTGAGTCTGTATTGCCAAATATAGCGATTGTGCTCCATCAAAAGATGGATGCTGGAGCACAACAGCACACGTCCCAAAGTCTTGCCTTAATTACACATTCAGAGAAATGATAGAAAGGGCTGTTTTTCCATGTATCTGTGGAAGAAATGCTGTATATTTTAAAAGGGATGGCAGCAAGAGTGATGAGATAGAGAGGAAAGGCAGAGGTGAGCGGAGCAGTGATTCTCTGCCTGGTTTATAGGATCGCAGAATGTTTAAGGGGTTAAGGAAAGGATCTTAAAAGATCATCTTGGCCCAACCCTTCTGGCCATGGGATACCTTTCACCATCCCAACCTGGCTTTGAACGCTGCCAGGCTTGAGGCATCCACAACCTCCCCGGCCGACCTGTTCCAGCGCCTCACCACCCTCACAGTATTAAAAAAAAAAAAAAAAAAAAAAAAAAAAAAAAGTTAATTTATTCATCCGCAATAATTCCCCATTCCCAGGCTGCCTCCAGCACACCCGGAGTTCGTGTGGGGATGACCGAAGCCACCTCAAAGTGGCGCGCACGGTGCGGGGCACTCGGGGAAGTGCGGGGGGAAGGGGGAGGAGGAGGAAGATAAAGGAAAAGAGGAAGAAAAGGAGGAGGATGAAGAGGAGGAGGATGAAGAGGAGGAGGACGCGGGAAGCGCTCCCGGCCCTGAGGGCTGTGAGGGGCTGTGAGGGCTGTGAGGGGCCGCGAGCGCCGCCAGGGGGCGCCGCGCGCTCTCGGGAACGCGGGGAGCGCAGGGATTGGGTGGGGCCCTCCGCGCGCGCGCGGCGCCGATTGGCCGGCGCGGGCCGAGCCGGGCGCGCGGCGCCGCTGATTGGCCGGCGCCGGCCGGGCCGGGCGCTCGGCGCCGCTTCTTAACGGGCGTCGCGGGGCGGCGGGAGCGCTGAGCGCCGGCGGGGCCGCTGCCAACTGTCACTGCTGCGACATGAGCGAGGTGAGCCGGGCCGGGCTGGGCTGGGGCCACCACTGGGACCTCGGAGGGCCAATGTCACCTTTTCCTCTCTGCGGGCAACCGGGGAGGGAGAGGCGCATCCCGGGCTGGGAAACGCGGGGAGGCTGCGGTGGCCCTGGGGAAGGGGGTGTCAGCATCTCCTCTTAAACCCTGATAAAAGCATCCCCACAGGTGTGTGTGTGTGCCTGTAGCAAGGTGGTGTTTTTGGGACACCATCTCCTGGATGGGGATTCCTAATTAAAAATCCTCGGTAATTTCTCATATCTATGCAGTGCGTTCTTGCGTAGAAAGGAGGGTTTAGTAAGAAAGGAGGGTTTAGTAAGTTGTGGGAAAGTTGCCCTGTTCGAGCTCATGGAAAAAAACCCGCCCTGTTTGTGGTTGGGTTGTGGCTGATGTAAACTTTGCAAGTAGTGTCCTGAGAAGGATTACAGTCGAGGGGAAAAAATGTAAATAGTGCCAAACATGTAAGGATCGCTTGTACCCTTGTAAATAAATAAGCTGAAATGTTGCACTTGTGGGGGTTTTTTTTGCTTGCCCTTTTTTTTTTTTCTTCTCTCTCTCTTTTTTTTTTTTTTTTTTTTTTCCTCTGCAGTGGAAAAGTTCAAACTAGATTTTTTTTTTTTTTTAGTTAAATGCATTGGTAGACAGACTCTTTAGGTTCAGCTGAGAGATCCCACATTTTCTGGTGCATCTCATTCTTTGGGAATCAGCAGAGGTACCTGTAAACTACGCCTCAGCCAACACCTATTTTTGGAGGCTGTTTGTTACAAAACATCTGCTGCTCCATTAACAAATGGGATTTTCCTTTTTTTAGAAGCAAAATTGAGAGCGACACCGGATAAGCTGTGACTCTTTGCTGTGCAGGTGTTACACTCAGCCTGTGGTTTTCCACGAGGTGTAAACTGGAGGTGAAAAGCAGGAGCAGCCCGGTGTGTGGTGCAGGGATTTGTGAGGAGCAGCTCACATTTTTGACTTTCAGGTCATGCCAGGTGGGGAGAGTAGAGGAAATCCTCACTGCTGCTGCCTGCAGGGATCAGGCATAGGGATCTCTTCAGCACCTCTCCTCTGCTGCTGGCTGTATTTTTATCACCTGGCTGGAGTTTATGCAGTGTGGGTTTAGGATTTTGTTGGTTTTTCTTCTGTTTGTTTCAGCCTCTGTGACTTTGCTGCCCAGGCTGGCTGAAGTGTGCTGTGAGATGCAGCAGCACTATTCCACTCTTTAAATTTATAATTTAGGGGGAAAATCTTATGGAGAGGAGTAATAATGTTTGGATGGTGCTGCTGTACCTGTTATCTCTACACGAGGTGTTCTTGTCACAGCTTTGTGCTGGGTTGTGTTTGCTTGGTAATTACCTTTCATAATTTGAATTAGACTGATTGCCTTTTGGGTTTAGAGGCACAGTGAAGATAAAGATCCTCCCTGCTGCCAGCACAGGGGCTCTTTATGCACAGTGCATTTGTTTGTGGCTGACAGAGCTGTATTCCTGGCAAACCCCTGGAGCTGGGAGATGTTTCCCTGGCGCAGAGCTGCGTCCTGTGCCCGTGACACTGAGCACTGCACTCGGTGTCTTCAGTGCTGCTGTCGTTCCCCTGACAAAACTGGGGAGTTAATCACTCACAGCTCCAGTGAAGAAAAGCCTCCCTGCTGTTCCTTGCTGTCAGCTCTTCCCCAAAAGGCAGAGGAGAGCAACTACAGCACTCCACCTCACTGAAAAAGGTTCTTGTTAAAAAATGAGGCAAAAAAAACCCTGAGCAGAAGGGAGGGTCTTAGATAACTGTTTGCTATGGGGGGGGGGGGGTCTTGGTGGTTTTAGCTTGCAATGCTGCAATTGAAAGATTTTTTTTTTTTGCCTAATCTGCTAAAAAAACCCCACAATCTGTGGATGGGGTGATTGAAGAGAGGCTCAATTAGAGCCCTCAAAAGATTATCCCACATACAACAGCATTGGGAGGGTGAAAAGGGTGTTGTTGTGTTTGTTTTTTTTTTTTTTTTTTTTTTTTTTTTTTTTTTTTTTTTTTTTTTTTTTCTTTGTTTTTTTTTGTTTTAATTTTGCTTTATGTTACCAATTGCCTGGATTTGAGCAGTGCTGGAAATGCGTTTGCAGAAATCTCTGAAAAGAGCTTTCATCTCCCTGAGTTATTTACTGAGACTTTGCATGAATTCTCATTTTACTGCTTCAAGCAAAATTAACTTCTTTCCTGTTTATGGGCAGTGATTGGGGTGATTTATGAGTGTGGTGGGGCACTTCAACAGGTTGTGCAGAGAACCTGTGGATGCTCCTGGATCTCTGGAAGTGTTCAAGGAGAGGTTGGATGTGGCTCTGAGCAACCTGTGATAGCAGGAGGTGTCCCTGCCCAGGGCAAGGGGTGGAACAAGATGGTCTTTAGAGTCACTTCTAACCCAAACCATTCTGTGATCACCAGTCTTGTGGTAGAAAAAGCTGAAAAGCAAGAAGTCATTCATCTGACTGTAGTACTTCTCTATTTTCTAGCAGCTAGCTTATATTTTTTCAGGAAGGATAAGGACCTTTTCTATGGGAAGAACACCACACTCCTTTCTCTGCAGTATTTGCCTGAAAATGTGTTTATTGAGTTCCTTTTGCTGGGCAGAAGTCTGGCCCTGTAAATAGCCAATGGGAATGTGAGGTGTAAGGGTTGACCTAATGGCTTTGCAAATTGTGATTTGTGCTTCCTGCTGCCTGGGTTAGTGGCACACAGCTCCCTTGGCTGTATGGGAATTCCTTAGGAATGTCAGTGTGCATCAAAATGCATTTTTAGCTCCGAAAGTCTGCCCTCAGATAACTGGGGAGCCTCTTCAGTAGGTCTGTGGCTGCTCTCCGTTGTTTTTAATGAGCCTAGAGAGGAGAGCTGTGCTGAAAAACATCAGCTGCTGTCAATGAGCAGCCATGAGATGCAGCCTGGCTTCCATTTGAGATCTCCAGTCACACAGGCTGAACTGGGGGAAGAGATCTTGGTTTAATGGGCCCACAGACCAAAGGCAAATCTTTATTCACAGTCAGCAGCTGTACCAGTGAGCCTCCAGACTCACATCTGGCATAAACTCTGTTCACCACAGGGGATCCTGCCATCTGATCAGTCATTTAACTCTCCTGACACGTTGCAGATGATGTTGGGTCGTGGTATTCCCCTGCCACGAGGGTTCACAAGAAGCATTCAATCACACAGACATTTCTGTGGTGTTCACTCTTGCCTTCTGTGTGGAATGTTCGTGGTTGTCATCAGGAATCAGGTCTGGGCTTAGGAAGGAGAGCACCTCAACAATGTGGTCTCACAGCCCTGGCTGCTGTTCCCGTGGCTCAGGGATGAGGAGATTGCCTTAGATGCATTTATTTCCTTTAGGTTTTAAAGGTTTAGAGTGGTGCTGCTGGTATAGGGGACAAGCTCAGCTTTAATACGTGTTATTTAGGGTCTGACTTTAGGAGAACCATTGGGGAAATCTTTTTGATTGCCTGAGGCACCTGTGATTGAAGAACATGCCTTGGAAGAGCCTTGTGCAATGTGAGTGAAGTGCAGCACTGATTAGCACAGTGCTGATGTGCACCCCTTAAGTAGTGTGTACTTTGAGCCAGCACCTTTTTTATGTTTGAGAATCAGCCTAGTTACCAGACAGCAGCAAGAATATTCTGGCTTTCCTTTGGAAACAAGTGTCAACCAACCAGGCACATAAAATTCAGAGAGCTCTTGGGGGTCTGACTCTTAGCTGGGAAGGTGAAGAACTGGTGACTTCATCTGTGTAAATGCAGAGTTTTTGTTCAGCCTTTGGAAGCAAACAACACCAAATTTTGCTCCTTTGAGCTACAACAAACTCCTTCCCTTTGCCTTAGGTTGGCTTTGGAATCCTGTAGCCAGTGCTGTGCTGTGCCCACCTTCAAAAGGATCATGGAGGATGTTTGTGTGTCCTGTAACTGGGACATGCAGGGCATTCCTGGAGGATGAGCTGTCCTGCTGGGTGTGCTCATGGAGACAGCTCTGCTCTGCAGCCTGGAGAGCTGAATCTTTGCTTTGGGGCTCAGACCACCCTCCCTGGGAGGTGTCCAAGCAGCCAACCCTGCAAAGATGCAGGCTGACACCTGGGATAACCCTGAGGTCAAAGATGTTCTTCTGAAAAAGGAGCTTCACCAGAGCTTGAGGTGTGTCTGTAAGACACCCATCAGCAAGGCAGCCTCTGCTTTCCAAACAAGTGATACCCCACAGTTTGGGCAGACTTGGAGAGAGTGTCCTCTTCCCTCAGAGCTGAGGGAGAACCTGAAATATGTCCCTATCCCTCTGGACAGGTCTATTCAGCTGGAGGCTGTTGGAGAGGGACAGGGAATGTGTGAAAAGTTTGGTTGGTGTAAGTGGAGGTTTGTGGCTGAAACTGTGTTTGCTTCAGGTGGTTAAAATGGTAAAAATGGGATTCTTTCCTGGGTTGTTCTCCTGAATTCCCTTGAAACCATTCCATTGAAATGGTATTTAGCATCTTGGAACCACATGAACACGAGTGAGGATTATACAACCATAATCCTGATGGCACTAAATCAAAGGACTGGTGTTTGTGAGGGAAGAACACACCATATTTGTTTAGAGGAGCTCCTGTTCTCTGCTCTGGTGTTTCTAGCCCTGGCAGGTGTCTGAGCCAGCCCCTCACCTTAGGGAGGCCCTTCTGGCTGCATTTTTCAGATATTGCCATGACCCCAATTGTTATTTATTTGCCTCATTATACCCACAGTAGGTACAAAGACACTGCAGCTCTAAAAACCCCAGCAAGAACGTGGCAGAGTGGAGGAGGAAATTCTGCAGCTGTTACAGGATGGGGGTGGGATCGATAAGCACATGAACATCAGTTTTTAATTTTAACTCACATCTATTTATTAGCTGAGTGGTAAATTGCAGCTCAAAAGAGGAGGAAGAAGGGAGAACAATAAGTTTTACATCTGTCACTTTGCCTACTCTTTCCATCAGTGTGGTTTCAGTGGGATCAAGCATCTTCTAAAATAGCACTTAGAAGTGATGTTGGAAATTGATCTTAATTTGATGACACTGGCACAAGCTCATGGGTTTTCTTGCCATGTATAGAATGCCAACAGATTCAGGCAACACACTCTAAAAAAGGACATTTAGCTCTAATAGTGTGCTTCAATATCATGTTTCCTTGTAAAAGAATAACTTACTCCAACCTTCATGCTGCAGGACTTAACAATACAATATAATTTCATGTTGCAAAAGAATATTAGTTTCTAGTCCAATATCCCTAAATCGGTAATGAATTGGCAAGCTTATAGGAGTTATCATCCAACACTTATTACATTATCTAGATCATGCTAGTGATGAAATGTGGTGTAAAGTAGTAGTTAACTTCAGCAGGAACAGTGGTGGCATTTCCATTAAAGGTTTCTGGGTTTTTTTTGTTGGGCTGTTTTGTTTTTTAAATTTGAATAAAATATTCAATTTCCAAACTGCCATTTGCTCATGTCTCTCTCAGCTTTTTCTAGGGATGGCTCAGAAAATGTGTTTGCATGCTTTGCCTCTTTCACTCTGCTATGGAAGAGCTTGTAACAGAGTGGGCTAAACACTGGGTATGTCAATCCTGAGACCCCCCCCCCTTGGCTGAAGAGGATGGCAGAAAGCAGCAGGGGAAAGCAGTGCCTTCCTTCAGCCTCTCACTTACAACAGAGCCTTGAATTCCCTGAGCCATGTACCACGTTCTCTGCAAGGCACAGGATCTTCTCATGAAGATGAAAAACATACATTCCCCCTCTTTCCTTAGAAAGATCTTCTGTTTCTTCAGTTGTTTGGATATTTGGTTTCTAGATAAATAAAAAAAATACCTCTATCTTAAAAAAGATGCCTATAAACTAGGTCAAATCATAAATAATCCCTTTTTAACTACGTCCAGAAAAACAATCTCTAGTTCTCCTATAAAAAGAGGTGGAAAGCAGACTTATATACCTTTGTCTTATTAGGAAAATAAATGGCAAGCAACTGCAAAGGAAATCAGTTGTGAAACATTATAAATGACAGGATTTGGGATCACAGTTTATCCCCATTCTCTGTGTCTGCTTCCTCAGAGACCACACTAAGTCTACTTAGAGGTAAATTGGGCAAGTGTCACACAGAGCAGGTCTTTGGCTGGTGCTGCCTCATCAATTCATACCAAGAGGGATAAAGCCTTATTTATGCACTAACATGGAATTTGGAGGGAGAAACACAAGTTTAGTCAGAGAAGAAATGAAAATTGTCTGCCTGCGTGACTTGAATATTAGTTACAGCTGCACAGTCTTTCCTCTGAAAAAGAAAAGTATTACTTTATAGACCCTGAATGTTCTTGCTTTATCACCTTAGTCTAAGGCATGAAATATGACCTTAACCAGGGGTGTAGCTGACACTGAATGATGTAACAGTAGACAGAATGATGTCAGAGAGCTCTTTTGTGAGAGATGAAAGCAAGAAACAAAAGGAAAAAGAAGAAAGTAAAGTAACTTGCAAAATCTTCTGTCCTTCTGTCCGACCTTGGAGAGCTCAGAGATCCCTGGACTGAGACAAGGAGGTGTGGTGAGAAGGGTGGCACTAGGCAGAGTGGCATCAGATCTTGGAAACACAGACTCTAGCTCTGCCAAAAAGTTTGGATGCATGTATTTAATATCTTTACCATTGAGTCTGAGTGTCCAAATGCCTGACAGAAAGGTCTGAGCTGCTTTGTCACCAGCCTGACCTGGTGTTCCTTGGCTGGCAGTTGGATTCTTGGTGAATTGTTGGGCCACAGCTACTGAATGATGACACAAGTGGAAAGCTGCAGCAGTAGAACCAGAGAAACCTGAAATGCAGTCACTTTGTGATGGTTTAAACTTGGAAGGAGTGAGCAGGGATGTGGAAGATCATGTTGGATCCCTGCACAGCAGGAGTCCCCTAAAAGTGAAAGGGAGGGATCCTTTTGGGGATCCTGGTGGCTGCACACACTGGTGTGGATGGATTTGTGGGATTTCGGGTGCACCTTTTCTGGGAATGATGGAACAGTTCAGAAATACCCAAGCCAGCACTGACCAGG
Source organism: Zosterops lateralis (assembly GCF_965231275.1). NCBI lineage: Eukaryota > Metazoa > Chordata > Aves > Passeriformes > Zosteropidae > Zosterops > Zosterops lateralis. The sequence goes on from NC_139763.1 coordinate 4,117,537, forward strand.
GCTGACCCTGGAAATGGGACAAATCCATGTCCTGCTAAATCAGCTTGACAAGAGTTCACAGGCTCTTCTGGAGTGAATCAAGGGCTGGAAGAGATCTTAAAAGAAGACTTGGGATCTGCACAGCTTCAGAATTCCTGGTCAGAGTGTTGGGAAGCTGACAGAACCCATTGCTAATATCTGGGAATGATTTGCATCTCTACGTGTCTACTGTGACCAACAAAATCAGCCTTGTTATCCAGCAGGTACCACGATCTCAACAGCCTTTTCCCCAAAATGTAAGTGTGTAGCAGCAGATGGAGCAAAAATTAATAGATCTGAGGACATGAGTGATTTCCCTAGGATTTTGATGATATGAGACCTTTTCCTAGTGACAGTCAGGATGTGAAGGAAGACCAGTGCTTTGTGACAATGGTTTTCACAGATGGATTTTCCCATGAAATGTTTGCCTTACCAGGCAGTAGGGCGAGGTTGGCTTGACCAGGTGAGTATCAGGGTATAATGCCTACATAAAAAAGAAAACACATTTTAAATGGCTGAAGTTCAAGTTTAGGTGAGAGGCACAGAAGCAGAAAAATAATCCTCATAAAAATCACAAGTGTGTTCTTCACTTTATTGTAGTGATTTTCATTCTCCAGCCTTAATGTTTCAAGAAATGTTGGGAGTTTTTTTCTCTTAGGGATCTTTCTTTCTCTTTTTCCCTTGGAGGAAATAAGCTTCTCTTTTCAATAACCTGCATTAAATTACTCTTGTATTAAAATACTGAATATTCTGGATGTCGACTCTAAAGCACCTACTTTTAACAGTAATGGAAATGCTCTGAAGAATGACTTTTATTTGAACTTTTTATTGTAGTGTTCCAGGAACAAATCTGAATGACATGGGAATCTGTTTCTTGGAATTCCAAAAGAGCACTTATAAAATGTGAGATTGAGGGAGGCAGAAGATAAACTGCCAGAAATCAGAAGCATTAAGTTGATGGGAAAGGAAGGAGGAGGAAGGATGGCTGGGCAGGCAGATGACATGGAAGGGAAAATGAGCCATGTGGCTTCATGGCTGCTTCACACATATCACTGCTCCAGTCAGAGCTGACAGATACACACCCCTGGAAGAGAGCAAACATATTGTTGGCTTGGCACACTTGAGAGTGCATGTGCCAGCACACATGTGCTGCAATTTAAGCAGGGCAGCCAAATGCCTAAGGCAGGCCAGCTTGATGCCAATTTTAATTTGCCAGTCAGACTTGGCTAGTTATCACTTCTTTCCTTCAGCATATTTTGCAAGCTACTGGAGAGCACTAACACCCAAAGAAAGCTGAATGAACCACTCAGGATGGATTACAGGAGATCCTCTCTTTCTCACAGGGCTTTTATTCTGAGCATTGCTTTGTATTCCTTGTGTGGATCAAAAGCTTTGTGTGCTTCCATCCTGGAACTGGACTTTAGGGATGGATCTGCAGGTGTGGGAACGTTGGTAGCAAAGCTTCTACCTTAATATTGTGAATTGCAGAGAGCACAAATTGCAAATTACCTGAATTCCAGCAATAGCTTTTGCAGTCATCCCATGTAGGTCTTGAATAGATGTTTTTTGTGTGACTGCAGTGTGTCAGGCAGCACAGCTGGATCTAAATCTGCTTTCTGCATGGAACTTCTAAGGAACCTATTTTCCCTCTAGTCACAGGATAAGTATGGGAGACTATTATCAAAATGCACAACTTTTCTTGTAGGAGCACCTAAAGGCCATTTTAATGGCATTACAGGATGTTTTGCCATATTCATGTGTGAAGGAGGTGTAAATGTTTAGATGGCTAATGTTTTTTCTTTTGCTTCATAATGCAAGGCACAAAGTACAGAATGGCTCATAATGTGAGACTGAAGACAGAGGGAATGAAAGAAGACTATATAGAGAAGCTTGCAAGTTTTCATTGAATTTGCGTTGGGAAACAGTTCATAGAATCACAGAATGGTTTGGGTTGGAAAGGACCTTAAAGATCTTCTTGTTCCACCTCTGCCATGGGCAGGGACACCTTTCACTATCTCAGGTTGCTCCAAGTCCCTTCCACTTGGCTTTGGACACTAAAGGGAGGGGGCATCCACAGATTCCTTGGGCAACCGGTGCCAGGGCCTCCCCAGCCTCACAGGGATGGATTTAGGGCAGGAAACCTGGTATGTCTCTGCTGGGGCCAGGGAACCTGGGAACTCTTACAGCTTTTCAGTGAAAATTGCTTTCTTATCTTCTCTGCTGCTGTTAGCAATGAAATGGATAACAGCAACAGTTTCCCCAAGCAGCTGCAGGATCCTCAGAGTTTCTGATTTGTGGAAATCCCGATTTTCTGTCCATCTGTTGGACAGAGGCAGTGACCTGTCTTGTTTTCTGCTTGCTACATGTGAGCTTATTTGATGGCTGTCCCTGATTCCTGGCCATCAAGGTGACCTTGTGCCTCACCCTGCCCGTTTTCCTTTCCCTGTTGTTTCCAATCCCTTGTCTGTGGTTTTTCCTCCCGGTGCCAAGAGCTCTGCTCTGAACCACATTCCCCCTCCTAACAAATCAGCTCCCCTAAAGCTCTCAGCAGGTCATTCCTGATCCAGATTGGAACAACACTGGACTAATCCTCTGCTGAGCCATGCCCCATGTCAAGGGCAGCTCCAGGAGCCCATTCGGGTCTCCCATCCTGGCAGGGATGTGCTCAGAGCCCGCAGTGCTGGGTTTGCATCATCCCCAGGGCGAGGCTGCGCTGCCAAGGCTGCGGCACACTCTCAGTCCCGTTATTCCCTGCCGCTGGAATGACCCTGGAGAAGCTCCTGTCATCCCAGCAGATGGCTGGGGGGCTGCTCCCTGGGACCAGACAGGGCTGCCCGGGCTGGGCAGAGCAGTGGAGTAAGTGATGCAGAAACATCCCCGCCGCTTGGTCTTGCTCTTGTCTTGAAAATCAAAGGCTTTGCCCGAGGCTGAAGGCAGAAAGTTCCTTTTGCGTGGTGGCTTGAAACTGCCATAATTAATATTTTTGGGAAATCCTGGCTGGCCCAGTTAGCAGAGCAGTCTAACTGTGATAATACCTGTTTACCTCTGAAATATGTAGGGAAACAGCAGGGAAATAAGAAGAGGGTTTTTTTTAATTGTTCAACTGGAAATAAAAACATGCCAAGAGAAAAAAAAAAAACAAACACCAGAATTTTTGCAGTCTGGGAAGAAGCAGCCTGTTTTAATAATGATAGCCAGTATGATCAGAGATGAAGCAATTTGTCAGCGCAGATTTTCTCTGTGAATAATCCAAGCTGTCCCTTGAAGACAACCTCTAACTCAATTACAGCTGGGTTTAGAGCTCAGCAAATTGCATTACCCAAAACTTCAGAAGGGCTCGGAAGAATAAAAGATAAAGTAAATTTTTTGGTACAAACCCACTATCCATAATCAGTTACGTTATCCTAGGCAGAGACTCTGACCCCTCAATTGGCTTAGGGCACTCTTCCTCTCTGGGGATGCTGATATGAAAGGATACCCAGGATATTGTCTGTATCCAAATGCTGTTTCCAAATCCCCAAGGTTCTCTTGTTCCTAATCAGGTGCCCTGCCTGTATTTCCCACACAGGGGACTGAGGCTGATAATTTTGGTTGCCCTGGTGCAACTGTTTGTGGATCAGAGACATCAACTACACGACTGAAATGATCAACAGAAACAGTTGAAATATGTATTTCTTTTTTTAGCTGGATCATTTCAATGATTGTTTTCAACACAGCTCTGCTGAAGGGTTATTTTTAACTTGAATAATTTTAGTGCTCCTATTTTCCGTGTGACCTTGCAAACAATTGTTTCCAAAGAAATGAGGCCTTGGGGATGGGAAGGTGTGGCTGAATTGGGCTCTAATGGGAAGTAGGGAGTTCTTAAGGCAGATTTCCTGCCCCAAAATGCCCTTTTTGGAACTGTAATGCCAGGTCTGATGCTACCAATAGATAAGAAATAATAGAAAAAAACAGAAGAAACCACCTTAAGAACCACAGTCAGTTTTTATTTATGCCATCTAGCTTAATCAATTCTTATGTAATTGAAATATTCCTCTTGGGTCACCTTGGAAATGGATAAAGAGGAGACCTCAGTGTAGTTGGGATTACAGGCTGTGTCACCCATGTCCATGTGAGAACTGAGGTCATTTTTTGGCACATGATGCAAAAAGGTTTTTTTTGTAGTTGATTTTACTCTCTTTGCCCTTTGCTAAACAAAACCCAACACGCAATTTAGGGGAATTCCATAATACCACACTGAAGTTCCAATTCCACTCATAAAAGTAATTCTGCTGAGTTGAAGACAACTCCTTGTCCACGTCTGAGTTAGCCCTGTAAATAAACCATGTTGGATGAAACCTTCCATTTCCTTCAGGAAATAAAAAAGGGATTACTTCTCATGGCTGGCATGGTAATTAACAGGATTTGGGAAATACATTCTTGCAGCTGCTTTCAAAATTAACTTCAAAGATTCCATTAATCCCTGCCTCTGAAAAAAAAATATTGTGATTACAATGTCTTTGGAGAAATAATGTTTTAATTCAAAATATGCTAATAACCTAAATATTAAGCAAGCTACTGTTTGTGCTAATTACGTTGATTACATTTGGTGTTGGTGTAAATATTCAGTTTAGAACATTATATGGAATCTGAATACAAAATCAGCAGGTTCTCACTGCGCTGATTTATAAATTACAGCCCAGCATCGGCAAAAGTGGGGCACAGCTAAAGTTCTTTTCTGTGCTATTAGAATATTTAAAATCAGCACTGTTAAGTAGGTTTCTCTATCCCAGACAGTGATTCCCTCAGCCCATTTTCATCAGATGCCTCCTAATTTATCCTGGGACCTGCCCCAGCCCTGGGACCCAGCACAAGGAGGACGTGGAGCTCAAGGAGAGAGCCCAGAGGAGGCTCCAGGATGAGCAGAGGGATGGAGCAGCTCTGCTGGGAGGAAAGGCTGGCACAGCTGGGATTGTTCAGCCTGGACAGGAGAAGCTTTGGGCTGAGCTCAGGGTGGCCTTGCAGGGCCTGAAGGAGCCCCAGGAAACCTGGAGAGAGACAATTCCCAAGGGCTGCAGGGACAGGACACAGAGAATCGCTTCCCAGTGCCAGAGGGCAAGGCAGGAATTCTTCCCTGTGAGTGGGGGTGAAACACTGGAATAGGTTGCCCAGAGATTTTGTGGCTGCCCCTGGATCCCTGGCAGTGCCCAAGGCCAGGTTGGACATTGGGGTTTGGAGCAGCCTGGGACAGTGGGAGGTGTCCCTGCCCATGGCAGAGGGTGGCACTGGATGGGCTTTAAGGTCCCCTCCACCCAAACCATTCCATGGTTCTGAGTGTGCTCAGCACTGAAGGACCTCCTGCTGTCTGTGTCCACTCAGAAGTGCCTGTTCTGAGGATTTACCTTAAACCAGAAGTTCTGTCTGGACAAAAATAAACAAATCACACCTCCTAAACTGAAGCAAATGCCTAAACCTATGAGCATCCATGTGATTAACCACTCTGTGTGCATTTTGTGTAGTCATATAAATAAAAATTAGTGTTCCACACGGGCAATGGCTACACTGCAAATACCACCATTTGCAGTTATCAGAGATTTGTTAATTTTGGACAGATAATAAATACTGTGCTTTCCAGGATGACAATGTGCATTCATGTGCATAACCATGTCCCTTCAGTGACTAAAAAAGTCACAAAAAACCCACTGTCCCTCTGTCAGCTTGTAGCCACCGCAGTTTGAATCCCATCAGCTCCTCCCAGCCCACCTGCGTAGTTTTAATTTATTAAAATAGCTATAAGAAAGCCCTAATAAAATTAGGGACAATCAGGAGCCCAGTCAAGTAGAAAACTGTCTGACCCATGAGGATAATTACAGGAATTGTCAAAGTGCCAGGGATCATTTAGCTTTGACAGGCAGTACGGAAAGATGGATTCTGGTGCTCTTGCTCTGGTAACATTGTGCTGCCCTGACAAAGCAAAACAGACAGAAAACTGGCTGTGGGAAAACTCCCTTGGAGTAGAGGGGCATGCAGGGAGGAGGGGATGCAGAGGTGAGGAAGTCTTTAAGTTGATAAATAATTTTTCTTTCTGTCAGGCTGCTCAGGAAATGCGCTCTGCGATTTCTCACCACGATGTGTAAGACAGAAGTAACAGACACATTATCAGATTTATCCATCATTCCGACAAAATCTTGGCTGTGTCTTCTGTACCTGGTGCAATTCCTTTAGAAGATGTGGCCTTTGAAGGACACTTTCATCTCATAAATATTCAGTGCCACATCTATAAAAATGCGTGGAGGAGTGGAGGAACTTGTAAAGGAGGCACAAGTAGACGAGTGAGGAAGGTTTATTTGTGTAGTGTCTTGTGTAATTTTTGTTGCTTTATCCGAGCTTCTGTCAGGGGTTCTTCAGCTCTGTCTGCAGATGTTGTGTAGGTGACTGATGTGAGTGAACCTGTACGTCACGGAGTTGGTTTGGGATTTGCCATCTGTCTGTGCTGCAGACCAGTTTGGAGGAGAAATAATTAGGAGGAAATGAGTAAAATGATAGAAGTTGTGCCTGGCTCTCCAGCAGTGTGCTTTATCTCTCCCAGCTGTTCATTTCCATGCTTTCTGATATATAATTCTAAAAAATACACTGGTGCTAAAATTTCAGTTCCATTACTTAGAGGCCAGGAGTCCCTTGCAGCTTCAGCAACAAAAATCTTTTTGTCGCAGCAACATAATTTTTCCTGCTCTTCATTTTTATTTTAAACACTGAGATTTATTTTATCCATTTCTAAACCAAATTATTACTGTGTTGTGGTTAAGAGTAATGTTTTTCACACTTCAAGGTGTGAAATGCTGAGTGCCATAATTTCAGGTCAGTACATGACGTTAGAAAGAGGTAGTGACACAAAAATCTCCAGGAAAGGAGAACTTAACCTAAATAATCATATGGAAATCCCAAATTCTGCAGAGTGTAGCCACTCAGGTCATAGCTGCTTGCTTCTTGCCCCTACTTAAATTCTGGATCTTCATTTAGATTCTGATGTATGTCTCCTGATCATTCTGCTGTGATTGGGAAGCTTTCCTTGCTTGGAAAACACCACAAGTCCCTGAGCAGATATTTTCAGTGACATTTTTATTTGCAGAAAGATCATAAACTTCATAAATCTTTGAAATGTATTTTTTCGGTACTTTTTCTCACATTAAGGCTGAAAGATCTGAGGGGGTTTTTTTTAAATTAAAGAATCCTATAAAAAATAAGGTCCTTATGAAACAGTTTAGTTGGACTCAATTTATGTTTCTTAAAGAAAAACCTTTGTATGGAGAACAGGTGGTGGTGCAGAGGGAAGGCTTGCTTGGCTTAGTGCTAGCAAAGTCACAGCTTTCTTGTGTTGCTTAGTACCAACGTGTATTTCCTTTTGTCACACCTTAGGGTATCAAAACAAAGCTTAGAAAAAGTCTAGGATATGCACAAATTTCCCTGTTGGTCTCTTTTCCAATACAGAACATCCTAAATAACATTTCATATGTGTCACCACCATCAGTCTATGCTGACTTTTTCTGCCATCCAGTTTCCTGAAACTTTCCACCTATTCCTATTCTTTTAATTCCACTTCTTGGATATTTTTTTCCATTCTTTTTATGTAGAAACACATCCTGTTGAATATCTGCAGCCACTGCTTTCCTGGGATACAGCCCTCTGTACCTTGTTGACCCTGCACTGAGGCAAAGCACCAGCATGATGTTATTATCTGGAAGAGCCCATTTGTCACAACGTTCTGGCAGTTTCATGTCCCTGATCTTGGACTTTTCTGTGGCTCACCATAAAACAAACAACCCTTCTGCCCCCAAAAATTCTCTAATCAACACCTGGCTGCAATCCCTAACACTGAGGTGCTAATTAAAAGCGTTGCTGAAAAGGTCAGGCTATTTCCAGACAAGAACAGAATGTAAGATTAAAGGCAAAAATTAGGCTTGGGGGTGCAGCAGGGGCAAGAAGAATGAGTTGAAAAGCTGCTGCAGTAATTTAACATTCTTCTTGAAATGTTCTCGTGGCTGCAAGTTCACTTTTGACCTCAGTTTGCTCGCCTTGGGGACTAATTTAGTAGAGATTTTCATAGCACATTAACTGGCCTCTGTGTATAGCTGTGAGAGTTTAACAGGAAAGCAAACCTGTTCTTTTCTTACTGGGATTTTGAGCATATGGCAGAAGTCTTTTTAACTTCCTCTGCTGACAAATTGGGAGTCACTTTGATTTTTGGAGACATTTTTAATTATGTGTCTTTGGTGTTTTGTAAAACCACTGAGTTAAAAATTAATATAGCCCGAAGCAGTCATAAACTCTGTTTCCTCCTACGCAACATGGCAACAAAACTGTTTATCATGTTTTACTGTGTAATCGTTATGGTTCTGCACTCATGTTCATCTCAGCTCTGATGTTTCTTTGATGCCTGGTGGAAAGTTTATTCAGTGTTTCTGTCCTGGTGCTTGCCTTAGAAGATGCTGTGGAATTCCAGAAGCGATCTCTGAATGAAGGGAACTGGCTGCAAGTTGTTGGGGATGGGAATCCTTTCTTTGGGAGGAAAGGCAGAGGGAGCTGGGGCTGTGTTGTATCTTGTATTTCAGTGGTAATAATTTCATCTATTTTTATCTATGGACAATATCTACTACACCAACATTTCATCCATTGCTTCTTGAAAATACCCCCAGTAACTCCTCCTCATGTTTAGTCCCCCTTTTACTCTGAACCACATTAAAAAAGCTCAGCTTTGTTCTGCAACCTGCAGTAGCATCATAAAAGGTGATGAAAGAAGAAAGAAACTCCAGCTGCTAATAATACCAACACCTTGAAAATGTTTTGAAAAGTAGGTCCACTGAATGTATTGAAATAAAAGACTAAAGGCTTTGCAGGAGGATGATCCCATTGTATCTGGCTTTTTCCTGAGTTTCACTGCCTCGTTAATGAGAAGCTGATTCTCACTTTCAAATCCGTTGCAGTCACTTGGAAGACAGCACAGGGCTTATAGATCAAAATATGTCTATAACTAAAGGAAAAGCTCTCAGAAGCTGGTTTGGCAGACTTTCAGGTTTCTTTCTGTACAAGTCCAGTGGTCACCAATCAAACAAATGGCTGCAGAATATTGCACCTGATTTCAGACTTAAAGAAAAATACCGTGACCTCATGAATAGAAAAACCCTAATTTACCAAACCCACGTTTTTATTCTTTTTCTCTTAACAACATTCTGCTCTCCCCGAGGGGAAATCTCGAGACACGAAATAAATGTGTGAATCCATATTCCAGCACTCCATCATAAGCAGACTGAACCTGACAGGTATAGCCTAGGGAGGAAAGAGAAGCTTTCATAAAGCTTAAGTAGCAGAGCCTGAAATGCTCAGGAAATAAGACAACTTGAAAAAGCGTTTAAAAATATACAGGAGAAGAAAAAGGGATATAGGTACCTTTTTATTGATAGGGAAAATAAGGTATTTTGTAAATGAGCATTAAAATCTTCTTTAAAGTGCTGTTTAAAGTTGAAACATGGAATTATTAACCAGGATTTAAATCAAGGGACAAAGCAAAACTGGTTGTTGGGTGGATGTATTGACTTCTGGCTGTTGATAACTTATGCTTTTGTCAAAGGTTTTTATCCCTTTAGAATCCCATTCTCTGTTATTGGCCAGGTTTTTGTCTTGGCTTTGAGGCTCGAGGGAGAAAAAAAATGTATTTCCATTTTCCATGTCAGAGCTAAGAGCACATATGAAGTTTTTATACTCACCTCATGATTAGGTCTATACACAAAAAAATACCTTGGAAATACCACTGCTGGGAAAGGCAAAAGACAGAAACCAATGCAGAGAAGGTTTTAACAGAAAATTTAGAGAAAATGCCGTCAGATAAACCTGGCTGTATGAATTTTCGTAGGAGAATCCACATGACTGTCCAGATGTTGGTAAAAACCATTTGGTTTGCAGTGTTCCTGTACCTGTTCAGTTCCCTGGTGCCTGAGGATGTGCTGCCTCTGATGGCTGAGTGCAGCTGGATTTATTCCCTGACTTTCATATTCCCAGATTTTTAACACGTTCAACCCTAGAGGATGATTTTTTTAGTTCTATTTCAGTAACACACACAAACATGAATAATTTGGCATAAGAAATGTTAGTTTTGCCATACCCTTTAAATACCTTAATCCACCTTGAGATGCTTTCTCTGGGGGATGCAGAATAATTTTCAGAGAGTGACCATTCCTAAGCTGGAATGTTCCCTACTATTGTAACCACTCTGGTACTCTGCCATTGGGAATATTTTGACTGCCCTAATGTTTGCCACCTGTCACTTGGCAGAGTGATCTAAATCAGTTCATTTTTCATGGAAATTCAGGAGGCTATTCTTTGGACAAAGTGAATTAAAGTGGGAAATTCCATCTTCTCTTATGGTCAAAGCAGAAGACGAATCTTCTAGTCAAAATGAGGTCTGGAAGATTCTCCTTAGTCCTCCTTTTGTTGCTAATGTATTTCTAGGAACATTGTTATTGTGTCTTCTTTATGGCATTGCCCAAATTAACTTCAGGCTGGGCTTTGACCCTTATAATTTTGTCCCTGCAAAACCTCACAACTTCCCTGGAGTCTCCTGAGTCATGGAAGGGGAGGCCCAGCAGGGAGCTGAAGAAATGAAACGCTGCAGTGTAGCTCCTACCCTTGGACTGCAGGGAACCTGATTACACCCATACACATCACTCATGGTGATAATTACATCAGGGGGGCACATGGAGTGATGCAGCTGGACTTAAATCAATCTTTTATATTGGAAAAGAACTCCAGGATCACAGAGTCCAACCTCGAAATGGAACTCAGCGTTCCTGGTTCACTGGCAGCGTCTCAAAGCAGCGTTGCATGAGGGTGAATGGATTATCCAACATATGGAGGAGAAATCAGGCTGTAATTACCAGGAATTCCAAGGGGAAAATTCATGTTCAAGTGTGTTCTAACCTCTTGTTTTGTGTTTTTTTTTGTTCCCCCCCAAACAGAGACAAGGAACCGGAGCTACAAATGGGAAAGACAAGACGTCTGGTGAGAATGGTAAGAGTTGACTTTATTTCTGGGTGGAGAATACTGAGTAAAACGGAGCCAAAATACTTCTTACTGCAATGACAGATGCTTGTAGTGAAGGCTTTGGTGTCGTAACTTATCTTTTGATTGTGTTTGAGAAACTGGAAGGGCTTCAGTGGGTTTATTTTCTTTTTATTTGTATGTTTAAACTCTTTGCTAGTCTCTTTTCTGAGTGCGTAGGGTGAACTAAAGGACTTCACAGAAGTCAGAGCAGGCACAAATGAGGCTAAAACAAAACTAGATATGTGTGAAAAGAACATCAAAAAACAAGGTGGGGTATTCTTATGATCTGCTCCATGAATGAGGAAGGTAAAGAGAAAAAAAAGTTTCTAAAGATTTGCTCATAGAGTTTCTTCAGTCTGATTAATCCTACCTAATTTTTGGCCCAGAACTAAGATACCAAAGTTAAAATCCACTTGTTTAGAGCTCATTTTGGGTGTTGCTAGAGAGAAGCTATGGATGGAGCTCTCATGGAAGGACCAGATGGCAAAGAGTCTGAATTTCGTCACTGGAGTGAGTCTGGACTCATCTCCACTCCTCCAAGGGGTGACTCATGGGCCTTTTTCAGACCTTAACAAAGGGGCTGGCAGAGACCAATTTCAGCCCTTTAAGTGGCACAAACAAGTCTAATTAAAAAACATTGGTTGTTTGTTTTGTTTTTTTTCCCCAGAAGAACACAAAACTGAATTTTCAGGAAAACGATAATTGTTTGGGGTTTTATCAGCTGAAATCTCATTTTATTTCTTAGAGGAGCAGAAATGCTTTACGCACAAGTGATAATTGATTTAAAGTCGGTTACCATCAGAAACATTTTTCAAAGGAAAAGATAAAAAAACTTTGGATTTTTTTTTTTTTAAATACCCAGCTGACAAAGAAGCAGCATCAGAAAGAGAACTGAACTATAAAATGTGCTCTCTGCTTCTGTTTGCTCATCCAGTTCTAATTAAAAGAACGTGTTCTGTGTCCATCTCATCCCCTGAAAAGCAGGAAAGGTCTGAAAGATCCCTTCTCTGAAAATCCAAGGCTTTTCCAATGGGCCATTTGAGCAGTTATTTTGAGTATGTGTTCTGGCCTTTTAAGTGTTGGTCAGAGTAGAATTTTTGGGCCCTTTGAGGCAACACATCCTAAAGCATTAAGAGCCTTCTTTATGGATAATTTTCCAATTACAGGGAGGTGACTTTCCCGTAAGGGCTGTTTGTATAATGTTTCAGTAAATGAAATCCATAGATGATGCTCCCACTATGATAAAACACAAATTGGAGTGGAAAAAATAAACACAAATTGGAGTGGAAAAAATAAACCCAAATAAATATTTTGGCTTGTTATAGCGTCTTGAATTAGTGGGAACAAATGTACCCTGACAGCAAAGCAATTTGCATTTTCAAGTTAACAGGGAAGGAAAGCAAGCAAAATTATGTCAGCCATTCGGGCAGCATAGGGAGCGTGTTTTTCTCTTTTCTGTTTGAGCACATTCTGAACTCTGCTCATTTGCCTTGAACTTCTTTCCCAAATAAAAATTTCTTCCCAAATAAAATCATCCCATTGTCAGGTTTAGCTTAGATTTACTGATCCTGCAGCATTTTTAAAAGCAATTTTTTTTTTCTTAGTGGGGATTTTGAGTGAGCAAAGGCTGCATCATTAATTCAAAAATATATATGGTTCTAGTTGTAGCATAATTTTGTGTATAACATACACAGACAGATGCACAGTTAATCTTGGGCAAATAGATAGCAATTATTTTTTTGTAACGAAATTATAGCAGAAAAGCTGTCACCTACATAAAACACAGGAGCAGCAGGGGAGATGGAATAGAGTCCTCTGATCTCCCCAGCCCACATGCTTGCATAAAAATAAAGCAGAATCAGAACTTTGAACCTGAGATTGAATGCTAAATCAAAGAAGCAGAAATGTGTAACTCTTTGTCCTTATTAGCTCTGTGTGGTTAAAACTCAAGCAGTGATTTATTGCTCCGAAAATTGGGGTGTGCTGTAAACCTACATTCACAATATAAATCCTTTGTTCCATGTTTTTCTGGCCAGAAGTCTGCAATATGTCCATGTCTAAATGTTATTAGCCTCTTCTTCAAGTGTTTGTTTCCCTGTCAAAAGGAAACTTTCCCTCTTGTTTCCCTCTTGTTGCAAAGGAAGGAGGGTGGAGAAAGAAAAAAACCCTTTCATCTTTTAAAAAGAAAGGGGAAAAAAAAAGAAAAGTCATGCTCTGACAATGTTTGCAAAGGCAAACCGGTCTGGTTGCTGTCTTTGCTCCTGTTTATAGATCAGGAAAAGCTGCTGAAAACTGGCTCAGACAACAAATACAGATGCTCGGCTTTTCTCAGGCTTGGATTCACACAGTGAGACACTGTGGGGTCGAGCTTTGTTCGTTCATTGCAGTGGAAGATGCGTTTTGGGCTCGCCTCTAGGTTAGGTTGAAACTGAAGAAAATAAAATAATGACCATGGCAATCAGCAGTGTCCCTCTTTTAAGACATGTATGGCCTTGCTGTCACTGTGCAGCACTCGGGGAAATTCACTCTCTGAGGCTTCCTTTTATAGCAGGGATGGTTTGGGTAGACACAAATGCATGTTCTTGTTTGACCTTCCTTGGACAGGAACAGCTTATCCCTAACTGTGTTGAGTTCCTACCCCCACAACAGCAGTGGCAGCTCTTAGCAAACCTCCCTTCAGCTGCAGGGACTGCTCTGCTGCACACACAGGATGGGTGAGGATGGAAGGAACCACAGAGGGACATCTGGTGCCACCTCCCTGCTCCCAGAGCACAGGGTTGTGTCCAGAGGGCTCTGGAATATCTGAATTGAGGAGACTCTCCAGCCTCTCTGGGCTCTGCTCAGGGCTGGACACTGCCCAGGGCACAAGTTGTGCCTCCTGTGCAGGGGAATTGCTGGGCTCAGTCCCTGCCTGTGACTCTGGGGCCATTGCTGGGCCTGGAGCAGAGCCTGGGGCTGCTCTGCCCTCCCTGACACAGGGACAGACATGAGGACAGACAGGAACACCCAGGGACACTGAGGCCCCTCTCCCTGGGGCTCCTCTCCAGGCTGAGCAGCCCCAGCTCCCTCAGCCTTTCCTGGGCACGGAGATGCTCCAGGCCCTTCCTCAGCTCCAGGAGCTCCTGTCCCTGCTGTGCTGAGGATCCAGGGCTGGACACAGCACCCAGAGGTGCCTCCAGGGCTGGGCACAGGGGCAGGATCAGCCCTGACCTGCTGGGAATGCTCATCCCAGGATCCCAGTGACATTCCTGCCCCCAGGACACTCTGCTGGCTCAGGGACAGCTCGGTGTCCCTCAGGACTCCCACATCCTTCCCCAGCAGGTCACCCCCAGGCTGTGCTAGTGCCTGGAGTTACTTTTTTCCTGGTGAAGGACCTGACTTTCCCCTGGTTGAATATCAGACAGTTCTCTGCCCATCTCTCCAACCTGTTGTCCCTCTGAAGGGCTGCACAGCCCTTGGGAGGATCAGCTGCTCCTCCAAGCTCTGTGTCATCACCAAACTTGCTGAGGAGGCTTCTGCCCCTTCATCCCTGTCCCTGGTACACAAGTTAAACCATCTGGGCCCAGTATTGAGCCCATAACCTCACTGAAGGACCTCAGTCTACCTGAAACCCAAGAGATGCTTATTTATTAAATTGCAAATGTAACTTGTGAACCTGTTACATAACGCTGTTCTCTGTGGTGGAAAATCCAGAGGGAAGACAGCACTACTATTCCCACACAGCTCAGTGTGGGATAAGAAGCTGTAATTTCCTTCATGCTCACCTGGTTTGATTAGTTGGGACAATCATATTTGCAGATGCAAATACGAAAACAGAATGTTCCCCCCTGATTATTCTTAGTGAATAATAGTGATTCTTCTCTGTGACCTTGGCAATGTCACAAAGTTCCTTTGTAGGTTAACACTTGTCACTTCTTGTTCTGTTTTACATTGCCCTGTGTTGTGTTTTTTTTTCTTTTTTTCTTGTGGTGTAATTTGCAAGCTGCTCTCATGCAATCTACTCTTTAATAGCCCAGCACAACTGCCAGGGAAACAATTGCATCAGAACCAATTATTTCTATCTTCAAATTTAGCATCGCTCTTTTTCCTATTAATAGATCTCGCCCTTTCTTCTCAAACTACATAAAGCATGTGATTATTAATTGGTATTAATAATTTTTCTTGGAAGATGAGGTTTATCATTCAGTTACATGAATATTTATGATAACAAAGTAAAGTGTTTTCACGGGATGAATTCTATGCCTTCCTGGCTCTGAGTGAAATGAAAATGAGTAAGTTTTTGCATGAACTGAGATGTCATGGTGGATTAATCCAATCACAGCAAGATGGTCAGTTGTATTTCCAGTTTCTTCTCATTCCCAAACACTTGTCAGTGTATGAGCTCTGCTTTGGGGCATTCAGAAAATTATACATGAATAAATATTCTGTGTTGTATCCTGTCCATGAGATGCCTCTGTGTAAAAGATGAAGATGATACAGTAGAGTTGATAAAGCAAATTCTTTTATTTTACATTTAAAATGGAGTCACTTCAGTCTGAATGCTTCTAGAAAACATTAAGGGTAAGGGTGAGTAACTGCAAAGCAATTCTGTGTGGAATAATAAAGATCTCTCTCTAGTAAGCTTTTCTGTGTAGGGATAGGCATCTTGCAGTGTTACCAACAGTCCATTCACCCACTCTCTCTATTCAAGAAATTTGGGAAATTCTGCTCACTGCACTCAGGAATAAAAAAATATCTTGCCAGATCTGACAGAGTGAATAATAATATTCATAGTTATTTATGTAGAGTGCTTAGCTTAATAGAGCTTCAATTCCTGGCTAGAGACCAGGATCATTATTGTAGTATGGGCTAATATAAATATCTCTTTAAGAACTCAAAATTAATTTTCCACTAATATTCTCCAATGGCTGTGTAAAAAATATGCTGTTTTTGGGAACTGCCCTACAAATAAACTTAACTGGTGGAAAAAACGATTCTGAGGAGGGAGGGGAACACATGAGGGTAATTTGTGTAAATATTCAAAGGACCTCATGGAACATGGTTTGCTGTATCTTCCCGGGCCTAGAGGTCACATTTTTTAGTCCAAGGAAAGGACAGAGCCTGAACTACTGCATTGCAATGCTCATGCATTTTCTTTCCCACAAAACATTGCTTGTGTGGCAAGAGAGATGAATCTTCAGTATTGCAAACAACTGCTGAATCGATGTAAAAAAACCCCACCCAAACCCTTTCAAACTGCTGCTCTCTGATATTTCACCCCCACAGCACTAATCAGAAGTTAGGATGGAGAGTATTGGATGAAGGTAATTAATATTGACTTTTCCTGGGTGATAGGTTGAGAGCTGGCAGGGAAATGAGCTTGCCTTGTTGTCTCTTTTCACTGTGGTGTTCTAAAATTCTCTCATCCCTTTTAAGTGGTGCTTCAAGGGATAAGATCTCCCAGTAATGCAGCCTCTCTTATTCTACTTTCAGCCTATATCCAAAGCCAAATTCTGCCCTATTTCATCCAGTCTAGTACTAGTGGGGATTTGTGAAGTGAAATGAGAATGACTTGTTGTACCTCATCCCACATCTCTTAAAATAAAAAGTCTGTGCCTCAGCAACATTCTCAGACGTGTCTGCAACCACCAAATACCATAACACCTTCCCAGAGCCTAAATCCAAAAGTGTCTGAACCCTCAGCACGGTTACATAAGTTGTGTTCGGTCATGTACAGATTGCCCAGGCTCAGGGAGAGGTGTAAAAACCCTGTGAGAACTCAACACTGTGATCTGTAGCCGAGGGTGGATCAGATGAGAGGAGAAAAAGTCCCAAGTGAACAGTTCCAGATGAATCCCATCTCGAGGCATGGCAAAAACACTGCAGGAAACTGCTGAGTTGCAGTTTAGGCATTTGCCTGGGGGAGAACTGCATGGAAAGTTTACCCAGAACCAAACCAAAGATGTCTCAGGTCCTCTCCTGGCCCAGAACCGAACCAAAGATGTCTCAGGTCCTCTCCTGGCCTGGTTCTCTCCCTTTGCCCATCCTGATGTTTTTTATTAAGGAATGTGCCCAAGGAATGAGCCCATCCCTGCAGCAGCCAGCAGGGCTCAGCTAAAGGCAGATTTGAGCCTTTAATAACAAAGCTCTGGAATTGTTCACAGATCTTCCCTGGGGAGGATGCTGAGAGGAAGAGAAGGGAATTATACATGAACTTTATTTCCTCTCCTAGGTGAATTTCCATTTCTGGAGGCCAGGGATGAGCATGAGTCCTCTCCAGAGGGATGCTGTGTGCTTATTTATTTGGGGTGATGAAGGATGGTTCACTAAAACTCTCTGATCAACAAATTTTGGTGTTTATCCAGCAACAAAACTTCTAAAGTGATGATTTTTATGTGTGTTTGAGATAATGGTGGCACCTTCTGCACTGAAACTTCACCTACACCCACATGTGCCTGTCCATGTGCAGTGACCATCTGGTTTCATGGAGAGGAGCCTCTGAAGGGAGTTTAATCAATGTATTTGATCTAAACTGAAGTAATACTTCTTAAAGAGTAAATATTGTTCTTTTTTTTCTGTTATCTGTCAGGTTGGCTTTGACACTGTGCATTACAGCTGCACCTTGTCTGGTAATCAGGAGCCTTCATTTTTTAAAAGTTTAGGCAGAAGCATCTTAAAAAAAAAAAGAAAAAGGATTGTATTAAAAGTTTCATCAATTAACAGCAGTGCTCTTGTAGTCTGTCTTGTGCCCTGGCTCTGGAATTCCCCACAAGTTTTCATTTTGTGTATGATTTATAATCACTCTCATTACTCCCAAATAAGTCCATCTTCCCACACAAAGAACATAGCACTGTCCACATGAAAGATGTCTGTCAGTATGTTACTGTATAATGTTAATTATGCAGCTTTTTCTTGCATGTTTTGGGTTTCTTTTTTTATTTTTTTTTTAATGCAGAAGTCCCACAAGGAAAAGAAAACATGGAGCAGAACAGCACAAGCATAAAATAAACATTTCAGCTTTAAGGACTTAAAAAATGAGAAATTATTTCAAAAATATAAAACTCCTATTAACTGGTACCTTTGACATGGAGAATCTTCACATTTGATACTTGTGCTACCAATGAATCTGTCTAGGTACTTATATGGTCCTCCCCACCATAGTAACTGAGAGTCCTCCAAGTATTTAAAAATAGAGATAACAATAACAATTCTTGCCCTGGTCCACCTCTTTTCTTTCCAGCCTGCCAGGAGAACAACTTGATTAATTTATGGGATCTTTGTTTTGCACACAGTGCCTGCACACAGCTTGGGAACCTTGTGTGCCTGCGTGGATGCGATGTTCTCAACCCGGGTGCATCTAAAAATCCGGCTGCATTTCTAAAAATGTGAGAGATGAACACATGTATAGGAGTTATATATATATTTCTATATGGTCCCTCACAGTCTGCTGCTTTGCAGGAGGTAGAAGTCAGTAGAACTGCAGCATTCCTGCAATATTGAGATCAGGAGAAGCCCAGGGAAATCATCATGAGGTGCCTCGTTCAAGTGGGTATTTGAACACCTGAAAGGTAGCCTGGTTTCTTTCTGAGAAACTGTCTGGAAAATCAGCCAAGGTCATTAGAGGGGAAAAAACAGTCAGTGATTAGAAATGAAGAAAAAATTAAATTAAGAAAATAAAAATAAAGCTGTGGTGATGCTGGTGGGTTCTGCCTTTTGGATGAGTCATAAATATACTGGAGTTCCCATCAAGTGTTAACGAGGAAAGACAGAATTGAAATGATGCCTTTGACAAGTGCCATATTTCTTCTGGAAATCAGCCTGTAATTATCAGTGAGCTGCCTGACTGTGCACCAGGGAGAAGGAGCTTTTTTTCCGTGACTGGCACGTAACTGGCTGCCTTCCACAAATGTGCACTGCCTGGAAAATGTGTTTTCTTGGGAGCAGGAGCCTTT
Organism: Zosterops lateralis; assembly: GCF_965231275.1. NCBI lineage: Eukaryota > Metazoa > Chordata > Aves > Passeriformes > Zosteropidae > Zosterops > Zosterops lateralis. Next base: position 4,136,559 of record NC_139763.1, read on the forward strand.
AGCTCTGCTTTGGTGCTGGTGCTGACCCAAAGGGAGGACACAGCTCAAGCCAGCCTCTCAATAACCTTGGTAACACCTATAAAATCACCTCTGAAATGAACCTGCTCCTGCATCATCAAGGGTGGTGGTTTGGGGTGTGTCAGGATTGGAGTCAATGGGATGTGGGAGCTGGAATATTTACATTGGGAATCAGTGGAGCTGGGCTGGCTGGCACAGCTTGGAGATTCATCTCTCCATGTTCATTCTCCGACACTAACAACAGATGATTAAAAGGCTACAAGAGGTGCATATAGCTGAGCAGCATGTTTTTTTTTAATTTAGAGGAAGTGAAAAATGAAAGAGGAACACAATCAATGCCCAACAGTGGTTACCAGGACTTACTGTTGTGGAAACATCACTTTTCTTTTTGACTGTACACACATGACTGTACCCAGACCTGCTTTACTTCACACCACAGGCTTTTGTTTTTCTTCTTTCTTCTTCCTTCTTGGGTTTGTAAATGGAATGAAAACACTTTCCTGCTTAAGAGCTCCTCCGTTAGCAATCGGTAAATGATTAATCTTATTTTTTTTTTCTGAAGGTTTTTAAGATTTTAATTTGTAGCACACAGCTGTCTGCAGGCACTTAGCTCGATGCTCCAAAATTAGCTGGTAATTTGGTGTTGTCAGGCTCCCTTGTGTAAGCAGGCACCAGAATTTAGAACAGCAGGAGTGTTACAGACATGATGAAAACGTGGTCCTTTGCTGAGCTGGTGGCCAAAACAACAAGCAGGAAGGAAGTAGATGCTGCATCAGGAACCAGCACAACACTTCACCTTCAGTCCCTGTGCTCAGAGTATTTCAGGATGTTATATAAAATGTTTAGGTTGCTTGTCCAAAGGAAGAGAAGGGTGTCTAAAAGTCAGCCCCACACATGTCTTGGGTTCCTGTGCCTCTCTCTGTAAGTTTGGGGTGAAATTCTTCATGTCTGGCTTTTTGAGTCCACATCTGTGTGACAGACCTAAAGCTCTGTCTGTTCTCAACGGAGAAAAATGTATTTTTGGTGGCATTTTTTTGTGGTTATCAGAACCACAATGACCTCCTCTGCAGAGCCTGGTGTTCATAGATCTTAATTTGATTTAGGTTTCTAATTTGCTTAGCTCTTTCAAGGCTGAGGAATTTGTGGGTAGTACTAAGATTACAGAGTAATAAAAATAATATAATAAAATAAATCATAAATATAAGAATATTTTGTCTATCTCTAGAGTTAAGTAGGATGCTCAGCAGGGTATTTTAAAAAGTCTGATTTGTACCTGGGCTCTTTACTTATATCCATCTCAAACCACTCCATCTTTATCCAGATTTGATCTATCCTGACCACCTTGTGCCAGCTCTCACAGCCATTTTCTCTGTGGAAATATGGATGTGAAAACAACAAAATATTTTCTGGCTTGAGGATTTTGTTAGCCAGGATACTGGATTTGATGGCAGCATTTCCTTTAGCCAAGCACTCTTAGTATTGGTTCATTTTTCCCCCAGCCCACAGTGAATAGGAAAGACTGAGAAAAAGACGTATTTTCCAAGGAGGAATTTCTGAAAACAGAAGAAAGTTGGGTAGAACTGGATATGGAAAAGGCATTTTGAAAGTCACAGTGGAAAAAAAATAGGGCAGGGTGCTCTGGCAGCTCTTGGGAGATGGTGTGGGTATTCCAGAGCTGGAAATCAGCTCTCAGCACTTCTCCAGGGTCTCACAGTGACATTATTTAATCACCGCTGATGAATGAGTTCTCTAACTGTATTTTGAGTATCTCATCTTTCATTCTAATTTATACCTAAAGCCTCCTGAGACTGCTGGTTGACTCTAGGTGGAGAAAGCATTAATTATTCCTTAGGTTTTAGTGAAACACTGGCACTCCACAGTGACCAATTTACTACTCGTTTAAAAGCTGCCAATAAAAGATGGACATGTACAAATATATTCATTAGCAGAAACTAATTAAAACCCAGGCTAATAGCCAAGAGCACAACATGTTACTGCAGGATTTTGGAATTCATTATGTGCCTGTGCTAATCCAACAGTATCTATCACTGCAGCTCCTAATCTAAGTTAAAGATCTCATACTGATAGACATCTAAAATTTACAGTCCCACTAAAACCCACATAATTGTTTTTACTGCTCAAATTTTAGATCTGAATATAAACAGAACAGTTCAAACAAAAATTTTCCCCTTTTTTTGCTCAGGAAACAAAATTATTTCCTTCCTTCCTTCCTTCCTTCCTTCCTTCCTTCCTTCCTTCCTTCCTTCCTTCCTTCCTTCCTTCCTTCCTTCCTTCCTTCCTTCCTTCCTTCCTTCCTTCCTTCCTTCCTTCCTTCCTTCCTTCCTTCCTTCCTTCCTTCCTTCCTTCCTTCCTTCCTTCCTTCCTTCCTTCCTTCCTTCCTTCCTTCCTTCCTTCCTTCCTTCCTTCCTTCCTTCCTTCCTTCCTTCCTTCCTTCCTTCCTTCCTTCCTTCCTTCCTTCTTTCCTTCCTTCCATTAAAAACTGCTTTGTCTCTTAGGAGTGTTTCTCTCCTTCCAGGCAATTCCTCACCTGGCCCTTGCTCAAACCTAGAGTCTGGGAAATTTTTTGTGAGACTGACTGGAGAGGAATGAGAAGGTTCAGGTGAAGGTTGCTATGACCCCAAATTAGAGCATTAGTCAGGAACCTTCTTTTTGGCAAATTTATGTTCTTTACTAATGACCCAGACAGCAAATTTTCCTGGGAAAACAGGAGGGGAAATTAGCTAGAGGGAGAAGCAGCACTTGACCTGGCTGTGCTGAAGAGACACAAAATTCTCTGGGGGAGGAGAAGGAATGAGAGGTGAGATAGAAGAAATGAGGGAGACAGGAAGAGAAGGTAGACAGAGAAGATCCTGCTTGTGGAAAAGATGAAAGGCAAACCTCAGGTTTTATGAAGAAAGTAAGGAATAACTCACCACGGGCTTCATCCCACTCCCATGGGCACATTCACTTGTTGCCTGTAACAAGGTGTCTCAGTGGCAGGAAAATATCTACTTACACAAGCCAGTGACTGGTTAAAAGCTTCAATATTGTGAGTGAATGTCTCTTGGGCCTTGCAAAAACCAGCAGGAACCACTGCCAGGAGAGCTCTGGAAATGTGCACCACAACTCTGAGTGTTTCCTAGTGCTCACCTCAATCTGTGCAGCCTCTCCTGATTAGCAAAAAGCAGAACTTTCTTCTTTTTTCTTAACCAAATCGATCAGATTTTCTCCTGAAACAATTCCCTGGTGGGGGCAGAACACCCTGGGGTTTTTTGAACTGCCTGGACTGAAAATCCACATTGCTTTTTGTTTTGTTTTGTTTTGTTTCCTGGCACGCTTGGCCAAGCTTATCAAGTGTTTTGTCACATTCAGACAGCATCACTTACAACAACAAAAGGTATCCCTGACACCAGCAAAGGAGGTTGGCAGCTCTGGGCTGCATCACTCCCTATCTCAGCAATTACATTGAAATAAATAAAAATAAACGAAGCCTTTTGCTGCCAGGCCAGAACCCCCACAAATACACAGCAGAATAGAAGCAGCTGCTCTCTAACTCAGCTCAGGTTAATTGTTGGTTTCTACTCTGCAAGTTCAGTCAAGAAATTCAGCCCCAAATATGCACCACAGTACTACAGAATCCTGCAGGAAACTACCTACAGCCCCAGAAAATTACTGCGATGTCCAAAGAGTTGCAGGAGACTCAAAACAAGGGTTAAATTTATCGTAGTTATAAAATCTTTTCTTGCCAAGTTTCAAGTAAATTTGGATATATTTATAGTTTGGAGAGGAAAACAGTAACTTCTTAAAGGTCTCACATAGTACCCACTCAAAAATAATGGCAGTTGTGGATGTGCTTATATTTAATTTTGTTTAAACTTGAAACTTAAAACCAAACTGAGTTGGAATTAAAAGCTCACATAAACAGTTACTTGGGGAGAAACTACAAAGCATGGGTATCCCTTGATGCAGCTTTCTTCACTGGCTTCTTTTGTGTCCATCATCCTCTACTGCAAGAAGAAAAAGAACTAATAAAAGAAAAGAAATAAGTATTCTAATTCCAACTCAGGCTGGACTTCAGCCAGTCCACCATGTAATAGCAGAAATGCTAATGTTAGCTGCAGTAATCTTCTTAAGATGATGAATAGAGACTAAAATTCTACTCTAACTCTGCTGCATCCCAGAACAGCTTCTAGACTGTGTTGTTCCCAAAGTTTGCCCGTGGCATGGGGAGGAATGGGGGGAAGTGCCAAAAATTACATTTCCTTTTTGATGTTCTTCCATAATGGAATGGTTCTGAGCTGAGGAACCTCCGGAGGATTCCATCTCATGACTTTTGCTTTTTATTTCTGTGGTCCCTCCTGTGAAAGCTATAAATACTTAAACACGAATTGTGACACTTTTGTCTGGCACAGCTCTGGAAAAGCTTCAAAGAGGTTCAGCAAGGGAGAGCAGACAATGTCCACCAACCCTCCCACACCTGGTCCTGCTGGGCAAATGGCACAGGAATATACGCTATTGTTTATGGGTCATTATTCTCCAAACTTCTTCCCACTGGGTTCTAGAAAAGCTATTTCTTTCTCTTGAATTTGACAGGGGTAGGAATTTAAGCCAAAGAAGTTTATTTGAGAAGAGACCAAGTGGTGCTGATGGAGAGAATGATTGATTGGCAAAGCCAATGTCTCACCCTCTGCTGACAGCATCCATCACCCTTTGACAGAAAAGGTTCAAACCTCCATGTCTTCCATTTGTCTTCTTACCTTCTTGGCTAAAATAAGCCAGGAATGCTTTTTCCCCCTGTTTCTCCACATTTTTCCCTGCCAGAGGCAGAGCTCACACGGGGGACACAGAGCTCTCACCAGAGACACATAGTTTTGTTGTGAACACATTCATTGGAAAGGTCACCAAGAAATTTCTTCCAGTGACAAATACAGCCGTCTGCTTGATGAATACAATCATTAGGTGAGATTAAAATACACATTTTCTGCTAGTAATTATTTTGCTGGCTGCCAGACCCAGAGATGGCTGCTTCAGGACACCAAACAGCCTTGGATCCAGCTCAGCTCTGTCTCAATGCCCTTCCCTTGATGGGTTCTGTCTCCTGAGAGGTGAAAAGGAGGTTGTCTGATCCTCACCTGTCCTGTATGAACCTGAGAAAGCCAGGATGAGGGTTTATGTGCTCCTGTCATTCCTCAGGATGGGACCCAAATGCAACTGGAGGTCTGGAATACACACAAGTGTATCCACATCTTCCCTCAAAGGTACCACACCTGATAACCTACATTCAGCTCTGAAATCAAAGGCCAGAAGAATAAACAATTCTTCAGGCTTAATTAATCTCACCTCTGCCACCCTTCTGCTTGGTTTTACCACACAACAAAGGATGTAGCCCAGAATTTTCTCCACAGCTAATTCCCATAGCTCAGAATCTTCTCCAAGGACCTGTAGCCCAGAAATTTTCTACATGGCCAGTCTCTGCTTCCTGTCAAGGAATCTGGGTTAGAAATTCTCTGCAGTGTTGGGAGGGAGGGAGGGAGGGAGGGAGGGAGGGAGGGAGGGAGGAAGGAAGGAAGGAAGGAAGGAAGGAAGGAAGGAAGGAAGGAAGGAAGGAAGGAAGGAAGGAAGGAAGGAAGGAAGGAAGGAAGGAAGGAAGGAAGGAAGGAAGGAAGGAAGGAAGGAAGGAAGGAAGGAAGGAAGGAAGGAAGGAAGGAAGGAAGGAAGGAAGGATGGATATTTGGTTTCCTGAGTAAAAAGGGAAAAACAATTGTTTAAATCGTTCTGTTTACATTCAATTCTAGAATTTGAGCAATAAAGACAATTATGTGGATTTTAGTGGAACAGGGACTGGGGGTGTGCTATATCTTGTGCAGTCTGCGCATGGCAGCACTTTGGAGGTAGTGAAGGATGTGAGTCCCTTTTTAAGTCCTTCCTTTCACCAACACAGCTTGTGTTTTCTGAAGCACAGCAGATGAATGAAAGGTTTAGTCCTTCTTCCAGATGTTTGTAAGCTCATGTCCTTGTAATCCTCAGAAACAGAGAGAGGAAGAAAGGATGTCTCTAGATCAGAAAACACAAGCTGGAGAGACGATCTGAGGTTGGCCACCTGTGTGTGGCAGCTCAGATGCTGTTTCTGATCAGCTTTATTGACAATCTGACATGTCTGTAAATCCAGACAGACCTTAAAAAGTGCCCGTCAGGGTTTAAATTCACACAAGGGAAAATGTTTTCTAGAAAAATTTTAAATGAGTAGCAGAGATAAGTAGAGACAAATCCTCAGCATCGAATGTGTAAAACACTACTCAGATTAATTTTTGTCTTCCCTGTAATCATTTTAAGTGACTCAACTGTTTTCAATTTTTTTCCCGTGCTTAAATCTTAAAAAAATCATTGGCAATTCTCAAAACACCACAAAGTAACATTCACCCTCTGCTTTTGATCCCTTTTAAAGATTTTCCAGCTATCCATAACTTTTATTTCGTTCAGTTTACATTCCTTCATTGGTATTAAATGCACTTACTTTGTTTATTGCAATCTGCACTGGTGGCAAGGCCGATTAACAGCTGCTGAACTCTGCTGGTTAAAAGCTCCCTTTTCAGTTGTACACAACCTTGCCAAAATCCAATTGCTCAGGCTGAAATTTGTCATTTTGATTGCTTGCCTCAAGCAGAATTATTTTGGAAGGGTTCAGCAAAGTCATTCCGGTAGTTTCCAAAAATGAGGCTTGAGCAAAATGTTAGCACATCAAGAAATTAGAAACAATTTCTGGTGGCCTTTTGTTTGACTGCTTTGAGTCTTTGTCATTTTGAACAGAAATGTAAAATTTGTCATCTGGGATGTGACTTTTCTATCTGTTATAGAGGCCAAGTTATAAATGTTTAGAAGGACAAGTCTTACATTTGTGTGAGTTCAGTGAAGCAGTTAATTATTTTTTTTTTTTTTTTGTCCGTGAAAACTCAACATCTCTGAGTCAAATAGTAAACACTAAAGCAATTAAACCAACACTGTCTTTGAAAGGCTTAAGGAAATCATAGTTTTCCTTGATTGCTGCTACATTCAGCAATGCTTTGGCCAGGAGCTGAAGCCAAGGGCAGGGTCGTGCCCTTTCTGTGCTTCCCAAAACATCAGAATTGCTTAGGAAAAAATGTGCCTCTGTCCTTGGAAGCAGAAGGTCCCAGAAACTGGAGCAAGGGATGGGATGACAAAAGAGTTCAGTAGGTCTCCTCAGGAAGGTGGAATGACAGAGGATTAGGCAGGTTTTGATGCTTTGGGGATGGGAAACAGGACTGGGAGGGAGGAATATGGACTCGGATGTGAGAACTGGAGGGGAGAGCAGGAGTTGGCTGGTGTGGGTAGAGGCTGGGCTGGAATTTTGATGTTGGGGAATGTCTTGGTGCAGTTCTGGGGAGCAGGAGAAGCCAGATAGAGACACAGCATTGTTGGGGTCTGCTGGGAACTGTGGTGACCATCGGGGCTGGGGGAGAGCTGGGGTTGGCCCTGGGCTGGGACAGAGGAGGTGGAACAGGAGCAGCCACCACGTCTGAAGGCATCAGAGTTTTCTCATTGCTCCTTTCCCATCAGCCTTATGAATCCCACTTAAGAAGTAGTCAAGTTCATTCCCTTTCCTGCTGATTCAGGAACAGGACAGCAGCCTCCCACCATTGCCAGTTACTCCATTAAAACTGGTGTTGGATTTAGCAGTTCCAAGCAGCTGTGCTGAGGAGCCATGTGGGTGTCCATATGTTGCATCAAAATACTTTTTTTTTTTGCTTTAAATCTAGGAAACACTGTGCTCCTAACGCCATACAAGTTTCAATGTCAAAAATTAAACCTGTCCACTCAATGATTCAGGTAATTTTGCCTAATGATATCAGTTCATTTTGTCATTTAGTGACTTTCTCGTGTTCAACTTTGCGACCTGAATGTTCTTTTAAGAAAGCTTTATGTGTGCAATAAACTTGCCACTGAAGCAGGAGAGAGAAACCTTTATGCCCCGGCCTCAGTTAGATTTTCATGTCAATTAGTCTATCTGGCACAGGGTTTAATAACTTTCTAATTGCAATTGCAGCACTTAGCTAAATCAATGGCTACGCCTTCTGATAAAATTGATTTTAAATAGCCGTTGTTAAAAGGCACCAGGTGAAAACTTAGTGAGGTGAAAACCAAGATAAGATTAATAGGAACCTTCCTTTTCTTCTAGACAGCTCATATTAATGAAGCTTACTTTTTGTTTTGTTTTGCCTTAACATGTCCTTGCATTGAAACAACAACAAAAAAATTGAAGTTACAGAGGAAACTTTCTGAGCTTCCTTTGAGATGTTGCAGGATGGGAGGATTAAAAGGGGTGACAGTCCCTTCTGGAGAAGGAGGCAGGGAATGACAAAAGGGATTTGTTCCAGCTCTGAGGACTGGAAAGCATCAAGGCTGGAGGGCCAGTGTGGTACCTCACACACCACTTCTCTGGCAGCTCAGAAATGCACCACACTTCCAGCACGTACAACCTTCCTTTGTGTCCTCAGCGTTCTGTGTGGGTTTGTTAAGTGCACCATCTGTCAGGATAATGAGACCATTTTCACTTCCCTGCTCCATAACCTCCTGATGTAGATAAAGAGCTCAGAATATGGACCTGCTTTCTCCTTCCGCAGGGGCTTTATTGGAAAAACATGCTTGCTTTTAACCACATTAAAAAAAAAAAAAAAAATAAGGTGTGTGGGTGTGATTAATCAATATACAGGCTATAAAAAGGTGGATACTCCTCCTTGCTACACACCTGAGAATAAGCCCACTGCAAGGCAGCCTTAATGATCTACACTTTAAGTCAGATGCTTGTCAGATGCTTGTCAGAACATAGAACTGCACTCTTAGGGGAGAACAACCTCTCCACCCTTTATCTGAAATAGCATCGAGTTTAAAAAGAGGATGTTGCTGAGTCAGTGCCTAGGACCTAGAAGGTTTGGAATTCTGGTTTTTTATGAGATGGGGGAAAGGGAAAAAAATGCAGAAGCAGGGTTTGAAGTACTGTCTAGTGGCTTTGGAGCCCGACCTTGCTCATTATCTTCCCTGCTTTGGAAAGGCTTTGGAAAATTAAATTACCCTACAACCATCAGTCCTCACTCAATAAATACAGAGGCTAAAGGCAGGGACAAGAAATCCCATAGAGCTTTGGTATTGACTTGTTAGAATTCCAGGCTTTAGCCTCCCAGTACAGCAAGTGCCTTTAGGTAATGAACAGGCTGCTCAGAAGGACACCTTGTCCTTCTGGATTCATTCCCCCCTCTTTTATAGGATCTGTTCACTGCCATTTTTTTACTCCCTTATGCTAAACAGTAAATTGTCCTATGTGACAATAAGGTCTTTTCTATTACTCTGGGACAGGGAATTAGTGGAAGTGCAGAGCTGTGCTCCAGTTCTTCCTCAGAGCCAGTAGTCGTGTCCACCTCGGCATCAGTTTCCACAATAGGGAAGGGGAAAGAAAATAACATGGCAAGGATGTGTGGTGGGACTGTATTTCTTCCATTAGGGAATGGTGGAGCAGTGACTTGTGTGCTTTGGCATGTGAGGAACATGTGAGTGGAACTGTGCTGTGAAATCCAGATTCTCTATTGAATGCACCATGTTGGAGAGCTGTGCCAGGAGGTGGATCACTGTCTTTTTCTGAGCTCTGCATGCAGATCCCATTCTCATGTCAGTGTTCCTTGGCTTGGCTCAGCCATGAAAACCATGTTCTTTTCTTCTACAAATGGCCACCCAGCACATCTGACTCCCACATTTTATTCTTCCTCCATTCTCAGCTCTGTTCTGGCTGCCTTTGCCACATGCTGGGTGCAGAAAGGTTCCTTGGAGCACCTCCACCCCTCAGGATGGCAGCAGCCATCACCTGGCTCACTCTTAGCTAAGGAGCAGAGCAGAGGTTTGGTGTTTGCTGTAGCTGGTGAATTCAATTACAGTTCTCACAGAAACTGTCATTTGGCTGCTTGTTCACATGAAGCATTTGATATTGCTTGCCGTGGTGTTAGCTGTAATCCCTTATTAGGGCTATAGAAGGAGTCTTATTGATATACACATAAAGGCATACAGTGTACACAAAAATTCACTATCTCTGAATTAAATTGAAATGAGAGCGAGAGGTGCTGATACAGGTTTTTTTTGTCTGTTCAACTATATTTCTATAAAAAGAAAAGTGTATGCACACTGTTCAGTCAGCTCCTGAGGGAGGATGAGAGGATCCAGATCAGCTGCACAACTGGCAGCTTCCCTGGCCATCTCAGCAGAGGGAACAAATGTTCATTCTGACCCTCTGCTGAAGGTGAGCTGTTCTCTCCTTCTCTATCCCACAGGATTAGAGCACATGGATGGAGTTGTGTGAGAAGGTGTGCCTACCTTTATTATATTTTCTTCCTTCCTGGAGCAAACAAGATTTCTTAGCTGCTGCAGTTTCAGTGTAGTACCTTTCATAAGGGCTAAATAATTCATTTGGTGAGAAAGAATTTCTCATGAAATAGCAGATAAGTGTGTTCATCTGAAATTCTACAGTGTGTAGTTCAGGCAGCACTCAGGCTCAGGCAATGTAACTCATTTAAAGAACAATGCCTACATCTGAGCCAGTCCCTCTGAGCTGCCTTTACAACTGATAGAGAGGTAACCAGTGCAGGAAGGAGATTCAAGGGTGAGATTCATGCTGTCCAAAAAATGTTGGAATTGCACCCTGGGAATCCTTGCTTTTTCTTCATTGGTGTCCTCAACACCTGCAAGTTTGGCTTCCTTTACAGCTGGACTCGATCATCTCAAAGATCTTTTCCAACCTAAATGATTCTATGATTCTAAGTTAGATTAAGGATTTTTTTTCCCCTCTAGGAACTGGTCAGAGCTTTTTACCTAGAATCTGGTTTTGAAATATTTGGCTTAATGAGCTTCTGCAGAACATGTAACCTGGCTTTCCAAGTGGCTCTTGGGCAAGACAGCCTGGAACACACCGACGGTACCCTCCAGCATTTATTTCCTTCTCATCCTCTTCCACATTGCCACTGGATCTTAAATTATCTCCCCTGTGCTGCTGTTTCAGTGTTAATCCTACATTCTCCTGAGGAGCCCCTCCTCTCTTCCTAAGAAAGTTAAGCAAGCCAGCCTGCAGGGGAAATAAACAGATAATGTGGCTTTTTGCGTTCAGCGGAGACACGGTAAACTCAAATTAATGATTCTGTTCGGGCAACAGCCCGAGCAAAAGAAAACAGTGGAAATTTCCTAGAACCAGCCCTCCTGCAACAGGATTTCTCTGCTTTATGGTGGAAAACTACAGCTGGGTGACTGCTTTCAGGAGTCAGAGATGTTAAAATTCTGCACCTTTTGTGAGAAAATTTCATTCTGTGGAACATTCAGTGAAATTCTGGTCAGACTGAATCTATCCAGCACTCTGGCTGAACTTGTGGATGCTGGAGCAGAAGTAACAAAGCCAAATGATGCAGGAGCACGTGAGACCCACTGGCAGACCAAGTTTCATGGTAAATCAGTGTCCATCAGCGTTTCCTGGTCTTTTCTCAGGCTGAACTACCTTGGAGCTGCTCCAGAAGCCTGGACTTTATATCCTTCACATCTCTGGGGCTCTCCTGAAGGGATGAGTTTGGTTTTGTGGAGGGGTGACAAACTTTCTTTTGCCAAATGCTCTCCTAAAAGAATGTCTTAGAGTAAGTTTGTTCATCTCAGCCTGTTTTTACCCCCTCACAATTCTATTCTGTCACTAAAGGACTCCAGGACTTCCTTGGGCATTTTTAACCTCACAAGCTCCACTTCTACCCAATTATTGACTAGTTGCCTCCACAAGCACCCCAAACCAGCAGGTACTGCAAGTTGTTAAAAAACGTGGTACATGTATTAAAGCAGTGGCTTTTTTTTGTGGTGTGATTGTGCTGAATTAATTATCCTATTGCATCATGGAGCAATGCCCACGTTTGTGCAAATAAAAGCTGCACTGTTTGGCCATTATTGAAGTTGTTTGTTTCTTGCACTCAGTCTGTGCAGTAAAGTGAGTGCTTCTTACTGATAATATTTACAAGACTGAGAAGATGTTGAAATAGAATCCTAGAATGGTTTGGATTGAAAGGGTTCTTCAAGCTCATCTCCTTCCAACCACCTCTTCCATAGGAAGGGAACATCCACTGTCCCAGGATCCTCCAAGCCCTGTCCAGTGTGGCCTTGGACACTTCCAGGGATCCAGGGGCAGCCTCAGATTCTCTGGGCACCCTGTGCCAGGGTCTCCCCACCCTCACAGGGAAGAATTTGTCTGCAATATCTCCTTTGCTTAAGGATGTGATATTGAATGGCAAAGCTCAGTTCCTGTCCCTTACGCTGTGCACCTCTGAGTGTGGGATTAAGTCATTTGTAATTAAAACCTGTGATGGATTTTACAAGAGGAGAGTGTTTTCTCACTGTGACTTGCCAAGTGCTCATAAAGTAGTTTTTATTAAAATTACCCTGTAAAGTTAAAATAGCCTCTCATTAGTTGCTAACAGATATGCTGGTATCCAGTGACTCCAGGAAAATCCCCTTATTTTCCACTTAGAAGATGAGCAGGGCAAAGTCTCACTCTTCTTTGTGTATGGAAAAAAACGATCCTCTGACTCCACATCACGGTGCTTTTGATTGATTCCTCTCCTTTTCTGTGACTGACAGGTTTTGCTTTGTAACCTGTGCCACCTTCCCCAGCTCCTGTCACTTTGGCAGGCACGGATTTGATCCCCCTTTCCTGCCACTCCTGTGTGGCATGTTGTGATCACTGCCATTCCTTCAAGCTTCTTCCCCAGCTGTTCTTTTATGGGGGTGGTGGGGCGAGGGAGCATCCCTGGAAAGCAAAGCCAAGGGAGACAGTGCCACACTGGAAGATAAAATCCTCAGGTTTGTGTTTTCCTGGCGAGTGCTCTCAGGTACCGTTGGTCATCCCACAATTAACAGCAAGTGCCAACTCATTTTGAAGCAGTTCCTTTGCAATCTGGAGCAGCAAAGTGTTTGGAAGTGCTGAGGGCAACATCCCTCTCAAGAAACAAAATGGGTTTGGAGCCTTTTGTGTGGTTTTGATGCGAAGTGGTGCAGCATGGCTTGGATCAAAAGGACTAAACTCTCTTTCCCTCAGTACCCCAGGGGTCCCACAGTCTGCCACCACAGTCCCTTGGCAGAGTCTGTCTGGAGCAATCCCAGCTACGCCTGTGGCTGCACCAACTCTCAGATATTTAGGGAAGCTGTGGATGATGCCTGAGCTGTGCTGGGGGCCTTGGATAATGTGCTGGTGTCGAGGTAGCCCTGAGGAAGTTCTCCTGTTGTTATTTTAAACGTTATTGCTGAAGACACTTTTGCAAAAGGTCAGAGCACTGAGGGGTGGCGGAGGGGAAAGAATTTATTGTTCTGCATTTGTAACCACATTAGGGCTCCCAGCTCGGGCTGGGAGCGCCTGGATGCTACCATAATAGGGAAATAACTGATCATATATTAATCAAGCAGTCGAGGAGCCAGTCAGGAGGGCAGCTTGCTTCATGCACTGCTGAAATGCAGCTCCCTCCACTGCAAAGCTGGTTAAAGGCACAGTGTTTAATGGGGAAATGAGAACTGGAAATGGCAGAGGAAATTAGAACCGCGTCGTAATGATTCTCATTTTAAACTTGGCTTGGGCATCATGGGCAGCTGCAGAACGAGACTCCCACGATTCTGGGCTGAATTTGTGGGGAGGATCTTGGCATCCTGACCCGGGGGAGAGGCTGAGTTAGGGCTGGGTGTGTTCTCCTGCTGGTGGGGCATCGTTCTGCAGGGACACAAGGACATGACAGGAGCTGGACTCGATGGTCCCTGTAGGTTCCTTCCAACTCAGGAAATTTCTGTGATTCTGTATCAGTGCCGGCACTTGATCCCCAGCACCATTTCCTTTCAGCTCCCACTGAATTCGCCAGTTTAGCACTCCTCAGACACAGCTTTAGCTGGCAAGAGATGAGATTATAGAGCTGAAATGGCCATTTTAATTTGCTAGGTTCCCAGTTAAACTTGCACAAAGTTTGATCTCCGCGTGGGAATGTGAATTAGGGGCTCTAGTTTCATTCCCAGAATGCCTCCCATGAATTATGTACCTATCTATGCATCAGTTATGAGTTTGTAAACCATTTTAAAAGGCTGGCAGTGATCCATTAATTACTTTGAAGATGAGGAATGATTGCTTAAATAATATTAGCATTTAAGGAAAAATAGTATTTGTCTCTATATTAATTGTTGAGCAAAATCAATTCATCTGTAGTTGGCTACAGTCTACTTGAGAATGCAATTTTTGTAAACTGAATTTTATTGCTATTCCTTTCTGTTCCATTATGTTACCCCAATGTACATATTTTTTGTGCTACTTCGTTTATCTTATGTCAGAAATAATATTCCGGTTCTCAAACATTATTACAACTAGGAAAAAAAAAAAAAAAAAGATTAATCAGACATTTCAAAAGCCCCATGCTGAAATAACATTTTTAAAATTATAGAAGAACAACCATTATTTTCTGCTGCAAAACTAATTTTTCGAGTTTGAGATAGCAACACCATATTCTGAAAGTAAAGGTCAATTTGAAAAATAAAAGATTCTGGTTGCCTAATAAGGTCATGTTCTTTATACCAAATTGTAATTTACAGTTGAATCAAACGAGATTAATTATTTCTGGCTTGCTTTGAGTGATATTCTAGGGCCAGTTGGTGTAGTTCAGATAAAAATAGCTGTTACATTTAGTCTTATCATTAGTGATAACTTTTATGGGGGTTTTTTTGACATGGAGCTTTTGAAGTCTCAGGAGACTGCTGAGCTCCAGGGGTTGCTTTTCAGTTTTAGAGATGGTTCCTTTGTGGACTTTCCATTTCCCCACCATCTTCCACCTTCAACAACCTGAAAACAAAAAAAACCCCTTGTGTAAAGCTGTAATTCCCCACCATCGAGTGCCCCTCTCCTGACAAACAGAACAGGGAGCCTTGGACTCTAGAAGGTGGCCCTGGAATGTCTGGATTCTTTTTGGAGTGATGAAACAACCACAGCTTTAGGGATGGAGTCCTTGTCACAAAATGAGCATCTCACCCTGCAGCACTTCTAATGAGCAGGAAGGGAAATTATTGTTGTTCCTACTCTAACTAGATAAAAATTCTGAGCTTATTGATTAAGAAGCTGAATGTTTGTAGCCAAGAAGGCCGATGGCCCCTGGGCTGGATGAGGAATTGTGTGTCCAGCAGGAGCAGGGCAGGGATTGTCCCTCTGTGCTCCAGGGCTGTGTCCAGCTGTGGCTCCTGCAGGAGAGCCCTGGAGGGGCTGGAGCGTGTCCAGGGCAGGGAAGGGGCTGGGGAAGGGTCTGGAGCCCCAGGGGGGGCCGAGGGAGCTGGGGAAGGGTCTGGAGCCCCAGGAGGGGCTGAGGGAGCTGGGCAAGGGGCTGAGCCTGGAGAAAAGGAGGCTCAGGGGGGGACCTTGTGGCTCTGCACAAGTCCCTGCCAGGAGGGTGGTGTGGGGTTCTGCTGCCCCAGCCCAGGGAGGACGTGGAGCTCAAGGAGAGAGCCCAGAGGAGGCTCCAGGATGAGCAGAGGGATGGAGCAGCTCTGCCCAGGGAGGAAAGGCTGGCACAGCTGGGATTGTTCAGCCTGGACAGGAGAAGCTTTGGGCTGAGCTCAGGGTGGCCTTGCAGGGCCTGGAGGAGCTGGGAAGAGAGAGACAATTTACAAGTACAAGGGGGAATGGCTTCAGACTGACAGTAGGTTTAGATTAGATATTAGAAGAAATTCTTTACTGTGAGCTTAGTGAGGAACTGTAACAACTTGCCCAGAAATTTTATGGCTGCCCCTGGATCCCTGGCAGTGCCCAAGGCCAGGTTGGACATTGGGGCTTGGAGCAGCCTGGGACAGTGGAAGGTTCCCTGCCCATGGCAGGAGCTGGAACTGGATGATCTCTAAGGTCCCTTCCAACCCAGGCCATTCCATGATTCTATTAACTCCCCTAAAAAATGAATCTTTTACTTTGTCAGCCTCAAGCAGATACAGAGGAGAAAGAATGCCCAACATCAACTCTTGGATTTTAACACTGTTGCTTGTGAGGAGTTAAGTGTGGCCTCCACACCTCTGAGCATCCATATGTTTTCTCCAGCTGGCTGGTTGCTCTGTGGAGCCTGGGCAGATAAAATGACTCTTCCCATCACATAAAGATAATGCTCCACATGGATGTCAACATCCATGTGATTCCTGCCCATTTTGGTCCTCTTTAATTAGGGGCTGTTCTGCCTCATTGGACCAGGCTGGTGTAATAGCTTGGGATAAAGATTGTCACAGCTTGAAAAATCTTGGGAGCAGTGGGAGGTAATGATCCTGCCTGAGGCAAAATAGCGCTTCTGGCCTGTCACAGGGCACTGGGATTGTGTCCCACACTCCATTGAATCTTTTCTCCCAAATGCTGCAGTTTAGCCCCTGAAAAATGCAGTGTTTTTATGAGCGTATTCCATCTTTGGTTTGGTCCCATAACTCCTGTTAGATGTGAGCAGGGTGAGCAGGGGCAGAGGATGGCACCTGAGACATGAAGTGCCAGTTGGAGGCTTCAGCCCGTGTGATTTTTCATGCTGAATGGTTTTCCAGAATGTGACAAGCAATTTCTGTTTCATCTGGAATGGGAGATGGGAATTTCTGAGAATAAAGACTCAGTCCCCTTTTCCACCCCACTAACCTCTTCCCTTCCCTGAGCAGTTTTGGGCAGGACTGGTCTGTTTAGGCTGTGTTCAAATGTCACAACAGACTGCTTTAGACTTTCAGCCCATATGGAATAAGCAATGTTTCCTTTTCCCCAGCATTGTCACAATTCATTTTACTTCATAGTTGAAAAGTAAATGAAAGAAATAGCTGGAGGCACATTTGTGAATAATTACATCTGCACCATATTTCTTCAGAGTTCGATGGGTAGATTTATGTGTGAGATTTTATTGTTTTCCTTCAGCTTCATTATCCATCCAATGTTTGCCATGGATCACGAGGTGCTGTAGCAGATCATGGAGGCAGCATTCTAATGCTGTTTCATCTGGAAAGGGAATACATAGATTTTTTTTTTTTTTCAGTTGCAATAGTGCAAGATGATGGGAAGCTTGGAAAGCAGCTCATTAGTTGCTGCTTGAGGCTCTCCTGCTGGGCTGAGTGCTGCCTGTGGTGAGGGAAAACCTGCACCCTATAAATTGTCTCTGATTTCAGCCCTGCAGTGTAATGGTGCTGGTGTGTGGGGTGCCCATTGTTAGCAAGCAGTTGATTTTGTGCTCCAAGGAGTTTGTCCCATCCACTGATCAGATTTGCCTCAACTGGCACCAGATCCAGTCCATGTGAATGTGTGATTTTGGGAAATTCATTGGGTAACAATCTTTTGTTAAGGCCAAACAACTGCTGGTGTGGGATCATTCACCTCCCCTGTTGACAGTGATCAGAACCCAGCAGGGACATGCACTGGCTGCCCTGGTTTATCCAGGTGTGTTCAGAACAGTGGGAGTCCCCCAAAGTATGAAGAAATCTTTCAGGGAAAGCCTTGAAATAGCTGAGTTTAGTGGGAAGAGTTAGGGGGATTTATTTATTATGCTGCTAATGAAAGCAGATCCCCCCTCAGAAAGCAGAAAATGCAGGCCAGGGCTTATCAACTGTCTCTGAATCCTGTAAAATCACAAGAAGCTCGTGAGTTTAAGTCTGCTGGCTACAGTTTTGTTTTCCCTAGTTTTCTCATGAGGGTGGATGTAGTCCAGGGATCCTCAGATATCCTTGTGGCAGGAATCATCGTGTAATTTAGAAAGTGACAATATCAACAGAAGGTCATTTGTGGCAGAGGGTGGGGAGGGAATCCTGATCCACCTTTATTACCACATAAAGGTAGCTTGGAAGAGGTTGGTTTGTTACCAGAATGGTTGGCCCCCACCAGCAGGAATGAATAAATCAAGTCCAGGAGTAAAGCCCTGTGCCAGTGCTTACCTGTGCTCTGCCCTGCTGAGAGCGAGAATTTTCTGGGTTTTCACACCATTTCCAAGCTAATTATCCCTTCTGAAAGGAAAACCAGGAGTGGGAGATGGTGCATGAAAGAGGAGCATTTCTACAGGCTTGCTTTCAGCTCTCTGCAGAAATTTAATGATTTGAGGACTCAAATCCAACAGCCTGCACGCTGGAGATACGTGAACAACTACTGGCAGGTAAAAGTTAGTGTGGCATGGATGGATATGGAGTAGAAAGGGTGCAAAAAGGCTTTTGGTCTTTTTATCAGTGCCCTGAGGTGATTTTCTAGTCTGTGCAGGTCCTGAGCCCAGGCTGGGTTTTCATTGTAATTAATTGGTTAATTCTTAATTTGTAGAATCATAGAATGGTGTGGGTTGGAAGGGACCTTAAAGATCACCTGGTTCTAGTTCCTCAGTCACAAGGGAGTTGGAACTCCTGCTCCTAACCAGTAAAACCATGTAGTTTTCAGGGTGTGATACTTTTTAAATCACAGGGCTACTTTCAGGAAAGCAGCTCAAGGTAAAAGCTAAAATTTTATTCCCTTAGACAAAGCCCAAGTTGGTGCCCCACTGAATTTTCTCTCCAGACTGACAGTCCATCTGTTAAAGTATCTGCATTGTGACAGGTATCAATAGAAAATGGTGTGGGGAGAACTCCGAGAAAATCCACTCCCAAAATTTGGGAAATACCCAATCCAGCTCTTTTCAGTTTAGTGCAGGTCTTAAACTCTTTAAGCAAATATGTCTGTGGAATTATATATATTGATATTAATATATATTCTTTATGTATGCAAGTGTGCATGGGACCATACATGTATAAAAAAGTGAAATAAGGGCATTATTTTTATAATATAATTATATATAGTATAACTATATATAACTATATATATTTTTTATAACTATGAGTAAAAAAACCATTTTTTTTTGTTGGCAGTTGGTTGTATATAATAATACATTATTATAATATTAACAATTATACAGGTATGTCTATTACATTTCATTACTTATATAGATAATGCACATGTTGTTTTATAATGTGTATTATGCACATATGTGTAATCATGATATTTCCCTACCATCTGCTAATTATGAATTTTCTTCATTATTCATATAAATGTCTTGGCCCTTTTGAACACTTCTAATTTCTTAATTACAAGTCTAAGTCATGACTGAAAACTTCTAGTCCTACCATTTCTCAGTGGTGATAGGAAAATAGAAATATAGGATGAGCTTATATGGAATTTTGGTTTTGATGTCAACAACAGTGGGTCAAAAAAAATAAATAAAAGGAAGCCAAACTTTAAGACATTGCAATTTATTGTATTACAGTTGATTTTAAGGCAGTAATGAGGATATTAATCAAGCAAAGTTTTAATTGTCCTGGAAATTGTAGAGACAAATGACACCAAATACTGCATTTTCTTAAGTCTTAACGTGAGATTGCTGAGTCATGGTTGCAAGTTAAGATAGCGCTAAAACTTGGCTGTGATAGGAAATTAGCTGTACAAGCCAGATTTCATCAGGAGGTACAAACCCAGTTGTGTGTATTCATCCACCCATCTGGTTTTCCAACTGGCATTTCCAAAGGACAGTAATTAATACACTGAAAGGATAAAAATCAATGGGTAGACTCCACCTTTACTGTGAGGTTGCCTTTAACCCATAAATACCAAATCAAAATCAGTTCCAATTTCTCCTTGGCTGTGTCACTTCCGACCTTCACGTCCCTTTCCCCACGGAAGATAAACTATAATTGTATTTCTGTACTTAGGGTGGTTGTATTGCTTGAATAGTTACACAAACCATGCAGAGTCTCAGATTTAATGACATGATTCTGTGATTTAATGACATAAAGTTAATGGATTGATTCTCTTCCACAAAAATCTTTGTTTTGATAGCTTAGCTTTTCATTAGACTGTATAATAAAACTTGGTGAGCACTCAAGCTGTTCTTTTTATCCAGATTTTCTCTTTCTTCTTCCATTTGCATCTTTCTTCCTAAATGTTTTCTAAATAAAACAAAATACTAAGTGAACATTTCTCTTAAATTAGCATAGCTGCATTTATTTGGTTGTTGTAGTTAAAATCAATACGGAATATTGCAAAACCTTCCCTTCAAATATTTTCTCAGTTTAGAGTGGTCCATAGAAAATGGAGACAAAAACTGAGTTCTGAGTAAGAACAAGAAGTAAAGGCAAGAAATACTGCAGGACTCATCCTGAAATCATGGAATGGCATCCTTGTTTTCTAATGTGCAGGACAAAAACAATGGGAAATAAGTTCCTTTTCATTTTAATAATACATTGAAAGTGTTGCCTTTATTTGGAATAACGGTACTTGGGGATGAGCATCTTGGAAGTGTTAATGTCAAGAATTAAAAGCAAAGTGGTTCAAAATGGGTGAATTCCCCCAAACAGAGCTTCCTGCAGACTCCTGGTGTGACGTTCACTTCAGGCTGGCACACAACAGTTACAGTAAGTGAGTTTAACAAACAAGTTTATGGTGAAAAACTCAGTGCTGTGAGGAGGTTAGTGGAGCAAACGTGTGCTCCCACTAGCTCAGTTCAGGCAGTTCAGGGTTATCTTTGCAACCAGGGCAGGGATTTTGCCAGGGCTGCACTTTTAACTTGTAGGTGGGTGAAGGAAAATTCAGCAGAGTCAGCTGGGATGTCCACGTGGAGGCCGAGTGCAGCTGAAGGGAAAGCTGGGAATAAAGGAAGGCAAAGAGCCAAGGATCGAGGATGAAAGACAAGAGCAGAGCCTGGAGAGAAGTGAGGGAAGCAGCACAGTGGTGGAGAGATTGGACATAAATGATTCAAAGGGGAAGAGCTGCGTGTGTTGGAAGGGATGAGGCAGGAAACGAGTGGAAAGGATGGGAATTAGCCTTAGGAAGTATTATCTCTTCCTCTCATGTTGGAGGTGTGATAAGAACAGGGTCTTAATGCCTCTACTTTAAAATATTTTAATCTGCCTTTTTTGTTTTAGAGTGAACATAGAATAATTTAGGTTGGAAAAGATTTTTAAGTTCTCCCTGCTGGGTGTCAGAAGAGTCCCTCTGTTCCTCACCACTGGCTCCCTGGGCTGGGGGGGACTTGCCCAGATGATGCCTTGGGAAGGCTGACCTGTAACAGAGACTGGACAGAACTGGAGAATAAAGTAGATATTTATTAAAAGGCCTTTGAGGGTACACCTTGGGCAATACACGAGCCTGGCCAGGGCTACAGCCAAGGTGGACCCAGAATGGTCACAAAATGGATGACCAGTCATGAGGTCTCACGTTTTAATGTTTTGGTCCATTTGCGTATTGGGGTTTGATTGTCCAATTACAGCTTCAGTTTATGAGGTCCCATCCTTCTTGTTTTCTCTCTTCAGTCCACAGTTGTTTGTGCTTTTGGGCCTGAAACTTGTACTCGTTGTCCTTGGTCTTCAGCAGGAAAAGGATTTGTTTTGTCTCTCTACTCTATGAAGAGACCTGACTAACACTTAATATGAGGCTCAGAACTGCACCCCTAGGTAGCACAGAGTCTGAAAAACATGAAAGCTAAAACTTAAGGCACTGCACATGCTGGATGAGTGCTGAGCACCCTTTAGATGTTGCTCCTCAGTGCTCAGCTCCTCACAACCTGTCACAAACTCTGTCACTGGGAGGGGTTTGATGAAACTTGCCCCAAGCTTTTTCCCTGAATCTGCTCCCCATTGCCATGGCTGTATCTCTTGATGCCTTTTCCTTGGCCTTAAAATTGAGAGTCAGATACAGATAAAGAACAAAGGGCTTTGACCTCAGCATTTAATAAGCATCTTTTGGAAGAAGGAGAAAGAAGCAGAATTTTCCACCTGTGCTGTTCAGTGATTATCCCTGTCTGAAACACCTGTTGATTGTTTTTTGTTCTGTTTCCTTTGAGCAGATGGGCAAAAGAAGGTCCAAGAGGAGTTTGACATAGACATGGACGCGCCAGAGACAGAGCGGGCGGCCGTGGCGATACAGTCCCAGTTCAGAAAATTCCAGAAGAAAAAAGCGGGGTCCCAGTCCTAGTAGCTACCTCACAGCTCAAAACAAAGTAATCCCGAGATGATTTATCAAGAAGATCAGAAATAACACAAAGATGCATGTACAGAAATTACCAATATTTAAAACCCCATTGGCAGATAACAACCCATGAGCTTGTGTGTGACTTCCATCCCAGATGTTTCACGCCCATTATCCCTCTGTAACTCACCATTTTACTTGATGTTGTAATAAAAAGTTAGGGTGAAGTAATTAAAGTGTCTGCCTTCATCTGTCTTTCCATATTAATCCAGCAAGTGCAGCGTTACAAATGAGCCCAGCCCAGATGCCTGTTTCCCTCTCCACCTAAAGCTCGGAGTCATAACGGCACCGTATGTTGCAGGGAATTTTTGCTGAGGGATGAGATAGATGCATCTCAGCCCTGCTTCCCTCATTTGGAGAATTCCAGCTGCCAGCAAAATGTGAAAATAAAATGACTTTCTCGTAATGAGCTGAAAGTAAAAATTAAATAAATAAAAAAAACATGTTGCAGACAGAAGCTGGCATGAGGGGTGTAGGAAGCAGGGAGCAGTTTATTTTTGTCTTGCAAGTGTGTCAATAAAGTGGTTTGAGTGGGGAAATTGTGCCTGTCCTTCCTCTTTGCATGATAACATTCAGAGATCTTGGACCGCATTGACTGTTATGGAAAGAAAATAATAAACCAGACACAAAATACCTTTGGAAGTTTGGGATTTATTTTTGTCTGTAAAAATAGAAACTGACCATCTAAACTCTATTTCTTGATGACGTTCTCCAGCCTCTACATAATCAGCAACTGTTTCTGTGCCATCTCTCAATTTCCATTTTATTTTCAGTATTTGAGGAGTAAATCGTAACAGGCTTCCTGTGTCCATTTGCACTATTCTGTATTCAGCTTTGAGCCCCTTTATCACTGTGTTAGCCCAGCTTTGGATCAGCAAAAAGCAGCTACAGCGACGTGTCTGAAATTAGGAAGGGAGTGGTGACAGCCTTTCACTACTTCAGGGGGGACAGATCCAGCTGTCACTCCCAGCTATGCCCAGGGGGATCTTTTCTTCCTCTCCCACCTTCCATGGGAGTGTTTGATCACCAGGGCAAGGGACAAATGAATCATTAGTCACCTTTTAACAGAAAGCCAGAGCAGGGGGCAGGAGTAGGGGGAAAGGGGGAGATTCATGCCCTTCCCACAGGAGCCCATCAGGGCAGCAGTGGTGCAGAGATGTGGGATTACAAAAGAAAAGGAAAAACCTTCTGCAGGTTAAGGCACTTGTGATGCTGGGCATCATTTCAGTGGTGGAGCCAAGAGCTCTGGCCCCATGCTGGTTACAGGGAGCCCTCAGAGATGCTGAGCTGGAGAAATCCTGTGGGCAGTGGAGAAAGCATGTGCTAACATGACTTGTGAGGTGCTTGAGACTGGGTGGGAAGACACTGAAGGTTTTTGAAGTAATTTTGGGAGGAGCACCTAAATGCTGCCCAGATCCTGCCTGTAGCACCTCTGTCTGTGTCAGGGCCTGGCCCTAGGCATGACTTTCCCACTCATCACCTGCAAAGTCAGCATCCTCCAAGCTGCAACTCAGTGCTTTCATTATTTTTTTTATCAGCACTGTTCCTCTGCATTTAAGGATTTCACAAATAAACCTCAAACAACAGTGCTGCTGTGCTGAAAGTGTGGTTCTTGGAGGCCCCAGTTCCCCCACTTGTCTTTCACAGCAACTGCTCACCATATAATAATAGCCTAAGCACAATAATCTAAAAATTGTAATGGCTTTGGATTGTCTTGGTGCCATTTTGTTTAGATGAACATATATTTGTAATAAAAGACTGCATTTGTGTTCTGCATTATGTTATTTGAAACAGCATGAGCTCTGTAATGGCTACTTAATTGAATAAAAACTATGGGTAAGCACTAGGCTTTTATATTTGATCTGACATTCCTTGGACTTAAATTTCCTACACAACAGGAATAATCATATGGTTGGGACACAGAAAAAAATGATTGCATTATTGAAGCACAGCAACAGGGGCTGTTAGTAAATGAATTATGGCTCTTTCAGTAGCAAGGCTTTTCTTCAATGTGCAGTTCAGAATGCATCTTACAGACACAGTCCTAATGTACAGTGAAACATAATGAGGAAACAGTGACCTGGCATGAAATTTGGAATAATCGTGGCTGCCCCTGTCAGACAATTTCCTTTTTATGTAAATGTGTTTGCACACAGATTGAGTTCATGTTCCAGGAGAGCTTTCTTGCTCCTGAGTCTTGTTCTTCATTCATCCTTTGCCCATATCCAAGGTGACAGCAGTTAATTTCTTTTCTTACCACAAACTCACAGTTTTCAAAGACCTACCTGGGTTTGGCTGAGGTGAGAAAAGGAGTTGGATTCAACCAGGATGGGTGAAGGAGAACAGTTAAATATTCCAGGGACAATGTGGGTCTTTTAACTTCCAGACACTCACTGAGCTGTGCTTAACTGAATAACGCAGTAATGGAAAGAAAGATTTAAAAGGAAGATTGAAATTAGGGGGATATCTATGCTGATAACCCCAAAGTTCCCATAGGTAACATGGAAGAATATTCAGAGCAGTAGATTTTGCAGGAAACAGGGTTATGGCTCCCACCACTGACACCCACACCCTCCCCAGACACATCCAGGCTGCTTCTGCTCCAAATTGCTGCCAGATTATCCCAAAAGAGAATAACCTACAGCTGAGTGATCAGAACAATTGCCTGAGCCTTTGAAATCCTTAGTTCACATCGTTGCCTGGACCGTAAAATAACCTGTGGAAGTAAACACGGAGGAGAACAATAGAAGGAACCAAAAGCCATCAAAAAAGCACAGGAATGCCCACAGGAGGAAAACAGCAAAGAATGTGGAGTCTATCAAGTTAAAGACAGAAAAGCAAGCCACAGCCAAACTTGTGGGGGAAGTGGGGAAGTGGAGGTTTTACAGAAAGTAGAAATGAGTCTTGGATTAATGCCCAGAGCAGAGGCTCCTACAGCTCAGTCAGAGTTTGGAGCAACCTGGCAGAATCACAGAATCATAGAATCAAGCCATAGAATGGGTTGGGTTGGGAGGGTTCTTAAAAATAATCTCCTTCTAACCTCCTCTTCCATAGGAAGGGAACTTCCACTGTCCCAGGCTGCTCCAAGCCCCAATGTCCAACCTGGCCTTGGGCACTGCCAGGGATCCAGGGGCAGCCACAGCAAATCTGGGCACCCTGTGCCAGGGCCTGCCCACCCAATATCCCATCTGAACTGACCCTCTTAGTACCAACAAATTAATACCAACAGATCACCAGGAGTGCATGAGGTTCACCCATGGCTGGTGGAGGAGCTCAGATGCACAACTTATGCCTTGTTCAAACCATTGCTCCCACTGGCCTCAGCTTCAGGGAAAAGTAATAACATATTTTAGAAATGTTATTTAGAAAGGGCTCTAGCAGAATTCAGAGATTTCTCAAGAGCAGCTTCATTAGGAGTCTTGAGAGAGAAACAATGATATGATGTAATG
The DNA here is from genome assembly GCF_965231275.1 of Zosterops lateralis. Lineage (NCBI taxonomy): Eukaryota > Metazoa > Chordata > Aves > Passeriformes > Zosteropidae > Zosterops > Zosterops lateralis. The sequence goes on from NC_139763.1 coordinate 4,162,098, forward strand.
CAGCCATGATACATCACCACCACATGGCAGCTGTGGTTCCCAAACCTGCTGCTGGTGGAGATGACAGGTGGGAAATGGTAACCCAGGGGCACCTGGATTTTCCAGAAGTTTTAACAGGACTGCCTTGAGTGCCTCTTAGAGGAGCTGAGGTGTGGGAACAAATGGTCCCACAGAAAAACAAGGAAGGTGACAATTTGTTATACAGGCTCCCCAGGGCAGTGGTCACGGCCCCAAGGCTGCCAGAACTCAAGGAGTGTTTGGACAACAATCTTAGGCACAGGGTGAGATTTTGGGATCTCTGCAGGGCCAGGAGTTGGACTTTGATGATCCCTGTAGGTCTTTTTCCTCTCAGGATATTCCATGACTCTGTAATTCATTTTTCAGTATTGGCTCTATACAAGTGTTCAAAGCCTGATGGGGAAAAAAGCAGAGTGTACTATCAATATGATGAAATTAATATTTAGACATCTATCTCCTGGAAGCATTTAAATGCAAATATTCTTCTCAATCTGAAAACAGCAGAAATCCCTTGTATCGGTTTACATGATCAAGACAATCTTCAGAGTGGAAAGATCCAGGGACTTCCCCTCAAAAGAGAAGCTATGCCATCTCTAATCCATTAAAGTCAGTCATGAATGGGTTATTTAGCTCAATTCTTAAATTAAGGCTGTGCATTTTTTCTCTGGGGTTGGTTTTTTTCATTTTTTTTTTTTTTTAATCCCTAAACTCTCCCTGACAGATGGTCTCCTGCCTTTTAGTATCTCTAGTGATGGTAAGGCTAAAACCTTCCTTGGCAGCTTGTTCCATGGCTGAACTTTTCTTAAAGCTATAAAGGTTGGTTTGTACTTAAAACCTAAATCTTCCCTCCTGCCATTTAGATTAATTTGTTCCAGTCCAGCTATACCTAGTTTCCCTAATCTTATCTCGTAGGTTCTCCTTTTCAACCCTTTTCGTTATTTTTTGTTATTCTCCTTTGAACTCTGCCAATTTATCTGTGTGCCTGGAATGAAATGCAGCCATCCAGATGAAATGTACCCAGTCAGTGCCAGGCACAGCAGCATAATTATCTCCACTATTTTACAAGTGACGAGCCCCTCACCACAAATTTACACGGCTTTTGGCATTTTTTGTGACAGCATTATTCTGCTGGCTTCTAGTCAGAACATCATTTCCCAAGAATATGGAGCTGCTTTGTGATCTCTCTGGCTGGTCAGGATTTAATTTTTTTTTTCCCCTGCAAAAGACTACTCTGGATGTAAAACATTTCTTTTTTTAATTTTACAATCCCCCTGCACCTCTGCAGTACTGGGATGACACAGAAATCTGGGTAAATGTCTTTATCTGTAGCACTTTTTCCTTCAAATAAGGCAGGGATTGTAATAGTTTCTTTCTTTTTTTTTTTTTTTTTTTTTTTAATGCTTTCCCATTTTCTCTTCCTAAATAATTAAAGTCAGGTGCAGAGGCTTCAATGATCTCTAAATCAACCTTTTTTGGAAACACAGAAAAGGTTTCAATGACTTTCCTATTTTATTCTGAAAAGTTAACTTGCCTTTACTGGTGATGACTAATTATTTGATAAGAAAAGTCTTCATATCCACAGCTAAAAATAGCTCTCGAAATAAGCCTGAGGACTCTTGTCCCTTCTCAGTGCGTTGTGATTTAATGATCTTTTCACAAAGGCCAAACTGATACCATTACTCACATTCAGTGGTAGTTTCCAGCACGAATATTCCTGCAGAAATCTTGGGGACTAATGTGGCACAGGGAGGGGGTGTGAGCGCATGATCTGTTGGCCTCATCAAGTACACAGAGTACAGTGACTTTCTGTGCTTGGCTTGCAGATCTTGGCAAAATTATATCCCTGTGTCCCTCGAGCCGTTGTAATTTCTTGTTGGGAGCCAAACCTGTATTTAATAGAGGGAAATAAAAATAATTAACCAGCAGATGATGGGAATGATTAATAACAGAAATAATAGTTACTACAGTGAGGGGAAAATGGACAGGTTTGCAGAAGACTGGCATCACAAGAGCAGCTGGTGACAGGACAAAGGTGAAGTGGCTTCAAGCTGAAAGACAGTGGGTTTAGATTGGATATTAGGAAAAGAATTGTCCCTGTGAGGGTGGGCAGGCCTTGGCACAGAGTGCCCAGAGTAGCTGTGGCTGCCCCAGGATTCCTGGAAGTGTCCAAGGCCAGGCTGGACAGGGTTTGGAGCAGCCTGGGACAGTGGAAAGATGTCCCTGCCCATGGCAGGAGGGTTGGAACTGGAAGATCTTTTCCATCCCTTCCAACCCAAACCATTCCGTGACTCCATGATCTCTCCAAAACACGTTTAATTCAGGTCATACACACAAGCCACAGTGACACTTTTCTTTGTGTGGCGTGGGCAGAGCTGTCACCCAGCTCCTGCTGTGACCAAATCCAGCTGTAGTGGTGGCAGCAAATTGTCTCCCTTGGCACCAGGGACATTTCTGTCCATGTCTCTGCTCTGCTGTGTCCCTGCCCAGGGTTGGCACCATCCCACCTTCCCCACCTCTGCACAGGGGATGCAGTGTGTGCTCCCCACTTTAAGATTTCATGGGGATGTAGCAGTGCCCTTTAGGCACTTCTTTAGGCAAATCTCTCATTATCAAGTGTTTTGCAAAAACTCAGACCGGCCCTGCAAACCTTGAGGTGGAGCCTTTTAGGGGCTGATGGGGTCACATACCTGCCTGAAAGGCTGGGTGGCCTGAACAGGCAAATCTCATTG